>NW_028182187.1:1200000-1942045 GCF_964271855.1 Acomys minous | reverse complement strand
AGCTAGCGCTGTGCTTCTACACATGTATTTGCTGAACGGTGAAAGCGCACAGTGATGCATTTTTCTCCCAGCAAATACACTGTTTCTAAGGAACTGGGAACACACTGAGCAGACACTTGTGGGAGCTACTGTGACTGAAACTGAGCTTCCCTACGCACAGGGAAGCAAGAGAAATGCTGATTTCATCAAGCCCAGTTACATACTCAGAATCTGTACTACTGCGCAAATAGGCATGTCTCTCTAGGCAAAAAACTCATTTTTGAGAAAGTTACCCAAATGCATCTCAGAAGTGTGCAACTTGTTCCCTGAGTTAGAAAACGTCGAGAAACGTTCGGTTCTGCTAGCGCTGTGCTTCTACACATGTATTTGCTGAACGGTCAAAGCGCACAGTAATGCACTTTTCTCCCAGCAAATACACTGTTTCTAAGGAAATGGGAAAACACTGAGGAGACACTTGTGGGAGCTACTGTGACTAAAACTGAGCTTCCCTACGCACAGAGAAGCAAGAGAAATGCTGATTTCATCAAGCCCAGTTACATACTCAGAATCTGTACTACTGCGCAAATAGGCATGTCTCTTTAGGCAAAAAACTCATTTCTGACAAAGTTGCCCAAATGCATCTCAGAAGTGTGCCACTTGTTCCCTGAGTTAGAAAACGTTGAGAAACGGTCGTTTCAGCTAGCGCTGTGCTTCTACACATGTATTTGCTGAACGGTGAAAGCGCACAGTGATGCACTTTTCTCCCAGCAAATACACTGTTTCTAAGGAACTGGGAACACACTGAGGAGACACTTGTGGGAGCTACTGTGACTAAAACTGAGCTTCCCTACGCACAGGGAAGCAAGAGAAATGCTGATTTCATCAAGCCCAGTTACATACTCAGAATCTGTACTACTGCGCAAATAGGCATGTCTCTGTAGGCAAAAAACTCATTTCTGACAAAGTTGCCCAAATGCATCTCAGAAGTGTGCAACTTGTTCCCTGAGTTAGAAAACGTCGAGAAACGGTCGTTTCTGCTAGCGCTGTGCTTCTACACATGTATTTGCAGAACGGTGAAAGCGAAGAGTAATGCACTATTCTCACAGCAAATACACTGTTTCTAAGGAAATGGGAACACACTGAGGAGACACTTGTGGGAGCTACTGTGACTAAAACTGAGCTTCCCTACGCACAGGGAAGCAAGAGAAATGCTGATTTCATCAAGCCCAGTTACATACTCAGAATCTGTACTACTGCGCAAATAGGCATGTCTCTGTAGGCAAAAAACTCATTTCTGACAAAGTTGCCCAAATGCATCTCAGAAGTGTGCAACTTGTTCCCTGAGTTAGAAAACATCGAGAAACGGTCGTTTCTGCTAGCGCTGTGCTTCTACACATGTATTTGCTGAACGGTGAAAGCGCACAGTAATGCACTTTTCTCCCAGCAAATACACTGTTTCTAAGGAAATGGGAAGACACTGAGGAGACACTTGTGGGAGCTACTGTGACTAAAACTGAGCTTCCCTACTCACAGGGAAGCAAGAGAAATGCTGATTTCATCAAGCCCAGTTACATACTCAGAATCTGTACTACTGCGCAAATAGGCATGTCTCTGTAGGCAAAAAATTCATTTCTGACAAAGTTGCCCAAATGCATCTCAGAAGTGTGCCACTTGTTCCCTGAGTTAGAAAACGTCGAGAAATGTTCGTTTCTGCCAGCGCTGTGCTTCTACACATGTATTTGCTGAACGGTGAAAGCGCAGAGTAATGCACCTTTCTCCCAGCAAATACACTGTTTCTAAGGAAATGGGAACACACTGAGGAGACACTTGTGGGAGCTACTGTGACTAAAACTGAGCTTCCCTACGCACAGGGAAGCAAGAGAAATGCTGATTTCATCAAGCCCAGTTACATACTCAGAATCTGTACTACTGCGCAAATAGGCATGTGTCTTTAGGCAAAAAACTCATTTCTGACAAAGTTGCCCAAATGCATCTCAGAAGTGTGCAACTTGTTCCCTGAGTTAGAAAACGTTGAGAAACGGTCGTTTCAGCTAGCGCTGTGCTTCTACACATGTATTTGCTGAACGGTGAAAGCGCACAGTGATGCATTTTTCTCCCAGCAAATACACTGTTTCTAAGGAACTGGGAACACACTGAGGAGACACTTGTGGGAGCTACTGTGACTAAAACTGAGCTTCCCTACGCACAGGGAAGCAAGAGAAATGCTGATTTCATCAAGCCCAGTTACATACTCAGAATCTGTACTACTGCGCAAATAGGCATGTCTCTCTAGGCAAAAAACTCATTTTTGAGAAAGTTACCCAAATGCATCTCAGAAGTGTGCAACTTGTTCCCTGAGTTAGAAAACGTCGAGAAACGTTCGGTTCTGCTAGCGCTGTGCTTCTACACATGTATTTGCTGAACGGTCAAAGCGCACAGTAATGCACTTTTCTCCCAGCAAATACACTGTTTCTAAGGAAATGGGAACACACTGAGGAGACACTTGTGGGAGCTACTGTGACTAAAACTGAGCTTCCCTACGCACAGAGAAGCAAGAGAAATGCTGATTTCATCAAGCCCAGTTACATACTCAGAATCTGTACTACTGCGCAAATAGGCATGTCTCTGTAGGCAAAAAATTCATTTCTGACAAAGTTGCCCAAATGCATCTCAGAAGTGTGCCACTTGTTCCCTGAGTTAGAAAACGTCGAGAAATGTTCGTTTCTGCCAGCGCTGTGCTTCTACACATGTATTTGCTGAACGGTGAAAGCGCAGAGTAATGCACCTTTCTCCCAGCAAATACACTGTTTCTAAGGAAATGGGAACACACTGAGGAGACACTTGTGGGAGCTACTGTGACTAAAACTGAGCTTGCCTACGCACAGGGAAGCAAGAGAAATGCTGATTTCATCAAGCCCAGTTACATACTCAGAATCTGTACTACTGCGCAAATAGGCATGTCTCTTTAGGCAAAAAACTCATTTCTGACAAAGTTGCCCAAATGCATCTCAGAAGTGTGCCACTTGTTCCCTGAGTTAGAAAACGTTGAGAAACGGTCGTTTCAGCTAGCGCTGTGCTTCTACACATGTATTTGCTGAACGGTGAAAGCGCACAGTGATGCACTTTTCTCCCAGCAAATACACTGTTTCTAAGGAACTGGGAACACACTGAGGAGACACTTGTGGGAGCTACTGTGACTAAAACTGAGCTTCCCTACGCACAGGGAAGCAAGAGAAATGCTGATTTCATCAAGCCCAGTTACATACTCAGAATCTGTACTACTGCGCAAATAGTCATGTCTCTGTAGGCAAAAAACTCGTTTCTGACAAAGTTGACCAAATGCATCTCAGAAGTGTGCAACTTGTTCCCTGAGTTAGAAAACGTCGAGAAACGGTCGTTTCTGCTAGCGCTGTGCTTCTACACATGTATTTGCAGAACGGTGAAAGCGAAGAGTAATGCACTATTCTCCCAGCAAATACACTGTTTCTAAGGAAATGGGAACACACTGAGGAGACACTTGTGGGAGCTACTGTGACTAAAACTGAGCTTCCCTACGCACAGGGAAGCAAGAGAAATGCTGATTTCATCAAGCCCAGTTACATACTCAGAATCTGTACTACTGCGCAAATAGGCATGTCTCTGTAGGCAAAAAACTCATTTCTGACAAAGTTGCCCAAATGCATCTCAGAAGTGTGCAACTTGTTCCCTGAGTTAGAAAACATCGAGAAACGGTCGTTTCTGCTAGCGCTGTGCTTCTACACATGTATTTGCTGAACGGTGAAAGCGCACAGTAATGCACTTTTCTCCCAGCAAATACACTGTTTCTAAGGAAATGGGAAGACACTGAGGAGACACTTGTGGGAGCTACTGTGACTAAAACTGAGCTTCCCTACGCACAGGGAAGCAAGAGAAATGCTGATTTCATCAAGCCCAGTTACATACTCAGAATCTGTACTACTGCGCAAATAGGCATGTCTCTGTAGGCAAAAAACTCATTTCTGACAAAGTTGCCCAAATGCATCTCAGAAGTGTGCAACTTGTTCCCTGAGTTAGAAAACATCGAGAAACGGTCGTTTCTGCTAGCGCTGTGCTTCTACACATGTATTTGCCGAACGGTGAAAGCGCACAGTAATGCACTTTTCTCCCAGCAAATACACTGTTTCTAAGGAAATGGGAACACACTGAGGAGACACTTGTGGGAGCTACTGTGACTAAAACTGAGCTTCCCTACGCACAGGGAAGCAAGAGAAATGCTGATTTCATCAAGCCCAGTTACATACTCAGAATCTGTACTACTGCGCAAATAGGCATGTCACTTTAGGCAAAAAACTCATTTCTGACAAAGTTGCCCAAATGCATCTCAGAAGTGTGCAACTTGTTCCCTGAGTTAGAACACGTCGAGAAACGGTCGTTTCAGCTAGCGCTGTGCTTCTACACATGTATTTGCTGAACGGTGAAAGCGCACAGTGATGCATTTTTCTCCCAGCAAATACACTGTTTCTAAGGAACTGGGAACACACTGAGGAGACACTTGTGGGAGCTACTGTGACTAAAACTGAGCTTCCCTACGCACAGGGAAGCAAGAGAAATGCTGATTTCATCAAGCCCAGTTACATACTCAGAATCTGTACTACTGCGCAAATAGGCATGTCTCTCTAGGCAAAAAACTCATTTTTGAGAAAGTTACCCAAATGCATCTCAGAAGTGTGCAACTTGTTCCCTGAGTTAGAAAACGTCGAGAAACGTTCGGTTCTGCTAGCGCTGTGCTTCTACACATGTATTTGCTGAACGGTCAAAGCGCACAGTAATGCACTTTTCTCCCAGCAAATACACTGTTTCTAAGGAAATGGGAAAACACTGAGGAGACACTTGTGGGAGCTACTGTGACTAAAACTGAGCTTCCCTACGCACAGAGAAGCAAGAGAAATGCTGATTTCATCAAGCCCAGTTACATACTCAGAATCTGTACTACTGCGCAAATAGGCATGTCTCTTTAGGCAAAAAACTCATTTCTGACAAAGTTGCCCAAATGCATCTCAGAAGTGTGCCACTTGTTCCCTGAGTTAGAAAACGTCGAGAAATGTTCGTTTCTGCCAGCGCTGTGCTTCTACACATGTATTTGCTGAACGGTGAAAGCGCAGAGTAATGCACCTTTCTCCCAGCAAATACACTGTTTCTAAGGAAATGGGAACACACTGAGGAGACACTTGTGGGAGCTACTGTGACTAAAACTGAGCTTCCCTACGCACAGGGAAGCAAGAGAAATGCTGATTTCATCAAGCCCAGTTACATACTCAGAATCTGTACTACTGCGCAAATAGGCATGTCTCTTTAGGCAAAAAACTCATTTCTGACAAAGTTGCCCAAATGCATCTCAGAAGTGTGCAACTTGTTCCCTGAGTTAGAAAACGTTGAGAAACGGTCGTTTCAGCTAGCGCTGTGCTTCTACACATGTATTTGCTGAACGGTGAAAGCGCACAGTGATGCATTTTTCTCCCAGCAAATACACTGTTTCTAAGGAACTGGGAACACACTGAGGAGACACTTGTGGGAGCTACTGTGACTAAAACTGAGCTTCCCTACGCACAGGGAAGCAAGAGAAATGCTGATTTCATCAAGCCCAGTTACATACTCAGAATCTGTACTACTGCGCAAATAGGCATGTCTCTCTAGGCAAAAAACTCATTTTTGAGAAAGTTACCCAAATGCATCTCAGAAGTGTGCAACTTGTTCCCTGAGTTAGAAAACGTCGAGAAACGTTCGTTTCTGCCAGCGCTGTGCTTCTACACATGTATTTGCTGAACGGTCAAAGCGCACAGTAATGCACTTTTCTCCCAGCAAATACACTGTTTCTAAGGAAATGGGAACACACTGAGGAGACACTTGTGGGAGCTACTGTGACTAAAACTGAGCTTCCCTACGCACAGAGAAGCAAGAGAAATGCTGATTTCATCAAGCCCAGTTACATACTCAGAATCTGTACTACTGCGCAAATAGGCATGTCTCTGTAGGCAAAAAATTCATTTCTGACAAAGTTGCCCAAATGCATCTCAGAAGTGTGCCACTTGTTCCCTGAGTTAGAAAACGTCGAGAAATGTTCGTTTCTGCCAGCGCTGTGCTTCTACACATGTATTTGCTGAACGGTGAAAGCGCAGAGTAATGCACCTTTCTCCCAGCAAATACACTGTTTCTAAGGAAATGGGAACACACTGAGGAGACACTTGTGGGAGCTACTGTGACTAAAACTGAGCTTCCCTACGCACAGGGAAGCAAGAGAAATGCTGATTTCATCAAGCCCAGTTACATACTCAGAATCTGTACTACTGCGCAAATAGGCATGTCTCTCTAGGCAAAAAACTCATTTTTGAGAAAGTTACCCAAATGCATCTCAGAAGTGTGCAACTTGTTCCCTGAGTTAGAAAACGTCGAGAAACGTTCGGTTCTGCTAGCGCTGTGCTTCTACACATGTATTTGCTGAACGGTCAAAGCGCACAGTAATGCACTTTTCTCCCAGCAAATACACTGTTTCTAAGGAAATGGGAACACACTGAGGAGACACTTGTGGGAGCTACTGTGACTAAAACTGAGCTTCCCTACGCACAGGGAAGCAAGAGAAATGCTGATTTCATCAAGCCCAGTTACATACTCAGAATCTGTACTACTGCGCAAATAGGCATGTCTCTGTAGGCAAAAAACACTTTTCTGACAAAGTTGCCCAAATGCATCTCAGAAGTGTGCAACTTGTTCCCTGAGTTAGAAAACATCGAGAAACGTTCGTTTCTGCTAGCGCTGTGCTTCTACACATGTATTTGCTGAACGGTGAAAGCACACAGTAATGCACTTTTCTCCCAGCAAATACACTGTTTCTTAGGAAATGGGAACACACTGAGGAGACACTTGTGGGAGCTACTGTGACTAAAACTGAGCTTCCCTACGCACAGGGAAGCAAGAGAAATGCTGATTTCATCAAGCCCAGTTACATACTCAGAATCTGTACTACTGCGCAAATAGGCATGTCTCTGTAGGCAAAAAACTCATTTATGACAAAGTTGCCCAAATGCATCTCAGAAGTGTGCAACTTCTTCCCTGAGTTAGAAAACGTTGGGAAACGGTCGTTTCAGCTAGCGCTGTGCTTCTACACATGTATTTGCTGATCGGTGAAAGCGCACAGTGATGCACTTTTCTCCCAGCAAATACACTGTTTCTAAGGAACTGGGAACACACTGAGGAGACACTTGTGGGAGCTACTGTGACTAAAACTGAGCTTCCCTACGCACAGGGAAGCAAGAGAAATGCTGATTTCATCAAGCCCAGTTACATACTCAGAATCTGTACTGCTGCGCAAATAGGCATGTCTCTGTAGGCAAAAAACTCATTTTTGAGAAAGTTACCAAAATGCATCTCAGAAGTGTGCAACTTGTTCCCTGAGTTTGAAAACGTCGAGAAACGTTCGTTTCTGCTAGCGCTGTGCTTCTACACATGTATTTGCTGAACGGTGAAAGAGAAGAGTAATGCACTATTCTCCCAGCAAATACACTGTTTCTAAGGAAATGGGAACACACTGAGGAGACACTTGTGGGAGCTACTGTGACTAAAACTGAGCTTCCCTACGCACAGGGAAGCAAGAGAAATGCTGATTTCATCAAGCCCAGTTACATACTCAGAATCTGTACTACTGCGCAAATAGGCATGTCTCTGTAGGCAAAAAACTCATTTATGACAAAGTTGCCCAAATGCATCTCAGAAGTGTGCAACTTCTTCCCTGAGTTAGAAAACGTTGGGAAACGGTCGTTTCAGCTAGCGCTGTGCTTCTACACATGTATTTGCTGATCGGTGAAAGCGCACAGTGATGCACTTTTCTCCCAGCAAATACACTGTTTCTAAGGAACTGGGAACACACTGAGGAGACACTTGTGGGAGCTACTGTGACTAAAACTGAGCTTCCCTACGCACAGGGAAGCAAGAGAAATGCTGATTTCATCAAGCCCAGTTACATACTCAGAATCTGTACTACTGCGCAAATAGGCATGTCTCTGTAGGCAAAAAACTCATTTTTGAGAAAGTTACCAAAATGCATCTCAGAAGTGTGCAACTTGTTCCCTGAGTTTGAAAACGTCGAGAAACGTTCGTTTCTGCTAGCGCTGTGCTTCTACACATGTATTTGCTGAACGGTGAAAGAGAAGAGTAATGCACTATTCTCCCAGCAAATACACTGTTTCTAAGGAAATGGGAACACACTGAGGAGACACTTGTGGGAGCTACTGTGACTAAAACTGAGCTTCCCTACGCACAGGGAAGCAAGAGAAATGCTGATTTCATCAAGCCCAGTTACATACTCAGAATCTGTACTACTGCGCAAATAGGCATGTCTCTGTAGGCAAAAAACTCATTTCTGACAAAGTTGCCCAAATGCATCTCAGAAGTGTGCAACTTGTTCCCTGAGTTAGAAAACGTTGAGAAACGGTCGTTTCTGCTAGCGCTGTGCTTCTACACATGTATTTGCAGAACGGTGAAAGCGCACAGTAATGCACTTTTCTCCCAGCAAATACACTGTTTCTAAGTAAATGGGAACACACTGAGGAGACACTTGTGGGAGCTACTGTGACTAAAACTGAGCTTCCCTACGCACAGGGAAGCAAGAGAAATGCTGATTTCATCAAGCCCAGTTACATACTCAGAATCTGTACTACTGCGCAAATAGGCATGTCTCTGTAGGCAAAAAACTCATTTCTGACAAAGTTGCCCAAATGCATCTCAGAAGTGTGCAACTTGTTCCCTGATTTAGAAAACATCGAGAAACGGTCGTTTCTGCTGGCGCTGTGCTTCTACACATGTATTTGATGAACGGTGAAAGCGCACAGTAATGCACTTTTCTCCCAGTAAATACACTGTTTCTAAGGAAATGGGAACACACTGAGGAGACACTTGTGGGAGCTACTGTGACTAAAACTGAGCTTCCCTACGCACAGGGAAGCAAGAGAAATGCTGATTTCATCAAGCCCAGTTACATACTCAGAATCTGTACTACTGCGCAAATAGGCATGTCTCTGTAGGCAAAAAATTCATTTCTGACAAAGTTGCCCAAATGCATCTCAGAAGTGTGCCACTTGTTCCCTGAGTTAGAAAACGTTGAGAAACGGTCGTTTCAGCTAGCGCTGTGCTTCTACACATGTATTTGCTGAACGGTGAAAGCGCACAGTGATGCACTTTTCTCCCAGCAAATACACTGTTTCTAAGGAAATGGGAACACACTGAGGAGACACTTGTGGGAGCTACTGTGACTAAAACTGAGCTTCCCTAAGCACAGGGAAGCAAGAGAAATGCTGATTTCATCAAGCCCAGTTACATACTCAGAATCTGTACTACTGCGCAAATAGGCATGTCTCTGTAGGCAAAAAACTCATTTCTGACAAAGTTGCCCAAATGCATCTCTGAAGTGTGCAACTTGTTCCCTGAGTTAGAAAACGTCGAGAAACGTTCGTTTCTGCTAGCGCTGTGCTTCTACACATGTATTTGCTGAACGGTGAAAGCGCACAGTAATGCACTTTTCTCCCAGCAAATACACTGTTTCTAAGGAAATGGGAACACACTGAGGAGACACTTGTGGGAGCTACTGTGACTAAAACTGAGCATCCCTACGCACAGGGAAGCAAGAGAAATGCTGATTTCATCAAGCCCAGTTACATACTCAGAATCTGTACTACTGCGCAAATAGGCATGTCTCTGTAGGCAAAAAATTCATTTCTGACAAAGTTGCCCAAATGCATCTCAGAAGTGTGCAACTTGTTCCCTGAGTTAGAAAACGTCGAGAAACGGTCGTTTCTGCTAGCGCTGTGCTTCTACACATGTATTTGCTGAACGGTGAAAGCGCACAGTAATGCACTTTTCTCCCAGCAAATACACTGTTTCTAAGGAAATGGGAACACACTGAGGAGACACTTGTGGGAGCTACTGTGACTAAAACTGAGCTTCCCTACGCACAGGGAAGCAAGAGAAATGCTGATTTCATCAAGCCCTGTTACATACTCAGAATCTGTACTACTGCGCAAATAGGCATGTCTCTGTAGGCAAAAAACTCATTTCTGACAAAGTTGCCCAAATGCATCTCAGAAGTGTGCAACTTGTTCCCTGAGTTAGAAAACGTCGAGAAACGGTCGTTTCTGCTAGCGCTGTGCTTCTACACATGTATTTGCAGAACGGTGAAAGCGCACAGTAATGCACTTTTCTCCCAGCAAATACACTGTTTCTAAGGAAATGGGAACACACTGAGGAGACACTTGTGGGAGCTACTGTGACTAAAACTGAGCTTCCCTACGCACAGGGAAGCAAGAGAAATGCTGATTTCATCAAGCCCAGTTACATACTCAGAATCTGTACTACTGCGCAAATAGGCATGTCTCTGTAGGCAAAAAACTCATTTCTGACAAAGTTGCCCAAATGCATCTCAGAAGTGTGCAACTTGTTCCCTGAGTTAGAAAACATCGAGAAACGGTCGTTTCTGCTAGCCCTGTGCTTCTACACATGTATTTGCTGAACGGTGAAAGCGCACAGTAATGCACTTTTCTCCCAGCAAATACACTGTTTCTAAGGAAATGGGAACACACTGAGGAGACACTTGTGGGAGCTACTGTGACTAAAACTGAGCTTCCCTACGCACAGGGAAGCAAGAGAAATGCTGATTTCATCAAGCCCAGTTACATACTCAGAATCTGTACTACTGCGCAAATAGGCATGTCTCTGTAGGCAAAAAACTCATTTCTGACAAAGTTGCCCAAATGCATCTCAGAAGTGTGCCACTTGTTCCCTGAGTTAGAAAACGTTGAGAAACGGTCGTTTCAGCTAGCGCTGTGCTTCTACACATGTATTTGCTGAACGGTGAAAGCGCACAGTGATGCACTTTTCTCCCAGCAAATACACTGTTTCTAAGGAAATGGGAACACACTGAGGAGACACTTGTGGGAGCTACTGTGACTAAAACTGAGCTTCCCTACGCACAGGGAAGCAAGAGAAATGCTGATTTCATCAAGCCCAGTTACATACTCAGAATCTGTACTACTGCGCAAATAGGCATGTCTCTGTAGGCAAAAAATTCATTTCTGACAAAGTTGCCCAAATGCATCTCAGAAGTGTGCAACTTGTTCCCTGAGTTAGAAAACGTCGAGAAACGGTCGTTTCTGCTAGCGCTGTGCTTCTACACATGTATTTGCTGAACGGTGAAAGCGCACAGTAATGCACTTTTTTCCCAGCAAATACACTGTTTCTAAGGAAATGGGAACACACTGAGGAGACACTTGTGGGAGCTACTGTGACTAAAACTGAGCTTCCCTACGCACAGGGAAGCAAGAGAAATGCTGATTTCATCAAGCCCTGTTACATACTCAGAATCTGTACTACTGCGCAAATAGGCATGTCTCTGTAGGCAAAAAACTCATTTCTGACAAAGTTGCCCAAATGCATCTCAGAAGTGTGCAACTTGTTCCCTGAGTTAGAAAACGTCGAGAAACGGTCGTTTCTGCTAGCGCTGTGCTTCTACACATGTATTTGCAGAACGGTGAAAGCGCACAGTAATGCACTTTTCTCCCAGCAAATACACTGTTTCTAAGGAAATGGGAACACACTGAGGAGACACTTGTGGGAGCTACAGTGACTAAAACTGAGCTTCCCTACGCACAGGGAAGCAAGAGAAATGATGATTTCATCAAGCCCAGTTACATACTCAGAATCTGTACTACTGCGCAAATAGGCATGTCTCTTTAGGCAAAAAACTCATTTATGACAAAGTTGCCCAAATGCATCTCAGAAGTGTGCAACTTGTTCCCTGAGTTAGAAAACGTCGAGAAACGGTCGTTTCTGCTAGCGCTGTGCTTCTACACATGTATTTGCTGGACGGTGAAAGCGCACAGTAATGTACTTTTCTCCCAGCAAATACACTGTTTCTAAGGAAATGGGAACACACTGAGGAGACACTTGTGGGAGCTACTGTGACTAAAACTGAGCTTCCCTACGCACAGGGAAGCAAGAGAAATGCTGATTTCATCAAGCCCAGTTACATACTCAGAATCTGTACTACTGCGCAAATAGGCATGTCTCTGTAGGCAAAAAACTCATTTCTGACAAAGTTGCCCAAATGCATCTCAGAAGTGTGCCACTTGTTCCCTGAGTTAGAAAACGTTGAGAAACGGTCGTTTCAGCTAGCGCTGTGCTTCTACACATGTATTTGCTGAACGGTGAAAGCGCACAGTGATGCACTTTTCTCCCAGCAAATACACTGTTTCTAAGGAAATGGGAACACACTGAGGAGACACTTGTGGGAGCTACTGTGACTAAAACTGAGCTTCCCTACGCACAGGGAAGCAAGAGAAATGCTGATTTCATCAAGCCCAGTTACATACTCAGAATCTGTACTACTGCGCAAATAGGCATGTCTCTCTAGGCAAAAAACTCATTTTTGAGAAAGTTACCCAAATGCATCTCTGAAGTGTGCAACTTGTTCCCTGAGTTAGAAAACGTCGAGAAACGTTCGTTTCTGCTAGCGCTGTGCTTCTACACATGTATTTGCTGAACGGTGAAAGCGCACAGTAATGCACTTTTCTCCCAGCAAATACACTGTTTCTAAGGAAATGGGAACACACTGAGGAGACACTTGTGGGAGCTACTGTGACTAAAACTGAGCATCCCTACGCACAGGGAAGCAAGAGAAATGCTGATTTCATCAAGCCCAGTTACATACTCAGAATCTGTACTACTGCGCAAATAGGCATGTCTCTGTAGGCAAAAAATTCATTTCTGACAAAGTTGCCCAAATGCATCTCAGAAGTGTGCCACTTGTTCCCTGAGATAGAAAACGTCGAGAAATGTTCGTTTCTGCCAGCGCTGTGCTTCTACACATGTATTTGCTGAACGGTGAAAGCGCAGAGTAATGCACCTTTCTCCCAGCAAATACACTGTTTCTAAGGAAATGGGAACACACTGAGGAGACACTTGTGGGAGCTACTGTGACTAAAACTGAGCTTCCCTACGCACAGGGAAGCAAGAGAAATGCTGATTTCATCAAGCCCTGTTACATACTCAGAATCTGTACTACTGCGCAAATAGGCATGTCTCTGTAGGCAAAAAACTCATTTCTGACAAAGTTGACCAAATGCATCTCAGAAGTGTGCAACTTGTTCCCTGAGTTAGAAAACGTCGAGAAACGGTCGTTTCTGCTAGCGCTGTGCTTCTACACATGTATTTGCAGAACGGTGAAAGCGAAGAGTAATGCACTATTCTCCCAGCAAATACACTGTTTCTAAGGAAATGGGAACACACTGAGGAGACACTTGTGGGAGCTACTGTGACTAAAACTGAGCTTCCCTACGCACAGGGAAGCAAGAGAAATGCTGATTTCATCAAGCCCAGTTACATACTCAGAATCTGTACTACTGCGCAAATAGGCATGTCTCTGTAGGCAAAAAACTCATTTCTGACAAAGTTGCCCAAATGCATCTCAGAAGTGTGCAACTTGTTCCCTGAGTTAGAAAACATCGAGAAACGGTCGTTTCTGCTAGCGCTGTGCTTCTACACATGTATTTGCTGAACGGTGAAAGCGCACAGTAATGCACTTTTCTCCCAGCAAATACACTGTTTCTAAGGAAATGGGAAGACACTGAGGAGACACTTGTTGGAGCTACTGTGACTAAAACTGAGCTTCCCTACGCACAGGGAAGCAAGAGAAATGCTGATTTCATCAAGCCCAGTTACATACTCAGAATCTGTACTACTGCGCAAATAGGCATGTCTCTGTAGGCAAAAAACTCATTTCTGACAAAGTTGCCCAAATGCATCTCAGAAGTGTGCAACTTGTTCCCTGAGTTAGAAAACATCGAGAAACGGTCGTTTCTGCTAGCGCTGTGCTTCTACACATGTATTTGCCGAACGGTGAAAGCGCACAGTAATGCACTTTTCTCCCAGCAAATACACTGTTTCTAAGGAACTGGGAACACACTGAGGAGACACTTGTGGGAGCTACTGTGACTAAAACTGAGCTTCCCTACGCACAGGGAAGCAAGAGAAATGCTGATTTCATCAAGCCCAGTTACATACTCAGAATCTGTACTACTGCGCAAATAGGCATGTCACTTTAGGCAAAAAACTCATTTCTGACAAAGTTGCCCAAATGCATCTCAGAAGTGTGCAACTTGTTCCCTGAGTTAGAAAACGTTGAGAAACGGTCGTTTCAGCTAGAGCTGTGCTTCTACACATGTATTTGCTGAACGGTGAAAGCGCACAGTGATGCATTTTTCTCCCAGCAAATACACTGTTTCTAAGGAACTGGGAACACACTGAGCAGACACTTGTGGGAGCTACTGTGACTGAAACTGAGCTTCCCTACGCACAGGGAAGCAAGAGAAATGCTGATTTCATCAAGCCCAGTTACATACTCAGAATCTGTACTACTGCGCAAATAGGCATGTCTCTCTAGGCAAAAAACTCATTTTTGAGAAAGTTACCCAAATGCATCTCAGAAGTGTGCAACTTGTTCCCTGAGTTAGAAAACGTCGAGAAACGTTCGGTTCTGCTAGCGCTGTGCTTCTACACATGTATTTGCTGAACGGTCAAAGCGCACAGTAATGCACTTTTCTCCCAGCAAATACACTGTTTCTAAGGAAATGGGAAAACACTGAGGAGACACTTGTGGGAGCTACTGTGACTAAAACTGAGCTTCCCTACGCACAGAGAAGCAAGAGAAATGCTGATTTCATCAAGCCCAGTTACATACTCAGAATCTGTACTACTGCGCAAATAGGCATGTCTCTTTAGGCAAAAAACTCATTTCTGACAAAGTTGCCCAAATGCATCTCAGAAGTGTGCCACTTGTTCCCTGAATTAGAAAACGTTGAGAAACGGTCGTTTCAGCTAGCGCTGTGCTTCTACACATGTATTTGCTGAACGGTGAAAGCGCACAGTGATGCACTTTTCTCCCAGCAAATACACTGTTTCTAAGGAACTGGGAACACACTGAGGAGACACTTGTGGGAGCTACTGTGACTAAAACTGAGCTTCCCTACGCACAGGGAAGCAAGAGAAATGCTGATTTCATCAAGCCCAGTTACATACTCAGAATCTGTACTACTGCGCAAATAGGCATGTCTCTGTAGGCAAAAAACTCATTTCTGACAAAGTTGACCAAATGCATCTCAGAAGTGTGCAACTTGTTCCCTGAGTAAGAAAACGTCGAGAAACGGTCGTTTCTGCTAGCGCTGTGCTTCTACACATGTATTTGCAGAACGGTGAAAGCGAAGAGTAATGCACTATTCTCCCAGCAAATACACTGTTTCTAAGGAAATGGGAACACACTGAGGAGACACTTGTGGGAGCTACTGTGACTAAAACTGAGCTTCCCTACGCACAGGGAAGCAAGAGAAATGCTGATTTCATCAAGCCCAGTTACATACTCAGAATCTGTACTACTGCGCAAATAGGCATGTCTCTTTAGGCAAAAAACTCATTTCTGACAAAGTTGCCCAAATGCATCTCAGAAGTGTGCAACTTGTTCCCTGAGTTAGAAAACATCGAGAAACGGTCGTTTCTGCTAGCGCTGTGCTTCTACACATGTATTTGCTGAACGGTGAAAGCGCACAGTAATGCACTTTTCTCCCAGCAAATACACTGTTTCTAAGGAAATGGGAAGACACTGAGGAGACACTTGTTGGAGCTACTGTGACTAAAACTGAGCTTCCCTACGCACAGGGAAGCAAGAGAAATGCTGATTTCATCAAGCCCAGTTACATACTCAGAATCTGTACTACTGCGCAAATAGGCATGTCTCTGTAGGCAAAAAACTCATTTCTGACAAAGTTGCCCAAATGCATCTCAGAAGTGTGCAACTTGTTCCCTGAGTTAGAAAACATCGAGAAACGGTCGTTTCTGCTAGCGCTGTGCTTCTACACATGTATTTGCCGAACGGTGAAAGCGCACAGTAATGCACTTTTCTCCCAGCAAATACACTGTTTCTAAGGAACTGGGAACACACTGAGGAGACACTTGTGGGAGCTACTGTGACTAAAACTGAGCTTCCCTACGCACAGGGAAGCAAGAGAAATGCTGATTTCATCAAGCCCAGTTACATACTCAGAATCTGTACTACTGCGCAAATAGGCATGTCACTTTAGGCAAAAAACTCATTTCTGACAAAGTTGCCCAAATGCATCTCAGAAGTATGCAACTTGTTCCCTGAGTTAGAAAACGTTGAGAAACGGTCGTTTCAGCTAGAGCTGTGCTTCTACACATGTATTTGCTGAACGGTGAAAGCGCACAGTGATGCATTTTTCTCCCAGCAAATACACTGTTTCTAAGGAACTGGGAACACACTGAGCAGACACTTGTGGGAGCTACTGTGACTGAAACTGAGCTTCCCTACGCACAGGGAAGCAAGAGAAATGCTGATTTCATCAAGCCCAGTTACATACTCAGAATCTGTACTACTGCGCAAATAGGCATGTCTCTCTAGGCAAAAAACTCATTTTTGAGAAAGTTACCCAAATGCATCTCAGAAGTGTGCAACTTGTTCCCTGAGTTAGAAAACGTCGAGAAACGTTCGGTTCTGCTAGCGCTGTGCTTCTACACATGTATTTGCTGAACGGTCAAAGCGCACAGTAATGCACTTTTCTCCCAGCAAATACACTGTTTCTAAGGAAATGGGAAAACACTGAGGAGACACTTGTGGGAGCTACTGTGACTAAAACTGAGCTTCCCTACGCACAGAGAAGCAAGAGAAATGCTGATTTCATCAAGCCCAGTTACATACTCAGAATCTGTACTACTGCGCAAATAGGCATGTCTCTTTAGGCAAAAAACTCATTTCTGACAAAGTTGCCCAAATGCATCTCAGAAGTGTGCCACTTGTTCCCTGAGTTAGAAAACGTTGAGAAACGGTCGTTTCAGCTAGCGCTGTGCTTCTACACATGTATTTGCTGAACGGTGAAAGCGCACAGTGATGCACTTTTCTCCCAGCAAATACACTGTTTCTAAGGAACTGGGAACACACTGAGGAGACACTTGTGGGAGCTACTGTGACTAAAACTGAGCTTCCCTACGCACAGGGAAGCAAGAGAAATGCTGATTTCATCAAGCCCAGTTACATACTCAGAATCTGTACTACTGCGCAAATAGGCATGTCTCTGTAGGCAAAAAACTCATTTCTGACAAAGTTGACCAAATGCATCTCAGAAGTGTGCAACTTGTTCCCTGAGTTAGAAAACGTCGAGAAACGGTCGTTTCTGCTAGCGCTGTGCTTCTACACATGTATTTGCAGAACGGTGAAAGCGAAGAGTAATGCACTATTCTCACAGCAAATACACTGTTTCTAAGGAAATGGGAACACACTGAGGAGACACTTGTGGGAGCTACTGTGACTAAAACTGAGCTTCCCTACGCACAGGGAAGCAAGAGAAATGCTGATTTCATCAAGCCCAGTTACATACTCAGAATCTGTACTACTGCGCAAATAGGCATGTCACTTTAGGCAAAAAACTCATTTCTGACAAAGTTGCCCAAATGCATCTCAGAAGTGTGCAACTTGTTCCCTGAGTTAGAAAACGTTGAGAAACGGTCGTTTCAGCTAGAGCTGTGCTTCTACACATGTATTTGCTGAACGGTGAAAGCGCACAGTGATGCATTTTTCTCCCAGCAAATACACTGTTTCTAAGGAACTGGGAACACACTGAGCAGACACTTGTGGGAGCTACTGTGACTGAAACTGAGCTTCCCTACGCACAGGGAAGCAAGAGAAATGCTGATTTCATCAAGCCCAGTTACATACTCAGAATCTGTACTACTGCGCAAATAGGCATGTCTCTCTAGGCAAAAAACTCATTTTTGAGAAAGTTACCCAAATGCATCTCAGAAGTGTGCAACTTGTTCCCTGAGTTAGAAAACGTCGAGAAACGTTCGGTTCTGCTAGCGCTCTGCTTCTACACATGTATTTGCTGAACGGTCAAAGCGCACAGTAATGCACTTTTCTCCCAGCAAATACACTGTTTCTAAGGAAATGGGAAAACACTGAGGAGACACTTGTGGGAGCTACTGTGACTAAAACTGAGCTTCCCTACGCACAGAGAAGCAAGAGAAATGCTGATTTCATCAAGCCCAGTTACATACTCAGAATCTGTACTACTGCGCAAATAGGCATGTCTCTTTAGGCAAAAAACTCATTTCTGACAAAGTTGCCCAAATGCATCTCAGAAGTGTGCCACTTGTTCCCTGAGTTAGAAAACGTTGAGAAACGGTCGTTTCAGCTAGCGCTGTGCTTCTACACATGTATTTGCTGAACGGTGAAAGCGCACAGTGATGCACTTTTCTCCCAGCAAATACACTGTTTCTAAGGAACTGGGAACACACTGAGGAGACACTTGTGGGAGCTACTGTGACTAAAACTGAGCTTCCCTACGCACAGGGAAGCAAGAGAAATGCTGATTTCATCAAGCCCAGTTACATACTCAGAATCTGTACTACTGCGCAAATAGGCATGTCTCTGTAGGCAAAAAACTCATTTCTGACAAAGTTGACCAAATGCATCTCAGAGGTGTGCAACTTGTTCCCTGAGTTAGAAAACGTCGAGAAACGGTCGTTTCTGCTAGCGCTGTGCTTCTACACATGTATTTGCTGAACGGTGAAAGAGAAGAGTAATGCACTATTCTCCCAGCAAATACACTGTTTCTAAGGAAATGGGAACACACTGAGGAGACACTTGTGGGAGCTACTGTGACTAAAACTGAGCTTCCCTACGCACAGGGAAGCAAGAGAAATGCTGATTTCATCAAGCCCAGTTACATACTCAGAATCTGTACTACTGCGCAAATAGGCATGTCTCTGTAGGCAAAAAACTCATTTATGACAAAGTTGCCCAAATGCATCTCAGAAGTGTGCAACTTCTTCCCTGAGTTAGAAAACGTTGGGAAACGGTCGTTTCAGCTAGCGCTGTGCTTCTACACATGTATTTGCTGATCGGTGAAAGCGCACAGTGATGCACTTTTCTCCCAGCAAATACACTGTTTCTAAGGAACTGGGAACACACTGAGGAGACACTTGTGGGAGCTACTGTGACTAAAACTGAGCTTCCCTACGCACAGGGAAGCAAGAGAAATGCTGATTTCATCAAGCCCAGTTACATACTCAGAATCTGTACTACTGCGCAAATAGGCATGTCTCTGTAGGCAAAAAACTCATTTTTGAGAAAGTTACCAAAATGCATCTCAGAAGTGTGCAACTTGTTCCCTGAGTTTGAAAACGTCGAGAAACGTTCGTTTCTGCTAGCGCTGTGCTTCTACACATGTATTTGCTGAACGGTGAAAGAGAAGAGTAATGCACTATTCTCCCAGCAAATACACTGTTTCTAAGGAAATGGGAACACACTGAGGAGACACTTGTGGGAGCTACTGTGACTAAAACTGAGCTTCCCTACGCACAGGGAAGCAAGAGAAATGCTGATTTCATCAAGCCCAGTTACATACTCAGAATCTGTACTACTGCGCAAATAGGCATGTCTCTGTAGGCAAAAAACTCATTTCTGACAAAGTTGCCCAAATGCATCTCAGAAGTGTGCAACTTGTTCCCTGAGTTAGAAAACGTTGAGAAACGGTCGTTTCTGCTAGCGCTGTGCTTCTACACATGTATTTGCAGAACGGTGAAAGCGCACAGTAATGCACTTTTCTCCCAGCAAATACACTGTTTCTAAGTAAATGGGAACACACTGAGGAGACACTTGTGGGAGCTACTGTGACTAAAACTGAGCTTCCCTACGCACAGGGAAGCAAGAGAAATGCTGATTTCATCAAGCCCAGTTACATACTCAGAATCTGTACTACTGCGCAAATAGGCATGTCTCTGTAGGCAAAAAACTCATTTCTGACAAAGTTGCCCAAATGCATCTCAGAAGTGTGCAACTTGTTCCCTGATTTAGAAAACATCGAGAAACGGTCGTTTCTGCTGGCGCTGTGCTTCTACACATGTATTTGATGAACGGTGAAAGCGCACAGTAATGCACTTTTCTCCCAGTAAATACACTGTTTCTAAGGAAATGGGAACACACTGAGGAGACACTTGTGGGAGCTACTGTGACTAAAACTGAGCTTCCCTACGCACAGGGAAGCAAGAGAAATGCTGATTTCATCAAGCCCAGTTACATACTCAGAATCTGTACTACTGCGCAAATAGGCATGTCTCTTAAGGCAAAAAACTCATTTCTGACAAAGTTGCCCAAATGCATCTCAGAAGTGTGCCACTTGTTCCCTGAGTTAGAAAACGTTGAGAAACGGTCGTTTCAGCTAGCGCTGTGCTTCTACACATGTATTTGCTGAACGGTGAAAGCGCACAGTGATGCACTTTTCTCCCAGCAAATACACTGTTTCTAAGGAAATGGGAACACACTGAGGAGACACTTGTGGGAGCTACTGTGACTAAAACTGAGCTTCCCTAAGCACAGGGAAGCAAGAGAAATGCTGATTTCATCAAGCCCAGTTACATACTCAGAATCTGTACTACTGCGCAAATAGGCATGTCTCTGTAGGCAAAAAACTCATTTCTGACAAAGTTGCCCAAATGCATCTCTGAAGTGTGCAACTTGTTCCCTGAGTTAGAAAACGTCGAGAAACGTTCGTTTCTGCTAGCGCTGTGCTTCTACACATGTATTTGCTGAACGGTCAAAGCGCACAGTAATGCACTTTTCTCCCAGCAAATACACTGTTTCTAAGGAAATGGGAACACACTGAGGAGACACTTGTGGGAGCTACTGTGACTAAAACTGAGCATCCCTACGCACAGGGAAGCAAGAGAAATGCTGATTTCATCAAGCCCAGTTACATACTCAGAATCTGTACTACTGCGCAAATAGGCATGTCTCTGTAGGCAAAAAATTCATTTCTGACAAAGTTGCCCAAATGCATCTCAGAAGTGTGCAACTTGTTCCCTGAGTTAGAAAACGTCGAGAAACGGTCGTTTCTGCTAGCGCTGTGCTTCTACACATGTATTTGCTGAACGGTGAAAGCGCACAGTAATGCACTTTTCTCCCAGCAAATACACTGTTTCTAAGGAAATGGGAACACACTGAGGAGACACTTGTGGGAGCTACTGTGACTAAAACTGAGCTTCCCTACGCACAGGGAAGCAAGAGAAATGCTGATTTCATCAAGCCCAGTTACATACTCAGAATCTGTACTACTGCGCAAATAGGCATGTCTCTGTAGGCAAAAAACTCATTTCTGACAAAGTTGACCAAATGCATCTCAGAGGTGTGCAACTTGTTCCCTGAGTTAGAAAACGTCGAGAAACGGTCGTTTCTGCTAGCGCTGTGCTTCTACACATGTATTTGCTGAACGGTGAAAGAGAAGAGTAATGCACTATTCTCCCAGCAAATACACTGTTTCTAAGGAAATGGGAACACACTGAGGAGACACTTGTGGGAGCTACTGTGACTAAAACTGAGCTTCCCTACGCACAGGGAAGCAAGAGAAATGCTGATTTCATCAAGCCCAGTTACATACTCAGAATCTGTACTACTGCGCAAATAGGCATGTCTCTGTAGGCAAAAAACTCATTTATGACAAAGTTGCCCAAATGCATCTCAGAAGTGTGCAACTTCTTCCCTGAGTTAGAAAACGTTGGGAAACGGTCGTTTCAGCTAGCGCTGTGCTTCTACACATGTATTTGCTGATCGGTGAAAGCGCACAGTGATGCACTTTTCTCCCAGCAAATACACTGTTTCTAAGGAACTGGGAACACACTGAGGAGACACTTGTGGGAGCTACTGTGACTAAAACTGAGCTTCCCTACGCACAGGGAAGCAAGAGAAATGCTGATTTCATCAAGCCCAGTTACATACTCAGAATCTGTACTACTGCGCAAATAGGCATGTCTCTGTAGGCAAAAAACTCATTTTTGAGAAAGTTACCAAAATGCATCTCAGAAGTGTGCAACTTGTTCCCTGAGTTTGAAAACGTCGAGAAACGTTCGTTTCTGCTAGCGCTGTGCTTCTACACATGTATTTGCTGAACGGTGAAAGAGAAGAGTAATGCACTATTCTCCCAGCAAATACACTGTTTCTAAGGAAATGGGAACACACTGAGGAGACACTTGTGGGAGCTACTGTGACTAAAACTGAGCTTCCCTACGCACAGGGAAGCAAGAGAAATGCTGATTTCATCAAGCCCAGTTACATACTCAGAATCTGTACTACTGCGCAAATAGGCATGTCTCTGTAGGCAAAAAACTCATTTCTGACAAAGTTGCCCAAATGCATCTCAGAAGTGTGCAACTTGTTCCCTGAGTTAGAAAACGTTGAGAAACGGTCGTTTCTGCTAGCGCTGTGCTTCTACACATGTATTTGCAGAACGGTGAAAGCGCACAGTAATGCACTTTTCTCCCAGCAAATACACTGTTTCTAAGTAAATGGGAACACACTGAGGAGACACTTGTGGGAGCTACTGTGACTAAAACTGAGCTTCCCTACGCACAGGGAAGCAAGAGAAATGCTGATTTCATCAAGCCCAGTTACATACTCAGAATCTGTACTACTGCGCAAATAGGCATGTCTCTGTAGGCAAAAAACTCATTTCTGACAAAGTTGCCCAAATGCATCTCAGAAGTGTGCAACTTGTTCCCTGATTTAGAAAACATCGAGAAACGGTCGTTTCTGCTGGCGCTGTGCTTCTACACATGTATTTGATGAACGGTGAAAGCGCACAGTAATGCACTTTTCTCCCAGTAAATACACTGTTTCTAAGGAAATGGGAACACACTGAGGAGACACTTGTGGGAGCTACTGTGACTAAAACTGAGCTTCCCTACGCACAGGGAAGCAAGAGAAATGCTGATTTCATCAAGCCCAGTTACATACTCAGAATCTGTACTACTGCGCAAATAGGCATGTCTCTTAAGGCAAAAAACTCATTTCTGACAAAGTTGCCCAAATGCATCTCAGAAGTGTGCCACTTGTTCCCTGAGTTAGAAAACGTTGAGAAACGGTCGTTTCAGCTAGCGCTGTGCTTCTACACATGTATTTGCTGAACGGTGAAAGCGCACAGTGATGCACTTTTCTCCCAGCAAATACACTGTTTCTAAGGAAATGGGAACACACTGAGGAGACACTTGTGGGAGCTACTGTGACTAAAACTGAGCTTCCCTAAGCACAGGGAAGCAAGAGAAATGCTGATTTCATCAAGCCCAGTTACATACTCAGAATCTGTACTACTGCGCAAATAGGCATGTCTCTGTAGGCAAAAAACTCATTTCTGACAAAGTTGCCCAAATGCATCTCTGAAGTGTGCAACTTGTTCCCTGAGTTAGAAAACGTCGAGAAACGTTCGTTTCTGCTAGCGCTGTGCTTCTACACATGTATTTGCTGAACGGTCAAAGCGCACAGTAATGCACTTTTCTCCCAGCAAATACACTGTTTCTAAGGAAATGGGAACACACTGAGGAGACACTTGTGGGAGCTACTGTGACTAAAACTGAGCATCCCTACGCACAGGGAAGCAAGAGAAATGCTGATTTCATCAAGCCCAGTTACATACTCAGAATCTGTACTACTGCGCAAATAGGCATGTCTCTGTAGGCAAAAAATTCATTTCTGACAAAGTTGCCCAAATGCATCTCAGAAGTGTGCAACTTGTTCCCTGAGTTAGAAAACGTCGAGAAACGGTCGTTTCTGCTAGCGCTGTGCTTCTACACATGTATTTGCTGAACGGTGAAAGCGCACAGTAATGCACTTTTCTCCCAGCAAATACACTGTTTCTAAGGAAATGGGAACACACTGAGGAGACACTTGTGGGAGCTACTGTGACTAAAACTGAGCTTCCCTACGCACAGGGAAGCAAGAGAAATGCTGATTTCATCAAGCCCTGTTACATACTCAGAATCTGTACTACTGCGCAAATAGGCATGTCTCTGTAGGCAAAAAACTCATTTCTGACAAAGTTGCCCAAATGCATCTCAGAAGTGTGCAACTTGTTCCCTGAGTTAGAAAACGTCGAGAAACGGTCGTTTCTGCTAGCGCTGTGCTTCTACACATGTATTTGCAGAACGGTGAAAGCGCACAGTAATGCACTTTTCTCCCAGCAAATACACTGTTTCTAAGGAAATGGGAACACACTGAGGAGACACTTGTGGGAGCTACTGTGACTAAAACTGAGCTTCCCTACGCACAGGGAAGCAAGAGAAATGCTGATTTCATCAAGCCCAGTTACATACTCAGAATCTGTACTACTGCGCAAATAGGCATGTCTCTGTAGGCAAAAAACTCATTTCTGACAAAGTTGCCCAAATGCATCTCAGAAGTGTGCAACTTGTTCCCTGAGTTAGAAAACATCGAGAAACGGTCGTTTCTGCTAGCCCTGTGCTTCTACACATGTATTTGCTGAACGGTGAAAGCGCACAGTAATGCACTTTTCTCCCAGCAAATACACTGTTTCTAAGGAAATGGGAAGACACTGAGGAGACACTTGTGGGAGCTACTGTGACTAAAACTGAGCTTCCCTACGCACAGGGAAGCAAGAGAAATGCTGATTTCATCAAGCCCAGTTACATACTCAGAATCTGTACTACTGCGCAAATAGGCATGTCTCTGTAGGCAAAAAACTCATTTCTGACAAAGTTGCCCAAATGCATCTCAGAAGTGTGCCACTTGTTCCCTGAGTTAGAAAACGTTGAGAAACGGTCGTTTCAGCTAGCGCTGTGCTTCTACACATGTATTTGCTGAACGGTGAAAGCGCACAGTGATGCACTTTTCTCCCAGCAAATACACTGTTTCTAAGGAAATGGGAACACACTGAGGAGACACTTGTGGGAGCTACTGTGACTAAAACTGAGCTTCCCTACGCACAGGGAAGCAAGAGAAATGCTGATTTCATCAAGCCCAGTTACATACTCAGAATCTGTACTACTGCGCAAATAGGCATGTCTCTGTAGGCAAAAAATTCATTTCTGACAAAGTTGCCCAAATGCATCTCAGAAGTGTGCAACTTGTTCCCTGAGTTAGAAAACGTCGAGAAACGGTCGTTTCTGCTAGCGCTGTGCTTCTACACATGTATTTGCTGAACGGTGAAAGCGCACAGTAATGCACTTTTCTCCCAGCAAATACACTGTTTCTAAGGAAATGGGAACACACTGAGGAGACACTTGTGGGAGCTACTGTGACTAAAACTGAGCTTCCCTACGCACAGGGAAGCAAGAGAAATGCTGATTTCATCAAGCCCTGTTACATACTCAGAATCTGTACTACTGCGCAAATAGGCATGTCTCTGTAGGCAAAAAACTCATTTCTGACAAAGTTGCCCAAATGCATCTCAAAAGTGTGCAACTTGTTCCCTGAGTTAGAAAACGTCGAGAAACGGTCGTTTCTGCTAGCGCTGTGCTTCTACACATGTATTTGCAGAACGGTGAAAGCGCACAGTAATGCACTTTTCTCCCAGCAAATACACTGTTTCTAAGGAAATGGGAACACACTGAGGAGACACTTGTGGGAGCTACAGTGACTAAAACTGAGCTTCCCTACGCACAGGGAAGCAAGAGAAATGATGATTTCATCAAGCCCAGTTACATACTCAGAATCTGTACTACTGCGCAAATAGGCATGTCTCTTTAGGCAAAAAACTCATTTATGACAAAGTTGCCCAAATGCATCTCAGAAGTGTGCAACTTGTTCCCTGAGTTAGAAAACGTCGAGAAACGGTCGTTTCTGCTAGCGCTGTGCTTCTACACATGTATTTGCTGGACGGTGAAAGCGCACAGTAATGTACTTTTCTCCCAGCAAATACACTGTTTCTAAGGAAATGGGAACACACTGAGGAGACACTTGTGGGAGCTACTGTGACTAAAACTGAGCTTCCCTACGCACAGGGAAGCAAGAGAAATGCTGATTTCATCAAGCCCAGTTACATACTCAGAATCTGTACTACTGCGCAAATAGGCATGTCTCTGTAGGCAAAAAACTCATTTCTGACAAAGTTGCCCAAATGCATCTCAGAAGTGTGCCACTTGTTCCCTGAGTTAGAAAACGTTGAGAAACGGTCGTTTCAGCTAGCGCTGTGCTTCTACACATGTATTTGCTGAACGGTGAAAGCGCACAGTGATGCACTTTTCTCCCAGCAAATACACTGTTTCTAAGGAAATGGGAACACACTGAGGAGACACTTGTGGGAGCTACTGTGACTAAAACTGAGCTTCCCTACGCACAGGGAAGCAAGAGAAATGCTGATTTCATCAAGCCCAGTTACATACTCAGAATCTGTACTACTGCGCAAATAGGCATGTCTCTCTAGGCAAAAAACTCATTTTTGAGAAAGTTACCCAAATGCATCTCTGAAGTGTGCAACTTGTTCCCTGAGTTAGAAAACGTCGAGAAACGTTCGTTTCTGCTAGCGCTGTGCTTCTACACATGTATTTGCTGAACGGTGAAAGCGCACAGTAATGCACTTTTCTCCCAGCAAATACACTGTTTCTAAGGAAATGGGAACACACTGAGGAGACACTTGTGGGAGCTACTGTGACTAAAACTGAGCATCCCTACGCACAGGGAAGCAAGAGAAATGCTGATTTCATCAAGCCCAGTTACATACTCAGAATCTGTACTACTGCGCAAATAGGCATGTCTCTGTAGGCAAAAAATTCATTTCTGACAAAGTTGCCCAAATGCATCTCAGAAGTGTGCCACTTGTTCCCTGAGATAGAAAACGTCGAGAAATGTTCGTTTCTGCCAGCGCTGTGCTTCTACACATGTATTTGCTGAACGGTGAAAGCGCAGAGTAATGCACCTTTCTCCCAGCAAATACACTGTTTCTAAGGAAATGGGAACACACTGAGGAGACACTTGTGGGAGCTACTGTGACTAAAACTGAGCTTCCCTACGCACAGGGAAGCAAGAGAAATGCTGATTTCATCAAGCCCTGTTACATACTCAGAATCTGTACTACTGCGCAAATAGGCATGTCTCTGTAGGCAAAAAACTCATTTCTGACAAAGTTGACCAAATGCATCTCAGAAGTGTGCAACTTGTTCCCTGAGTTAGAAAACGTCGAGAAACGGTCGTTTCTGCTAGCGCTGTGCTTCTACACATGTATTTGCAGAACGGTGAAAGCGAAGAGTAATGCACTATTCTCCCAGCAAATACACTGTTTCTAAGGAAATGGGAACACACTGAGGAGACACTTGTGGGAGCTACTGTGACTAAAACTGAGCTTCCCTACGCACAGGGAAGCAAGAGAAATGCTGATTTCATCAAGCCCAGTTACATACTCAGAATCTGTACTACTGCGCAAATAGGCATGTCTCTGTAGGCAAAAAACTCATTTCTGACAAAGTTGCCCAAATGCATCTCAGAAGTGTGCAACTTGTTCCCTGAGTTAGAAAACATCGAGAAACGGTCGTTTCTGCTAGCGCTGTGCTTCTACACATGTATTTGCTGAACGGTGAAAGCGCACAGTAATGCACTTTTCTCCCAGCAAATACACTGTTTCTAAGGAAATGGGAAGACACTGAGGAGACACTTGTTGGAGCTACTGTGACTAAAACTGAGCTTCCCTACGCACAGGGAAGCAAGAGAAATGCTGATTTCATCAAGCCCAGTTACATACTCAGAATCTGTACTACTGCGCAAATAGGCATGTCTCTGTAGGCAAAAAACTCATTTCTGACAAAGTTGCCCAAATGCATCTCAGAAGTGTGCAACTTGTTCCCTGAGTTAGAAAACATCGAGAAACGGTCGTTTCTGCTAGCGCTGTGCTTCTACACATGTATTTGCTGAACGGTGAAAGCGCACAGTAATGCACTTTTCTCCCAGCAAATACACTGTTTCTAAGGAACTGGGAACACACTGAGGAGACACTTGTGGGAGCTACTGTGACTAAAACTGAGCTTCCCTACGCACAGGGAAGCAAGAGAAATGCTGATTTCATCAAGCCCAGTTACATACTCAGAATCTGTACTACTGCGCAAATAGGCATGTCACTTTAGGCAAAAAACTCATTTCTGACAAAGTTGCCCAAATGCATCTCAGAAGTGTGCAACTTGTTCCCTGAGTTAGAAAACGTTGAGAAACGGTCGTTTCAGATAGAGCTGTGCTTCTACACATGTATTTGCTGAACGGTGAAAGCGCACAGTGATGCATTTTTCTCCCAGCAAATACACTGTTTCTAAGGAACTGGGAACACACTGAGCAGACACTTGTGGGAGCTACTGTGACTGAAACTGAGCTTCCCTACGCACAGGGAAGCAAGAGAAATGCTGATTTCATCAAGCCCAGTTACATACTCAGAATCTGTACTACTGCGCAAATAGGCATGTCTCTCTAGGCAAAAAACTCATTTTTGAGAAAGTTACCCAAATGCATCTCAGAAGTGTGCAACTTGTTCCCTGAGTTAGAAAACGTTGAGAAACGTTCGGTTCTGCTAGCGCTGTGCTTCTACACATGTATTTGCTGAACGGTCAAAGCGCACAGTAATGCACTTTTCTCCCAGCAAATACACTGTTTCTAAGGAAATGGGAAAACACTGAGGAGACACTTGTGGGAGCTACTGTGACTAAAACTGAGCTTCCCTACGCACAGAGAAGCAAGAGAAATGCTGATTTCATCAAGCCCAGTTACATACTCAGAATCTGTACTACTGCGCAAATAGGCATGTCTCTTTAGGCAAAAAACTCATTTCTGACAAAGTTGCCCAAATGCATCTCAGAAGTGTGCCACTTGTTCCCTGAGTTAGAAAACGTTGAGAAACGGTCGTTTCAGCTAGCGCTGTGCTTCTACACATGTATTTGCTGAACGGTGAAAGCGCACAGTGATGCACTTTTCTCCCAGCAAATACACTGTTTCTAAGGAACTGGGAACACACTGAGGAGACACTTGTGGGAGCTACTGTGACTAAAACTGAGCTTCCCTACGCACAGGGAAGCAAGAGAAATGCTGATTTCATCAAGCCCAGTTACATACTCAGAATCTGTACTACTGCGCAAATAGGCATGTCTCTGTAGGCAAAAAACTCATTTCTGACAAAGTTGACCAAATGCATCTCAGAAGTGTGCAACTTGTTCCCTGAGTTAGAAAACGTCGAGAAACGGTCGTTTCTGCTAGCGCTGTGCTTCTACACATGTATTTGCAGAACGGTGAAAGCGAAGAGTAATGCACTATTCTCACAGCAAATACACTGTTTCTAAGGAAATGGGAACACACTGAGGAGACACTTGTGGGAGCTACTGTGACTAAAACTGAGCTTCCCTACGCACAGGGAAGCAAGAGAAATGCTGATTTCATCAAGCCCAGTTACATACTCAGAATCTGTACTACTGCGCAAATAGGCATGTCACTTTAGGCAAAAAACTCATTTCTGACAAAGTTGCCCAAGTGCATCTCAGAAGTGTGCAACTTGTTCCCTGAGTTAGAAAACGTTGAGAAACGGTCGTTTCAGCTAGAGCTGTGCTTCTACACATGTATTTGCTGAACGGTGAAAGCGCACAGTGATGCATTTTTCTCCCAGCAAATACACTGTTTCTAAGGAACTGGGAACACACTGAGCAGACACTTGTGGGAGCTACTGTGACTGAAACTGAGCTTCCCTACGCACAGGGAAGCAAGAGAAATGCTGATTTCATCAAGCCCAGTTACATACTCAGAATCTGTACTACTGCGCAAATAGGCATGTCTCTCTAGGCAAAAAACTCATTTTTGAGAAAGTTACCCAAATGCATCTCAGAAGTGTGCAACTTGTTCCCTGAGTTAGAAAACGTCGAGAAACGTTCGGTTCTGCTAGCGCTGTGCTTCTACACATGTATTTGCTGAACGGTCAAAGCGCACAGTAATGCACTTTTCTCCCAGCAAATACACTGTTTCTAAGGAAATGGGAAAACACTGAGGAGACACTTGTGGGAGCTACTGTGACTAAAACTGAGCTTCCCTACGCACAGAGAAGCAAGAGAAATGCTGATTTCATCAAGCCCAGTTACATACTCAGAATCTGTACTACTGCGCAAATAGGCATGTCTCTTTAGGCAAAAAACTCATTTCTGACAAAGTTGCCCAAATGCATCTCAGAAGTGTGCCACTTGTTCCCTGAGTTAGAAAACGTTGAGAAACGGTCGTTTCAGCTAGCGCTGTGCTTCTACACATGTATTTGCTGAACGGTGAAAGCGCACAGTGATGCACTTTTCTCCCAGCAAATACACTGTTTCTAAGGAACTGGGAACACACTGAGGAGACACTTGTGGGAGCTACTGTGACTAAAACTGAGCTTCCCTACGCACAGGGAAGCAAGAGAAATGCTGATTTCATCAAGCCCAGTTACATACTCAGAATCTGTACTACTGCGCAAATAGGCATGTCTCTGTAGGCAAAAAACTCATTTCTGACAAAGTTGCCCAAATGCATCTCAGAAGTGTGCAACTTGTTCCCTGAGTTAGAAAACGTCGAGAAACGGTCGTTTCTGCTAGCGCTGTGCTTCTACACATGTATTTGCAGAACGGTGAAAGCGAAGAGTAATGCACTATTCTCACAGCAAATACACTGTTTCTAAGGAAATGGGAACACACTGAGGAGACACTTGTGGGAGCTACTGTGACTAAAACTGAGCTTCCCTACGCACAGGGAAGCAAGAGAAATGCTGATTTCATCAAGCCCAGTTACATACTCAGAATCTGTACTACTGCGCAAATAGGCATGTCTCTTTAGGCAAAAAACTCATTTCTGACAAAGTTGCCCAAATGCATCTCAGAAGTGTGCAACTTGTTCCCTGAGTTAGAAAACATCGAGAAACGGTAGTTTCTGCTAGCGCTGTGCTTCTACACATGTATTTGCTGAACGGTGAAAGCGCACAGTAATGCACTTTTCTCCCAGCAAATACACTGTTTCTAAGGAAATGGGAAGACACTGAGGAGACACTTGTGGGAGCTACTGTGACTAAAACTGAGCTTCCCTACGCACAGGGAAGCAAGAGAAATGCTGATTTCATCAAGCCCAGTTACATACTCAGAATCTGTACTACTGCGCAAATAGGCATGTCTCTGTAGGCAAAAAATTCATTTCTGACAAAGTTGCCCAAATGCATCTCAGAAGTGTGCCACTTGTTCCCTGAGTTAGAAAACGTCGAGAAATGTTCGTTTCTGCCAGCGCTGTGCTTCTACACATGTATTTGCTGAACGGTGAAAGCGCAGAGTAATGCACCTTTCTCCCAGCAAATACACTGTTTCTAAGGAAATGGGAACACACTGAGGAGACACTTGTGGGAGCTACTGTGACTAAAACTGAGCTTCCCTACGCACAGGGAAGCAAGAGAAATGCTGATTTCATCAAGCCCAGTTACATACTCAGAATCTGTACTACTGCGCAAATAGGCATGTCTCTTTAGGCAAAAAACTCATTTCTGACAAAGTTGCCCAAATGCATCTCAGAAGTGTGCAACTTGTTCCCTGAGTTAGAAAACGTTGAGAAACGGTCGTTTCTGCTAGCGCTGTGCTTCTACACATGTATTTGCTGAACGGTGAAAGCGCACAGTGATGCATTTTTCTCCCAGCAAATACACTGTTTCTAAGGAACTGGGAACACACTGAGGAGACACTTGTGGGAGCTACTGTGACTAAAACTGAGCTTCCCTACGCACAGGGAAGCAAGAGAAATGCTGATTTCATCAAGCCCAGTTACATACTCAGAATCTGTACTACTGCGCAAATAGGCATGTCTCTCTAGGCAAAAAACTCATTTTTGAGAAAGTTACCCAAATGCATCTCAGAAGTGTGCAACTTGTTCCCTGAGTTAGAAAACGTCGAGAAACGTTCGGTTCTGCTAGCGCTGTGCTTCTACACATGTATTTGCTGAACGGTCAAAGCGCACAGTAATGCACTTTTCTCCCAGCAAATACACTGTTTCTAAGGAAATGGGAACACACTGAGGAGACACTTGTGGGAGCTACTGTGACTAAAACTGAGCTTCCCTACGCACAGAGAAGCAAGAGAAATGCTGATTTCATCAAGCCCAGTTACATACTCAGAATCTGTACTACTGCGCAAATAGGCATGTCTCTGTAGGCAAAAAATTCATTTCTGACAAAGTTGCCCAAATGCATCTCAGAAGTGTGCCACTTGTTCCCTGAGTTAGAAAACGTCGAGAAATGTTCGTTTCTGCCAGCGCTGTGCTTCTACACATGTATTTGCTGAACGGTGAAAGCGCAGAGTAATGCACCTTTCTCCCAGCAAATACACTGTTTCTAAGGAAATGGGAACACACTGAGGAGACACTTGTGGGAGCTACTGTGACTAAAACTGAGCTTCCCTACGCACAGGGAAGCAAGAGAAATGCTGATTTCATCAAGCCCAGTTACATACTCAGAATCTGTACTACTGCGCAAATAGGCATGTCTCTTTAGGCAAAAAACTCATTTCTGACAAAGTTGCCCAAATGCATCTCAGAAGTGTGCCACTTGTTCCCTGAGTTAGAAAACGTTGAGAAACGGTCGTTTCAGCTAGCGCTGTGCTTCTACACATGTATTTGCTGAACGGTGAAAGCGCACAGTGATGCACTTTTCTCCCAGCAAATACACTGTTTCTAAGGAAATGGGAACACACTGAGGAGACACTTGTGGGAGCTACTGTGACTAAAACTGAGCTTCCCTAAGCACAGGGAAGCAAGAGAAATGCTGATTTCATCAAGCCCAGTTACATACTCAGAATCTGTAGTACTGCGCAAATAGGCATGTCTCTGTAGGCAAAAAACTCGTTTCTGACAAAGTTGACCAAATGCATCTCAGAAGTGTGCAACTTGTTCCCTGAGTTAGAAAACGTCGAGAAACGGTCGTTTCTGCTAGCGCTGTGCTTCTACACATGTATTTGCAGAACGGTGAAAGCGCACAGTGATGCACTATTCTCCCAGCAAATACACTGTTTCTAAGGAAATGGGAACACACTGAGGAGACACTTGTGGGAGCTACTGTGACTAAAACTGAGCTTCCCTACGCACAGGGAAGCAAGAGAAATGCTGATTTCATCAAGCCCAGTTACATACTCAGAATCTGTACTACTGCGCAAATAGGCATGTCTCTGTAGGCAAAAAACTCATTTCTGACAAAGTTGCCCAAATGCATCTCAGAAGTGTGCAACTTGTTCCCTGAGTTCGAAAACATCGAGAAACGGTCGTTTCTGCTAGCGCTGTGCTTCTACACATGTATTTGCTGAACGGTGAAAGCGCACAGTAATGCACTTTTCTCCCAGCAAATACACTGTTTCTAAGGAAATGGGAAGACACTGAGGAGACACTTGTGGGAGCTACTGTGACTAAAACTGAGCTTCCCTACGCACAGGGAAGCAAGAGAAATGCTGATTTCATCAAGCCCAGTTACATACTCAGAATCTGTACTACTGCGCAAATAGGCATGTCTCTGTAGGCAAAAAACTCATTTCTGACAAAGTTGCCCAAATGCATCTCAGAAGTGTGCAACTTGTTCCCTGAGTTAGAAAACATCGAGAAACGGTCGTTTCTGCTAGCGCTGTGCTTCTACACATGTATTTGCCGAACGGTGAAAGCGCACAGTAATGCACTTTTCTCCCAGCAAATACACTGTTTCTAAGGAAATGGGAACACACTGAGGAGACACTTGTGGGAGCTACTGTGACTAAAACTGAGCTTCCCTACGCACAGGGAAGCAAGAGAAATGCTGATTTCATCAAGCCCAGTTACATACTCAGAATCTGTACTACTGCGCAAATAGGCATGTCACTTTAGGCAAAAAACTCATTTCTGACAAAGTTGCCCAAATGCATCTCAGAAGTGTGCAACTTGTTCCCTGAGTTAGAAAACGTTGAGAAACGGTCGTTTCAGCTAGCGCTGTGCTTCTACACATGTATTTGCTGAACGGTGAAAGCGCACAGTGATGCATTTTTCTCCCAGCAAATACACTGTTTCTAAGGAACTGGGAACACACTGAGGAGACACTTGTGGGAGCTACTGTGACAAAAACTGAGCTTCCCTACGCACAGGGAAGCAAGAGAAATGCTGATTTCATCAAGCCCAGTTACATACTCAGAATCTGTACTACTGCGCAAATAGGCATGTCTCTCTAGGCAAAAAACTCATTTTTGAGAAAGTTACCCAAATGCATCTCAGAAGTGTGCAACTTGTTCCCTGAGTTAGAAAACGTCGAGAAACGTTCGGTTCTGCTAGCGCTGTGCTTCTACACATGTATTTGCTGAACGGTCAAAGCGCACAGTAATGCACTTTTCTCCCAGCAAATACACTGTTTCTAAGGAAATGGGAAAACACTGAGGAGACACTTGTGGGAGCTACTGTGACTAAAACTGAGCTTCCCTACGCACAGAGAAGCAAGAGAAATGCTGATTTCATCAAGCCCAGTTACATACTCAGAATCTGTACTACTGCGCAAATAGGCATGTCTCTGTAGGCAAAAAATTCATTTCTGACAAAGTTGCCCAAATGCATCTCAGAAGTGTGCCACTTGTTCCCTGAGTTAGAAAACGTCGAGAAATGTTCGTTTCTGCCAGCGCTGTGCTTCTACACATGTATTTGCTGAACGGTGAAAGCGCAGAGTAATGCACCTTTCTCCCAGCAAATACACTGTTTCTAAGGAAATGGGAACACACTGAGGAGACACTTGTGGGAGCTACTGTGACTAAAACTGAGCTTCCCTACGCACAGGGAAGCAAGAGAAATGCTGATTTCATCAAGCCCAGTTACATACTCAGAATCTGTACTACTGCGCAAATAGGCATGTCTCTTTAGGCAAAAAACTCATTTCTGACAAAGTTGCCCAAATGCATCTCAGAAGTGTGCAACTTGTTCCCTGAGTTAGAAAACGTTGAGAAACGGTCGTTTCAGCTAGCGCTGTGCTTCTACACATGTATTTGCTGAACGGTGAAAGCGCACAGTGATGCATTTTTCTCCCAGCAAATACACTGTTTCTAAGGAACTGGGAACACACTGAGGAGACACTTGTGGGAGCTACTGTGACTAAAACTGAGCTTCCCTACGCACAGGGAAGCAAGAGAAATGCTGATTACATCAAGCCCAGTTACATACTCAGAATCTGTACTACTGCGCAAATAGGCATGTCTCTCTAGGCAAAAAACTCATTTTTGAGAAAGTTACCCAAATGCATCTCAGAAGTGTGCAACTTGTTCCCTGAGTTAGAAAACGTCGAGAAACGTTCGGTTCTGCTAGCGCTGTGCTTCTACACATGTATTTGCTGAACGGTCAAAGCGCACAGTAATGCACTTTTCTCCCAGCAAATACACTGTTTCTAAGGAAATGGGAACACACTGAGGAGACACTTGTGGGAGCTACTGTGACTAAAACTGAGCTTCCCTACGCACAGAGAAGCAAGAGAAATGCTGATTTCATCAAGCCCAGTTACATACTCAGAATCTGTACTACTGCGCAAATAGGCATGTCTCTGTAGGCAAAAAATTCATTTCTGACAAAGTTGCCCAAATGCATCTCAGAAGTGTGCCACTTGTTCCCTGAGTTAGAAAACGTCGAGAAATGTTCGTTTCTGCCAGCGCTGTGCTTCTACACATGTATTTGCTGAACGGTGAAAGCGCAGAGTAATGCACCTTTCTCCCAGCAAATACACTGTTTCTAAGGAAATGGGAACACACTGAGGAGACACTTGTGGGAGCTACTGTGACTAAAACTGAGCTTCCCTACGCACAGGGAAGCAAGAGAAATGCTGATTTCATCAAGCCCAGTTACATACTCAGAATCTGTACTACTGCGCAAATAGGCATGTCTCTCTAGGCAAAAAACTCATTTTTGAGAAAGTTACCCAAATGCATCTCAGAAGTGTGCAACTTGTTCCCTGAGTTAGAAAACGTCGAGAAACGTTCGGTTCTGCTAGCGCTGTGCTTCTACACATGTATTTGCTGAACGGTCAAAGCGCACAGTAATGCACTTTTCTCCCAGCAAATACACTGTTTCTAAGGAAATGGGAACACACTGAGGAGACACTTGTGGGAGCTACTGTGACTAAAACTGAGCTTCCCTACGCACAGGGAAGCAAGAGAAATGCTGATTTCATCAAGCCCAGTTACATACTCAGAATCTGTACTACTGCGCAAATAGGCATGTCTCTGTAGGCAAAAAACACTTTTCTGACAAAGTTGCCCAAATGCATCTCAGAAGTGTGCAACTTGTTCCCTGAGTTAGAAAACGTCGAGAAACGTTCGTTTCTGCTAGCGCTGTGCTTCTACACATGTATTTGCTGAACGGTGAAAGCACACAGTAATGCACTTTTCTCCCAGCAAATACACTGTTTCTTAGGAAATGGGAACACACTGAGGAGACACTTGTGGGAGCTACTGTGACTAAAACTGAGCTTCCCTACGCACAGGGAAGCAAGAGAAATGCTGATTTCATCAAGCCCAGTTACATACTCAGAATCTGTACTACTGCGCAAATAGGCATGTCTCTGTAGGCAAAAAACTCATTTATGACAAAGTTGCCCAAATGCATCTCAGAAGTGTGCCACTTGTTCCCTGAGTTAGAAAACGTTGGGAAACGGTCGTTTCAGCTAGCGCTGTGCTTCTACACATGTATTTGCTGATCGGTGAAAGCTCACAGTGATGCACTTTTCTCCCAGCAAATACACTGTTTCTAAGGAACTGGGAACACACTGAGGAGACACTTGTGGGAGCTACTGTGACTAAAACTGAGCTTCCCTACGCACAGGGAAGCAAGAGAAATGCTGATTTCATCAAGCCCAGTTACATACTCAGAATCTGTACTACTGCGCAAATAGGCATGTCTCTGTAGGCAAAAAACTCATTTTTGAGAAAGTTACCAAAATGCATCTCAGAAGTGTGCAACTTGTTCCCTGAGTTAGAAAACGTCGAGAAACGTTCGTTTCTGCTAGCGCTGTGCTTCTACACATGTATTTGCTGAACGGTGAAAGAGAAGAGTAATGCACTATTCTCCCAGCAAATACACTGTTTCTAAGGAAATGGGAACACACTGAGGAGACACTTGTGGGAGCTACTGTGACTAAAACTGAGCTTCCCTACGCACAGGGAAGCAAGAGAAATGCTGATTTCATCAAGCCCAGTTACATACTCAGAATCTGTACTACTGCGCAAATAGGCATGTCTCTCTAGGCAAAAAACTCATTTTTGAGAAAGTTACCCAAATGCATCTCAGAAGTGTGCAACTTGTTCCCTGAGTTAGAAAACGTCGAGAAACGTTCGGTTCTGCTAGCGCTGTGCTTCTACACATGTATTTGCTGAATGGTCAAAGCGCACAGTAATGCACTTTTCTCCCAGCAAATACACTGTTTCTAAGGAACTGGGAACACACTGAGGAGACACTTGTGGGAGCTACTGTGACTAAAACTGAGCTTCCCTACGCACAGAGAAGCAAGAGAAATGCTGATTTCATCAAGCCCAGTTACATACTCAGAATCTGTACTACTGCGCAAATAGGCATGTCTCTGTAGGCAAAAAATTCATTTCTGACAAAGTTGCCCAAATGCATCTCAGAAGTGTGCCACTTGTTCCCTGAGTTAGAAAACGTCGAGAAATGTTCGTTTCTGCCAGCGCTGTGCTTCTACACATGTATTTGCTGAACGGTGAAAGCGCAGAGTAATGCACCTTTCTCCCAGCAAATACACTGTTTCTAAGGAAATGGGAACACACTGAGGAGACACTTGTGGGAGCTACTGTGACTAAAACTGAGCTTCCCTACGCACAGGGAAGCAAGAGAAATGCTGATTTCATCAAGCCCAGTTACATACTCAGAATCTGTACTACTGCGCAAATAGGCATGTCTCTCTAGGCAAAAAACTCATTTTTGAGAAAGTTACCCAAATGCATCTCAGAAGTGTGCAACTTGTTCCCTGAGTTAGAAAACGTCGAGAAACGTTCGGTTCTGCTAGCGCTGTGCTTCTACACATGTATTTGCTGAACGGTCAAAGCGCACAGTAATGCACTTTTCTCCCAGCAAATACACTGTTTCTAAGGAAATGGGAACACACTGAGGAGACACTTGTGGGAGCTACTGTGACTAAAACTGAGCTTCCCTACGCACAGGGAAGCAAGAGAAATGCTGATTTCATCAAGCCCAGTTACATACTCAGAATCTGTACTACTGCGCAAATAGGCATGTCTCTTTAGGCAAAAAACTCATTTCTGACAAAGTTGCCCAAATGCATCTCAGAAGTGTGCAACTTGTTCCCTGAGTTAGAAAACGTTGAGAAACGGTCGTTTCAGCTAGCGCTGTGCTTCTACACATGTATTTGCTGAACGGTGAAAGCGCACAGTGATGCATTTTTCTCCCAGCAAATACACTGTTTCTAAGGAACTGGGAACACACTGAGGAGACACTTGTGGGAGCTACTGTGACTAAGACTGAGCTTCCCTACGCACAGGGAAGCAAGAGAAATGCTGATTTCATCAAGCCCAGTTACATACTCAGAATCTGTACTACTGCGCAAATAGGCATGTCTCTCTAGGCAAAAAACTCATTTTTGAGAAAGTTACCCAAATGCATCTCAGAAGTGTGCAACTTGTTCCCTGAGTTAGAAAACGTCGAGAAACGTTCGGTTCTGCTAGCGCTGTGCTTCTACACATGTATTTGCTGAATGGTCAAAGCGCACAGTAATGCACTTTTCTCCCAGCAAATACACTGTTTCTAAGGAAATGGGAACACACTGAGGAGACACTTGTGGGAGCTACTGTGACTAAAACTGAGCTTCCCTACGCACAGAGAAGCAAGAGAAATGCTGATTTCATCAAGCCCAGTTACATACTCAGAATCTGTACTACTGCGCAAATAGGCATGTCTCTGTAGGCAAAAAACTCATTTCTGACAAAGTTGCCCAAATGCATCTCAGAAGTGTGCAACTTGTTCCCTGAGTTAGAAAACGTTGAGAAACGGTCGTTTCTGCTAGCGCTGTGCTTCTACACATGTATTTGCAGAACGGTGAAAGCGCACAGTAATGCACTTTTCTCCCAGCAAATACACTGTTTCTAAGGAAATGGGAACACACTGAGGAGACACTTGTGAGAGCTACTGTGACTAAAACTGAGCTTCCCTACGCACAGGGAAGCAAGAGAAATGCTGATTTCATCAAGCCCAGTTACATACTCAGAATCTGTACTACTGCGCAAATAGGCATGTCTCTGTAGGCAAAAAACTCATTTCTGACAAAGTTGCCCAAATGCATCTCAGAAGTGTGCAACTTGTTCCCTGATTTAGAAAACATCGAGAAACGGTCGTTTCTGCTGGCGCTGTGCTTCTACACATGTATTTGATGAACGGTGAAAGCGCACAGTAATGCACTTTTCTCCCAGCAAATACACTGTTTCTAAGGAAATGGGAACACACTGAGGAGACACTTGTGGGAGCTACTGTGACTAAAACTGAGCTTCCCTACGCACAGGGAAGCAAGAGAAATGCTGATTTCATCAAGCCCAGTTACATACTCAGAATCTGTACTACTGCGCAAATAGGCATGTCTCTGTAGGCAAAAAATTCATTTCTGACAAAGTTGCCCAAATGCATCTCAGAAGTGTGCCACTTGTTCCCTGAGTTAGAAAACGTTGAGAAACGGTCGTTTCAGCTAGCGCTGTGCTTCTACACATGTATTTGCTGAACGGTGAAAGCGCACAGTGATGCACTTTTCTCCCAGCAAATACACTGTTTCTAAGGAACTGGGAACACACTGAGGAGACACTTGTGAGAGCTACTGTGACTAAAACTGAGCTTCCCTACGCACAGGGAAGCAAGAGAAATGCTGATTTCATCAAGCTCAGTTACATACTCAGAATCTGTACTACTGCGCAAATAGGCATGTCTCTGTAGGCAAAAAACTCATTTCTGACAAAGTTGCCCAAATGCATCTCAGAAGTGTGCAACTTGTTCCCTGAGTTAGAAAACGTCGAGAAACGGTCGTTTCTGCTAGCGCTGTGCTTCTACACATGTATTTGCTGAACGGTGAAAGCGCACAGTAATGCACTTTTCTCCCAGCAAATACACTGTTTCTAAGGAAATGGGAACACACTGAGGAGACACTTGTGGGAGCTACTGTGACTAAAACTGAGCTTCCCTACGCACAGGGAAGCAAGAGAAATGCTGATTTCATCAAGCCCAGTTACATACTCAGAATCTGTACTACTGCGCAAATAGGCATGTCTCTCTAGGCAAAAAACTCATTTTTGAGAAAGTTACCCAAATGCATCTCAGAAGTGTGCAACTTGTTCCCTGAGTTAGAAAACGTCGAGAAACGGTCGTTTCTGCTAGCGCTGTGCTTCTACACATGTATTTGCTGAACGGTGAAAGCGCACAGTAATGCACTTTTCTCCCAGCAAATACACTGTTTCTAAGGAAATGGGAACACACTGAGGAGACACTTGTGGGAGCTACTGTGACTAAAACTGAGCATCCCTACGCACAGGGAAGCAAGAGAAATGCTGATTTCATCAAGCCCAGTTACATACTCAGAATCTGTACTACTGCGCAAATAGGCATGTCTCTGTAGGCAAAAAACTCATTTCTGACAAAGTTGCCCAAATGCATCTCAGAAGTGTGCAACTTGTTCCCTGAGTTAGAAAACGTCGAGAAACAGTCGTTTCTGCTAGCGCTGTGCTTCTACACATGTATTTGCAGAACGGTGAAAACGCACAGTAATGCACTTTTCTCCCAGCAAATACACTGTTTCTAAGGAAATGGGAACACACTGAGGAGACACTTGTGGGAGCTACTGTGACCAAAACTGAGCTTCCCTACGCACAGGGAAGCAAGAGAAATGCTGATTTCATCAAGCCCAGTTACATACTCAGAATCTGTACTACTGCGCAAATAGGCATGTCTCTGTAGGCAAAAAACTCATTTCTGACAAAGTTGCCCAAATGCATCTCAGAAGTGTGCCACTTGTTCCCTGAGTTAGAAAACGTTGAGAAACGGTCGTTTCAGCTAGCGCTGTGCTTCTACACATGTATTTGCTGAACGGTGAAAGCGCACAGTGATGCACTTTTCTCCCAGCAAATACACTGTTTCTAAGGAAATGGGAACACACTGAGGAGACACTTGTGGGAGCTACTGTGACTAAAACTGAGCTTCCCTACGCACAGGGAAGCAAGAGAAATGCTGATTTCATCAAGCCCAGTTACATACTCAGAATCTGTACTACTGCGCAAATAGGCATGTCTCTCTAGGCAAAAAACTCATTTTTGAGAAAGTTACCCAAATGCATCTCTGAAGTGTGCAACTTGTTCCCTGAGTTAGAAAACGTCGAGAAACGTTCGTTTCTGCTAGCGCTGTGCTTCTACACATGTATTTGCTGAACGGTGAAAGCGCACAGTAATGCACTTTTCTCCCAGCAAATACACTGTTTCTAAGGAAATGGGAACACACTGAGGAGACACTTGTGGGAGCTACTGTGACTAAAACTGAGCATCCCTACGCACAGGGAAGCAAGAGAAATGCTGATTTCATCAAGCCCAGTTACATACTCAGAATCTGTACTACTGCGCAAATAGGCATGTCTCTGTAGGCAAAAAATTCATTTCTGACAAAGTTGCCCAAATGCATCTCAGAAGTGTGCAACTTGTTCCCTGAGTTAGAAAACGTCGAGAAACGGTCGTTTCTGCTAGCGCTGTGCTTCTACACATGTATTTGCTGAACGGTGAAAGCGCACAGTAATGCACTTTTCTCCCAGCAAATACACTGTTTCTAAGGAAATGGGAACACACTGAGGAGACACTTGTGGGAGCTACTGTGACTAAAACTGAGCTTCCCTACGCACAGGGAAGCAAGAGAAATGCTGATTTCATCAAGCCCTGTTACATACTCAGAATCTGTACTACTGCGCAAATAGGCATGTCTCTGTAGGCAAAAAACTCATTTCTGACAAAGTTGCCCAAATGCATCTCAGAAGTGTGCAACTTGTTCCCTGAGTTAGAAAACGTCGAGAAACGGTCGTTTCTGCTAGCGCTGTGCTTCTACACATGTATTTGCAGAACGGTGAAAGCGCACAGTAATGCACTTTTCTCCCAGCAAATACACTGTTTCTAAGGAAATGGGAACACACTGAGGAGACACTTGTGGGAGCTACTGTGACTAAAACTGAGCTTCCCTACGCACAGGGAAGCAAGAGAAATGATGATTTCATCAAGCCCAGTTACATACTCAGAATCTGTACTACTGCGCAAATAGGCATGTCTCTGTAGGCAAAAAACTCATTTCTGACAAAGTTGCCCAAATGCATCTCAGAAGTGTGCAACTTGTTCCCTGAGTTAGAAAACATCGAGAAACGGTCGTTTCTGCTAGCGCTGTGCTTCTACACATGTATTTGCTGAACGGTGAAAGCGCACAGTAATGCACTTTTCTCCCAGCAAATACACTGTTTCTAAGGAAATGGGAACACACTGAGGAGACACTTGTGGGAGCTACTGTGACTAAAACTGAGCTTCCCTACGCACAGGGAAGCAAGAGAAATGCTGATTTCATCAAGCCCAGTTACATACTCAGAATCTGTACTACTGCGCAAATAGGCATGTCTCTGTAGGCAAAAAACTCATTTCTGACAAAGTTGCCCAAATGCATCTCAGAAGTGTGCCACTTGTTCCCTGAGTTAGAAAACGTTGAGAAACGGTCGTTTCAGCTATCGCTGTGCTTCTACACATGTATTTGCTGAACGGTGAAAGCGCACAGTGATGCACTTTTCTCCCAGCAAATACACTGTTTCTAAGGAAATGGGAACACACTGAGGAGACACTTGTGGGAGCTACTGTGACTAAAACTGAGCTTCCCTACGCACAGGGAAGCAAGAGAAATGCTGATTTCATCAAGCCCAGTTACATACTCAGAATCTGTACTACTGCGCAAATAGGCATGTCTCTCTAGGCAAAAAACTCATTTTTGAGAAAGTTACCCAAATGCATCTCTGAAGTGTGCAACTTGTTCCCTGAGTTAGAAAACGTCGAGAAACGTTCGTTTCTGCTAGCGCTGTGCTTCTACACATGTATTTGCTGAACGGTGAAAGCGCACAGTAATGCACTTTTCTCCCAGCAAATACACTGTTTCTAAGGAAATGGGAACACACTGAGGAGACACTTGTGGGAGCTACTGTGACTAAAACTGAGCATCCCTACGCACAGGGAAGCAAGAGAAATGCTGATTTCATCAAGCCCAGTTACATACTCAGAATCTGTACTACTGCGCAAATAGGCATGTCTCTGTAGGCAAAAAATTCATTTCTGACAAAGTTGCCCAAATGCATCTCAGAAGTGTGCAACTTGTTCCCTGAGTTAGAAAACGTCGAGAAACGGTCGTTTCTGCTAGCGCTGTGCTTCTACACATGTATTTGCTGAACGGTGAAAGCGCACAGTAATGCACTTTTCTCCCAGCAAATACACTGTTTCTAAGGAAATGGGAACACACTGAGGAGACACTTGTGGGAGCTACTGTGACTAAAACTGAGCTTCCCTACGCACAGGGAAGCAAGAGAAATGATGATTTCATCAAGCCCTGTTACATACTCAGAATCTGTACTACTGCGCAAATAGGCATGTCTCTGTAGGCAAAAAACTCATTTCTGACAAAGTTGCCCAAATGCATCTCAGAAGTGTGCAACTTGTTCCCTGAGTTAGAAAACGTCGAGAAACGGTCGTTTCTGCTAGCGCTGTGCTTCTACACATGTATTTGCAGAACGGTGAAAGCGCACAGTAATGCACTTTTCTCCCAGCAAATACACTGTTTCTAAGGAAATGGGAACACACTGAGGAGACACTTGTGGGAGCTACTGTGACTAAAACTGAGCTTCCCTACGCACAGGGAAGCAAGAGAAATGATGATTTCATCAAGCCCAGTTACATACTCAGAATCTGTACTACTGCGCAAATAGGCATGTCTCTGTAGGCAAAAAACTCATTTCTGACAAAGTTGCCCAAATGCATCTCAGAAGTGTGCAACTTGTTCCCTGAGTTAGAAAACATCGAGAAACGGTCGTTTCTGCTAGCGCTGTGCTTCTACACATGTATTTGCTGAACGGTGAAAGCGCACAGTAATGCACTTTTCTCCCAGCAAATACACTGTTTCTAAGGAAATGGGAACACACTGAGGAGACACTTGTGGGAGCTACTGTGACTAAAACTGAGCTTCCCTACGCACAGGGAAGCAAGAGAAATGCTGATTTCATCAAGCCCAGTTACATACTCAGAATCTGTACTACTGCGCAAATAGGCATGTCTCTGTAGGCAAAAAACTCATTTCTGACAAAGTTGCCCAAATGCATCTCAGAAGTGTGCCACTTGTTCCCTGAGTTAGAAAACGTTGAGAAACGGTCGTTTCAGCTAGCGCTGTGCTTCTACACATGTATTTGCTGAACGGTGAAAGCGCACAGTGATGCACTTTTCTCCCAGCAAATACACTGTTTCTAAGGAAATGGGAACACACTGAGGAGACACTTGTGGGAGCTACTGTGACTAAAACTGAGCTTCCCTACGCACAGGGAAGCAAGAGAAATGCTGATTTCATCAAGCCCAGTTACATACTCAGAATCTGTACTACTGCGCAAATAGGCATGTCTCTGTAGGCAAAAAATTCATTTCTGACAAAGTTGCCCAAATGCATCTCAGAAGTGTGCAACTTGTTCCCTGAGTTAGAAAACGTCGAGAAACGGTCGTTTCTGCTAGCGCTGTGCTTCTACACATGTATTTGCAGAACGGTGAAAGCGCACAGTAATGCACTTTTCTCCCAGCAAATACACTGTTTCTAAGGAAATGGGAACACACTGAGGAGACACTTGTGGGAGCTACTGTGACTAAAACTGAGCTTCCCTACGCACAGGGAAGCAAGAGAAATGCTGATTTCATCAAGCCCTGTTACATACTCAGAATCTGTACTACTGCACAAATAGGCATGTCTCTGTAGGCAAAAAACTCATTTCTGACAAAGTTGCCCAAATGCATCTCAGAAGTGTGCAACTTGTTCCCTGAGTTAGAAAACGTCGAGAAACGGTCGTTTCTGCTAGCGCTGTGCTTCTACACATGTATTTGCAGAACGGTGAAAGCGCACAGTAATGCACTTTTCTCCCAGCAAATACACTGTTTCTAAGGAAATGGGAACACACTGAGGAGACACTTGTGGGAGCTACTGTGACTAAAACTGAGCTTCCCTACGCACAGGGAAGCAAGAGAAATGCTGATTTCATCAAGCCCAGTTACATACTCAGAATCTGTACTACTGCGCAAATAGGCATGTCTCTTTAGGCAAAAAACTCATTTATGACAAAGTTGCCCAAATGCATCTCAGAAGTGTGCAACTTGTTCCCTGAGTTAGAAAACGTCGAGAAACGGTCGTTTCTGCTAGCGCTGTGCTTCTACACATGTATTTGCTGGACGGTGAAAGCGCACAGTAATGCACTTTTCTCCCAGCAAATACACTGTTTCTAAGGAAATGGGAACACACTGAGGAGACACTTGTGGGAGCTACTGTGACTAAAACTGAGCTTCCCTACGCACAGGGAAGCAAGAGAAATGCTGATTTCATCAAGCCCAGTTACATACTCAGAATCTGTACTACTGTGCAAATAGGCATGTCTCTTTAGGCAAAAAACTCATTTATGACAAAGTTGCCCAAATGCATCTCAGAAGTGTGCAACTTGTTCCCTGAGTTAGAAAACATCGAGAAACGGTCGTTTCTGCTAGCGCTGTGCTTCTACACATGTATTTGCTGAACGGTGAAAGCGCAGTGATGCACTTTTCTCCCAGCAAATACACTGTTTCTAAGGAAATGGGAACACACTGAGGAGACACTTGTGGGAGCTACTGTGACTAAAACTGAGCTTCCCTAACCACAGGGAAGCAAGAGAAATGCTGATTTCATCAAGCCCAGTTACATACTCAGAATCTGTACTACTGCGCAAATAGGCATGTCTCTGTAGGCAAAAAACTCATTTCTGACAAAGTTGCCCAAATGCATCTCAGAAGTGTGCAACTTGTTCCCTGAGTTAGAAAACGTCGAGAAACGGTCGTTTCTGCTAGCGCTGTGCTTCTACACATGTATTTGCAGAACGGTGAAAGCGCACAGTAATGTACTTTTCTCCCAGCAAATACACTGTTTCTAAGGAAATGGGAACACACTGAGGAGACACTTGTGGGAGCTACTGTGACTAAAACTGAGCTTCCCTACGCACAGGGAAGCAAGAGAAATGCTGATTTCATCAAGCCCAGTTACATAGTCAGAATCTGTACTACTGCGCAAATAGGCATGTCTCTGTAGTCAAAAAAACTCATTACTGACAAAGTTGACCAAATGCATCTCAGAAGTGTGCCACTTGTTCCCTGAGTTAGAAAACGTCGAGAAACGGTCGTTTCAGCTAGCGCTGTGCTTCTACACATGTACTTGCTGAACGGTGAAAGCGCACAGTGATGCACTTTTCTCCCAGCAAATACACTGTTTCTAAGGAAATGGGAACACACGGAGGAGACACTTGTGGGAGCTACTGTGACTAAAACTGAGCTTCCCTACGCACAGGGAAGCAAGAGAAATGCTGATTTCATCAAGCCCAGTTACATACTCAGAATCTGTACTACTGCGCAAATAGGCATGTCTCTTTAGGCAAAAAACTCATTTATGACAAAGTTGCCCAAATGCATCTCAGAAGTGTGCAACTTGTTCCCTGAGTTAGAAAACGTCGAGAAACGGTCGTTTCTGCTAGCGCTGTGCTTCTACACATGTATTTGCTGGACGGTGAAAGCGCACAGTAATGCACTTTTCTCCCAGCAAATACACTGTTTCTAAGGAAATGGGAACACACTGAGGAGACACTTGTGGGAGCTACTGTGACTAAAACTGAGCTTCCCTATGCACAGGGAAGCAAGAGAAATGCTGATTTCATCAAGCCCAGTTACATACTCAGAATCTGTACTACTGTGCAAATAGGCATGTCTCTTTAGGCAAAAAACTCATTTATGACAAAGTTGCCCAAATGCATCTCAGAAGTGTGCAACTTGTTCCCTGAGTTAGAAAACGTCGAGAAACGGTCGTTTCTGCTAGCGCTGTGCTTCTACACATGTATTTGCTGAACGGTGAAAGCGCAGTGATGCACTTTTCTCCCAGCAAATACACTGTTTCTAAGGAAATGGGAACACACTGAGGAGACACCTTGTGGGAGCTACTGTGACTAAAACTGAGCTTCCCTAACCACAGGGAAGCAAGAGAAATGCTGATTTCATCAAGCCCAGTTACATACTCAGAATCTGTACTACTGCGCAAATAGGCATGTCTCTGTAGGCAAAAAACTCATTTCTGACAAAGTTGCCCAAATGCATCTCAGAAGTGTGCCACTTGTTCCCTGAGTTAGAAAACGTCGAGAAACGGTCGTTTCAGCTAGCGCTGTGCTTCTACACATGTATTTGCTGAACGGTGAAAGCGCACAGTGATGCACTTTTCTCCCAGCAAATACACTGTTTCTAAGGAAATGGGAACACACGGAGGAGACACTTGTGGGAGCTACTGTGACTAAAACTGAGCTTCCCTACGCACAGGGAAGCAAGAGAAATGCTGATTTCATCAAGCCCAGTTACATACTCAGAATCTGTACTACTGCGCAAATAGGCATGTCTCTCTAGGCAAAAAACTCATTTTTGAGAAAGTTACCCAAATGCATCTCTGAAGTGTGCAACTTGTTCCCTGAGTTAGAAAACGTCGAGAAACGTTCGTTTCTGCTAGCGCTGTGCTTCTACACATGTATTTGCTGAACGGTGAAAGCGCACAGTAATGCACTTTTCTCCCAGCAAATACACTGTTTCTAAGGAAATGGGAACACACGGAGGAGACACTTGTGGGAGCTACTGTGACTAAAACTGAGCATCCCTACGCACAGGGAAGCAAGAGAAATGCTGATTTCATCAAGCCCAGTTACATACTCAGAATCTGTACTACTGCGCAAATAGGCATGTCTTTGTAGGCAAAAAATTCATTTCTGACAAAGTTGCCCAAATGCATCTCAGAAGTGTGGAACTTGTTCCCTGATTTAGAAAACGTCGAGAAACGGTCGTTTCTGCTAGCGCTGTGCTTCTACACATGTATTTGCTGAACGGTGAAAGCGCACAGTAATGCACTTTTCTCCCAGCAAATACACTGTTTCTAAGGAAATGGGAACACACTGAGGAGACACTTGTGGGAGCTACTGTGACTAAAACTGAGCTTCCCTACGCACAGGGAAGCAAGAGAAATGCTGATTTCATCAAGCCCAGTTACATACTCATAATCTGTACTACTGCGCAAATAGGCATGTCTCTGTAGGCAAAAAACTCATTTCTGACAAAGTTGCCCAAATGCATCTCAGAAGTGTGCAACTTGTTCCCTGAGTTAGAAAACGTCGAGAAACGGTCGTTTCTGCTAGCGCTGTGCTTCTACACATGTATTTGCTGAACGGTGAAAGCGCAGTGATGCACTTTTCTCCTAGCTTATACACTGTTTCTAAGGAAATGGGAACACACTGAGGAGACACTTGTGGGAGCAACTGTGACTAAAACTGAGCTTCCCTACGCACAGGGAAGCAAGAGAAATGCTGATTTCATCAAGCCCAGTTACATACTCAGAATCTGTACTACTGCGCAAATAGGCATGTCTCTGTAGGCAAAAAACTCATTTCTGACAAAGTTGCCCAAATGCATCTCAGAAGTGTGCCACTTGTTCCCTGAGTTAGAAAACGGCGAGAAACGGTCGTTTCAGCTAGCGCTGTGCTTCTACACATGTATTTGCTGAACGGTGAAAGCGCACAGTGATGCACTTTTCTCCCAGCAAATACACTGTTTCTAAGGAAATGGGAACACACTGAGGAGACACTTGTGGGAGCTACTGTGACTAAAACTGAGCTTCCCTACGCACAGGGAAGCAAGAGAAATGCTGATTTCATCAAGCCCAGTTACATACTCAGAATCTGTACTACTGCGCAAATAGGCATGTCTCTTTAGGCAAAAAACTCATTTATGACAAAGTTGCCCAAATGCATCTCAGAAGTGTGCAACTTGTTCCCTGAGTTAGAAAACGTCGAGAAACGTTCGTTTCTGCTAGCGCTGTGCTTCTACACATGTATTTGCTGGACGGTGAAAGCGCACAGTAATGCACTTTTCTCCCAGCAAATACACTGTTTCAAAGGAAATGGGAACACACTGAGGAGACACTTGTGGGAGCTACTGTGACTAAAACTGAGCTTCCCTACGCACAGGGAAGCAAGAGAAATGCTGATTTCATCAAGCCGAGTTACATACTCAGAATCTGTACTACTGCGCAAATAGGCATGTCTCTGTAGGCAAAAAACTCATTTCTGACAAAGTTGCCCAAATGCATCTCAGAAGTGTGCAACTTGTTCCCTGAGTAAGAAAACGTCGAGAAACGTTCGTTTCTGCTAGCGCTGTGCTTCTACACATGTATTTGCTGAACGGTGAAAGCACACAGTAATGCACTTTTCTCCCAGCAAATACACTGTTTCTAAGGAAATGGGAACACACTGAGGAGACACTTGTGGGAGCTACTGTGACTAAAACTGAGCTTCCCTACGCACAGGGAAGCAAGAGAAATGCTGATTTCATCAAGCCGAGTTACATACTCAGAATCTGTACTACTGCGCAAATAGGCATGTCTCTGTAGGCAAAAAACTCATTTCTGACAAAGTTGCCCAAATGCATCTCAGAAGTGTGCAACTTGTTCCCTGAGTTAGAAAACGTCGAGAAACGTTCGTTTCTGCTAGCGCTGTGCTTCTACACATGTATTTGCTGAACGGTGAAAGCGCACAGTAATGCACTTTTCTCCCAGCAAATACACTGTTTCTTAGGAAATGGGAACACACTGAGGAGACACTTGTGGGAGCTACTGTGACTAAAACTGAGCATCCCTACGCACAGGGAAGCAAGAGAAATGCTGATTTCATCAAGCCCAGTTACATACTCAGAATCTGTACTACTGCGCAAATAGGCATGTCTCTGTAGGCAAAAAATTCATTTCTGACAAAGTTGCCCAAATGCATCTCAGAAGTGTGCAACTTGTTCCCTGAGTTAGAAAACGTCGAGAAACGGTCGTTTCTGCTAGCGCTGTGCTTCTACACATGTATTTGCTGAACGGTGAAAGCGCACAGTAATGCACTTTTCTCCCAGCAAATACACTGTTTCTAAGGAAATGGGAACACACTGAGGAGACACTTGTGGGAGCTACTGTGACTAAAACTGAGCTTCCCTACGCACAGGGAAGCAAGAGAAATGCTGATTTCATCAAGCCCTGTTACATACTCAGAATCTGTACTACTGTGCAAATAGGCATGTCTCTGTAGGCAAAAAACTCATTTCTGACAAAGTTGCCCAAATGCATCTCAGAAGTGTGCAACTTGTTCCCTGAGTTAGAAAACGTCGAGAAACGGTCGTTTCTGCTAGCGCTGTGCTTCTACACATGTATTTGCAGAACGGTGAAAGCGCACAGTAATGCACTTTTCTCCCAGCAAATACACTGTTTCTAAGGAAATGGGAACACACTGAGGAGACACTTGTGGGAGCTACTGTGACTAAAACTGAGCTTCCCTACGCACAGGGAAGCAAGAGAAATGATGATTTCATCAAGCCCAGTTACATACTCAGAATCTGTACTACTGCGCAAATAGGCATGTCTCTTTAGGCAAAAAACTCATTTATGACAAAGTTGCCCAAATGCATCTCAGAAGTGTGCAACTTGTTCCCTGAGTTAGAAAACGTCGAGAAACGGTCGTTTCTGCTAGCGCTGTGCTTCTACACATGTATTTGCTGGATGGTGAAAGCGCACAGTAATGCACTTTTCTCCCAGCAAAAACACTGTTTCTAAGGAAATGGGAACACACTGAGGAGACACTTGTGGGAGCTACTGTGACTAAAACTGAGCTTCCCTACGCACAGGGAAGCAAGAGAAATGCTGATTTCATCAAGCCCAGTTACATACTCAGAATCTGTACTACTGTGCAAATAGGCATGTCTCTTTAGGCAAAAAACTCATTTATGACAAAGTTGCACAAATGCATCTCAGAAGTGTGCAACTTGTTCCCTGAGTTAGAAAACGTCGAGAAACGGTCGTTTCTGCTAGCGCTGTGCTTCTACACATGTATTTGCTGAACGGTGAAAGCGCAGTGATGCACTTTTCTCCCAGCAAATACACTGTTTCTAAGGAAATGGGAACACACTGAGGAGACACTTGTGGGAGCTACTGTGACTAAAACTGAGCTTCCCTACGCACAGGGAAGCAAGAGAAATGCTGATTTCATCAAGCCCAGTTACATACTCAGAATCTGTACTACTGCGCAAATAGGCATGTCTCTGTAGTCAAAAAAACTCATTACTGACAAAGTTGACCAAATGCATCTCAGAAGTGTGCCACTTGTTCCCTGAGTTAGAAAACGTCGAGAAACGGTCGTTTCAGCTAGCGCTGTGCTTCTACACATGTATTTGCTGAACGGTGAAAGCGCACAGTGATGCACTTTTCTCCCAGCAAATACACTGTTTCTAAGGAAATGGGAACACACTGAGGAGACACTTGTGGGAGCTACTGTGACTAAAACTGAGCTTCCCTACGCACAGGGAAGCAAGAGAAATGCTGATTTCATCAAGCCCAGTTACATACTCAGAATCTGTACTACTGCGCAAATAGGCATGTCTCTCTAGGCAAAAAACTCATTTTTGAGAAAGTTACCCAAATGCATCTCTGAAGTGTGCAACTTGTTCCCTGAGTTAGAAAACGTCGAGAAACGTTCGTTTCTGCTAGCGCTGTGCTTCTACACATGTATTTGCTGAACGGTGAAAGCGCACAGTAATGCACTTTTCTCCCAGCAAATACACTGTTTCTAAGGAAATGGGAACACACTGAGGAGACACTTGTGGGAGCTACTGTGACTAAAACTGAGCATCCCTACGCACAGGGAAGCAAGAGAAATGCTGATTTCATCAAGCCCAGTTACATACTCAGAATCTGTACTACTGCGCAAATAGGCATGTCTCTGTAGGCAAAAAATTCATTTCTGACAAAGTTGCCCAAATGCATCTCAGAAGTGTGCAACTTGTTCCCTGATTTAGAAAACGTCGAGAAACGGTCGTTTCTGCTAGCGCTGTGCTTCTACACATGTATTTGCTGAACGGTGAAAGCGCACAGTAATGCACGTTTCTCCCAGCAAATACACTGTTTCTAAGGAAATGGGAACACACTGAGGAGACACTTGTGGGAGCTACTGTGACTAAAACTGAGCTTCCCTACGCACAGGGAAGCAAGAGAAATGCTGATTTCATCAAGCCCAGTTACATACTCATAATCTGTACTACTGCGCAAATAGGCATGTCTCTGTAGGCAAAAAACTCATTTCTGACAAAGTTGCCCAAATGCATCTCAGAAGTGTGCAACTTGTTCCCTGAGTTAGAAAACGTCGAGAAACGGTCGTTTCTGCTAGCGCTGTGCTTCTACACATGTATTTGCTGAACGGTGAAAGCGCAGTGATGCACTTTTCTCCCAGCTTATACACTGTTTCTAAGGAAATGGGAACACACTGAGGAGACACTTGTGGGAGCAACTGTGACTAAAACTGAGCTTCCCTACGCACAGGGAAGCAAGAGAAATGCTGATTTCATCAAGCCCAGTTACATACTCAGAATCTGTACTACTGCGCAAATAGGCATGTCTCTGTAGGCAAAAAACTCATTTCTGACAAAGTTGCCCAAATGCATCTCAGAAGTGTGCCACATGTTCCCTGAGTTAGAAAACGGCGAGAAACGGTCGTTTCAGCTAGCGCTGTGCTTCTACACATGTATTTGCTGAACGGTGAAAGCGCACAGTGATGCACTTTTCTCCCAGCAAATACACTGTTTCTAAGGAAATGGGAACACACTGAGGAGACACTTGTGGGAGCTACTGTGACTAAAACTGAGCTTCCCTACGCACAGGGAAGCAAGAGAAATGCTGATGTCATCAAGCCCAGTTACATACTCAGAATCTGTACTACTGCGCAAATAGGCATGTCTCTTTAGGCAAAAAACTCATTTATGACAAAGTTGCCCAAATGCATCTCAGAAGTGTGCAACTTGTTCCCTGAGTTAGAAAACGTCGAGAAACGTTCGTTTCTGCTAGCGCTGTGCTTCTACACATGTATTTGCTGGACGGTGAAAGCGCACAGTAATGCACTTTTCTCCCAGCAAATACACTGTTTCTAAGGAAATGGGAACACACTGAGGAGACACTTGTGGGAGCTACTGTGACTAAAACTGAGCTTCCCAACGCACAGGGAAGCAAGAGAAATGCTGATTTCATCAAGCCCAGTTACATACTCAGAATCTGTACTACTGCGCAAATAGGCATGTCTCTGTAGGCAAAAAACTCATTTCTGACAAAGTTGCCCAAATGCATCTCAGAAGTGTGCAACTTGTTCCCTGAGTTAGAAAACGTCGAGAAACGTTCGTTTCTGCTAGCGCTGTGCTTCTACACATGTATTTGCTGAACGGTGAAAGCACACAGTAATGCACTTTTCTCCCAGCAAATACACTGTTTCTAAGGAAATGGGAACACACTGAGGAGACACTTGTGGGAGCTACTGTGACTAAAACTGAGCTTCCCTACGCACAGGGAAGCAAGAGAAATGCGGATTTCATCAAGCCGAGTTACATACTCAGAATCTGTACTACTGCGCAAATAGGCATGTCTCTGTAGGCAAAAAACTCATTTCTGACAAAGTTGCCCAAATGCATCTCAGAAGTGTGCAACTTGTTCCCTGAGTTAGGAAACGTCGAGAAACGTTCGTTTCTGCTAGCGCTGTGCTTCTACCCATGTATTTGCAGAACGGTGAAAGCGCACAGTAATGCACTTTTCTCCCAGCAAATACACTGTTTCTAAGGAAATGGGAACACACTGAGGAGACACTTGTGGGAGCTACTGTGACTAAAACTGAGCTTCCCTACGCACAGGGAAGCAAGAGAAATGCTGATTTCATCAAGCCCAGTTACATACTCAGAATCTGTACTACTGCGCAAATAGGCATGTCTCTGTAGTCAAAAAAACTCATTACTGACAAAGTTGACCAAATGCATCTCAGAAGTGTGCCACTTGTTCCCTGAGTTAGAAAACGTCGAGAAACGGTCGTTTCAGCTAGCGCTGTGCTTCTACACATGTATTTGCTGAACGGTGAAATCGCACAGTGATGCACTTTTCTCCCAGCAAATACACTGTTTCTAAGGAAATGGGAACACACTGAGGAGACACTTGTGGGAGCTACTGTGACTAAAACTGAGCTTCCCTACGCACAGGGAAGCAAGAGAAATGCTGATTTCATCAAGCCCAGTTACATACTCAGAATCTGTACTACTGCGCAAATAGGCATGTCTCTCTAGGAAAAAAACTCATTTTTGAGAAAGTTACCCAAATGCATCTCAGAAGTGTGCAACTTGTTCCCTGAGTTAGAAAACGTCGAGAAACGTTCGTTTCTGCTAGCGCTGTGCTTCTACACATGTATTTGCTGAACGGTGAAAGCGCACAGTAATGCACTTTTCTCCCAGCAAATACACTGTTTCTAAGGAAATGGGAACACACTGAGGAGACACTTGTGGGAACTACTGTGACTAAAACTGAGCATCCCTACGCACAGGGAAGCAAGAGAAATGCTGATTTCATCAAATCCAGTTACATACTCAGAATCTGTACTACTGCGCAAATAGGCATGTCTCTGTAGGCAAAAAACTCATTTCTGACAAAGTTGTCCAAATGCATCTCAGAAGTGTGCCACTTGTTCCCTGAGTTAGAAAACGGCGAGAAACGGTCGTTTCAGCTAGCGCTGTGCTTCTACACATGTATTTGCTGAACGGTGAAAGCGCACAGTAATGCACTTTTCTCCCAGCAAATACACTGTTTCTAAGGAAATGGGAACACACTGAGGAGACACTTGTGGGAGCTACTGTGACTAAAACTGAGCTTCCCTACGCACAGGGAAGCAAGAGAAATGCTGATTTCATCAAGCCCAGTTACATACTCAGAATCTGTACTACTGCGCAAATAGGCATGTCTCTTTAGGCAAAAAACTCATTTATGACAAAGTTGCCCAAATGCATCTCAGAAGTGTGCAACTTGTTCCCTGAGTTAGAAAACGTCGAGAAACGTTCGTTTCTGCTAGCGCTGTGCTTCTACACATGTATTTGCTGGACGGTGAAAGCGCACAGTAATGCACTTTTCTCCCAGCAAATACACTGTTTCTAAGGAAATGGGAACACACTGAGGAGACACTTGTGGGAGCTACTGTGACTAAAACTGAGCTTCCCTACGCACAGGGAAGCAAGAGAAATGCTGATTTCATCAAGCCGAGTTACATACTCAGAATCTGTACTACTGCGCAAATAGGCATGTCTCTGTAGGCAAAAAACTCATTTCTGACAAAGTTGCCCAAATGCATCTCAGAAGTGTGCAACTTGTTCCCTGAGTTAGAAAACGTCGAGAAACGTTCGTTTCTGCTAGCGCTGTGCTTCTACACATGTATTTGCTGAACGGTGAAAGCACACAGTAATGCACTTTTCTCCCAGCAAATACACTGTTTCTAAGGAAATGGAAACACACTGAGGAGACACTTATGGGAGCTACTGTGACTAAAACTGAGCATCCCTACGCACAGGGAAGCAAGAGAAATACTGATTTCATCAAGCCCAGTTACATACTCAGAATCTGTACTGCTGCGCAAATAGGCATGTCTCTGTAGGCAAAAAATTCATTTCTGACAAAGTTGCCCAAATGCATCTCAGAAGTGTGCAACTTGTTCCCTGAGTTAGAAAACGTCGAGAAACGGTCGTTATGCTAGGGCTGTGCTTCTACACATGTATTTGCAGAACGGTGAAAGCGCACAGTAATGCACTTTTCTCCCAGCAAATACACTGTTTCTAAGGAAATGGGAACACACTGAGGAGACACTTGTGGGAGCTACTGTGACTAAAACTGAGCTTCCCTACGCACAGGGAAGCAAGAGAAATGCTGATTTCATCAAGCCCAGTTACATACTCAGAATCTGTACTACTGCGCAAATAGGCATGTCTCTCTAGGCAAAAAACTCATTTTTTAGAAAGTTACCCAAATCCATCTCTGAAGTGTGCAACTTGTTCCCTGAGTTAGAAAACGTCGAGAAACGTTCGTTTCTGCTAGCTCTGTGCTTCTACACATGTATTTGCTGAACGGTGAAAGCGCACAGTAATGCACTTTTCTCCCAGCAAATACACTGTTTCTAAGGAAATGGGAACACACTGAGGAGACACTTGTGGGAGCTACTGTGACTAAAACTGAGCATCCCTACGCACAGGGAAGCAAGAGAAATGCTGATTTCATCAAGCCCAGTTACATACTCAGAATCTGTACTACTGCGCAAATAGGCATGTCTCTGTAGGCAAAAAATTCATTTCTGACAAAGTTGCCCAAATGCATCTCAGAAGTGTGCAACTTGTTCCCTGAGTTAGAAAACGTCGAGAAACGTTCGTTTCTGCTAGCGGTGTGCTTCTACACATGTATTTGCTGAACGGTGTAAGGGCACAGTAATGCACTTTGCTCCCAGCAAACACACTGTTTCTAATGAAATGGGAACACACTGAGGAGACACTTGTGGGAGCTACTGTGACTAAAACTGAGCTTCCCTACGCACAGGGAAGCAAGAGAAATGCTGATTTCATCAAGCCCAGTTACATACTCAGAATCTGTACTACTGCGCAAATAGGCAAGTCTCTGTAGGCAAAAAACTCATTTCTGACAAAGTTGCCCAAATGCATCTCAGAAGTGTGCAACTTGTTCCCTGAGTTAGAAAACGTCGAGAAACGGTCGTTTCTGCTAGCGCTGTGCTTCTACACATGTATTTGCAGAACGGTGAAAGCGCACAGTAATGCACTTTTCTCCCAGCAAATACACTGTTTCTAAGGAAATGGGAACACACTGAGGAGACACTTGTGGGAGCTACTGTGACTAAAACTGAGCTTCCCTACGCACAGGGAAGCAAGAGAAATGCTGATTTCATAAAGCCCAGTTACATACTCAGAATCTGTACTACTGCGCAAATAGGCATGTCTCTGTAGTCAAAAAAACTCATTACTGACAAAGTTGACCAAATGCATCTCAGAAGTGTGCCACTTGTTCCCTGAGTTAGAAAACGTCGAGAAACGGTCGTTTCAGCTAGCGCTGTGCTTCTACACATGTATTTGCTGAACGGTGAAAGCGCACAGTGATGCACTTTTCTCCCAGCAAATACACTGTTTCTAAGGAAATGGGAACACACTGAGGAGACACTTGTGGGAGCTACTGTGACTAAAACTGAGCTTCCCTACGCACAGGGAAGCAAGAGAAATGCTGATTTCATCAAGCCCAGTTACATACTCAGAATCTGTACTACTGCGCAAATAGGCATGTCTCTGTAGGCAAAAAATTCATTTCTGACAAAGTTGCCCAAATGCATCTCAGAAGTGTGCAACTTGTTCCCTGATTTAGAAAACGTCGAGAAACGGTCGTTTCTGCTAGTGCTGTGCTTCTACACATGTATTTGCTGAACGGTGAAAGCGCACAGTAATGCACTTTTCTCCCAGCAAATACACTGTTTCTAAGGAAATGGGAACACACTGAGGAGACACTTGTGGGAGCTACTGTGACTAAAACTGAGCATCCCTACGCACAGGGAAGCAAGAGAAATGCTGATTTCATCAAGTCCTGTTACATACTCAGAATCTGTACTACTGCGCAAATAAGCATGTCTCTGTAGGCAAAAAATTCATTTCTGACAAAGTTGCCCAAATGCATCTCAGAAGTGTGCAACTTGTTCCCTGAGTTAGAAAACGTCGAGAAACGGTCGTTTCTGCTAGCGCTGTGCTTCTACACATGTATTTGCTGAACGGTGAAAGCACACAGTAATGCACTTTTCTCCCAGCAAATACACTGTTTCTAAGGAAATGGGAACACACTGAGGAGACACTTGTGGGAGCTACTGTGACTAAAACTGAGCTTCCCTACGCACAGGGAAGCAAGAGAAATGCTGATTTCATCAAGCCCAGTTACATACTCATAATCTGTACTACTGCGCAAATAGGCATGTCTCTGTAGGCAAAAAACTCATTTCTGACAAAGTTGCCCAAATGCATCTCAGAAGTGTGCAACTTGTTCCCTGAGTTAGAAAACGTCGAGAAACGGTCGTTTCTGCTAGCGCTGTGCTTCTACACATGTATTTGCTGAACGGTGAAAGCGCAGTGATGCACTTTTCTCCCAGCTAATACACTGTTTCTAATGAAATGGGAACACACTGCGGAGACACTTGTGGGAGCAACTGTGACTAAAACTGAGCTTCCCTACGCACAGGGAAGCAAGAGAAATGCTGATTTCATCAAGCCCAGTTACATACTCAGAATCTGTACTACTGCGCAAATAGGCATGTCTCTGTAGGCAAAAAACTCATTTCTGACAAAGTTGCCCAAATGCATCTCAGAAGTGTGCCACTTGTTCCCTGAGTTAGAAAACGTCGAGAAACGGTCTTTTCTCCTAGCGCTGTGCTTCTACACATGTATTTGCTGAACGGTGAAAGTGCACAGTGATGCACTTTTCTCCCAGCAAATACACTGTTTCTAAGGAAATGGGAACACACTGAGGAGACACTTTTGGGAGCTACTGTGACTAAACCTGAGCTTCCCTACGCACAGGGAAGCAAGAGAAATGCTGATTTCATCAAGCCCAGTTACATACTCAGAATCTGTACTACTGTGCAAATAGGCATGTCTCTGTAGGCAAAAAACTCATTTCTGACAAAGTTGCCCAAATGCATCTCAGAAGTGTGCAACTTGTTCCCTGAGTTAGAAAACGTCAAGAAACGTTCGTTTCTGCTAGCGCTGTGCTTCTACACATGTATTTGCTGAACGGTGAAAGCGCACAGTAATGCACTTTTCTCCCAGCAAATACACTGTTTCTAAGGAACTGGGAACACACTGAGGAGACACTTGTGGGAGCTACTGTGACTAAAACTGAGCATCCCTACGCACAGGGAAGTAAGAGAAATGCTGATTTCATCAAGCCCAGTTACATACTCAGAATCTGTACTACTGCGCAAATAGGCATGTCTCTGTAGGCAAAAAATTCATTTCTGACAAAGTTGCCCAAATGCATCTCAGAAGTGTGCAACTTGTTCCCTGAGTTAGAAAACGTCGAGAAACGGTCGTTTCTGCTAGCGCTGTGCTTCTACACATGTATTTGCTGAACGGTGAAAGCGCACAGTAATGCACTTTTCTCCCAGCAAATACACTGTTTCTAAGGAAATGGGAACACACTGAGGAGACACTTGTGGGAGCTACTGTGACTAAAACTGAGCTTCCCTACGCACAGGGAAGCAAGAGAAATGCTGATTTCATCAAGCCCAGTTACATACTCAGAATCTGTACTACTGCGCAAATAGGCATGTCTCTGTAGGCAAAAAACTCATTTCTGACAAAGTTGCCCAAATGCATCTCAGAAGTGTGCAACTTGTTCCCTGAGTTAGAAAACGTCGAGAAACGGTCGTTTCTGCTAGCGCTGTGCTTCTACACATGTATTTGCTGAACGGTGAAAGCGCAGTGATGCACTTTTCTCCCAGCTAATACACTGTTTCTAAGGAAATGGGAACACACTGAGGAGACACTTGTGGGAGCAACTGTGACTAAAACTGAGCTTCCCTACGCACAGGGAAGCAAGAGAAATGCTGATTTCATCAAGCCCAGTTACATACTCAGAATCTGTACTACTGCGCAAATAGGCATGTCTCTGTAGGCAAAAAACTCATTTCTGACAAAGTTGCCCAAATGCATCTCAGAAGTGTGCCACTTGTTCCCTGAGTTAGAAAACGTCGAGAAACGGTCGTTTCAGCCAGCGCTGTGCTTCTACACATGTATTTGCTGAATGGTGAAAGTGCACAGTGATGCACTTTTCAACCAGCAAATACACTGTTTCTAAGGAAATGGGAACACACTGAGGAGACACTTGTGGGAGCTACTGTGACTAAAACTGAGCTTCCCTACGCACAGGGAAGCAAGAGAAATGCTGATTTCATCAAGCCCAGTTACATACTCAGAATCTGTACTACTGCGCAAATAGGCATGTCTCTGTAGGCAAAAAACTCATTTCTGACAAAGTTGCCCAAATGCATCTCAGAAGTGTGCAACTTGTTCCCTGAGTTAGAAAACGTCGAGAAACGTTCGTTTCTGCTAGCGCTGTGCTTCTACACATGTATTTGCTGGACGGTGAAAGCGCACAGTAATGCACTTTTCTCCCAGCAAATACACTGTTTCTAAGGAAATGGGAACACACTGAGGAGACCCTTGTGGGAGCTACTGTGACTAAAACTGAGCTTCCCTACGCACAGGGAAGCAAGAGAAATGCTGATTTCATCAAGCCCAGTTACATACTCAGAATCTGTACTACTGCGCAAATAGGCATGTCTCTGTAGGCAAAAAACTCATTTCTGACAAAGTTGCCCAAATGCATCTCAGAAGTGTGCCACTTGTTCCCTGAGTTAGAAAACGTCGAGAAACGGTCGTTTCAGCCAGCGCTGTGCTTCTACACATGTATTTGCTGAACGGTGAAAGTGCACAGTGATGCACTTTTCTCCCAGCAAATACACTGTTTCTAAGGAAATGGGAACACACTGAGGAGACACTTGTGGGAGCTACTGTGACTAAAACTGAGCTTCCCTACGCACAGGGAAGCAAGAGAAATGCTGATTTCATCAAGCCCAGTTACATACTCAGAATCTGTACTACTGCGCAAATAGGCATGTCTCTGTAGGCAAAAAACTCATTTCTGACAAAGTTGCCCAAATGCATCTCAGAAGTGTGCAACTTGTTCCCTGAGTTAGAAAACGTCGAGAAACGTTCGTTTCTGCTAGCGCTGTGCTTCTACACATGTATTTGCTGGACGGTGAAAGCGCACAGTAATGCACTTTTCTCCCAGCAAATACACTGTTTCTAAGGAAATGGGAACACACTGAGGAGACCCTTGTGGGAGCTACTGTGACTAAAACTGAGCTTCCCTACGCACAGGGAAGCAAGAGAAATGCTGATTTCATCAAGCCCAGTTACATACTCAGAATCTGTACTACTGTGCAAATAGGCATGTCTCTTTAGGCAAAAAACTCATTTCTGACAAAGTTGCCCAAATGCATCTCAGAAGTGTGCAACTTGTTCCCTGAGTTAGAAAACGTCGAGAAACGTTCGTTTCTGCTAGCGCTGTGCTTCTACACATGTATTTGCTGAACGGTGAAAGCGCAGTGATGCGCTTTTCTCCCAGCAAATACACTGTTTCTAAGGAAATGGGAACACACTGAGGAGACACTTGTGGGAGCGACTGTGACTAAAACTGAGCTTCCCTACGCACAGGGAAGCAAGAGAAATGCTGATTTCATCAAGCCCAGTTACATACTCAGAATCTGTACTACTGCGCAAATAGGCATGTCTCTGTAGGCAAAAAACTCATTTCTGACAAAGTTGCCCAAATGCATCTCAGAAGTGTGCAACTTGTTCCCTGAGTTAGAAAACGTCGAGAAACGTTCGTTTCTGCTAGCGCTGTGCTTCTACACATGTATTTGCTGAACGGTGAAAGCACACAGTAATGCACTTTTCTCCCAGCAAATACACTGTTTCTAAGGAAATGGGAATACACTGAGGAGACACTTGTGGGAGCTACTGTGACTAAAACTGAGCTTCCCTACGCACAGGGAAGCAAGAGAAATGCTGATTTCATCAAGCCCAGTTACATACTCAGAATCTGTACTACTGCGCAAATAGGCATGTCTCTGTAGGCAAAAAACTCATTTCTGACAAAGTTGCCCAAATGCATCTCAGAAGTGTGCCACTTGTTCCCTGAGTTAGAAAACGTCGAGAAACGGTCGTTTCAGCCAGCGCTGTGCTTCTACACATGTATTTGCTGAACGGTGAAAGTGCACAGTGATGCACTTTTCTCCCAGCAAATACACTGTTTCTAAGGAAATGGGAACACACTGAGGAGACACTTGTGGGAGCTACTGCGACTAAAACTGAGCTTCCCTACGCACAGGGAAGCAAGAGAAATGCTGATTTCATCCAGCCCAGTTACATACTCAGAATCTGTACTACTGCGCAAATAAGCATGTCTCTGTAGGCAAAAAACTCATTTCTGACAACGTTGCCCAAATGCATCTCAGAAGTGTGCAACTTGTTCCCTGAGTTAGAAAACTTCGAGAAACGTTCGTTTCTGCTAGCGCTGTGCTTCTACACATGTATTTGCTGAACGGTGAAAGCGCACAGTAATGCACTTTTCTCCCAGCAAATACACTGTTTCTAAGGAAATGGGAACACACTGAGGAGACACTTGTGGGAGCTACAGTGACTAAAACTGAGCTTCCCTACGCACAGGGAAGCAAGAGAAATGCTGATTTCATCAAGCCCAGTTACATACTCAGAATCTGTACTACTGCGCAAATAAGCATGTCTCTGTAGGCAAAAAACTCATTTCTGACAACGTTGCCCAAATGCATCTCAGAAGTGTGCAATTTGTTCCCTGAGTTAGAAAACGTCGAGAAACGGTCGTTTCTGCTAGCGATGTGCTTCTACACATGTATTTGCTGAACGGTGAAAGCGCACAGTAATGCACTTTTCTCCCAGCAAATACACTGTTTCTAAGGAACTGGGAACACACTGAGGAGACACTTGAGGGAGCTACTGTGACTAAAAGTGAGCTTCCCTACGCACAGGGAAGCAAGAGAAATGATGATTTCATCAAGCCCAGTTACATACTCAGAATCTGTACTACAGCGCAAATAGGCATGTCTCTGTAGGCAAAAAACTCATATCTGACAAAGTTGCCCAAATGTATCTCAGAAGTGTGCCACTTGTTCCCTGAGTTAGAAAACGTCGAGAAACGTTCGTTTCTGCTAGCGCTGTGCTTCTACACATGTATTTGCTGAACGGTGAAGGCGCACAGTAATGCACTTTTCTACCAGCAAATACACTGTTTCTAAGGAAATGGGAACACACTGAGGAGACACTTGTGGGAGCTACTGTGACTAAAACTGAGCTTCCCTACGCACAGGGAAGCAAGAGAAATGCTGATTTCATCAAGCCCAGTTACATACTCAGAATCTGTACTACTGCGCAAATAGGCATGTCTCTGTAGGCAAAAAACTCATTTCTGACAAAGTTGACCAGATGCATCTCAGAAGTGTGCCACTTGTTCCCTGAGTTAGAAAACGTCGAGAAACGGTCGTTTCTGCTAGCGCTGGTCTTCTACACATGTATTTGCTGAACGGTGAAGGCGCACAGTAATGCACTTTTCTCCCAGCAAATACACTGTTTCTAAGGAACTGGGAACACACTGAGGAGACACTTGTGGGAGCTACTGTGACTAAAACTGGGCTTTCCTACGCACAGAGAAGCAAGAGAAATGCTGATTTCATCAAGCCCAGTTACATACTCAGAATCTGTACTACTGCGCAAATAGGCATGTCTCTCTAGGCAAAAAACTCATTTCTGACAAAGTTGCCCAAATGCATCTCAGAAGTGTGCAACTTGTTCCCTGAGTTAGAAAACGTCGAGAAACCTTCGTTTCTGCTAGCGCTGTGCTTCTACACATGTATTTGCTGAACGGTGAAAGCGCACAGTAATGCACTTTTCTCCCAGCAAATACACTGTTTCTAAGGAACTGGGAACACACTGAGGAGACACTTGTGTTAGCTACTGTGACTAAAACTGAGCTTTCCTACGCACAGGGAAGCAAGAGAAATGCTGATTTCATCAAGCCCAGTTACATACTCAGATGCTGTACTACTGCGCAAATAGGCATGTCTCTCTAGGCAAAAAACTCATTTTTGAGAAAGTTACCCAAATGCATCTCAGAAGTGTGCAACTTGTTCCCTGAGTTAGAAAACGTCGAGAAACGTTCGTTTCTGCTAGCGCTGTGCTTCTACACATGTATTTGCTGAACGGTGAAAGCGCACAGTAATGCACTTTTCTCCCAGCAAATACACTGTTTCTAAGGAAATGGGAACACACGGAGGAGACACTTGTGGGAGCTACTGTGACTAAAACTGAGCATCCCTACACACAGGGAAGCAAGAGAAATGCTGATTTCATCAAGCCCAGTTACATACTCAGAATCTGTACTACTGCGCAAATAGGCATGTCTCTGTAGGCAAAAAATTCATTTCTGACAAAGTTGCCCAAATGCATCTCAGAAGTGTGCAACTTGTTCCCTGAGTTAGAAAACGTCGAGAAACGTTCGTTTCTGCTAGCGCTGTGCTTCTACACATGTATTTGCTGAACGGTGAAAGCGCACAGTAATGCACTTTTCTCCCAGCAAATACACTGTTTCTAAAGAAATGGGAACACACTGAGGAGACACTTGTGGGAGCTACTGTGACTAAAACTGAGCTTCCCTACGCACAGGGAAGCAAGAGAAATGCTGATTTCATCAAGCCCAGTTACATACTCAGAATCTGTACTACTGCGCAAATAGGCATGTCTCTGTAGGCAAAAAACTCATTTCTGACAAAGATGCCCAAATGCATCTCAGAAGTGTGCCACTTGTTCCCTGAGTTAGAAAACGTCGAGAAACGGTCGTTTCTGCTAGTGCTGTGCTTCTACACATGTATTTGCATAACGGTGAAAGCGCACAGTAATGCACTTTTCTCCCAGCAAATACACTGTTTCTAGGGAAATGGGAACACACTGAGGAGACACTTGTGGGAGCTACTGTGACTAAAACTGAGCTTCCCTACGCACAGGGAAGCAAGAGAAATGCTGAATTCATCAAGCCCAGTTACATACTCAGAATATGTACTACTGCGCAAATAGACATGTCTCTGTAGGCAAAAAACTCATTTCTGACTTAGTTGCCCAAATGCATCTCAGAAGTGTGTAACCTGTTCCCTGAGTTAGAAAACGTCGAGAAACGTTCGTTTCTGCTAGCGCTGTGCTTCTACACATGTATTTGCTGAACGGTGAAAGCGCACAGTGATGCACTTTTCTCCCAGCAAATACACTGTTTCTAAGGAACTGGGAACACACTGAGGAGACACTTGTGGGAGCTACAGTGACTAAAACTGAGCTTCCCTACGCACAGGGAAGCAAGAGAAATGCTGATTTCATCCAGCCCAGTTACATACTCAGAATCTGTACTACTGCGCAAATAAGCATGTCTCTGTAGGCAAAAAACTCATTTCTGACAACGTTGCCCAAATGCATCTCAGAAGTGTGCAACTTGTTCCCTGAGTTAGAAAACTTCGAGAAACGTTCGTTTCTGCTAGCGATGTGCTTCTACACATGTATTTGCTGAACGGTGAAAGCGCACAGTAATGCACTTTTCTCCCAGCAAATACACTGTTTCTAAGGAACTGGGAACACACTGAGGAGAAACTTGTGGGAGCTACTGTGACTAAAAGTGAGCTTCCCTACGCACAGGGAAGCAAGAGAAATGCTGATTTCATCAAGCCCAGTTACATACTCAGAATCTGTACTACTGCGCAAATAAGCATGTCTCTGTAGGCAAAAAACTCATTTCTGACAACGTTGCCCAAATGCATCTCAGAAGTGTGCAGCTTGTTCCCTGAGTTAGAAAACTTCGAGAAACGTTCGTTTCTGCTAGCGATGTGCTTCTACACATGTATTTGCTGAACGGTGAAAGCGCACAGTAATGCACTTTTCTCCCAGCAAATACACTGTTTCTAAGGAATTGGGAACACACTGAGGAGACACTTGTGGGAGCTACTGTGACTAAAAGTGAGCTTCCCTACGCACAGGGAAGCAAGAGAAATGCTGATTTCATCAAGCCCAGTTACATACTCAGAATCTGTACTACAGCGCAAATAGGCATGTCTCTGTAGGCAAAAAACTCATTTCTGACAAAGTTGCCCAAATGCATCTCAGAAGTGTGCAACTTGTTCCCTGAGTTAGAAAACGTCGAGAAACGTTCGTTTCTGCTAGCGATGTGCTTCTACACATGTATTTGCTGAACGGTGAAGGCGCACAGTAATGCACTTTTCTCCCAGCAAATACACTGTTTCTAAGGAACTGGGAACACACTGAGGAGACACTTGTGGGAGCTACTGTGACTAAAACTGAGCTTCCCTACGCACAGGGAAGCAAGAGAAATGCTGATTTCATCAAGCCCAGTTACATACTCAGAATCTGTACTACTGCGCAAATAGGCATGTCTCTGTAGGCAAAAAACTCATTTCTGAAAAAGTTGCCCAAATGCATCTCAGAAGTGTGCCACTTGTTCCCTGAGTTAGAAAACGTCGAGAAACGGTCGTTTCTTCTAGCGCTGTGCTTCTACACATATATTTGCTGAACGGTGAAAGCGCACAGTGATGCACTTTTCTCCCAGCAAATACACTGTTTCTAAGGAAATGGGAACACACTGAGGAGACACTTGTGTTAGCTACTGTGACTAAAACTGAGCTTTCCTACGCACAGGGAAGCAAGAGAAATGCTGATTTCATCAAGCCCAGTTACATACTCAGAATCTGTACTACTGCGCAAATAGGCATGTCTCTCTAGGCAAAAAACTCATTTTTGAGAAAGTTACCCAAATGCATCTCAGAAGTGTGCAACTTGTTCCCTGAGTTAGAAAACGTCGAGAAACGGTCGTTTCTGCTAGCGCTGTGCTTCTACACATGTATTTGCTGAACGGTGAAAGCGCACAGTAATGCACTTTTCTCCCAGCAAATACACTGTTTCTAAGGAAATGGGAACACACGGAGGAGACACTTGTGGGAGCTACTGTGACTAAAACTGAGCATCCCTACGCACAGGGAAGCAAGAGAAATGCTGATTTCATCAAGCCCAGTTACATACTCAGAATCTGTACTACTGCGCAAATAGACATGTCTCCGTAGGCAAAAAACTCATTTCTGACTAAGTTGCCCAAATGCATCTCAGAAGTGTGCAACCTGTTCCCTGAGTTAGAAAACGTCGAGAAACGTTCGTTTCTGCTAGCGCTGTGCTTCTACACATGTATTTGCTGAACGGTGAAAGCGCACAGTAATGCACTTTTCTCCCAGCAAATACACTGTTTCTGAGGAACTGGGAACACACTGAGGAGACACTTGTGGGAGCTACTGTGACTAAAACTGAGCTTCCCTACGCACAGGAAGCAAGAGAAATGCTGATTTCATCAAGCCCAGTTACATACTCAGAATCTGTACTACTGCGCAAATAGGCATGTCTCTGTAGGCAAAAAACTCATTTCTGACAAAGTTGCCCAAATGCATCTCAGAAGTGTGCCACTTGTTCCCTGAGTTAGAAAACGTCGAGAAACGGTCGTTTCAGCTAGCGCTGTGCTTCTACACATGTATTTGCTGAACGGTGAAAGCGCACAGTGATGCACTTTTCTCCCAGCAAATACACTGTTTCTAAGGAAATGGGAACACACTGAGGAGACACTTGTGGGAGCTACTGTGACTAAAACTGAGCTTCCCTACGCACAGGGAAGCAAGAGAAATGCTGATTTCATCAAGCCCAGTTACATACTCAGAATCTGTACTACTGCGCAAATAGGCATGTCTCTTTAGGCAAAAAACTCATTTCTGACAAAGTTGCCCAAATGCATCTCAGAAGTGTGCAACTTGTTCCCTGAGTTAGAAAACGTCGAGAAACGTTCGTTTCTGCTAGCGCTGTGCTTCTACACATGTATTTGCTGGACGGTGAAAGCGCACAGTAATGTACTTTTCTCCCAGCAAATACACTGTTTCTAAGGAAATGGGAACACACTGAGGAGACACTTGTGGGAGCTACTGTGACTAAAACTGAGCTTCCCTACGCACAGGGAAGCAAGAGAAATGCTGATTTCATCAAGCCCAGTTACATACTCAGAATCTGTACTACTGCCCAAATAGGCATGTCTCTGTAGGCAAAAAACTCATTTCTGACAAAGTTGCCCAAATGGATCTCAGAAGTGTGCAACTTGTTCCCTGAGTTAGAAAACGTCGAGAAACGTTCGTTTCTGCTAGCGCTGTGCTTCTACACATGTATTTGCTGAACGGTGAAAGCACACAGTAATGCACTTTTCTCCCAGCAAAAACATTGTTTCTAAGGAAATGGGAACACACTGAGGAGACACTTGTGGGAGCTACTGTGACTAAAACTGAGCTTCCCTACGCACAGGGAAGCAAGAGAAATACTGATTTCATCAAGCCCAGGTACATACTCAGAATCTGTACTACCGCGCAAATAGGCATGTCTCTGTAGGCAAAAAACTCATTTCTGACAAAGTTGCCCAAATGCATCTCAGAAGTGTGCAACTTGTTCCCTGAGTTAGAAAACGTCGAGAAACGGTCGTTTTTGCTAGCGCTGTGCTTCTACACATGTATTTGCTGAACGGTGAAAGCGCACAGTAATGCACTTTTCTCCCAGCAAATACACTGTTTCTAAGGAAATGGGAACACACTGAGGAGACACTTGTGGGAGCTACTGTGACTAAAACTGAGCTTCCCTACGCACAGGGAAGCAAGAGAAATGCTGATTTCATCAAGCCCAGTTACATACTCAGAATCTGTACTACTGCGCAAATGGGCATGTCTCTGTAGGCAAAAAACTCATTTCTGACAAAGTTGCCCAAATGCATCTCAGAAGTGTGCAACTTGTTCCTTGAATTAGAAAACGTCGAGAAACGTTCGTTTCTGCTAGTGCTGTGCTTCTACACATGTATTTGCTGAACGGTGAAAGGGCACAGTAATGCACATTTCTCCCAGCAAATACACTGTTTCTAAGGAAATGGGAACACACTGAGGAGACACTTGTGGGAGCTACAATGACTAAAACTGAGCTTCCCGACGCACAGGGAAGCAAGAGAAATGCTGATTTCATCAAGCCCAGTTACATACTCAGAATCTGTACTACTGCGCAAATAGGCATGTCTCTGTAGGCAAAAAACTCATTTCTGACAAAGTTGCCCAAATGCATCTCAGAAGTGTGCAACTTGTTCCCTGAGTTAGAAAACGTCGAGAAACGGTCGTTTTTGCTAGCGCTGTGCTTCTACACATGTATTTGCTGAACGGTGAAAGCGCACAGTAATGCACTTTTCTCCCAGCAAATACACTGTTTCTAAGGAAATGGGAACACACTGAGGAGACACTTGTGGGAGCTACTGTGACTAAAACTGAGCTTCCCTACGCACAGGGAAGCAAGAGAAATGCTGATTTCATCAAGCCCAGTTACATACTCAGAATCTGTACTACTGCGCAAATGGGCATGTCTCTGTAGGCAAAAAACTCATTTCTGACAAAGTTGCCCAAATGCATCTCAGAAGTGTGCCACTTGTTCCCTGAATTAGAAAACGTAGAGAAACGTTCGTTTCTGCTAGCGCTGTGCTTCTACACATGTATTTGCTGAACGGTGAAAGGGCACAGTAATGCACATTTCTCCCAGCAAATACACTGTTTCTAAGGAAATGGGAACACACTGAGGAGACACTTGTGGGAGCTACAATGACTAAAACTGAGCTTCCCTACGCACAGGGAAGCAAGAGAAATGCTGATTTCATCAAGCCCAGTTACATACTCAGAATCTGTACTACTGCGCAAATAGGCATGTCTCTGTAGGCAAAAAACTCATTTCTGACAAAGTTGCCCAAATGCATCTCAGAAGTGTGCAACTTGTTCCCTGAGTTAGAAAACGTCGAGAAACGGCCGTTTTTGCTAGCGCTGTGCTTCTACACATGTATTTGCTGAACGGTGAAAGCGCACAGTAATGCACTTTTCTCCCAGCAAATACACTGTTTCTAAGGAACTGGGAACACACTGAGGAGACACTTGTGGGAGCTACTGTGACTAAAACTGAGCTTCCCTACGCACAGGGAAGCAAGAGAAATGCTGATTTCATCAAGCCAGTTACATACTCAGAATCTGTACTACTGCGCAAATAGGCATGTCTCTGTAGGCAAAAAACTCATTTCTGACAAAGTTGCCCAAATGCATCTCAGAAGTGTGCAACTTGTTCCCTGAGTTAGAAAACGTCGAGAAACGGTCGTTTTTGCTAGCGCTGTGCTTCTACACATGTATTTGCTGAACGGTGAAAGCGCACAGTAATGCACTTTTCTCCCAGCAAATACACTGTTTCTAAGGAAATGGGAACACACTGAGGAGACACTTGTGGGAGCTACTGTGACTAAAACTGAGCTTCCCTACGCACAGGGAAGCAAGAGAAATGCTGATTTCATCAAGCCCAGTTACATACTCAGAATCTGTACTACTGCGCAAATGGGCATGTCTCTGTAGGCAAAAAACTCATTTCTGACAAAGTTGCCCAAATGCATCTCAGAAGAGTGCAACTTGTTCCTTGAATTAGAAAACGTCGAGAAACGTTCGTTTCTGCTAGTGCTGTGCTTCTACACATGTATTTGCTGAACGGTGAAAGGGCACAGTAATGCACATTTCTCCCAGCAAATACACTGTTTCTAAGGAAATGGGAACACACTGAGGAGACACTTGTGGGAGCTACAATGACTAAAACTGAGCTTCCCTACGCACAGGGAAGCAAGAGAAATGCTGATTTCATCAAGCCCAGTTACATACTCAGAATCTGTACTACTGCGCAAATAGGTATGTCTCTGTAGGCAAAAAACTCATTTCTGACAAAGTTGCCCAAATGCATCTCAGAAGTGTGCAACTTGTTCCCTGAGTTAGAAAACGTCGAGAAACGGCCGTTTTTGCTAGCGCTGTGCTTCTACACATGTATTTGCTGAACGGTGAAAGCGCACAGTAATGCACTTTTCTCACAGCAAATACACTGTTTCTAAGGAACTGGGAACACACTGAGGAGACACTTGTGGGAGCTACAGTGACTAAAACTGAGCTTCCCTACGCACAGGGAAGCAAGAGAAATGCTGATTTCATCAAGCCCAGTTACATACTCAGAATCTGTACTACTGCGCAAATAGGCATGTCTCTGTAGGCAAAAAACTCATTTCTGACAAAGTTGCCCAAATGCATCTCAGAAGTGTGCCACTTGTTCCCTGAGTTAGAAAACGTCGAGAAACGTTCGTTTCTGCTAGCGCTGTGCTTCTACACATGTATTTGCTGAACGGTGAAGGCGCACAGTAATGCACTTTTCTCCCAGCAAATACACTGTTTCTAAGGAACTGGGAACACACTGAGGAGACACTTGTGGGAGCTACTGTGACTAAAACTGAGCTTTCCTACGCACAGGGAAGCAAGAGAAATGCTGATTTCATCAAGCCCAGTTACATTCTCAGAATCTGTACTACTGCGCAAATAGTCATGTCTCTGTAGGCAAAAAACTCATTTCTGACAAAGTTGCCCAAATGCATCTCAGAAGTGTGCCACTTGTTCCCTGAGTTAGAAAACTTCGAGAAACGTTCGTTTCTGCTAGCGCTGTGCTTCTACACATGTATTTGCTGAACGGTGAAAGCACACAGTAATGCACTTTTCTCCCAGCAAATACACTGTTTCTAAGGAAATGGGAACACACTGAGGAGACGCTTGTGGGAGCTACAGTGACTAAAACTGAGCTTCCCTACGCACAGGGAAGCAAGAGAAATGCTGATTTCATCAAGCCCAGTTACATACTCAGAATCTGTACTACTGCGCAAATAGGCATGTCTCTGTAGGCAAAAAACTCATTTCTGACAAAGTTGCCCAAATGCATCTCAGAAGTGTGCAACTTGTTCCCTGAGTTAGAAAACGTCGAGAAACGGTCGTTTCTGATAGCACTGTGCTTCTACACATGTATTTATTGACTGGAGAATGCGCACAGTGATGCACTTTTCTCCCAGCAAATACACTGTTTCTAAGGAACTGGGAACACACTGAGGAGACACTTGTGGGAGCTACAGTGACTAAAACTGAGCTTCCCTACGCACAGGGAAGCAAGAGAAATGCTGATTTCATCAAGCCCAGTTACATACTCAGAATCTGTACTACTGCGCAAATAGGCATGTCTCTGTAGGCAAAAAACTCATTTCTGACAAAGTTGCCCAAATGCATCTCAGAAGTGTGCCACTTGTTCCCTGAGTTAGAAAACGTCGAGAAACGGTCGTTTCTGCTAGCGCTGTGCTTCTACACATGTATTTGCTGAACGGTGAAAGCACACAGTAATGCACTTTTCTCCCAGCAAATACACTGTTTCTAAGGAAATGGGAATACACTTAGGAGACACTTGTGGGAGCTACTGTGACTAAAACTGAGCTTCCCTACGCACAGGGAAGCAAGAGAAATGCGGATTTCATCAAGCCCAGTTACATACTCAGAATCTGTACTACTGCGCAAATAGGCATGTCTCTGTAGGCAAAAAACTCATTTCTGACAAAGTTGCCCAAAGGCATCTCAGAAGTGTGCACCTTGTTCCCTGAGTTAGAAAACGTCGAGAAACGTTCGTTTTTGCTAGCGCTGTGCTTCTACACATGTATTTGCTGAACGGTGAAAGCACACAGTAATGCACTTTTCTCCCAGCAAATACACTGTTTCTAAGGAAATGGGAACACACTGAGGAGACACTTGTGGGAGCTACTGTGACTAAAACTGAGCTTCCCTACGCACAGGGAAGCAAGAGAAATGCTGATTTCATCAAGCCCAGTTACATACTCAGAATCTGTACTACTGCGTAAATAGGCATGTCTCTTTAGGCAAAAAACTCATTTCTGACAAAGTTGCCCAAATGCATCTCAGAAGTGTGCACCTTGTTGCCTGAGTTAGAAAACGTCGAGAAACGGCCGTTTTTGCTAGCGCTGTGCTTCTACACATGTATTTGCTGAACGGTGAAAGCGCACAGTAATGCACTTTTCTCCCAGCAAATACACTGTTTCTAAGGAAATGGGAATACACTGAGGAGACACTTGTGGGAGCTACTCTGACTAAAACTGAGCTTCCCTACGCACAGGGAAGCAAGAGAAATGCTGATTTCATCAAGCCCAGTTACATACTCAGAATCTGTACTACTGCGCAAATAGGCATGTCTCTGTAGGCAAAAAACTCATTTCTGACAAAGTTGCCCAAATGCATCTCAGAAGTGTGCCACTTGTTCCCTGAGTTAGAAAACGTCGAGAAACGTTCGTTTCTGCTAGCGCTGTGCTTCTACACATGTATTTGCTGAACGGTGAAGGCGCACAGTAATGCACTTTTCTCCCAGCAAATACACTGTTTCTAAGGAAATGGGAACACACTGAGGAGACACTTGTGGGAGCTACTGTGACTAAAACTGAGCTTCCCTACGCACAGGGAAGCAAGAGAAATGCTGATTTCATCAAGCCCAGTTACATACTCAGAATCTGTACTACTGCGCAAATAGGCATGTCTCTGTAGGCAAAAAACTCATTTCTGACAAAGTTGCCCAAATGCATCTCAGAAGTGTGCCACTTGTTCCCTGAGTTAGAAAACTTTGAGAAACGTTCGTTTCTGCTAGCGCTGTGCTTCTACACATGTATTTGCTGAACGGTGAAGGCACACAGTAATGCACTTTTCTCCCAGCAAATACACTGTTTCTAAGGAACTGGGAACACACTGAGGAGACACTTGTGGGAGCTACTGTGACTAAAACTGAGCTTTCCTACGCACAGGGAAGCAAGAGAAATGCTGATTTCATCAAGCCCAGTTACATTCTCAGAATCTGTACTACTGCGCAAATAGTCATGTCTCTGTAGGCAAAAAACTCATTTCTGACAAAGTTGCCCAAATGCATCTCAGAAGTGTGCCACTTGTTCCCTGAGTTAGAAAACTTCGAGAAACGTTCGTTTCTGCTAGCGCTGTGCTTCTACACATGTATTTGCTGAACGGTGAAAGCACACAGTAATGCACTTTTCTCCCAGCAAATACACTGTTTCTAAGGAAATGGGAACACACTGAGGAGACGCTTGTGGGAGCTACTTTGACTAAAACTGAGCTTCCCTACGCACAGGGAAGCAAGAGAAATGCTGATTTCATCAAGCCCAGTTACATACTCAGAATCTGTACTACTGCGCAAATAGGCATGTCTCTGTAGGCAAAAAACTCATTTCTGACAAAGTTGCCCAAATGCATCTCAGAAGTGTGCCACTTGTTCCCTGAGTTAGAAAACGTCGAGAAACGTTCGTTTCTGCTAGCGCTGTGCTTCTACACATGTATTTGCTGAACGGTGAAGGCGCACAGTAATGCACTTTTCTCCCAGCAAATACACTGTTTCTAAGGAAATGGGAACACACTGAGGAGACACTTGTGGGAGCTACTGTGACTAAAACTGAGCTTCCCTACGCACAGGGAAGCAAGAGAAATGCTGATTTCATCAAGCCCAGTTACATACTCAGAATCTGTACTACTGCGCAAATAGGCATGTCTCTGTAGGCAAAAAACTCATTTCTGACAAAGTTGCCCAAATGCATCTCAGAAGTGTGCCACTTGTTCCCTGAGTTAGAAAACTTTGAGAAACGTTCGTTTCTGCTAGCGCTGTGCTTCTACACATGTATTTGCTGAACGGTGAAGGCACACAGTAATGCACTTTTCTCCCAGCAAATACACTGTTTCTAAGGAAATGGGAATACACTGAGGAGACACTTGTGGGAGCTACTCTCACTAAAACTGAGCTTCCCTACGCACAGGGAAGCAAGAGAAATGCTGATTTCATCAAGCCCAGTTACATACTCAGAATCTGTACTACTGCGCAAATAGGCATGTCTCTGTAGGCAAAAAACTCATTTCTGACAAAGTTGCCCAAATGCATCTCAGAAGTGTGCCACTTGTTCCCTGAGTTAGAAAACGTCGAGAAACGTTCGTTTCTGCTAGCGCTGTGCTTCTACACATGTATTTGCTGAACGGTGAAGGCGCACAGTAATGCACTTTTCTCCCAGCAAATACACTGTTTCTAAGGAACTGGGAACACACTGAGGAGACACTTGTGGGAGCTACTGTGACTAAAACTGAGCTTTCCTACGCACAGGGAAGCAAGAGAAATGCTGATTTCATCAAGCCCAGTTACATTCTCAGAATCTGTACTACTGCGCAAATAGTCATGTCTCTGTAGGCAAAAAACTCATTTCTGACAAAGTTGCCCAAATGCATCTCAGAAGTGTGCCACTTGTTCCCTGAGTTAGAAAACTTCGAGAAACGTTCGTTTCTGCTAGCGCTGTGCTTCTACACATGTATTTGCTGAACGGTGAAAGCACACAGTAATGCACTTTTCTCCCAGCAAATACACTGTTTCTAAGGAAATGGGAACACACTGAGGAGACGCTTGTGGGAGCTACTTTGACTAAAACTGAGCTTCCCTACGCACAGGGAAGCAAGAGAAATGCTGATTTCATCAAGCCCAGTTACATACTCAGAATCTGTACTACTGCGCAAATAGGCATGTCTCTGTAGGCAAAAAACTCATTTCTGACAAAGTTGCCCAAATGCATCTCAGAAGTGTGCAACTTGTTCCCTGAGTTAGAAAACGTCGAGAAACGGTCGTTTCTGATAGCACTGTGCTTCTACACATGTATTTATTGACTGGAGAATGCGCACAGTGATGCACTTTTCTCCCAGCAAATACACTGTTTCTAAGGAACTGGGAACACACTGAGGAGACACTTGTGGGAGCTACAGTGACTAAAACTGAGCTTCCCTACGCACAGGGAAGCAAGAGAAATGCTGATTTCATCAAGCCCAGTTACATACTCAGAATCTGTACTACTGCGCAAATAGGCATGTCTCTGTAGGCAAAAAACTCATTTCTGACAAAGTTGCCCAAATGCATCTCAGAAGTGTGCCACTTGTTCCCTGAGTTAGAAAACGTCGAGAAACGGTCGTTTCTGCTAGCGCTGTGCTTCTACACATGTATTTGCTGAACGGTGAAAGCACACAGTAATGCACTTTTCTCCCAGCAAATACACTGTTTCTAAGGAAATGGGAATACACTTAGGAGACACTTGTGGGAGCTACTGTGACTAAAACTGAGCTTCCCTACGCACAGGGAAGCAAGAGAAATGCGGATTTCATCAAGCCCAGTTACATACTCAGAATCTGTACTACTGCGCAAATAGGCATGTCTCTGTAGGCAAAAAACTCATTTCTGACAAAGTTGCCCAAAGGCATCTCAGAAGTGTGCACCTTGTTCCCTGAGTTAGAAAACGTCGAGAAACGTTCGTTTTTGCTAGCGCTGTGCTTCTACACATGTATTTGCTGAACGGTGAAAGCACACAGTAATGCACTTTTCTCCCAGCAAATACACTGTTTCTAAGGAAATGGGAACACACTGAGGAGACACTTGTGGGAGCTACTGTGACTAAAACTGAGCTTCCCTACGCACAGGGAAGCAAGAGAAATGCTGATTTCATCAAGCCCAGTTACATACTCAGAATCTGTACTACTGCGTAAATAGGCATGTCTCTTTAGGCAAAAAACTCATTTCTGACAAAGTTGCCCAAATGCATCTCAGAAGTGTGCACCTTGTTGCCTGAGTTAGAAAACGTCGAGAAACGGCCGTTTTTGCTAGCGCTGTGCTTCTACACATGTATTTGCTGAACGGTGAAAGCGCACAGTAATGCACTTTTCTCCCAGCAAATACACTGTTTCTAAGGAAATGGGAATACACTGAGGAGACACTTGTGGGAGCTACTCTGACTAAAACTGAGCTTCCCTACGCACAGGGAAGCAAGAGAAATGCTGATTTCATCAAGCCCAGTTACATACTCAGAATCTGTACTACTGCGCAAATAGGCATGTCTCTGTAGGCAAAAAACTCATTTCTGACAAAGTTGCCCAAATGCATCTCAGAAGTGTGCCACTTGTTCCCTGAGTTAGAAAACGTCGAGAAACGTTCGTTTCTGCTAGCGCTGTGCTTCTACACATGTATTTGCTGAACGGTGAAGGCGCACAGTAATGCACTTTTCTCCCAGCAAATACACTGTTTCTAAGGAAATGGGAACACACTGAGGAGACGCTTGTGGGAGCTACTTTGACTAAAACTGAGCTTCCCTACGCACAGGGAAGCAAGAGAAATGCTGATTTCATCAAGCCCAGTTACATACTCAGAATCTGTACTACTGCGCAAATAGGCATGTCTCTGTAGGCAAAAAACTCATTTCTGACAAAGTTGCCCAAATGCATCTCAGAAGTGTGCAACTTGTTCCCTGAGTTAGAAAACGTCGAGAAACGGTCGTTTCTGATAGCACTGTGCTTCTACACATGTATTTATTGACTGGAGAATGCGCACAGTGATGCACTTTTCTCCCAGCAAATACACTGTTTCTAAGGAACTGGGAACACACTGAGGAGACACTTGTGGGAGCTACAGTGACTAAAACTGAGCTTCCCTACGCACAGGGAAGCAAGAGAAATGCTGATTTCATCAAGCCCAGTTACATACTCAGAATCTGTACTACTGCGCAAATAAGCATGTCTCTGTAGGCAAAAAACTCATTTCTGACAACGTTGCCCAAATGCATCTCAGAAGTGTGCAACTTGTTCCCTGAGTTAGAAAACTTCGAGAAACGTACGTTTCTGCCAGCGATGTGCTTCTACACATGTATTTGCTGAACGGTGAAAGCGCACAGTAATGCACTTTTCTCCCAGCAAATACACTGTTTCTAAGGAAATGGGAACACACTGAGGAGACACTTGTGGGAGCTACTGTGACTAAAAGTGAGCTTCCCTACGCACAGGGAAGCAAGAGAAATGCTGATTTCATCAAGCCCAGTTACATACTCAGAATCTGTACTACAGCGCAAATAGGCCTGTCTCTGTAGGCAAAAAACTCATTTCTGACAAAGTTGCCCAAATGTATCTCAGAAGTGTGCCACTTGTTCCCTGAGTTAGAAAACCTCGAGAAACGGTCGTTTCTTCTAGCGCTGTGCTTCTACACATGTATTTGCTGAACGGTGAAGGCACACAGTAATGCACTTTTCTCCCAGCAAATACACTGTTTCTAAGGAACTGGGAACACACTGAGGAGACATGTGGGAGCTACTGTGACTAAAACTGAGCTTTCCTACGCACAGGGAAGCAAGAGAAATGCTGATTTCATCAAGCCCAGTTAAATACTCAGAATCTGTACTACTGCGCAAATAGTCATGTCTCTGTAGGCAAAAAACTCATTTCTGACAAAGTTGCCCAAATGCATCTCAGAAGTGTGCCACTTGTTCCCTGAGTTAGAAAACTTTGAGAAACGTTCGTTTCTGCTAGCGCTGTGCTTCTACACATGTATTTGCTGAACGGTGAAAGCTCACAGTAATGCACTTTTCTCCCAGCAAATACACTGTTTCTAAGGAAATGGGAACACACTGAGGTGACGCCTGTGGGAGCTACTTTGACTAAAACTGAGCTTCCCTACGCACAGGGAAGCAAGAGAAATGCTGATTTCATCAAGCCCAGTTACATACTCAGAATCTGTACTACTGCGCAAATAGGCATGTCTCTGTAGGCAAAAAACTCATTTCTGACAAAGTTGCCCAAATGCATCTCAGAAGTGTGCAACTTGTTCCCTGAGTTAGAAAACGTCGAGAAACGGTCGTTTCACCTAGCGCTGTGCTTCTACACATGTATTTGCTGAACGGTGAAGGCGCACAGTAATGCACTTTTCTCCCAGCAAATACACTGTTTCTAAGGAAATGGGAACACACTGAGGAGACACTTGTGGGAGCTACTGTGACTAAAACTGAGCTTCCCTACGCACAGGGAAGCAAGAGAAATGCTGATTTCATCAAGCCGAGTTACATACTCAGAATCTGTACTACTGCGCAAATAGGCTTGTCTCTTTAGGCAAAAAACTCATTTCTGACAAAGTTGCCCAAATGCATCTCAGAAGTGTGCAACTTGTTCCCTGAGTTAGAAAACGTCGAGAAACGTTCGTTTCTGCTAGCGCTGTGCTTCTACACATGTATTTGCTGAACGGTGAAAGCACACAGTAATGCACTTTTCTCCCAGCAAATACACTGTTTCTAAGGAAATGGAAATACACTGAGGAGACACTTGTGGGAGCTACTGTGACTAAAACTGAGCTTCCCTACGTACAGGGAAGCAAGAGAAATGCTGATTTCATCAAGCCCAATTACATACTCAGAATCTGTACTACTGCGCAAATAGGCATGTCTCTGTAGGCAAAAAACTCATTTCTGACAAAGTTGCCCAAATGCATCTCAGAAGTGTCCACCTTGTTCCCTGAATTAGAAAACGTCGAGAAACGGTCGTTTTTGCTAGCGCTGTGCTTCTACACATGTATTTGCTGAACGGTGAAAGCACACAGTAATGCACTTTTCTCCCAGCAAATACACTGTTTCTAAGGAAATGGGAACACACTGAGGAGACACTTGTGGGAGCTACTGTGACTAAAACTGAGCTTCCCTACGCACAGGGAAGCAAGAGAAATGCTGATTTCATCAAGCCCAGTTACATACTCAGAATCTGTACTACTGCGCAAATAGGCATGTCTCTGTAGGCAAAAAACTCATTTCTGACAAAGTTGCCCAAATGCATCTCAGAAGTGTGCAACTTGTTCCCTGAGTTAGAAAACGTCGAGAAACGGTCGTTTTTGCTAGCGCTGTGCTTCTACACATGTATTTGCTGAACGGTGAAAGCGCACAGTAATGCACTTTTCTCCCAGCAAATACACTGTTTCTAAGGAAATGGGAACACACTGAGGAGACACTTGTGGGAGCTACTGTGACTAAAACTGAGCTTCCCTACGCACAGGGAAGCAAGAGAAATGCTGATTTCATCAAGCCCAGTTACATACTCAGAATCTGTACTACTGCGCAAATGGGCATGTCTCTGTAGGCAAAAAACTCATTTCTGACAAAGTTGCCCAAATGCATCTCAGAAGAGTGCAACTTGTTCCTTGAATTAGAAAACGTCGAGAAACGTTCGTTTCTGCTAGTGCTGTGCTTCTACACATGTATTTGCTGAACGGTGAAAGGGCACAGTAATGCACATTTCTCCCAGCAAATACACTGTTTCTAAGGAAATGGGAACACACTGAGGAGACACTTGTGGGAGCTACAATGACTAAAACTGAGCTTCCCTACGCACAGGGAAGCAAGAGAAATGCTGATTTCATCAAGCCCAGTTACATACTCAGAATCTGTACTACTGCGCAAATAGGTATGTCTCTGTAGGCAAAAAACTCATTTCTGACAAAGTTGCCCAAATGCATCTCAGAAGTGTGCAACTTGTTCCCTGAGTTAGAAAACGTCGAGAAACGGCCGTTTTTGCTAGCGCTGTGCTTCTACACATGTATTTGCTGAACGGTGAAAGCGCACAGTAATGCACTTTTCTCACAGCAAATACACTGTTTCTAAGGAACTGGGAACACACTGAGGAGACACTTGTGGGAGCTACAGTGACTAAAACTGAGCTTCCCTACGCACAGGGAAGCAAGAGAAATGCTGATTTCATCAAGCCCAGTTACATACTCAGAATCTGTACTACTGCGCAAATAGGCATGTCTCTGTAGGCAAAAAACTCATTTCTGACAAAGTTGCCCAAATGCATCTCAGAAGTGTGCCACTTGTTCCCTGAGTTAGAAAACGTCGAGAAACGTTCGTTTCTGCTAGCGCTGTGCTTCTACACATGTATTTGCTGAACGGTGAAGGCGCACAGTAATGCACTTTTCTCCCAGCAAATACACTGTTTCTAAGGAACTGGGAACACACTGAGGAGACACTTGTGGGAGCTACTGTGACTAAAACTGAGCTTTCCTACGCACAGGGAAGCAAGAGAAATGCTGATTTCATCAAGCCCAGTTACATTCTCAGAATCTGTACTACTGCGCAAATAGTCATGTCTCTGTAGGCAAAAAACTCATTTCTGACAAAGTTGCCCAAATGCATCTCAGAAGTGTGCCACTTGTTCCCTGAGTTAGAAAACTTCGAGAAACGTTCGTTTCTGCTAGCGCTGTGCTTCTACACATGTATTTGCTGAACGGTGAAAGCACACAGTAATGCACTTTTCTCCCAGCAAATACACTGTTTCTAAGGAAATGGGAACACACTGAGGAGACGCTTGTGGGAGCTACAGTGACTAAAACTGAGCTTCCCTACGCACAGGGAAGCAAGAGAAATGCTGATTTCATCAAGCCCAGTTACATACTCAGAATCTGTACTACTGCGCAAATAGGCATGTCTCTGTAGGCAAAAAACTCATTTCTGACAAAGTTGCCCAAATGCATCTCAGAAGTGTGCAACTTGTTCCCTGAGTTAGAAAACGTCGAGAAACGGTCGTTTCTGATAGCACTGTGCTTCTACACATGTATTTATTGACTGGAGAATGCGCACAGTGATGCACTTTTCTCCCAGCAAATACACTGTTTCTAAGGAACTGGGAACACACTGAGGAGACACTTGTGGGAGCTACTGTGACTAAAACTGAGCTTCCCTACGCACAGGGAAGCAAGAGAAATGCTGATTTCATCAAGCCCAGTTACATACTCAGAATCTGTACTACTGCGCAAATAGGCATGTCTCTGTAGGCAAAAAACTCATTTCTGACAAAGTTGCCCAAATGCATCTCAGAAGTGTGCCACTTGTTCCCTGAGTTAGAAAACGTCGAGAAACGGTCGTTTCTGCTAGCGCTGTGCTTCTACACATGTATTTGCTGAACGGTGAAAGCACACAGTAATGCACTTTTCTCCCAGCAAATACACTGTTTCTAAGGAAATGGGAATACACTTAGGAGACACTTGTGGGAGCTACTGTGACTAAAACTGAGCTTCCCTACGCACAGGGAAGCAAGAGAAATGCGGATTTCATCAAGCCCAGTTACATACTCAGAATCTGTACTACTGCGCAAATAGGCATGTCTCTGTAGGCAAAAAACTCATTTCTGACAAAGTTGCCCAAAGGCATCTCAGAAGTGTGCACCTTGTTCCCTGAGTTAGAAAACGTCGAGAAACGTTCGTTTTTGCTAGCGCTGTGCTTCTACACATGTATTTGCTGAACGGTGAAAGCACACAGTAATGCACTTTTCTCCCAGCAAATACACTGTTTCTAAGGAAATGGGAACACACTGAGGAGACACTTGTGGGAGCTACTGTGACTAAAACTGAGCTTCCCTACGCACAGGGAAGCAAGAGAAATGCTGATTTCATCAAGCCCAGTTACATACTCAGAATCTGTACTACTGCGTAAATAGGCATGTCTCTTTAGGCAAAAAACTCATTTCTGACAAAGTTGCCCAAATGCATCTCAGAAGTGTGCACCTTGTTGCCTGAGTTAGAAAACGTCGAGAAACGGCCGTTTTTGCTAGCGCTGTGCTTCTACACATGTATTTGCTGAACGGTGAAAGCGCACAGTAATGCACTTTTCTCCCAGCAAATACACTGTTTCTAAGGAAATGGGAATACACTGAGGAGACACTTGTGGGAGCTACTCTGACTAAAACTGAGCTTCCCTACGCACAGGGAAGCAAGAGAAATGCTGATTTCATCAAGCCCAGTTACATACTCAGAATCTGTACTACTGCGCAAATAGGCATGTCTCTGTAGGCAAAAAACTCATTTCTGACAAAGTTGCCCAAATGCATCTCAGAAGTGTGCCACTTGTTCCCTGAGTTAGAAAACGTCGAGAAACGTTCGTTTCTGCTAGCGCTGTGCTTCTACACATGTATTTGCTGAACGGTGAAGGCGCACAGTAATGCACTTTTCTCCCAGCAAATACACTGTTTCTAAGGAAATGGGAACACACTGAGGAGACACTTGTGGGAGCTACTGTGACTAAAACTGAGCTTCCCTACGCACAGGGAAGCAAGAGAAATGCTGATTTCATCAAGCCCAGTTACATACTCAGAATCTGTACTACTGCGCAAATAGGCATGTCTCTGTAGGCAAAAAACTCATTTCTGACAAAGTTGCCCAAATGCATCTCAGAAGTGTGCCACTTGTTCCCTGAGTTAGAAAACTTTGAGAAACGTTCGTTTCTGCTAGCGCTGTGCTTCTACACATGTATTTGCTGAACGGTGAAGGCACACAGTAATGCACTTTTCTCCCAGCAAATACACTGTTTCTAAGGAACTGGGAACACACTGAGGAGACACTTGTGGGAGCTACTGTGACTAAAACTGAGCTTTCCTACGCACAGGGAAGCAAGAGAAATGCTGATTTCATCAAGCCCAGTTACATTCTCAGAATCTGTACTACTGCGCAAATAGTCATGTCTCTGTAGGCAAAAAACTCATTTCTGACAAAGTTGCCCAAATGCATCTCAGAAGTGTGCCACTTGTTCCCTGAGTTAGAAAACTTCGAGAAACGTTCGTTTCTGCTAGCGCTGTGCTTCTACACATGTATTTGCTGAACGGTGAAAGCACACAGTAATGCACTTTTCTCCCAGCAAATACACTGTTTCTAAGGAAATGGGAACACACTGAGGAGACGCTTGTGGGAGCTACTTTGACTAAAACTGAGCTTCCCTACGCACAGGGAAGCAAGAGAAATGCTGATTTCATCAAGCCCAGTTACATACTCAGAATCTGTACTACTGCGCAAATAGGCATGTCTCTGTAGGCAAAAAACTCATTTCTGACAAAGTTGCCCAAATGCATCTCAGAAGTGTGCCACTTGTTCCCTGAGTTAGAAAACGTCGAGAAACGTTCGTTTCTGCTAGCGCTGTGCTTCTACACATGTATTTGCTGAACGGTGAAGGCGCACAGTAATGCACTTTTCTCCCAGCAAATACACTGTTTCTAAGGAAATGGGAACACACTGAGGAGACACTTGTGGGAGCTACTGTGACTAAAACTGAGCTTCCCTACGCACAGGGAAGCAAGAGAAATGCTGATTTCATCAAGCCCAGTTACATACTCAGAATCTGTACTACTGCGCAAATAGGCATGTCTCTGTAGGCAAAAAACTCATTTCTGACAAAGTTGCCCAAATGCATCTCAGAAGTGTGCCACTTGTTCCCTGAGTTAGAAAACTTTGAGAAACGTTCGTTTCTGCTAGCGCTGTGCTTCTACACATGTATTTGCTGAACGGTGAAGGCACACAGTAATGCACTTTTCTCCCAGCAAATACACTGTTTCTAAGGAAATGGGAATACACTGAGGAGACACTTGTGGGAGCTACTCTCACTAAAACTGAGCTTCCCTACGCACAGGGAAGCAAGAGAAATGCTGATTTCATCAAGCCCAGTTACATACTCAGAATCTGTACTACTGCGCAAATAGGCATGTCTCTGTAGGCAAAAAACTCATTTCTGACAAAGTTGCCCAAATGCATCTCAGAAGTGTGCCACTTGTTCCCTGAGTTAGAAAACGTCGAGAAACGTTCGTTTCTGCTAGCGCTGTGCTTCTACACATGTATTTGCTGAACGGTGAAGGCGCACAGTAATGCACTTTTCTCCCAGCAAATACACTGTTTCTAAGGAACTGGGAACACACTGAGGAGACACTTGTGGGAGCTACTGTGACTAAAACTGAGCTTTCCTACGCACAGGGAAGCAAGAGAAATGCTGATTTCATCAAGCCCAGTTACATTCTCAGAATCTGTACTACTGCGCAAATAGTCATGTCTCTGTAGGCAAAAAACTCATTTCTGACAAAGTTGCCCAAATGCATCTCAGAAGTGTGCCACTTGTTCCCTGAGTTAGAAAACTTCGAGAAACGTTCGTTTCTGCTAGCGCTGTGCTTCTACACATGTATTTGCTGAACGGTGAAAGCACACAGTAATGCACTTTTCTCCCAGCAAATACACTGTTTCTAAGGAAATGGGAACACACTGAGGAGACGCTTGTGGGAGCTACTTTGACTAAAACTGAGCTTCCCTACGCACAGGGAAGCAAGAGAAATGCTGATTTCATCAAGCCCAGTTACATACTCAGAATCTGTACTACTGCGCAAATAGGCATGTCTCTGTAGGCAAAAAACTCATTTCTGACAAAGTTGCCCAAATGCATCTCAGAAGTGTGCAACTTGTTCCCTGAGTTAGAAAACGTCGAGAAACGGTCGTTTCTGATAGCACTGTGCTTCTACACATGTATTTATTGACTGGAGAATGCGCACAGTGATGCACTTTTCTCCCAGCAAATACACTGTTTCTAAGGAACTGGGAACACACTGAGGAGACACTTGTGGGAGCTACAGTGACTAAAACTGAGCTTCCCTACGCACAGGGAAGCAAGAGAAATGCTGATTTCATCAAGCCCAGTTACATACTCAGAATCTGTACTACTGCGCAAATAGGCATGTCTCTGTAGGCAAAAAACTCATTTCTGACAAAGTTGCCCAAATGCATCTCAGAAGTGTGCCACTTGTTCCCTGAGTTAGAAAACGTCGAGAAACGGTCGTTTCTGCTAGCGCTGTGCTTCTACACATGTATTTGCTGAACGGTGAAAGCACACAGTAATGCACTTTTCTCCCAGCAAATACACTGTTTCTAAGGAAATGGGAATACACTTAGGAGACACTTGTGGGAGCTACTGTGACTAAAACTGAGCTTCCCTATGCACAGGGAAGCAAGAGAAATGCGGATTTCATCAAGCCCAGTTACATACTCAGAATCTGTACTACTGCGCAAATAGGCATGTCTCTGTAGGCAAAAAACTCATTTCTGACAAAGTTGCCCAAAGGCATCTCAGAAGTGTGCACCTTGTTCCCTGAGTTAGAAAACGTCGAGAAACGTTCGTTTTTGCTAGCGCTGTGCTTCTACACATGTATTTGCTGAACGGTGAAAGCACACAGTAATGCACTTTTCTCCCAGCAAATACACTGTTTCTAAGGAAATGGGAACACACTGAGGAGACACTTGTGGGAGCTACTGTGACTAAAACTGAGCTTCCCTACGCACAGGGAAGCAAGAGAAATGCTGATTTCATCAAGCCCAGTTACATACTCAGAATCTGTACTACTGCGTAAATAGGCATGTCTCTTTAGGCAAAAAACTCATTTCTGACAAAGTTGCCCAAATGCATCTCAGAAGTGTGCACCTTGTTGCCTGAGTTAGAAAACGTCGAGAAACGGCCGTTTTTGCTAGCGCTGTGCTTCTACACATGTATTTGCTGAACGGTGAAAGCGCACAGTAATGCACTTTTCTCCCAGCAAATACACTGTTTCTAAGGAAATGGGAATACACTGAGGAGACACTTGTGGGAGCTACTCTGACTAAAACTGAGCTTCCCTACGCACAGGGAAGCAAGAGAAATGCTGATTTCATCAAGCCCAGTTACATACTCAGAATCTGTACTACTGCGCAAATAGGCATGTCTCTGTAGGCAAAAAACTCATTTCTGACAAAGTTGCCCAAATGCATCTCAGAAGTGTGCCACTTGTTCCCTGAGTTAGAAAACGTCGAGAAACGTTCGTTTCTGCTAGCGCTGTGCTTCTACACATGTATTTGCTGAACGGTGAAGGCGCACAGTAATGCACTTTTCTCCCAGCAAATACACTGTTTCTAAGGAAATGGGAACACACTGAGGAGACGCTTGTGGGAGCTACTTTGACTAAAACTGAGCTTCCCTACGCACAGGGAAGCAAGAGAAATGCTGATTTCATCAAGCCCAGTTACATACTCAGAATCTGTACTACTGCGCAAATAGGCATGTCTCTGTAGGCAAAAAACTCATTTCTGACAAAGTTGCCCAAATGCATCTCAGAAGTGTGCAACTTGTTCCCTGAGTTAGAAAACGTCGAGAAACGGTCGTTTCTGATAGCACTGTGCTTCTACACATGTATTTATTGACTGGAGAATGCGCACAGTGATGCACTTTTCTCCCAGCAAATACACTGTTTCTAAGGAACTGGGAACACACTGAGGAGACACTTGTGGGAGCTACAGTGACTAAAACTGAGCTTCCCTACGCACAGGGAAGCAAGAGAAATGCTGATTTCATCAAGCCCAGTTACATACTCAGAATCTGTACTACTGCGCAAATAAGCATGTCTCTGTAGGCAAAAAACTCATTTCTGACAACGTTGCCCAAATGCATCTCAGAAGTGTGCAACTTGTTCCCTGAGTTAGAAAACTTCGAGAAACGTACGTTTCTGCCAGCGATGTGCTTCTACACATGTATTTGCTGAACGGTGAAAGCGCACAGTAATGCACTTTTCTCCCAGCAAATACACTGTTTCTAAGGAAATGGGAACACACTGAGGAGACACTTGTGGGAGCTACTGTGACTAAAAGTGAGCTTCCCTACGCACAGGGAAGCAAGAGAAATGCTGATTTCATCAAGCCCAGTTACATACTCAGAATCTGTACTACAGCGCAAATAGGCCTGTCTCTGTAGGCAAAAAACTCATTTCTGACAAAGTTGCCCAAATGTATCTCAGAAGTGTGCCACTTGTTCCCTGAGTTAGAAAACCTCGAGAAACGGTCGTTTCTTCTAGCGCTGTGCTTCTACACATGTATTTGCTGAACGGTGAAGGCACACAGTAATGCACTTTTCTCCCAGCAAATACACTGTTTCTAAGGAACTGGGAACACACTGAGGAGACATGTGGGAGCTACTGTGACTAAAACTGAGCTTTCCTACGCACAGGGAAGCAAGAGAAATGCTGATTTCATCAAGCCCAGTTAAATACTCAGAATCTGTACTACTGCGCAAATAGTCATGTCTCTGTAGGCAAAAAACTCATTTCTGACAAAGTTGCCCAAATGCATCTCAGAAGTGTGCCACTTGTTCCCTGAGTTAGAAAACTTTGAGAATCGTTCGTTTCTGCTAGCGCTGTGCTTCTACACATGTATTTGCTGAACGGTGAAAGCTCACAGTAATGCACTTTTCTCCCAGCAAATACACTGTTTCTAAGGAAATGGGAACACACTGAGGTGACGCCTGTGGGAGCTACTTTGACTAAAACTGAGCTTCCCTACGCACAGGGAAGCAAGAGAAATGCTGATTTCATCAAGCCCAGTTACATACTCAGAATCTGTACTACTGCGCAAATAGGCATGTCTCTGTAGGCAAAAAACTCATTTCTGACAAAGTTGCCCAAATGCATCTCAGAAGTGTGCAACTTGTTCCCTGAGTTAGAAAACGTCGAGAAACGGTCGTTTCACCTAGCGCTGTGCTTCTACACATGTATTTGCTGAACGGTGAAAGCGCACAGTGATGCACTTTTCTCCCAGCAAATACACTGTTTCTAAGGAAATGGGAACACACTGAGGAGACACTTGTGGGAGCTACTGTGACTAAAACTGAGCTTCCCTACGCACAGGGAAGCAAGAGAAATGCTGATTTCATCAAGCCGAGTTACATACTCAGAATCTGTACTACTGCGCAAATAGGCTTGTCTCTTTAGGCAAAAAACTCATTTCTGACAAAGTTGCCCAAATGCATCTCAGAAGTGTGCAACTTGTTCCCTGAGTTAGAAAACGTCGAGAAACGTTCGTTTCTGCTAGCGCTGTGCTTCTACACATGTATTTGCTGAACGGTGAAAGCACACAGTAATGCACTTTTCTCCCAGCAAATACACTGTTTCTAAGGAAATGGAAATACACTGAGGAGACACTTGTGGGAGCTACTGTGACTAAAACTGAGCTTCCCTACGTACAGGGAAGCAAGAGAAATGCTGATTTCATCAAGCCCAATTACATACTCAGAATCTGTACTACTGCGCAAATAGGCATGTCTCTGTAGGCAAAAAACTCATTTCTGACAAAGTTGCCCAAATGCATCTCAGAAGTGTCCACCTTGTTCCCTGAATTAGAAAACGTCGAGAAACGGTCGTTTTTGCTAGCGCTGTGCTTCTACACATGTATTTGCTGAACGGTGAAAGCGCACAGTAATGCACTTTTCTCCCAGCAAATACACTGTTTCTAAGGAACTGGGAACACACTGAGGAGACACTTGTGGGAGCTACTGGGACTAAAACTGAGCTTCCCTACGCACAGGGAAGCAAGAGAAATGCTGATTTCATCAAGCCCAGTTACATACTCAGAATCTGTACTACTGCGCAAATAGGCATGTCTCTGTAGGCAAAAATCTCTTTTCTGACAAAGTTGCCCAAATGCATCTCAGAAGTGTGCAACTTGTTCCCTGAGTTAGAAAACGTCGAGAAACGGTCGTATCTGCTAGCGCTGTGCTTCTACACATGTATTTGCTCAACGGTGAAAGCTCACAGTGATGCACTTTTCTCCCAGCAAATACACTGTTTCTAAGGAAATGGGAACACACTGAGGAGACACTTGTGGGAGCTACTGTGACTAAAACTGAGCTTCCCTACGCACAGGGAAGCAAGAGAAATGCTGATTTCATCAAGCCCAGTTACATACTCAGAATCTGTACTACTGCGCAAATAGGCATGTCTCTGTAGGCAAAAAACTCATTTCTGACAAAGTTGCCCAAATGCATCTCAGAAGTGTGCAACTTGTTCCCTGAGTTAGAAAACGTCGAGAAACGTTCGTTTCTGCTAGCGCTGTGCTTCTACACATGTATTTGCTGAACGGTGAAAGCACACAGTAATGCACTTTTCTCCCAGCAAATACACTGTTTCTAAGGAAATGGAAATACACTGAGGAGACACTTGTGGGAGCTACTGTGACTAAAACTGAGCTTCCCTACGTACAGGGAAGCAAGAGAAATGCTGATTTCATCAAGCCCAATTACATACTCAGAATCTGTACTACTGCGCAAATAGACATGTCTCTGTAGGCAAAAAACTCATTTCTGACAAAGTTGCCCAAATGCATCTCAGAAGTGTGCACCTTGTTCCCTGAGTTAGAAAACGTCAAGAAACGGTCGTTTTTGCTAGCGCTGTGCTTCTACACATGTATTTGCTGAACGGTGAAAGCGCACAGTAATGCACTTTTCTCCCAGCAAATACACTGTTTCTAAGGAAATGGGAACACACTGAGGAGACACTTGTGCGAGCTACTGTGACTAAAACTGAGCTTCCCTACGCACAGGGAAGCAAGAGAAATGCTGATTTCATCAAGCCCAGTTACATACTCAGAATGTGTACTACTGCGCAAATAGGCATGTCTCTGTAGGCAAAAAACTCATTTCTGACAAAGTTGCCCAAATGCATCTCAGAAGTGTGCAACTTGTTCCCTGAGTTAGAAAACGTCGAGAAACGGTCGTATCTGCTAGCGCTGTGCTTCTACACATGTATTTGCTGAACGGTGAAAGCTCACAATAATGCACTTTTTTCCCAACAAATATACTGTTTCTAAGGAAATGGGAACACACTGAGGAGACACATGTGGGAGCTACTGTGACTAAAACTGAGCTTCCTACGCACAGGGAAGCAAGAGAAATGCTGATTTCATCAAGCCCAGTTACATACTCAGAATATGTACTACTGCGCAAATAGACATGTCTCTGTAGGCAAAAAACTCATTTCTGACAAAGTTGCCCAAATGCATCTCAGAGGTGTGCAACCTGTTCCCTGAGTTAGAAAACGTCGAGAAACGTTCGTTTCTGCTAGTGCTGTGCTTCTACACATGTATTTGCAGAACGGTGAAAGCGCACAGTAATGCACTTTTCTCCCAGCAAATACACTGTTTCTAAGGAACTGGGAACACACTGAGGAGACACTTGTGGGAGCTACTGTGACTAAAACTGAGCTTCCCTATGCACAGGGAAGCAAGAGAAATGCTGATTTCATCAAGCCCAGTTACATACTCAGAATCTGTACTACTGCGCAAATAGGCATGTCTCTGTAGGCAAAAAACTCATTTCTGACAAAGTTGCCCAAATGCATCTCAGAAGTGTGCCACTTGCTCCCTGAGTTAGAAAACGTCGAGAAACAGTCGTTTCAGCTAGCGCTGTGCTTCTACACATGTATTTGCTGAACGGTGAAAGCTCACAGTGATGCACTTTTCTCCCAGCAAATACACTGTTTCTAAGGAAATGGGAACACACTGAGGAGACACTTGTGGGAGCTACTGTGACTAAAACTGAGCTTCCCTACGCACAGGGAAGCAAGAGAAATGCTGATTTCATCAAGCCCAGTTACATACTCAGAATATGTACTACTGCGCAAATAGACATGTCTATGTAGGCAAAAAACTCATTTCTGACAGAGTTGCCCAAATGCATCTCAGAAGTGTGCAACTTGTTCCCTGGGTTAGAAAACGTCGAGAAACGTTCGTTTCTGCTGGCGCTGTGCTTCTACACATGTATTTGCTGAACGGTGAAAGCGCACAGTAATGCACTTTTCTCCCAGCAAATACACTGTTTCTAAGGAACTGGGAACACACTGAGGAGACACTTGTGGGAGCTACTGTGACTAAAACTGAGCTTCCCTACGCACAGGGAAGCAAGAGAAATGCTGATTTCATCAAGCCCAGTTACATACTCAGAATCTGTACTACTGCGCAAATAGGCATGTCTCTGTAGGCAAAAAACTCATTTCTGACAAAGTTGCCCAAATGCATCTCAGAAGTGTGCCACTTGTTCCCTGAGTTAGAAAATGTCGAGAAACGGTCGTTTCAGCTAGCGCTGTGCTTCTACACATGTATTTGCTGGACGGTGAAAGCGCAGAGTAATGCACTTTTCTCCCAGCAAATACACTGTTTCTAAGGAAATGGGAACACACTGAGGAGACACTTGTGGGAGCTACTGTGACTAAAACTGAGCTTCCCTATGCACAGGGAAGCAAGAGAAATGCTGATTTCATCAAGCCCAGTTACATACTCAGAATCTGTACTACTGCGCAAATAGGCATGTCTCTTTAGGCAAAAAACTCATTTATGACAAAGTTGCCCAAATGCATCTCAGAAGTGTGCAACTTGTTCCCTGAGTTAGAAAACGTCGAGAAACGTTCGTTTCTGCTAGCGCTGTGCTTCTACACATGTATTTGCTGAACGGTGGAAGCACAGTGATGCACTTTTCTCCCAGCAAATACAGTTTCTAAGGAAATGGGAACACACTGAGGAGACACTTGTGGGAGCTACTGTGACTAAAACTGAGCTTCCCTACGCACAGGGAAGCAAGAGAAATGCTGATTTCATCAAGCCCAGTTACATACTCAGAATCTGTACTACTGCGCAAATAGGCATGTCTCTGTAGGCAAAAAACTCATTTCTGACAAAGTTGCCCAAATGCATCTCAGAAGTGTGCACCTTGTTCCCTGAGTTAGAAAACGTCGAGAAACGGTCGTTTTTGCTAGCGCTGTGCTTCTACACATGTATTTGCTGAACGGCGAAAGCGCACAGTAATGCACTTTTCTCCCAGCAAATACACTGTTTCTAAGGAAATGGGAACACACTGAGGAGACACTTGTGGGAGCTACTGTGACTAAAACTGAGCTTCCCTACGCACAGGGAAGCAAGAGAAATGCTGATTTCATCAAGCCCAGTTACATACTCAGAATCTGTACTACTGCGCAAATAGGCATGTCTCTGTAGGCAAAAAACTCATTTCTGACAAAGTTGCCCAAATGCATCTCAGAAGTGTGCCACTTGTTCCCTGAGTTAGAAAACGTCGAGAAACGGTCGTTTCAGCTAGCGCTGTGCTTCTACACATGTATTTGCTGAACGGTGAAAGCGCACAGTAATGCACTTTTCTCCCGGCAAATATACTGTTTCTAAGGAAATGGGAACACACTGAGGAGACACTTGTGGGATCAACTGTGACTAAAACTGAGCTTCCCTACGCACAGGGAAGCAAGAGAAATGCTGATTTCATCAAGCCCAGTTACATACTCAGAATCTGTACTACTGCGCAAATAGGCATGTCTCTGTAGGCAAAAAACTCATTTATGACAAAGTTGCCCAAATGCATCTCAGAAGTGTGCAACTTGTTCCCTGAGTTAGAAAACGTCGAGAAACGTTCGTTTCTGCTAGCGCTGTGCTTCTACACATGTATTTGCTGGACAGTGAAAGCGCACAGTAATGCACTTTTCTCCCAGCAAATACACTGTTTCTAAGGAAATGGGAACACACTGAGGAGACACTTGTGGGAGCTACTGTGACTAAAACTGAGCTTCCCTACGCACAGGGAAGCAAGAGAAATGCTGATTTCATCAAGCCCAGTTACATACTCAGAATCTGTACTACTGCGCAAATAGGCATGTCTCTGTAGGCAAACAACTCATTTCTGACAAAGTTGCCCAAATGCATCTCAGAAGTGTGCAACTTGTTCCCTGAGTTAGAAAACGTCGAGAAACGGTCGTTTCTGCTAGCGCTGTGCTTCTACACATGTATTTGCTGAACGTTGAAAGCGCACAGTGATGCACTTTTCTCCCAGCAAATACACTGTTTCTAAGGAACTGGGAACACACTGAGGAGACACTTGTGGGAGCTACAGTGACTAAAACTGGGCTTCCCTACACACAGGGAAGCAAGAGAAATGCTGATTTCATCAAGCCCAGTTACATACTCAGAATCTGTACTACTGAGCAAATAAGCATGTGTCTGCAGGCAAAAAACTCATTTCTGACAACGTTGCCCAAATGCATCTCAGAAGTGTGCAACTTGTTCCCTGAGTTAGAAAACGTCGAGAAACGTTCGTTTCTGCTAGCGATGTGCTTCTACACATGTATTTGCTGAACGGTGAAATCGCACAGTGATGCACTTTTCTCCCAGCAAATACACTGTTTCTAAGGAACTGGGAACACACTGAGGAGACACTTGTGGGAGCAACTGGGACTAAAACTGAGCTTCCCTACGCACAGGGAAGCAAGAGAAATGCTGATTTCATCAAGCCCAGTTACATACTCAGAATCTGTACTACTGTGCAAATAGGCATGTCTCTTTAGGCAAAAAACTCATTTCTGACAAAGTTGCCCAAATGCATCTCAGAAGTGTGCCACTTGTTCCCTGAGTTAGAAAACGTCAAGAAACTTTCGTTTCTGCTAGCGCTGTGCTTCTACACATGTATTTGCTGAACGGTGAAAGCGCACAGTGATGCACTTTTCTCCCAGCAAATACACTGTTTCTAAGGAAATGGGAACACACTGAGGAGACACTTCTGGGAGCTACTGTAACTAAAACTGAGCTTCCCTACGCACAGGGAAGCAAGAGAAATGCTGATTTCATCAAGCCCAGTTACATACTCAGAATCTGTACTACTGCGCAAATAGGCATGTCTCTGTAGGCAAAAAACTCATTTCTGACAAAGTTGCCCAAATGCATCTCAGAAGTGTGCAACTTGTTCCCTGAGTTAGAAAACGTCGAGAAACGTTCGTTTCTGCTAGCGCTGTGCTTCTACACATGTATTTGCTGAACGGTGAAAGCGCACAATGATGCACTTTTCTCCCAGCAAATACACTGTTTCTAAGGAAATGGGAACACACTGAGGAGACACTTGTGGGAGCTCCTGTGACTAAAACTGAGCTTCCCTACGCACAGGGAAGCAAGAGAAATGCTGATTTCATCAAGCCCAGTTACATACTCAGAATCTGTACTATGGCGCAAATAGGCATGTCTCTTTAGGCAAAAAACTCATTTCTGACAAAGTTGCCCAAATGCATCTCAGAAGTGTGCAACTTGTTCCCTGAGTTAGAAAACGTCGAGAAACGGTCGTTTCTGCTAGCGCTGTGCTTCTACACATGTATTTGCTGAACGGTGAAAGGGCACAGTAATGCACTTTTCTCCCAGCAAATACACTGTTTCTAAGGAAATGGGAACACACTGAGGAGACACTTGTGCGAGCTACTGTGACTAAAACTGAGCTTCCCTACAGACAGGGAAGCAAGAGAAAAGCTGATTTCATCAAGCCCAGTTACATACTCAGAATCTGTACTACTGCGCAAATAGGCATGTCTCTGTAGGCAAAAAACTCATTTCTGACAAAGTTGCCCAAATGCATCTCAGAAGTGTGCAACTTGTTCCCTGATTTAGAAAACGTCGAGAAACGGTCATATCTTCTAACGCTGTGCTTCTACACATGTATTTGCTGAACGGTGAAAGCGCACAGTAATGCACTTTTCTCCCAGCAAATACACTGTTTCTAAGGAAATGGGAACACACTGAGGGGACACTTGTGGGAGGTACTGTGACTAAAACTGAGCTTCCCTACGCACAGGGAAGCAAGAGAAATGCTGATTTCATCAAGCCCAGATACATACTCAGAATCTGTACTACTGCGCAAATAGGCATGTCTCTGTAGGCAAAAAACTCATTTCTGACAAAGTTGCCCAAATGCATCTCAGAAGTGTGCCACTTGTTCCCTGAGTTACAAAACGTCGAGAAATGGTCATATCTGCTAAAGCTGTGCTTCTACACATGTATTTGCTGAACGGTGAAAGCGCACAGTAATGCACTTTTCTCCCAGCAAATACACTGTTTCTAAGGAAATGGGAACACACTGAGGAGACACTTGTGGGAGCTACTGTGACTAAAACTGAGCTTCCCTACGCACAGGGAAGCAAGAGAAATGCTGTTTTCATCCGGCCCAGTTACATACTCAGATTCTGTACTACTGCGCAAATAGGCATGTCTCTGTAGGCAAAAAACTCATTTCTGACAAAGTTGCCCAAATGCATCTCAGAAGTGTGCAACTTGTTCCCTGAGTTAGAAAACGTCGAGAAACGTTCGTTTCTGCTAGCGCTGTGCTTCTACACATGTATTTGCTGAACGGTGAAAGCGCACAGCAATGCACTTTTCTCCTAGCAAATACACTGTTTCTAAGGAAATGGGAACACACTGAGGAGACACTTGTGGCAGCTACTGTGACTAAAACTGAGCTTCCCTACGCACAGGGAAGCAAGAGAAATGCTGATTTCATCCAGCCCAGTTACATACTCAGAATCTGTACTACTGCGCAAATAGGCATGTCTCTGTAGGCAAAAAACTCATTTCTGACAAAGTTGCCCAAATGCATCTCAGAAGTGTGCCACTTGTTCCCTGAGTTAGAAAATGTCGAAAAACGGTAATATGTGCTAAGGCTGTGCTTCTACACATGTATTTGCCGAACGGTGAAAGCACACAGTAATGGACTTTTCTCCCAGCAAATACACTGTTTCTAAGGAAATGGGAACACACTGAGGAGACACTTGTGGGAGCTACTGTGACTAAAACTGAGCTTCCCTACGCACAGGGAAGCAGGAGAAATGCTGATTTCATCAAGCCCAGTTACATACTCAGAATCTGTACTACTGCGCAAATAGGCATGTCTCTGTAGGCAAAAAACTCATTTCTGACAAAGTTGCCCAAATGCATCTCAGAAGTGTGCAACTTGTTCCCTGAGTTAGAAAACGTCCAGAAACGGTCATATCTGCTAATGCTGTGCTTCTACACATATATTTGCTGAACGGTGAAAGCGCACAGTAATGCACTTTTCTCACAGCAAATACACTGTTTCTGAGGAACTGGGAACACACTGAGGAGACACTTGTGGGAGCTACTGTGACTAAAACTGAGCTTCCCTACGCACAGGGAAGCAAGAGAAATGCTGATTTCATCAAGCCCATTTACATACTCAGAATCTGTACTACTGCGCAAATAGGCATGTCTCTGTAGGCAAAAAACTCAATTCTGACAAAGTTGCCCAAATGCATCTCAGAAGTGTGCACCTTGTTCCCTGAGTTAGAAAACGTCGAGAAACGGTCATATCTGCTAACGCTGTGCTTCTACACATGTATTTGCTGAACGGTGAAAACGCACAGTAATGCACTTTTCTCCCAGCAAATACACTGTTTTTAAGGAAATGGGAACACACTGAGGAGACACTTGTGGGAGCTACTGTGACTAAAACTGAGCTTCCCTACGCACAGGGAAGCAAGAGAAATGCTGAGTTCATCAAGCCCAGTTACATACTCAGAATCTGTACTACTGCGCTAAGAAGAATGAATCTGTAGGCAAAAAACTCATTTCTGACATAGTTGCCCAAATGCAACTCAGAAGTGTGCAACTTGTTCCCTGAGTTAGAAAACGTCGTGAAACGTTCGTTTCTGCTAGCGCTGTGCTTCTACACATGTATTTGCTGAACGGTGAAAGCGCACAGTAATGCACTTTTCTCCCAGCAAATACACTGTTTCTAAGGAAATGGGAACACACAGAGGAGACAATTGTGGGAGCTACTGTGACTAAAACAGAGCTTCCCTACACACAGGGAAGCAAGAGAAATGCTGATTTCATCAAGCCCAGTTACATACTCAGAATCTGTACTACTGCGCAAATAGGCATGTCTCTGTAGGCAAAAAACTCATTTCTGACAATGTTGCCCAAATGCATCCCAGAAGTGTGCCACTTGTTCCCTGAGTTAGAAAACGTCGAGAGACGGTAATATGTGCTAAGGCTGTGCTTCTACACATGTATTTGCTGAACGGTGAAAGCGCACAGTAATGGACTTTTCTCCCAGCAAATACAATGTTTCTAAGGATATGGGAACACACTGAGGAGACACTTGTGGGAGCTACTGTGACTAAAACTGAGCTTCCCTTCGCACAGGGAAGCAAGAGAAATGCTGATTTCATCAAGCCCAGTTACATACTCAGAATCTCTACTACTGCGCAAATAGGCATGTCTCTGTAGGCAAAAAACTCATTTCTGACAAAGTTGCCCAAATGCATCTCAGAAGTGTGCAACTTGTTCCCTGAGTTAGAAAACGTCGAGAAACGTTCGTTTCTGCTAGCGCTGTGCTTCTACACATGTATTTGCTGAACGGTGAAAGCGCACAATGATGCACTTTTCTCCCAGCAAATACACTGTTTCTAAGGAAATGGGAACACACTGAGGAGACACTTGTGGGAGCTCCTGTGACTAAAACTGAGCTTCCCTACGCACAGGGAAGCAAGAGAAATGCTGATTTCATCAAGCCCAGTTACATACTCAGAATCTGTACTATGGCGCAAATAGGCATGTCTCTTTAGGCAAAAAACTCATTTCTGACAAAGTTGCCCAAATGCATCTCAGAAGTGTGCAACTTGTTCCCTGAGTTAGAAAACGTCGAGAAACGGTCGTTTCTGCTAGCGCTGTGCTTCTACACATGTATTTGCTGAACGGTGAAAGGGCACAGTAATGCACTTTTCTCCCAGCAAATACACTGTTTCTAAGGAAATGGGAACACACTGAGGAGACACTTGTGCGAGCTACTGTGACTAAAACTGAGCTTCCCTACAGACAGGGAAGCAAGAGAAAAGCTGATTTCATCAAGCCCAGTTACATACTCAGAATCTGTACTACTGCGCAAATAGGCATGTCTCTGTAGGCAAAAAACTCATTTCTGACAAAGTTGCCCAAATGCATCTCAGAAGTGTGCAACTTGTTCCCTGATTTAGAAAACGTCGAGAAACGGTCATATCTTCTAACGCTGTGCTTCTACACATGTATTTGCTGAACGGTGAAAGCGCACAGTAATGCACTTTTCTCCCAGCAAATACACTGTTTCTAAGGAAATGGGAACACACTGAGGGGACACTTGTGGGAGGTACTGTGACTAAAACTGAGCTTCCCTACGCACAGGGAAGCAAGAGAAATGCTGATTTCATCAAGCCCAGATACATACTCAGAATCTGTACTACTGCGCAAATAGGCATGTCTCTGTAGGCAAAAAACTCATTTCTGACAAAGTTGCCCAAATGCATCTCAGAAGTGTGCAACTTGTTCCCTGAGTTACAAAACGTCGAGAAATGGTCATATCTGCTAAAGCTGTGCTTCTACACATGTATTTGCTGAACGGTGAAAGCGCACAGTAATGCACTTTTCTCCCAGCAAATACACTGTTTCTAAGGAAATGGGAACACACTGAGGAGACACTTGTGGGAGCTACTGTGACTAAAACTGAGCTTCCCTACGCACAGGGAAGCAAGAGAAATGCTGTTTTCATCCGGCCCAGTTACATACTCAGATTCTGTACTACTGCGCAAATAGGCATGTCTCTGTAGGCAAAAAACTCATTTCTGACAAAGTTGCCCAAATGCATCTCAGAAGTGTGCAACTTGTTCCCTGAGTTAGAAAACGTCGAGAAACGTTCGTTTCTGCTAGCGCTGTGCTTCTACACATGTATTTGCTGAACGGTGAAAGCGCACAGCAATGCACTTTTCTCCTAGCAAATACACTGTTTCTAAGGAAATGGGAACACACTGAGGAGACACTTGTGGCAGCTACTGTGACTAAAACTGAGCTTCCCTACGCACAGGGAAGCAAGAGAAATGCTGATTTCATCCAGCCCAGTTACATACTCAGAATCTGTACTACTGCGCAAATAGGCATGTCTCTGTAGGCAAAAAACTCATTTCTGACAAAGTTGCCCAAATGCATCTCAGAAGTGTGCCACTTGTTCCCTGAGTTAGAAAATGTCGAAAAACGGTAATATGTGCTAAGGCTGTGCTTCTACACATGTATTTGCCGAACGGTGAAAGCACACAGTAATGGACTTTTCTCCCAGCAAATACACTGTTTCTAAGGAAATGGGAACACACTGAGGAGACACTTGTGGGAGCTACTGTGACTAAAACTGAGCTTCCCTACGCACAGGGAAGCAGGAGAAATGCTGATTTCATCAAGCCCAGTTACATACTCAGAATCTGTACTACTGCGCAAATAGGCATGTCTCTGTAGGCAAAAAACTCATTTCTGACAAAGTTGCCCAAATGCATCTCAGAAGTGTGCAACTTGTTCCCTGAGTTAGAAAACGTCCAGAAACGGTCATATCTGCTAATGCTGTGCTTCTACACATGTATTTGCTGAACGGTGAAAGCGCACAGTAATGCACTTTTCTCACAGCAAATACACTGTTTCTGAGGAACTGGGAACACACTGAGGAGACACTTGTGGGAGCTACTGTGACTAAAACTGAGCTTCCCTACGCACAGGGAAGCAAGAGAAATGCTGATTTCATCAAGCCCATTTACATACTCAGAATCTGTACTACTGCGCAAATAGGCATGTCTCTGTAGGCAAAAAACTCAATTCTGACAAAGTTGCCCAAATGCATCTCAGAAGTGTGCACCTTGTTCCCTGAGTTAGAAAACGTCGAGAAACGGTCATATCTGCTAACGCTGTGCTTCTACACATGTATTTGCTGAACGGTGAAAACGCACAGTAATGCACTTTTCTCCCAGCAAATACACTGTTTTTAAGGAAATGGGAACACACTGAGGAGACACTTGTGGGAGCTACTGTGACTAAAACTGAGCTTCCCTACGCACAGGGAAGCAAGAGAAATGCTGAGTTCATCAAGCCCAGTTACATACTCAGAATCTGTACTACTGCGCTAAGAAGAATGAATCTGTAGGCAAAAAACTCATTTCTGACATAGTTGCCCAAATGCAACTCAGAAGTGTGCAACTTGTTCCCTGAGTTAGAAAACGTCGTGAAACGTTCGTTTCTGCTAGCGCTGTGCTTCTACACATGTATTTGCTGAACGGTGAAAGCGCACAGTAATGCACTTTTCTCCCAGCAAATACACTGTTTCTAAGGAAATGGGAACACACAGAGGAGACAATTGTGGGAGCTACTGTGACTAAAACAGAGCTTCCCTACACACAGGGAAGCAAGAGAAATGCTGATTTCATCAAGCCCAGTTACATACTCAGAATCTGTACTACTGCGCAAATAGGCATGTCTCTGTAGGCAAAAAACTCATTTCTGACAATGTTGCCCAAATGCATCCCAGAAGTGTGCCACTTGTTCCCTGAGTTAGAAAACGTCGAGAGACGGTAATATGTGCTAAGGCTGTGCTTCTACACATGTATTTGCTGAACGGTGAAAGCGCACAGTAATGGACTTTTCTCCCAGCAAATACAATGTTTCTAAGGAAATGGGAACACACTGAGGAGACACTTGTGGGAGCTACTGTGACTAAAACTGAGCTTCCCTTCGCACAGGGAAGCAAGAGAAATGCTGATTTCATCAAGCCCAGTTACATACTCAGAATCTCTACTACTGCGCAAATAGGCATGTCTCTGTAGGCAAAAAACTCATTTCTGACAAAGGTGCCCAAATGCATCTCAGAAGTGTGCAACTTGTTCCCTGAGTTACAAAACGTCGAGAAACGGTCATATCTGCTAACGCTGTGCTTCTACACATGTATTTGCTGAACGGTGAAAGCGCACAGTAATGCACTTTTCCCCCCTCAAATACACTGTTTCTAGGAAATGGGAACACACTGAGGAGACACTTGTGGGAGCTACTGTTACTAAAACTGAGCTTCCCTATTAACAGTAAAGCAAGAGAAATGCTGATTTCATCCAGCCCAGTTACATACTCAGAATCTGTACTACTGCGCAAATAGACATGAAATTGTAGGCAAAAAACTCATTTCTGACAATGTTGCCCAAATGCATCTATGAAGTGTGCAACTTGTTCCCTGAGTTAGAAAACATCGAGAAACGTTCGTTTCTGCTAGCGCTGTGCTTCTACACATGTATTTGCTGAACGGTGAAAGCGCACAGTAATGCACTTTTCTCCCAGCAAATACACTGTTTCTAAGGAAATGGGAATACACTGAGGAGACACTTGTGGGAGCTACTGTGACTAAAACTGAGCTTCCCTACGCACAGGGAAGCAAGAGAAATGCTGATTTCATCAAGCCCAGTTACATACTCAGAATCTGTACTACTGCGCAAATAGGCATGTCTCTGTAGCCAAAAAACTCATTTCTGACAAAGTTGCCCAAATGCATCTCAGAAGTGTGCCACTTGTTCCCTGAGTTAGAAAACGTCGAGAAACGGTCGTTTCAGCTAGCGCTGTGCTTCTACGCATGTATTTGCTGAACGGAGAAAGCGCACAGTGATGCACTTTTCTCCCAGCAAATACAGTGTTTCTAAGGAAATGGGAACACACTGAGGAGACACTTGTGGGAGCTACTGTGACTAAAACTGAGCTTCCCTACGCACCGGGAAGCAAGAGAAATGCTGATTTCATCAAGCCCAGTTACATACTCAGAATCTGTACTACTGCGCAAATAGGCATGTCTCTTTAGGCAAAAAACTCATTTATCACAAAGTTGCCCAAATGCATCTCAGAAGTGTAAAACTTGTTCCCTGAGTTAGAAAACGTCGAGAAACGTTCGTTTCTGCTAGCGCTGTGCTTCTACACATGTATTTGCTGAACGGTGAAAGCGCACAGTAATGCACTTTTCTCCCAGCAAATACACTGTTTCTAAGGAAATGGGAACACACTGAGGAGACACTTGTGGGAGCTACTGTGACTAAAACTGAGCTTTCCTACGCACAGGGAAGCAAGAGAAATGCTGATTTCATCCAGACCAGTTACATACTCAGAATCTGTACTACTGCGCAAATAGGCATGTCTCTGTAGGCAAAAAACTCATTTCTGACAATGTTGCCCAAATGCATCTCAGAAGTGTGCAACTTGTTCCCTGAGTTAGAAAACGTCGAGAAACGGTCATATCTGCTAACGCTGTGCTTCTACACATGTATTTGCTGAACGGTGAAAGCGCACAGTAATGCACTTTTCTCCCAGCAAATACACTGTTTCTAAGGAAATGGGAACACACTGAGGAGACACTTGTGGGAGCTACTGTTACTAAAACTGAGCTTCCCTATTAACAGGAAAGCAAGAGAAATGCTGATTTCATCCAGCCCAGTTACATACTCAGAATCTGTACTACTGCGCAAATAGGCATGAATCTGTAGGCAAAAAACTCATTTCTGACAATGTTGCCCAAATGCATCTCTGAAGTGTGCAACTTTTTCCCTGAGTTAGAAAACATCGAGAAACGTTCGTTTCTGCTAGCGCTGTGCTTCTACACATGTATTTGCTGAACGGTGAAAGCGCACAGTAATGCACTTTTCTCCCAGCAAATACACTGTGTCTAAGGAAATGGGAACACACTGAGGAGACACTTGTGGGAGCTACTGTGACTAAAACTGAGCTTCCCTACGCACAGGGAAGCAAGAGAAATGCTGATTTCATCCAGACCAGTTACATACTCAGAATCTGTACTACTGGGCAAATAGGCATGTCTCTGTAGGCAAAAAACTCATTTCTGACAATGTTGCCCAAATGCATCTCAGAAGTGTGCAACTTGTTCCCTGAGTTAGAAAACGTCGAGAAACGGTCATATCTGCTAATGCTGTGCTTCTACACATGTATTTGCTGAACGGTGAAAGCACACAGTAATGCACTTTTATCCCAGCAAATACACCGTTTCTAAGGAAATGGGAAAACACTGAGGAGACACTTGTGGGAGCTATTGTTACTAAAACTGAGCTTCCCTATGCACAGGGAAGCAAGAGAAATGCTGATTTCATCAAGCCCAGTTATATACTCAGAATCTGTACTCCTGCGCAAATAGGCATGTGTCTGTAGGCAAAAAACTCATTTCTGACAAAGTTGCCCAAATGCATCTCAGAAGTGTGCAACTTGTTCCCTGAGTTAGAAAACGTCGAGAAACGGTCGTTTCAGCTAGCGCTGTGCTTCTACACATGTATTTGCTGAACGGTGAAAGCGCACAGTAATGCACTTTTCTCCCAGCAAGTACACTGTTTCTAAGGAAATGGGAACACACTGAGGAGACACTTGTGGGAGCTACTGTGACTAAAACTGAGCTTCCCTACGCACAGGGAAGCAAGAGAAATGCTGATTTCATCAAGCCCAGTTACATACTCAGAATCTGTACTACTGCGAAATAGGAATGTCTATGTAGGCAAAAAACTCATTTTTGACAAAGTTGCCCAAATGCATCTCAGAAGTGTCCAACTTGTTCCCTGAGTTAGAAAACGTCGAGAAACGTTCGTTTCTGCTAGCGCTCTGCTTCTACACATGTATTTGCTGAACGGTGAAAGAGCACAGCAATGCACTTTTCTCCCAGCAAAGACACTGTTTCAAAGGAAATGGGAACACACTGAGGAGACACATGTGGGAGCTACTGTGACTAAAACTGAGCTTCCCTACGCACAGGGAAGCAAGAGAAATGCTGATTTCATCAAGCCCAGTTACATACTCAGAATCTGTACTACTGCGCAAATAGGCATGTCTCTGTAGGCAAAAACTCATTTCTGACAAAGTTGCCCAAATGCATCTCAGAAGTGTGCAACTTGTTCCCTGAGTTAGAAAACGTCGAGAAACGTTCGTTTCTGCTAGCGCTGTGCTTCTACACATGTATTTGCTGAACTGTGAAAGCACACAGTAATGCACTTTTCTCCCAGCAAAGACACTGTTTCTAAGGAAATGGGAACACACTGAGGAGACACTTGTGGGAGCTACTGTGACTAAAACTGAGCTTCCTTACGCACAGAGAAGCAAGAGAAATGCTCATTTCATCAAGCCCAGTTACATACTCAGAATCTGTACTACTGCACAAATAGGCATGTCTCTGTAGGCAAAAAACTCATTTCTGACAAAGTTGCCCAAATGCATCTCAGAAGTGTGCAACTTGTTCCCTGAGTTAGAAAACGTCGTGAAACGTTCGTTTCTGCTAGCGCTGTGCTTCTACACATGTACTTGCTGAACGGTGAAAGCGCACAGTAATGCACTTTTCTCCCAGCATATACACTGTTTCTAAGGAAATGGGAACACACTGAGGAGACACTTGTGGGAGCTACTGTGACTAAAACTGAGCTTCCCAACGCACAGGGAAGCAAGAGAAATGCTGATTTCATCAAGTCCAGTTACATACTCAGAATCTGTACTACTGCGCAAATAGGCATGTCTCTGTAGGGAAAAACTCATTTCTGACAAAGTTGCCCAAATGCATCTCAGAAGTGTGCAACTTGTTCCCTGAGTTAGAAAACGTCGAGAAACGTTCGTTTCTGCTAGCGCTGTGCTTCTACACATGTATTTGCTGAACGGTGAAAGAGCACAGTAATGCACTTTTCTCCCAGCAAAGACACTGTTTCTAAGGAAATGGGAACACACTGAGGAGACACTTGTGGGAGCTACTGTGACTAAAACTGAGCTTCCCTACGCACCGGGAAGCAAGAGAAATGCTGATTTCATCAAGTCCAGTTACATACTCAGAGTCTGTACTGCTGCGCAAATAGGCATGTCTCTGTAGGCAAAAAACTCATTTCTGACAAAGTTGCCCAAATGCATCTCAGAAGTGTGCAACTTGTTCCCTGAGTTAGAAAACGTCGAGAAACGTTCATTTCTGCTAGCGCTGTGCTTCTACACATGTATTTGTTGAACGGTGAAAGCGCACAGTAATGCACTTTTCTCCCAGCAAAGACACTGCTTCTAAGGAAATGGGAACACACTGAGGAGACACTTGTGGGAGCTACTGTGACTAAAACTGAGCTTCCCTACGCACCGGGAAGCAAGAGAAATGCTGATTTCATCAAGCCCAGTTACATACTCAGAATCTGTACTACTGCGCAAATAGGCATGTCTCTGTAGGCAAAAAACTCATTTCTGACAAAGTTGCCCAAATGCATCTCAGAAGTGTGCAACTTGTTCCCTGAGTTAGAAAACGTTGAGAAACGTTCGTTTCTGCTAGCGCTGTGCTTCTACACATGTATTTGCTGAACGGTGAGAGAGCAAAGTAATGCACTTTTCTCCCAGCAAAAACACTGTTTCTAAGGAAATGGGAACACACTGAGGAGACACTTGTGGGAGCTACTGTGACTAAAACTGAGCTTCCTTACGCACAGGGAAGCAAGAGAAATGCTGATTTCATCAAGCCCAGTTACATACTCAGAATCTGTACTACTGCGCAAATAGGCATGTCTCTGTAGGCAAAAAACTCATTTCTGACAAATTTGCCCAAATGCATCTCAGAAGTGGGCAACTTGTTCCCTGAGTTAGAAAACGTCGAGAAACGGTCTTTTCTGCTAGCGCTGTGCTTCTACACATGTACTTGCTGAACGGTGAAAGCGCACAGTAATGCACTTTTCTCCCAGCATATACACTGTTTCTAAGGAAATGGGAACACACTGAGGAGACACTTGTGGGAGCTACTGTGACTAAAACTGAGCTTCCCTACGCACAGGGAAGCAAGAGAAATGCCGATTTCATCAAGCCCAGTTACATACTCAGAATCTGTACTACTGCGCAAATAGGCATGTCTCTGTAGGCAAAAAACTCATTTCTGATTAAGTTGCCCAAATGCATCTCAGAAGTGTGCAACTTGTTCCCTGAGTTAGAAAACGTCGTGAAACGTTCGTTTCTGCTAGCGCTGTGCTTCTACACATGTATTTGCTGAACAGTGAAAGCGCACAGTAATGCACTTTTCTCCCAGCAAAGACACTGTTTCTAAGGAAATGGGAACACACTGAGGAGACACTTGTGGGAGCTACTGTGACTAAAACTGAGCTTCCCTACGCACAGGGAAGCAAGAGAAATGCTGATTTCATCAAGCCCAGTTACACACTCAGAATCTGTACTACTGCTCAAATAGGCATGTCTCTGTAGGCAAAAAACTCATTTCTGACAAAGTTGCCCAAATGCATCTCAGAAGTGTGAAACTTGTTCCCTGAGTTAGAAAACGTCGAGAAACGTTCGTTTCTGCTAGCGCTGTGCTTCTACACATGTATTTGCTGAACGGTGAAAGAGCACAGTAATGCACTTTTCTCCCAGCAAAGACACTGTTTCTAAGGAACTGGGAACACACTGAGGAGACACTTGTGGGAGCTACTGTGACTAAAACTGAGCTTCCCTACGCACCGGGAAGCAAGAGAAATGCTGATTTCATCAAGTCCAGTTACATACTCAGAGTCTGTACTGCTGCGCAAATAGGCATGTCTCTGTAGGCAAAAAACTCATTTCTGACAAAGTTGCCCAAATGCATCTCAGAAGTGTGCAACTTGTTCCCTGAGTTAGAAAACGTCGAGAAACGTTCATTTCTGCTAGCGCTGTGCTTCTACACATGTATTTGTTGAACGGTGAAAGCGCACAGTAATGCACTTTTCTCCCAGCAAAGACACTGCTTCTAAGGAAATGGGAACACACTGAGGAGACACTTGTGGGAGCTACTGTGACTAAAACTGAGCTTCCCTACGCACCGGGAAGCAAGAGAAATGCTGATTTCATCAAGCCCAGTTACATACTCAGAATCTGTACTACTGCGCAAATAGGCATGTCTCTGTAGGCAAAAAACTCATTTCTGACAAAGTTGCCCAAATGCATCTCAGAAGTGTGCAACTTGTTCCCTGAGTTAGAAAACGTTGAGAAACGTTCGTTTCTGCTAGCGCTGTGCTTCTACACATGTATTTGCTGAACGGTGAGAGAGCAAAGTAATGCACTTTTCTCCCAGCAAAAACACTGTTTCTAAGGAAATGGGAACACACTGAGGAGACACTTGTGGGAGCTACTGTGACTAAAACTGAGCTTCCCTACGCACAGAGAAGCAAGAGAAATGCTGATTTCATCAAGCCCAGTTACATACTCAGAATCTGTACTACTGCGCAAATAGGCATGTCTCTGTAGGCAAAAAACTCATTTCTGACAAAGTTGCCCAAATGCATTTCAGAAGTGGGCAACTTGTTCCCTGAGTTAGAAAACGTCGAGAAACGGTCTTTTCTGCTAGCGCTGTGCTTCTACACATGTACTTGCTGAACGGTGAAAGCACACAGTAATGCACTTTTCTCCCAACATATACACTGTTTCTAAGGAAATGGGAACACACTGAGGAGACACTTGTGGGAGCTACTGTGACTAAAACTGAGCTTCCCTACGCACAGGGAAGCAAGAGAAATGCTGATTTCATCAAGCCCAGTTACATACTCAGAATCTGTACTACTGCGCAAATAGGCATGTCTCTGTAGGCAAAAAACTCATTTATGACAAAGTTGCCCAAATGCATCTCAGAAGTGTGCAACTTGTTCCCTGAGTTAGAAAACGTCGAGAAACGTTCGTTTCTGCTAGCGCTGTGCTTCTACACATGTATTTGCTGAACGGTGAAAGAGCACAGTAATGCACTTTTCTCCCAGCAAAGACACTGTTTCTAAGGAAATGGGAACACACTGAGGAGACACTTGTGGGAGCTACTGTGACTAAAACTGAGCTTCCTTACGCACAGGGAAGCAAGAGAAATGCTGATTTCATCAAGCCCAGTTACATACTCAGAATCTGTACTACTGCGCAAATAGGCATGTCTCTGTAGGCAAAAAACTCATTTCTGACAAATTTGCCCAAATGCATCTCAGAAGTGGGCAACTTGTTCCCTGAGTTAGAAAACGTCGAGAAACGGTCTTTTCTGCTAGCGCTGTGCTTCTACACATGTACTTGCTGAACGGTGAAAGCGCACAGTAATGCACTTTTCTCCCAGCATATACACTGTTTCTAAGGAAATGGGAACACACTGAGGAGACACTTGTGGGAGCTACTGTGACTAAAACTGAGCTTCCCTACGCACAGGGAAGCAAGAGAAATGCCGATTTCATCAAGCCCAGTTACATACTCAGAATCTGTACTACTGCGCAAATAGGCATGTCTCTGTAGGCAAAAAACTCATTTCTGATTAAGTTGCCCAAATGCATCTCAGAAGTGTGCAACTTGTTCCCTGAGTTAGAAAACGTCGTGAAACGTTCGTTTCTGCTAGCGCTGTGCTTCTACACATGTATTTGCTGAACAGTGAAAGCGCACAGTAATGCACTTTTCTCCCAACAAAGACACTGTTTCTAAGGAAATGGGAACACACTGAGGAGACACTTGTGGGAGCTACTGTGACTAAAACTGAGCTTCCCTACGCACAGGGAAGCAAGAGAAATGCTGATTTCATCAAGCCCAGTTACACACTCAGAATCTGTACTACTGCTCAAATAGGCATGTCTCTGTAGGCAAAAAACTCATTTCTGACAAAGTTGCCCAAATGCATCTCAGAAGTGTGCAACTTGTTCCCCGAGTTAGAAAATGTTGAGAAAGGTTCGTTTCTGCTAGCGCTGTGCTTCTACACATGTATTTGCTGAACGGTGAAAGAGCACAGTAATGCACTTTTCTCCCAGCAAAGACACTGTTTCTAAGGAAATGGGAACACACTGAGGAGACACTTGTGGGAGCTACTGTGACTAAAACTGAGCTTCCCTACGCACCGGGAAGCAAGAGAAATGCTGATTTCATCAAGCCCAGTTACATACTCAGAATCTGTACTACTGCGCAAATAGGCATGTCTCTGTAGGCAAAAAACTCATTTCTGACAAAGTTGCCCAAATGCATCTCAGAAGTGTTCAACTTGTTCCCTGAATTAGAAAACGTCGAGAAACGTTCGTTTCTGCTAGCACTGTGCTTCTACACATGTATTTGCTGAACGGTGAAAGAGCACAGTAATGCACTTTTCTCCCAGCAAATACACTGTTTCTAAGGAAATGGGAACACACTGAAGAGACACTTGTGGGAGCTACTGTGACTAAAACTGAGCTTCCCTACGCACAGGGAAGCAAGAGGAATGCTGATTTCATCAAGCCCAGTTACATACTCAGAGTCTGTACTACTGCGCAAATAGGCATGTCTCTGTAGGCAAAAAACTCAATTCTGACAAAGTTGCCCAAATGCATCTCAGAAGTGTGCAACTTGTTCCCTGAGTTAGAAAACGTCGAGAAACGTTCGTTTCTGCTAGCGCTGTGCTTCTACACATGTATTTGCTGAACGGTGAAAGAGCACAGTAATGCACTTTTCTCCCAGCAAAGACACTGTTTCTAAGGAAATGGGAACACACTGAGGAGACACTTGTGGGAGCTACTGTGACTAAAACTGAGCTTCCCTACGCACAGGGAAGCAAGAGAAATGCTGATTTCATCAAGCCCAGTTACATACTCAGAGTCTGTACTACTGCGCAAATAGGCATGTCTCTGTAGGCAAAAAACTCATTTCTGACAAAGTTGCCCAAATGCATCTCAGAAGTGTGCAACTTGTTCCCTGAGTTAGAAAACGTCGAGAAACGGTCGTTTCTGCTAGCGCTGTGCTTCTACACATGCATTTGCTGAACGGTGAAAGCGCACAGTAATGCACTTTTCTCCCAGCAAATACACTGTTTCTAAGGAAATGGGAACACACTGAGGAGACACTTGTGGGAGCTACTGTGACTAAAACTGAGCTTCCCTACGCACAGGGAAGCAAGAGAAATGCTGATTTCATCAAGTCCAGTTACATACTCAGAGTCTGTACTGCTGCGCAAATAGGCATGTCTCTGTAGGCAAAAAACTCATTTCTGACAAAGTTGCCCAAATGCATCTCAGAAGTGTGCAACTTGTTCCCTGAGTTAGAAAACGTCGTGAAACGTTCGTTTCTGCTAGCGCTGTGCTTCTACACATGTATTTGCTGAACGGTGAAAGCGCACAGTAATGCACTTTTCTCCCAGCAAATACACTGTTTCTAAGGAAATGGGAACACACTGAGGAGACACTTGTGGGAGCTACTGTGACTAAAACTGACCTTCTCTATGCACAGGGAAGCAAGAGAAATGCTGATTTCATCAAGCCCAGTTACATACTCAAAATCTGTACTACTGCGCAAATAGGCATGTCTCTGTATGCAAAAAACTCATTTCTGACAAAGTTGCCCAAATGCATCTCAGAAGTGTGCAACTTGTTCCCTGAGTTAGAAAACGTCGAGAAACGGTCTTTTCTGCTAGCGCTGTGCTTCTACACATGTACTTGCTGAACGGTGAAAGCACACAGTAATGCACTTTTCTCCCAGCATATACACTGTTTGTTTGTAACGAAATGGGAACACACTGAGGAGACACTTGTTGGAGCTACTTTGACTAAAACTGAGCTTCCCTACGCACAGTGAAGCAAGAGAAATGCTGATTTCATCAAGCCCAGTTACATACTCAGAGTCTGTACTACTGCGCAAATAGACATGTCTCTGTACGCAAAAAACTCATTTCTGACAAAGTTGCCCAAATGCATCTCAGAAGTGTGCAACTTGTTCCCTGAGTTAGAAAACGTCGAGAAACGGTCTTTTCTGCTAGCGCTGTGCTTCTACACATGCATTTGCTGAACGGTGAAAGCGCACAGTAATGCACTTTTCTCCCAGCAAATACACTGTTTCTAAGGAAATGGGAACACACTGAGGAGACACTTGTGGGAGCTACTGTGACTAAAACTGAGCTTCCCTACGCCCAGGGAAGCAAGAGAAATGCTGATTTCATCAAGCCCAGTTACATACTCAGAATCTGTACTACTGCGTAAATTGGCATGTGTCTTTAGGCAAAAAAGTCATTTCTGACAAAGTTGCCCAAATGCATCTCAGAAGTGTGCAACTTGTTCCCTGAGTTAGAAAACGTCGAGTAACGGTCGTTTCTGCTAGCGCTGTGCTTCTACACATGTATTTGCTGAATGGTGAAAGCGCACAGTAATGCACATTTCTCCCAGCAAATACACTGCTTCTAAGGAAATGGGAACACACTGAGGAGACACTTGTGGGAGCTACTGTGACTAAAACTGAGCTTCCCTACACACAGGGAAGCAAGAGAAATGCTGATTTCATCAAGCCCAGTTACATACTCAGAATCTGTACTACTGCGCAAATAGGCATGTCTCTTTAGGCAAAAAACTCATTTCTGACAAAGTTGCCCAAATGCATCTCAGAAGTGTGCAACTTGTTCCCTGAGTTAGAAAACGTCGAGAAACGTTCATTTCTGCTATCGCTGTGCTTCTACACATGTATTTGTTGAACGGTGAAAGCGCACAGTAATGCACTTTTCTCCCAGCGAAGACACTGTTTCTAAGGAAATGGGAACACACTGAGGAGACACTTGTGGGAGCTACTGTGACTAAAACTGAGCTTCCCTACACACAGGGAAGCAAGAGAAATGCTGATTTCATCAAGCCCAGTTACATACTCAGAATCTGTACTACTGCGCAAATAGGCATGTCTCTTTAGGCAAAAAACTCATTTCTGACAAAGTTGCCCAAATGCATCTCAGAAGTGTGCAACTTGTTCCCTGAGTTAGAAAACGTCGAGAAACGTTCATTTCTGCTAGCGCTGTGCTTCTACACATGTATTTGTTGAACGGTGAAAGCGCACAGTAATGCACTTTTCTCCCAGCAAAGACACTGTTTCTAAGGAAATGGGAACACACTGAGGAGACACTTGTGGGAGCTACTGTGACTAAAACTGAGCTTCCCTACACACAGGGAAGCAAGAGAAATGCTGATTTCATCAAGCCCAGTTACATACTCAGAATCTGTACTACTGCGCAAATAGGCATGTCTCTGTAGGCAAAAAACTCATTTCTGACAAAGTTGCCCAAATGCATCTCAGAAGTGTCCAACTCTTTCCCTGAGTTAGAAAACGTCGAGAAACGGTCGTTTCTGCTAGCGCTGTGCTTCTATACATATATTTGCTGAACGGTGAAAGCGCACAGTAATGCACTTTTCACCCAGCAAAGACACTGTTTCTAAGGAAATGGGAACACACTGAGGAGACACTTGTGGGAGCTACTGTGACTAAAACTGAGCTTCCCTACGCACACGGAAGCAAGAGAAATGCTGATTTCATCAAGTCCAGTTACATACTCAGAGTCTGTACTACTGCGCAAATAGGCTTGTCTCTGTAGGCAAAAAACTCATTTCTGACAAAGTTGCCCAAATGCATCTCAGAAGTGTGCAACTTGTTCCCTGAGTTAGAAAACGTCGAGAAACGTTCGTTTCTGCTAGCGCTGTGCTTCTACACATGTATTTGCTGAACGGTGAAAGCGCACAGTAATGCACTTTTCTCCCAGCAAATACACTGTTTCTAAGGAAATGGGAACACACTGAGGAGACACTTGTGGGAGCTACTGTGACTAAAACTGAGCTTCCCTACGCACAGGGAAGCAAGAGAAATGCTGATTTCATCAAGCCCAGTTACATACTCAGAATCTGTACTACTGCGCAAATAGGCATGTCTCTGTAGGCAGAAAACACATTTCTGACAAAGTTGCCCAAATGCATCTCAGAAGTGTGCAAGTTGTTCCCTGAGTTAGAAAACGTCGAGAAACGGTCTTTTCTGCTAGCGCTGTGCTTCTACACATGCATTTGCTGAACGGTGAAAGCGCACAGTAATGCACTTTTCTCCCAGCAAATACACTGTTTCTAAGGAAATGGGAACACACTGAGGAGACACTTGTGGGAGCTACTGTGACTAAAACTGAGCTTCCCTACGCCCAGGGAAGCAAGAGAAATGCTGATTTCATCAAGCCCAGTTACATACTCAGAATCTGTACTACTGCGTAAATTGGCATGTGTCTTTAGGCAAAAAAGTCATTTCTGACAAAGTTGCCCAAATGCATCTCAGAAGTGTGCAACTTGTTCCCTGAGTTAGAAAACGTCGAGTAACGGTCGTTTCTGCTAGCGCTGTGCTTCTACACATGTATTTGCTGAATGGTGAAAGCGCACAGTAATGCACATTTCTCCCAGCAAATACACTGCTTCTAAGGAAATGGGAACACACTGAGGAGACACTTGTGGGAGCTACTGTGACTAAAACTGAGCTTCCCTACACACAGGGAAGCAAGAGAAATGCTGATTTCATCAAGCCCAGTTACATACTCAGAATCTGTACTACTGCGCAAATAGGCATGTCTCTTTAGGCAAAAAACTCATTTCTGACAAAGTTGCCCAAATGCATCTCAGAAGTGTGCAACTTGTTCCCTGAGTTAGAAAACGTCGAGAAACGTTCATTTCTGCTATCGCTGTGCTTCTACACATGTATTTGTTGAACGGTGAAAGCGCACAGTAATGCACTTTTCTCCCAGCGAAGACACTGTTTCTAAGGAAATGGGAACACACTGAGGAGACACTTGTGGGAACTACTGTGACTAAAACTGAGCTTCCCTACACACAGGGAAGCAAGAGAAATGCTGATTTCATCAAGCCCAGTTACATACTCAGAATCTGTACTACTGCGCAAATAGGCATGTGTCTTTAGGCAAAAAACTCATTTCTGACAAAGTTGCCCAAATGCATCTCAGAAGTGTGCAACTTGTTCCCTGAGTTAGAAAACGTCGAGAAACGTTCATTTCTGCTAGCGCTGTGCTGCTACACATGTATTTGTTGAACGGTGAAAGCGCACAGTAATGCACTTTTCTCCCAGCAAAGACACTGTTTCTAAGGAAATGGGAACACACTGAGGAGACACTTGTGGGAGCTACTGTGACTAAAACTGAGCTTCCCTACACACAGGGAAGCAAGAGAAATGCTGATTTCATCAAGCCCAGTTACATACTCAGAATCTGTACTACTGCGCAAATAGGCATGTCTCTGTAGGCAAAAAACTCATTTCTGACAAAGTTGCCCAAATGCATCTCAGAAGTGTCCAACTCTTTCCCTGAGTTAGAAAACGTCGAGAAACGGTCGTTTCTGCTAGCGCTGTGCTTCTATACATATATTTGCTGAACGGTGAAAGCGCACAGTAATGCACTTTTCTCCCAGCAAATACACTGTTTCTAAGGAAATGGGAACACACTGAGGAGACACTTGTGGGAGCTACTGTGACTAAAACTGAGCTTCCCTACGCACAGAGAAGCAAGAGAAATGCTGATTTCATCAAGTCCAGTTACATACTCAGAGTCTGTACTGCTGCGCAAATAGGCATGTCTCTGTAGGCAAAAAACTCATTTCTGACAAAGTTGCCCAAATGCATCTCAGAAGTGTGCAACTTGTTCCCTGAGTTAGAAAACGTCGTGAAACGTTTGTTTCTGCTAGCGCTGTGCTTCTACACATGTATTTGCTGAACGGTGAAAGCGCACAGTAATGCACTTTTCTCCCAGCAAATACACTTTTTCTAAGGAAATGGGAACACACTGAGGAGACACTTGTGGGAGCTACTGTGACTAAAACTGACCTTCCCTATGCACAGGGAAGCAAGAGAAATGCTGATTTCATCAAGCCCAGTTACATACTCAAAATCTGTACTACTGCGCAAATAGGCATGTCTCTGTAGGCAAAAAACTCATTTCTGACAAAGTTGCCCAAATGCATCTCAGAAGTGTGCAACTTGTTCCCTGAGTTAGAAAACGTCGAGAAACGGTCTTTTCTGCTAGCGCTGTGCTTCTACACATGTACTTGCTGAACGGTGAAAGCACACAGTAATGTACTTTTCTCCCAGCATATACACTGTTTGTTTGTAACGAAATGGGAACACACTGAGGAGACACTTGTTGGAGCTACTTTGACTAAAACTGAGCTTCCCTACGCACAGTGAAGCAAGAGAAATGCTGATTTCATCAAGCCCAGTTACATACTCAGAGTCTGTACTACTGCGCAAATAGACATGTCTCTGTACGCAAAAAACTCATTTCTGACAAAGTTGCCCAAATGCATCTCAGAAGTGTGCAACTTGTTCCCTGAGTTAGAAAACGTTGAGAAACGGTCTTTTCTGCTAGCGCTGTGCTTCTACACATGCATTTGCTGAACGGTGAAAGCGCACAGTAATGCACTTTTCTCCCAGCAAATACACTGTTTCTAAGGAAATGGGAACACACTGAGGAGACACTTGTGGGAGCTACTGTGACTAAAACTGAGCTTCCCTACGCCCAGGGAAGCAAGAGAAATGCTGATTTCATCAAGCCCAGTTACATACTCAGAATCTGTACTACTGCGTAAATTGGCATGTGTCTTTAGGCAAAAAAGTCATTTCTGACAAAGTTGCCCAAATGCATCTCAGAAGTGTGCAACTTGTTCCCTGAGTTAGAAAACGTCGAGTAACGGTCGTTTCTGCTAGCGCTGTGCTTCTACACATGTATTTGCTGAATGGTGAAAGCGCACAGTAATGCACATTTCTCCCAGCAAATACACTGCTTCTAAGGAAATGGGAACACACTGAGGAGACACTTGTGGGAGCTACTGTGACTGAAACTGAGCTTCCCTACACACAGGGAAGCAAGGGAAATGCTGATTTCATCAAGCCCAGTTACATACTCAGAATCTGTACTACTGCGCAAATAGGCATGTCTCTTTAGGCAAAAAACTCATTTCTGACAAAGTTGCCCAAATGCATCTCAGAAGTGTGCAACTTGTTCCCTGAGTTAGAAAACGTCGAGAAACGTTCATTTCTGCTATCGCTGTGCTTCTACACATGTATTTGTTGAACGGTGAAAGCGCACAGTAATGCACTTTTCTCCCAGCGAAGACACTGTTTCTAAGGAAATGGGAACACACTGAGGAGACACTTGTGGGAGCTACTGTGACTAAAACTGAGCTTCCCTACACACAGGGAAGCAAGAGAAATGCTGATTTCATCAAGCCCAGTTACATACTCAGAATCTGTACTACTGCGCAAATAGGCATGTCTCTTTAGGCAAAAAACTCATTTCTGACAAAGTTGCCCAAATGCATCTCAGAAGTGTGCAACTTGTTCCCTGAGTTAGAAAACGTCGAGAAACGTTCATTTCTGCTAGCGCTGTGCTTCTACACATGTATTTGTTGAACGGTGAAAGCGCACAGTAATGCACTTTTCTCCCAGCAAAGACACTGTTTCTAAGGAAATGGGAAAACACTGAGGAGACACTTGTGGGAGCTACTGTGACTAAAACTGAGCTTCCCTACACACAGGGAAGCAAGAGAAATGCTGATTTCATCAAGCCCAGTTACATACTCAGAATCTGTACTACTGCGCAAATAGGCATGTCTCTGTAGGCAAAAAACTCATTTCTGACAAAGTTGCCCAAATGCATCTCAGAAGTGTCCAACTCTTTCCCTGAGTTAGAAAACGTCGAGAAACGGTCGTTTCTGCTAGCGCTGTGCTTCTATACATATATTTGCTGAACGGTGAAAGCGCACAGTAATGCACTTTTCACCCAGCAAAGACACTGTTTCTAAGGAAATGGGAACACACTGAGGAGACACTTGTGGGAGCTACTGTGACTAAAACTGAGCTTCCCTACGCACACGGAAGCAAGAGAAATGCTGATTTCATCAAGTCCAGTTACATACTCAGAGTCTGTACTACTGCGCAAATAGGCTTGTCTCTGTAGGCAAAAAACTCATTTCTGACAAAGTTGCCCAAATGCATCTCAGAAGTGTGCAACTTGTTCCCTGAGTTAGAAAACGTCGAGAAACGTTCGTTTCTGCTAGCGCTGTGCTTCTACACATGTATTTGCTGAACGGTGAAAGCGCACAGTAATGCACTTTTCTCCCAGCAAATACACTGTTTCTAAGGAAATGGGAACACACTGAGGAGACACTTGTGGGAGCTACTGTGACTAAAACTGAGCTTCCCTACGCACAGGGAAGCAAGAGAAATGCTGATTTCATCAAGCCCAGTTACATACTCAGAATCTGTACTACTGCGCAAATAGGCATGTCTCTGTAGGCAAAAAACACATTTCTGACAAAGTTGCCCAAATGCATCTCAGAAGTGTGCAAGTTGTTCCCTGAGTTAGAAAACGTCGAGAAACGGTCTTTTCTGCTAGCGCTGTGCTTCTACACATGCATTTGCTGAACGGTGAAAGCGCACAGTAATGCACTTTTCTCCCAGCAAATACACTGTTTCTAAGGAAATGGGAACACACTGAGGAGACACTTGTGGGAGCTACTGTGACTAAAACTGAGCTTCCCTACGCCCAGGGAAGCAAGAGAAATGCTGATTTCATCAAGCCCAGTTACATACTCAGAATCTGTACTACTGCGCAAATAGGCATGTCTCTTTAGGCAAAAAACTCATTTCTGACAAAGTTGCCCAAATGCATCTCAGAAGTGTGCAACTTGTTCCCTGAGTTAGAAAACGTCGAGAAACGTTCATTTCTGCTATCGCTGTGCTTCTACACATGTATTTGTTGAACGGTGAAAGCGCACAGTAATGCACTTTTCTCCCAGCGAAGACACTGTTTCTAAGGAAATGGGAACACACTGAGGAGACACTTGTGGGAGCTACTGTGACTAAAACTGAGCTTCCCTACACACAGGGAAGCAAGAGAAATGCTGATTTCATCAAGCCCAGTTACATACTCAGAATCTGTACTACTGCGCAAATAGGCATGTCTCTTTAGGCAAAAAACTCATTTCTGACAAAGTTGCCCAAATGCATCTCAGAAGTGTGCAACTTGTTCCCTGAGTTAGAAAACGTCGAGAAACGTTCATTTCTGCTAGCGCTGTGCTTCTACACATGTATTTGTTGAACGGTGAAAGCGCACAGTAATGCACTTTTCTCCCAGCAAAGACACTGTTTCTAAGGAAATGGGAACACACTGAGGAGACACTTGTGGGAGCTACTGTGACTAAAACTGAGCTTCCCTACACACAGGGAAGCAAGAGAAATGCTGATTTCATCAAGCCCAGTTACATACTCAGAATCTGTACTACTGCGCAAATAGGCATGTCTCTGTAGGCAAAAAACTCATTTCTGACAAAGTTGCCCAAATGCATCTCAGAAGTGTCCAACTCTTTCCCTGAGTTAGAAAACGTCGAGAAACGGTCGTTTCTGCTAGCGCTGTGCTTCTATACATATATTTGCTGAACGGTGAAAGCGCACAGTAATGCACTTTTCACCCAGCAAAGACACTGTTTCTAAGGAAATGGGAACACACTGAGGAGACACTTGTGGGAGCTACTGTGACTAAAACTGAGCTTCCCTACGCACACGGAAGCAAGAGAAATGCTGATTTCATCAAGTCCAGTTACATACTCAGAGTCTGTACTACTGCGCAAATAGGCTTGTCTCTGTAGGCAAAAAACTCATTTCTGACAAAGTTGCCCAAATGCATCTCAGAAGTGTGCAACTTGTTCCCTGAGTTAGAAAACGTCGAGAAACGTTCGTTTCTGCTAGCGCTGTGCTTCTACACATGTATTTGCTGAACGGTGAAAGCGCACAGTAATGCACTTTTCTCCCAGCAAATACACTGTTTCTAAGGAAATGGGAACACACTGAGGAGACACTTGTGGGAGCTACTGTGACTAAAACTGAGCTTCCCTACGCACAGGGAAGCAAGAGAAATGCTGATTTCATCAAGCCCAGTTACATACTCAGAATCTGTACTACTGCGCAAATAGGCATGTCTCTGTAGGCAAAAAACACATTTCTGACAAAGTTGCCCAAATGCATCTCAGAAGTGTGCAACTTGTTCCCTGAGTTAGAAAACGTCGAGAAACGGTCTTTTCTGCTAGCGCTGTGCTTCTACACATGCATTTGCTGAACGGTGAAAGCGCACAGTAATGCACTTTTCTCCCAGCAAATACACTGTTTCTAAGGAAATGGGAACACACTGAGGAGACACTTGTGGGAGCTACTGTGACTAAAACTGAGCTTCCCTACGCCCAGGGAAGCAAGAGAAATGCTGATTTCATCAAGCCTAGTTACATTCTCAGAATCTGTACTACTGCGCAAATAGGCATTTCTCTTTAGGCAAAAAACTCATTTCTGACAAAGTTGCCCAAATGCATCTCAGAAGTGTGCAACTTGTTCCCTGAGTTAGAAAACGTCGAGAAACGGTTGTATCTGCTAGGGCTGTGCTTCTACACATGTATTTGCCGAACGGTGAAAACGCACAGTAATGCACTTTTCTCCCAGCAAATACACTGTTTCTAAGGAAATGGGAACACACTGAAGAGACACTTGTGGGAGCTACAGTGACTAAAACTGAGCTTCCCTACGCACAGGGAAGCAAGAGAAATGCTGATTTCATCAAGCCTAGTTACATACTCAGAATCGGTACTACTGCGCAAATAGGCATGTCTCTTGAGGCAAAAAACTGATTTCTGACAAAGTTGCTCATATGCATCTCAGAAGTGTGCAACTTGATCCCTGAGTTAGAAAACGTCGAGAAACGGTCGTTTCTGCTAGCACTGTGCTTCTACACATGTATTTTCTGAACGGTGAAAGCGCACAGTAATGCACTTTTCTCCCAGCAAATACACTGTTTCTACGGAAATGGGAACAAACTGAGGAGACACTTGTGGGAGCTACTGTGACTAAAACTGAGCTTCCCTACGCACAGGGAAGCAAGAGAAATGCTGATTTCGTCAAGCCTAGTTACATACTCAGAATCTGTACTACTGCGCAAATAGGCATGTCTCTTTAGGCAAAAAACTCATTTCTGACAAAGTTGCCCAAATGCATCTCAGAAGTGTGCAACTTGTTCCCTGAGTTAGAAAACGTCGAGAAACGGTCGTTTCTGCTAGCGCTGTGCTTCTACACATGTATTTGCTGAACGGTGAAAGCGCACAGTAATGCACTTTTCTCCCAGCAAATACACTGTTTCTAAGGAAATGGGAACACACTGAGGAGACACTTGTGGGAGCTACTGTGACTAAAACTGAGCTTTCCTACGCACAGGGAAGCAAGAGAAATGCTGATTTCATCAAGCCCAGTTACATACTCAGAATCTGTACTACTGCGCAAATAGGCATGTCTCTGTAGGCAAAAAACTCATTTCTGACAAAGTTGCCCAAATGCATCTCAGAAGTGTGCAACTTGTTCCCTGAGTTAGAAAACGTCGAGAAACGGTCGTTTCTGCTAGTGCTGTGCTTCTACACATGTATGGGCTGAACGGAGAAAGCGCACAGTAATGCACTTTTCTCCCAGCAAATACACTGTTTCTAAGGAAATGGGAACACACTGAGGAGACACTTGTGGGAGCTACAGTGACTAAAACTGAGCTTCCCTACGCACAGGGAAGCAAGAGAAATGCTGATTTCATCAAGCCCAGTTACATTCTCAGAATCTGTACTACTGCGCAAATAGGCATGTCTCTTTAGGCAAAAAACTCATTTCTGACAAAGTTGCCCAAATGCATCTCAGAAGTGTGCAACTTGTTCCCTGAGTTAGAAAACGTCGAGAAACGGTCGTTTCTGCTAGCGCTGTGCTTCTACACATGTATTTGCAGAACGGTGAAAGCGCACAGTAATGCACTTTTCTCCCAGCAAATACACTGTTTCTAAGGAAATGGGAACACACTGAGGAGACACTTGTGGGAGCTACTGTGACTAAAACTGAGCTTCCCTACTAACAGGGAAGCAAGAGAAATGCTGATTTCATCAAGCCCAGTTACATACTCAGAATCTGTACTACTGCGCAAATAGGCATGTCTCTGTAGGCAAAAAACTCATTTCTGACAAAGTTGCCCAAATGCATCTCAGAAGTGTGCAACTTGTTCCCTGAGTTAGAAAACGTCGAGAAACGGTCTTTTCTGCTAGCGCTGTGCTTCTACACATGCATTTGCTGAACGGTGAAAGCGCACAGTAATGCACTTTTCTCCCAGCAAATACACAGTTTCTAAGGAAATGGGAACACACTGAGGAGACACTTGTGGGAGCTACTGTGACTAAAACTGAGTTTCCCTACGCACAGGGAAGCAAGAGAAATGCTGATTTCATCAAGCCCAGTTACATACTCACAATCTGTACTACTGCGCAAATAGGCATGTCTCTTTAGGCAAAAAACTCATTTCTGACAAAGTTGCCCAAATGCATCTCAGAAGTGTGCAACTTGTTCCCTGAGTTAGAAAACGTCGAGAAACGGTCGTATCTGCTAGGGCTGTGCTTCTACATATGTATTTGCTGAACGGTGAAAGCGCACAGTAATGCACTTTTCTCCAAGCAAATACACTGTTTCTAAGGAAATGGGAACACACTGAGGAGAAACTTGTGGGAGCTACTGTGACTAAAACTGAGCTTCCCTACGCACAGGGAAGCAAGAGAAATGCTGATTTCATCAAGCCCAGTTACATACTCAGAATCTGTACTACTGCGCAAATAGGCATGTCTCTTTAGGCAAAAAACTCATTTCTGACAAAGTTGCCCAAATGCATCTCAGAAGTGTGCAACTTGTTCCCTGAGTTAGAAAACGTCGAGAAACGGTTGTATCTGCTAGGGCTGTGCTTCTACACATGTATTTGCCGAACGGTGAAAGCGCACAGTAATGCACTTTTCTCCAAGCAAATACACTGTTTCTAAGGAAATGGGAACACACTGAGGAGACAATTGTGGGAGCTACAGTGACTAAAACTGAGCTTCCCTACGCACAGGGAAGCAAGAGAAATGCTGATTTCATCAAGCCTAGTTACATACTCAGAATCGGTACTACTGCGCAAATAGGCATGTCTCTTGAGGCAAAAAACTGATTTCTGACAAAGTTGCTCATATGCATCTCAGAAGTGTGCAACTTGATCCCTGAGTTAGAAAACGTCGAGAAACGGTCGTTTCTGCTGGCACTGTGCTTCTACACATGTATTTTCTGAACGGTGAAAGCGCACAGTAATGCACGTTTCTCCCAGCAAATACACTGTTTCTAAGGAAATGGGAACAAACTGAGGAGACACTTGTGGGAGCTACTGTGACTAAAACTGAGCTTCCCTACGCACAGGGAAGCAAGAGAAATGCTGATTTAGTCAAGCCTAGTTACATACTCAGAATCTGTACTACTGTGCAAATAGGCATGTCTCTGTAGGCAAAAACTCATTTCTGACAAAGTTGCCCAAATGCATCTCAGAAGTGTGCAACTTTTCCCCTGAGTTAGAAAATGTCGAGAAACGGTCGTTTCTGCTAGTGCTGTGCTTCTACACATGTATGTGCTGAACGGTGAAAGCGCACAGTAATGCACTTTTCTCCCAGCAAATACACTGTTTCTAAGGAAATGGGAACACACTGAGGAGACACTTGTGGGAGCTACAGTGACTAAAACTGAGCTTCCCTACGCACAGGGAAGCAAGAGAAATGCTGATTTCATCAAGCACAGTTACATACTAAGAATCAGTACCACTGCGCAAATAGGCATGTCTCTTTAGGCAAAAAACTCATTTCTGACAAAGTTGCCCAAATGCATCTCAGAAGTGTGCAACTTGTTCCCTGCGTTAGAAAACGTCGAGAAACGGTCGTTTCTGCTAGCGCTGTGCTTCTACACATGTACTTGCTGACCGGCGAAAGCGCACAGTAATGCACTTTTCTCCCAGCAAATACACTGTTTCTAAGGAAATGGGAACACACTGAGGAGACACTTGTGGGAGCTACTGTGACTAAAACTGAGTTTCCCTCCGCACAAGGAAGCAAGAGAAATGCTGATTTCATCAAGCCCAGTTACATACTCAGAATCTGTACTACTGCGCAAATATGCATGTCTCTTTAGGCAAAAAACTCATTTCTGACAGAGTTGCCCAAATGCATCTCAGAAGTGTGCAACTTGTTCCCTGACTTAGAAAACGTCGAGAAACGTTCGTTTCTGCTAGCGCCGTGCTTCTACACATGTATTTGCTGAACGGTGAAAGCGCACAGTAATGCACTTTTCTCCCAGCAAATACACTGTTTCTAAGGAAATGGGAACACACTGAGGAGACACTTGTGGGAGCTACTGTGACTAAAACTGACCTTCCCTACGCACAGGGAAGCAAGAGAAATGCTGATTTCATCAAGCCTATTTACATTCTCAGAATCTGTACTACTGCGCAAATAGGCATTTCTCTTTAGGCAAAAAACTCATTTCTGACAAAGTTGCCCAAATGCATCTCAGAAGTCTGCAACTTGTTCCCTGAGTTAGAAAACGTCGAGAAACGGTTGTATCTGCTAGGGCTGTGCTTCTACACATGTATTTGCCGAACGGTGAAAACGCACAGTAATGCACTTTTCTCCCAGCAAATACACTGTTTCTAAGGAAATGGGAACACACTGAAGAGACACTTGTGGGAGCTACAGTGACTAAAACTGAGCTTCCCTACGCACAGGGAAGCAAGAGAAATGCTGATTTCATCAAGCCTAGTTACATACTCAGAATCGGTACTACTGCGTAAATAGCCATGTCTCTTGAGGCAAAAAACTGATTTCTGACAAAGTTGCTCATATGCATCTCAGAAGTGTGCAACTTGATCCCTGAGTTAGAAAACGTCGAGAAACGGTCGTTTCTGCTAGCACTGTGCTTCTACACATGTATTTTCTGATCGGTGAAAGCGCACAGTAATGCACTTTTCTCCCTGCAAATACACTGTTTCTAAGGAAATGGGAACAAACTGAGGAGACACTTGTGGGAGCTACTGTGACTAAAACTGAGCTTCCCTACGCACAGGGAAGCAAGAGAAATGCTGATTTCGTCAAGCCTAGTTACATACTCAGAATCTGTACTACTGCGCAAATAGGCATGTCTCTTTAGGCAAAAAACTCATTTCTGACAAAGTTGCCCAAATGCATCTCAGAAGTGGGCAACTTGTTCCCTGAGTTAGAAAACGTCGAGAAACGGTCATTTCTGCTAGTGCTGTGCTTCTACACATGTATGTGCTGAACGGTGAAAGCACACAGTAATGCACTTTTCTCCCAGCAAATACACTGTTTCTAAGGAAATGGGAACACACTGAGGAGACACTTGTGGGAGCTACAGTGACTAAAACTGAGCTTCCCTACGCACAGGGAAGCAAGAGAAATGCTGATTTCATCAAGCCCATTTACATTCTCAGAATCTGTACTACTGCGCAAATAGGCATGTCTCTTTAGGCAAAAAACTCATTTCTGACAAAGTTGCCCAAATGCATCTCAGAAGTGTGCAACTTGTTCCCTGAGTTAGAAAACGTCGAGAAACGGTCGTTTCTGCTAGCGCTGTGCTTCTACACATGTATTTGCTGAACGGTGAAAGCGCACAGTAATGCACTTTTCTCCCAGCAAATACACTGTTTCTAAGGAAATGGGAACACACTGAGGAGACACTTGTGGGAGCTACTGTGACTAAAACTGAGCTTCCCTACGCACAGGGAAGCAAGAGAAATGCTGATTTCATCAAGCCCAGTTACATACTCAGAATCTGTACTACTGCGCAAATAGGCATGTCTCTGTAGGCAAAAAACTCATTTCTGACAAAGTTGCCCAAATGCATCTCAGAAGTGTGCAACTTGTTCCCTGAGTTAGAAAACGTCGAGAAACGGTCTTTTCTGCTAGCGCTGTGCTTCTACACATGCATTTGCTGAACGGTGAAAGCGCACAGTAATGCACTTTTCTCCCAGCAAATACACAGTTTCTAAGGAAATGGGAACACACTGAGGAGACACTTGTGGGAGCTACTGTGACTAAAACTGAGCTTCCCTACACCCAGGGAAGCAAGAGAAATGCTGACCTCATCAAGCCCAGTTGCATACTCAGAATCTATACTACTGCGCAAATAGGCATTTCTCTTTAGGCAAAAAACTCATTTCTGACAAAGTTGCCCAAATGCATCTCAGAAGTGTGCAACTTGTTCCCTGAGTTAGAAAACGTCGAGAAACGGTCGTTTCTGCTAGCGCTGTGCTTCTACACATGTATTTGCTGAACGGTGAAAGCGCACAGTAATGCACTTTTCTCCCAGCCAATACACTATTTCTAAGGAAATGGGAACAAACTGAGGAGACACTTGTGGGAGCTACTGTGACTAAAACTGAGCTTCCCTACGCACAGGGAAGCAAGAGAAATGCTGATTTCATCAAGCCCAGTTACATACTCACAATCTGTACTACTGCGCAAATAGGCATGTCTCTTTAGGCAAAAAACTCATTTCTGACAAAGTTGCCCAAATGCATCTCAGAAGTGTGCAACTTGTTCCCTGAGTTAGAAAACGTCGAGAAACGGTCGTATCTGCTAGGGCTGTGCTTCTACACATGTATTTGCTGAACGGTGAAAGCGCACAGTAATGCACTTTTCTCCAAGCAAATACACTGTTTCTAAGGAAATGGGAACACACTGAGGAGACACTTGTGGGAGCTACTGTGACTAAAACTGAGCTTCCCTACGCACAGGGAAGCAAGAGAAATGCTGATTTCATCAAGCCCAGTTACATACTCAGAATCTGTACTACTGCGCAAATAGGCATGTCTCTTTAGGCAAAAAACTCATTTCTGACAAAGTTGCCCAAATGCATCTCAGAAGTGTGCAACTTGTTCCCTGAGTTAGAAAACGTCGAGAAACGGTTGTATCTGCTAGGGCTGTGCTTCTACACATGTATTTGCCGAACGGTGAAAGCGCACAGTAATGCACTTTTCTCCAAGCAAATACACTGTTTCTAAGGAAATGGGAACACACTGAGGAGACACTTGTGGGAGCTACAGTGACTAAAACTGAGCTTAACTACGCACAGGGAAGCAAGAGAAATGGTGATTTCATCAAGCCTAGTTACATACTCAGAATCGGTACTACTGCGCAAATAGGCATGTCTCTTGAGGCAAAAAACTGATTTCTGACAAAGTTGCTCATATGCATCTCAGAAGTGTGCAACTTGATCCCTGAGTTAGAAAACGTCGAGAAACGGTCGTTTCTGCTGGCACTGTGCTTCTACACATGTATTTTCTGAACGGTGAAAGCGCACAGTAATGCACGTTTCTCCCAGCAAATACACTGTTTCTAAGGAAATGGGAACAAACTGAGGAGACACTTGTGGGAGCTACTGTGACTAAAACTGAGCTTCCCTACGCACAGGGAAGCAAGAGAAATGCTGATTTAGTCAAGCCTAGTTACATACTCAGAATCTGTACTACTGCGCAAATAGGCATGTCTCTGTAGGCAAAAAACTCATTTCTGACAAAGTTGCCTAAAGGCATCTCAGAAGTGTGCAACTTATTCCCTGAGTTAGAAAATGTCGAGAAACGGTCGTTTCTGCTAGTGCTGTGCTTCTACACATGTATGTGCTGAACGGTGAAAGCGCACAGTAATGCACTTTTCTCCCAGCAAATACACTGTTTCTAAGGAATTGGGAACACACTGAGGAGACACTTGTGGGAGCTACAGTGACTAAAACTGAGCTTCCCTACGCACAGGGAAGCAAGAGAAATGCTGATTTCGTCAAGCCCAGTTACATACTCAGAATCTGTACTACTGCGCAAATAGGCATGTCTCTTTAGGCAAAAAACTCATTTCTGACAAAGTTGCCCAAATGCATCTCAGAAGTGTGCAACTTGTTCCCTGAGTTAGAAAACGTCGAGAAACGGTGGTTTCTGCTAGCGCTGTGCTTCTACACATGTACTTGCTGAACGGTAAAAGCACACAATAATGCACTTTTCTCCCAGCAAATATACTGTTTCTAAGGAAATGGGAACACACTGAGGAGACACTTGTGGGAGCTACTGTGACTAAAACTGAGCTTCCCTACGCACAGGGAAGCAAGAGAAATGCTGATTTCATCAAGCCCAGTTACATACTCAGAATTTGTACTACTGCGCAAATAGGCATGTCTCTGTAGGCAAAAAACTCATTTCTGACAAAGTTGCACAAATGCATCTCAGAAGTGTGCAACTTGTACCCTGAGTTAGAAAACGTCGAGAAACGGTCGTATCTGCTAGGGCTGTGCTTCTACACATGTATTTGCTGAACGGTGAAAGCTCACAGTAATGCACGTTTCTCCCAGCAAATACACTGTTTCTAAGGAAATGGGAACAAACTGAGGAGACACTTGTGGGAGCTACTGTGACTAAAACTGAGCTTCCCTACGCACAGGGAAGCAAGAGAAATGCTGATTTCGTCAAGCCTAGTTACATATTCAGAATCTGTACTACTGCGCAAATAGGCATGTCTCTGTAGGCAAAAAACTCATTTCTGACAAAGTTGCCCAAATGCATCTCAGAAGTGTGCAACTTATTCCCTGAGTTAGAAAACGTCGAGAAACGGTCGTTTCTGCTAGTGCTGTGCTTCTACACATGTATGTGCTGAACGGTGAAAGCGCACAGTAATGCACTTTTCTCCAAGCAAATACACTGTTTCTAAGGAAATGGGAACACACTGAGGAGACACTTGTGGGAGCTACAGTGACTAAAACTGAGCTTCCCTACGCACAGGGAAGCAAGAGAAATGCTGATTTCATCAAGCACAGTTACATACTCAGAATCTGTACTACTGCGCAAATAGGCATGTCTCTTTAGGCAAAAAACTCATTTCTGACAAAGTTGCACAAATGCATCTCAGAAGTGTGCAACTTGTTCCCTGAGTTAGAAAATGTCGAGAAACGGTCATTTCTGCTAGCGCTGTGCTTCTACACATGTACTTGCTGAACGGTAAAAGCACACAATAATGCACTTTTCTCCCAGCAAATATACTGTTTCTAAGGAAATGGGAACACACTGAGGAGACACTTGTGGGAGCTACTGTGACTAAAACTGAGCTTCCCTACGCACAGGGAAGCAAGAGAAATGCTGATTTCATCAAGCCCAGTTACATACTCAGAATCTGTACTACTGCGCAAATAGGCATGTCTCTGTAGGCAAAAAACTCATTTCTGACAAAGTTGCACAAATGCATCTCAGAAGTGTGCAACTTGTTCCCTGAGTTAGAAAACATTGAGAAACGGTCTTTTCTGCTAGCGCTGTGCTTCTACACATGTATTTGCTGAACGGTGAAAGCGCACAGTAATGCACTTTTCTCCCAGCAAATACACTGTTTCTAAGGAAATGGGAACACACTGAGGAGACACTTGTGGGAGATACTGTTACTAAAACTGAGCTTCCCTACGCACAGGGAAGCAAGAGAAATGCTGATTTCATCAAGCCCAGTTACATACTCAGAATCTGTACTACTGGGCAAATAGGCATGTCTCTGTAGGTAAAAAACTCATTTCTGACAAAGTTGCCCAAATGCATCTCAGAAGTGTGCAACTTGTTCCCTGAGTTAGAATACGTCGAGAAACAGTCGTTTCTTCTAGCGCTGTGCTTCTACACATGTACTTGCTGAACGGTGAAAGCGCACAGTAATGCACTTTTCTCCCAGCAAATACACTGTTTCTAAGGAAATGGGAACACACTGAGGAGACACTTGTGGGAGCTACTGTGACTAAAACTGAGCTTCCCTACGCACAGGGAAGCAAGAGAAATGCTGATTTCATCAAGCCCAGTTACATACTCAGAATCTGTACTACTGCGCAAATAGGCATGTCTCTGTAGGCAAAAAACTCATTTCTGACAAAGTTGCCCAAATGCATCTCAGAAGTGTGCAACTTGTTCCCTGAGTTAGAGAACGTCGAGAAATGGTCGTTTATGCTAGCGCTGTGCTTCTACACATGTACTTGCTGAACGGTGAAAGCGCACAGTAATGCAATTTTCTCCCTGCAAATACACTGTTTCTAAGGAAGTGGGAACACACTGAGGAGACACTTGTTGGAGCTACTGTGACTAAAACTGAGCTTCCCTACGCACAGGGAAGCAAGAGAAATGCTGATTTCATCAAGCCCAGTTACATACTCAGAATCTGTACTACTGCGCAAATAGGCATGTCTCTGTAGGCAAAAAACTCATTTCTGACAAAGTTGCCCAAATGCATCTCAGAAGTGTGCAACTTGTTCCCTGAGTTAGAAAACGTCGAGAAACGGTCGTTTCTGCTAGCGCTGTGCTTCTACACATGTATTTGCAGAACGGTGAAAGCGCACAGTAATGCACTTTTCTCCCAGCAAATACACTGTTTCTAAGGAAATGGGAACACACTGAGGAGACACTTGTGGGAGCTACTGTGACTAAAACTGAGCTTCCCTACTAACAGGGAAGCAAGAGAAATGCTGATTTCATCAAGCCCAGTTACATACTCAGAATCTGTACTACTGCGCAAATAGGCATGTCTCTGTAGGCAAAAAACTCATTTCTGACAAAGTTGCCCAAATGCATCTCAGAAGTGTGCAACTTGTTCCCTGAGTTAGAAAACGTCGAGAAACGGTCTTTTCTGCTAGCGCTGTGCTTCTACACATGCATTTGCTGAACGGTGAAAGCGCACAGTAATGCACTTTTCTCCCAGCAAATACACAGTTTCTAAGGAAATGGGAACACACTGAGGAGACACTTGTGGGAGCTACTGTGACTAAAACTGAGTTTCCCTACGCACAGGGAAGCAAGAGAAATGCTGATTTCATCAAGCCCAGTTACATACTCACAATCTGTACTACTGCGCAAATAGGCATGTCTCTTTAGGCAAAAAACTCATTTCTGACAAAGTTGCCCAAATGCATCTCAGAAGTGTGCAACTTGTTCCCTGAGTTAGAAAACGTCGAGAAACGGTCGTATCTGCTAGGGCTGTGCTTCTACATATGTATTTGCTGAACGGTGAAAGCGCACAGTAATGCACTTTTCTCCAAGCAAATACACTGTTTCTAAGGAAATGGGAACACACTGAGGAGACACTTGTGGGAGCTACTGTGACTAAAACTGAGCTTCCCTACGCACAGGGAAGCAAGAGAAATGCTGATTTCATCAAGCCCAGTTACATACTCAGAATCTGTACTACTGCGCAAATAGGCATGTCTCTTTAGGCAAAAAACTCATTTCTGACAAAGTTGCCCAAATGCATCTCAGAAGTGTGCAACTTGTTCCCTGAGTTAGAAAACGTCGAGAAACGGTTGTATCTGCTAGGGCTGTGCTTCTACACATGTATTTGCCGAACGGTGAAAGCGCACAGTAATGCACTTTTCTCCAAGCAAATACACTGTTTCTAAGGAAATGGGAACACACTGAGGAGACAATTGTGGGAGCTACAGTGACTAAAACTGAGCTTCCCTACGCACAGGGAAGCAAGAGAAATGCTGATTTCATCAAGCCTAGTTACATACTCAGAATCGGTACTACTGCGCAAATAGGCATGTCTCTTGAGGCAAAAAACTGATTTCTGACAAAGTTGCTCATATGCATCTCAGAAGTGTGCAACTTGATCCCTGAGTTAGAAAACGTCGAGAAACGGTCGTTTCTGCTGGCACTGTGCTTCTACACATGTATTTTCTGAACGGTGAAAGCGCACAGTAATGCACGTTTCTCCCAGCAAATACACTGTTTCTAAGGAAATGGGAACAAACTGAGGAGACACTTGTGGGAGCTACTGTGACTAAAACTGAGCTTCCCTACGCACAGGGAAGCAAGAGAAATGCTGATTTAGTCAAGCCTAGTTACATACTCAGAATCTGTACTACTGTGCAAATAGGCATGTCTCTGTAGGCAAAAACTCATTTCTGACAAAGTTGCCCAAATGCATCTCAGAAGTGTGCAACTTTTCCCCTGAGTTAGAAAATGTCGAGAAACGGTCGTTTCTGCTAGTGCTGTGCTTCTACACATGTATGTGCTGAACGGTGAAAGCGCACAGTAATGCACTTTTCTCCCAGCAAATACACTGTTTCTAAGGAAATGGGAACACACTGAGGAGACACTTGTGGGAGCTACAGTGACTAAAACTGAGCTTCCCTACGCACAGGGAAGCAAGAGAAATGCTGATTTCATCAAGCACAGTTACATACTAAGAATCAGTACTACTGCGCAAATAGGCATGTCTCTTTAGGCAAAAAACTCATTTCTGACAAAGTTGCCCAAATGCATCTCAGAAGTGTGCAACTTGTTCCCTGCGTTAGAAAACGTCGAGAAACGGTCGTTTCTGCTAGCGCTGTGCTTCTACACATGTACTTGCTGACCGGCGAAAGCGCACAGTAATGCACTTTTCTCCCAGCAAATACACTGTTTCTAAGGAAATGGGAACACACTGAGGAGACACTTGTGGGAGCTACTGTGACTAAAACTGAGTTTCCCTCCGCACAAGGAAGCAAGAGAAATGCTGATTTCATCAAGCCCAGTTACATACTCAGAATCTGTACTACTGCGCAAATATGCATGTCTCTTTAGGCAAAAAACTCATTTCTGACAGAGTTGCCCAAATGCATCTCAGAAGTGTGCAACTTGTTCCCTGACTTAGAAAACGTCGAGAAACGTTCGTTTCTGCTAGCGCCGTGCTTCTACACATGTATTTGCTGAACGGTGAAAGCGCACAGTAATGCACTTTTCTCCCAGCAAATACACTGTTTCTAAGGAAATGGGAACACACTGAGGAGACACTTGTGGGAGCTACTGTGACTAAAACTGAGCTTCCCTACGCACAGGGAAGCAAGAGAAATGCTGATTTCATCAAGCCTATTTACATTCTCAGAATCTGTACTACTGCGCAAATAGGCATTTCTCTTTAGGCAAAAAACTCATTTCTGACAAAGTTGCCCAAATGCATCTCAGAAGTGTGCAACTTGTTCCCTGAGTTAGAAAACGTCGAGAAACGGTTGTATCTGCTAGGGCTGTGCTTCTACACATGTATTTGCCGAACGGTGAAAACGCACAGTAATGCACTTTTCTCCCAGCAAATACACTGTTTCTAAGGAAATGGGAACACACTGAAGAGACACTTGTGGGAGCTACAGTGACTAAAACTGAGCTTCCCTACGCACAGGGAAGCAAGAGAAATGCTGATTTCATCAAGCCTAGTTACATACTCAGAATCGGTACTACTGCGTAAATAGCCATGTCTCTTGAGGCAAAAAACTGATTTCTGACAAAGTTGCTCATATGCATCTCAGAAGTGTGCAACTTGATCCCTGAGTTAGAAAACGTCGAGAAACGGTCGTTTCTGCTAGCACTGTGCTTCTACACATGTATTTTCTGATCGGTGAAAGCGCACAGTAATGCACTTTTCTCCCTGCAAATACACTGTTTCTAAGGAAATGGGAACAAACTGAGGAGACACTTGTGGGAGCTACTGTGACTAAAACTGAGCTTCCCTACGCACAGGGAAGCAAGAGAAATGCTGATTTCATCAAGCCTAGTTACATACTCAGAATCTGTACTACTGCGCAAATAGGCATGTCTCTTTAGGCAAAAAACTCATTTCTGACAAAGTTGCCCAAATGCATCTCAGAAGTGTGCAACTTGTTCCCTGAGTTAGAAAACGTCGAGAAACGGTCATTTCTGCTAGTGCTGTGCTTCTACACATGTATGTGCTGAACGGTGAAAGCGCACAGTAATGCACTTTTCTCCCAGCAAATACACTGTTTCTAAGGAAATGGGAACACACTGAGGAGACACTTGTGGGAGCTACAGTGACTAAAACTGAGCTTCCCTACGCACAGGGAAGCAAGAGAAATGCTGATTTCATCAAGCCCATTTACATTCTCAGAATCTGTACTACTGCGCAAATAGGCATGTCTCTTTAGGCAAAAAACTCATTTCTGACAAAGTTGCCCAAATGCATCTCAGAAGTGTGCAACTTGTTCCCTGAGTTAGAAAACGTCGAGAAACGGTCGTTTCTGCTAGCGCTGTGCTTCTACACATGTATTTGCTGAACGGTGAAAGCGCACAGTAATGCACTTTTCTCCCAGCAAATACACTGTTTCTAAGGAAATGGGAACACACTGAGGAGACACTTGTGGGAGCTACTGTGACTAAAACTGAGCTTCCCTACGCACAGGGAAGCAAGAGAAATGCTGATTTCATCAAGCCCAGTTACATACTCAGAATCTGTACTACTGCGCAAATAGGCATGTCTCTGTAGGCAAAAAACTCATTTCTGACAAAGTTGCCCAAATGCATCTCAGAAGTGTGCAACTTGTTCCCTGAGTTAGAAAACGTCGAGAAACGGTCTTTTCTGCTAGCGCTGTGCTTCTACACATGCATTTGCTGAACGGTGAAAGCGCACAGTAATGCACTTTTCTCCCAGCAAATACACAGTTTCTAAGGAAATGGGAACACACTGAGGAGACACTTGTGGGAGCTACTGTGACTAAAACTGAGCTTCCCTACACCCAGGGAAGCAAGAGAAATGCTGACCTCATCAAGCCCAGTTGCATACTCAGAATCTATACTACTGCGCAAATAGGCATTTCTCTTTAGGCAAAAAACTCATTTCTGACAAAGTTGCCCAAATGCATCTCAGAAGTGTGCAACTTGTTCCCTGAGTTAGAAAACATCGAGAAACGGTCGTTTCTGCTAGCGCTGTGCTTCTACACATGTATTTGCTGAACGGTGAAAGCGCACAGTAATGCACTTTTCTCCCAGCCAATACACTATTTCTAAGGAAATGGGAACACACTGAGGAGACACTTGTGGGAGCTACTGTGACTAAAACTGAGCTTCCCTACGCACAGGGAAGCAAGAGAAATGCTGATTTCATCAAGCCCAGTTAAATACTCACAATCTGTACTACTGCGCAAATAGGCATGTCTCTTTAGGCAAAAAACTCATTTCTGACAAAGTTGCCCAAATGCATCTCAGAAGTGTGCAACTTGTTCCCTGAGTTAGAAAACGTCGAGAAACGGTCGTATCTGCTAGGGCTGTGCTTCTACACATGTATTTGCTGAACGGTGAAAGCGCACAGTAATGCACTTTTCTCCAAGCAAATACACTGTTTCTAAGGAAATGGGAACACACTGAGGAGACACTTGTGGGAGCTACTGTGACTAAAACTGAGCTTCCCTACGCACAGGGAAGCAAGAGAAATGCTGATTTCATCAAGCCCAGTTACATACTCAGAATCTGTACTACTGCGCAAATAGGCATGTCTCTTTAGGCAAAAAACTCATTTCTGACAAAGTTGCCCAAATGCATCTCAGAAGTGTGCAACTTGTTCCCTGAGTTAGAAAACGTCGAGAAACGGTTGTATGTGCTAGGGCTGTGCTTCTACACATGTATTTGCCGAACGGTGAAAGCGCACAGTAATGCACTTTTCTCCAAGCAAATACACTGTTTCTAAGGAAATGGGAACACACTGAGGAGACACTTGTGGGAGCTACAGTGACTAAAACTGAGCTTAACTACGCACAGGGAAGCAAGAGAAATGGTGATTTCATCAAGCCTAGTTACATACTCAGAATCGGTACTACTGCGCAAATAGGCATGTCTCTTGAGGCAAAAAACTGATTTCTGACAAAGTTGCTCATATGCATCTCAGAAGTGTGCAACTTGATCCCTGAGTTAGAAAACGTCGAGAAACGGTCGTTTCTGCTGGCACTGTGCTTCTACACATGTATTTTCTGAACGGTGAAAGCGCACAGTAATGCACGTTTCTCCCAGCAAATACACTGTTTCTAAGGAAATGGGAACAAACTGAGGAGACACTTGTGGGAGCTACTGTGACTAAAACTGAGCTTCCCTACGCACAGGGAAGCAAGAGAAATGCTGATTTAGTCAAGCCTAGTTACATACTCAGAATCTGTACTACTGCGCAAATAGGCATGTCTCTGTAGGCAAAAAACTCATTTCTGACAAAGTTGCCTAAAGGCATCTCAGAAGTGTGCAACTTATTCCCTGAGTTAGAAAATGTCGAGAAACGGTCGTTTCTGCTAGTGCTGTGCTTCTACACATGTATGTGCTGAACGGTGAAAGCGCACAGTAATGCACTTTTCTACCAGCAAATACACTGTTTCTAAGGAATTGGGAACACACTGAGGAGACACTTGTGGGAGCTACAGTGACTAAAACTGAGCTTCCCTACGCACAGGGAAGCAAGAGAAATGCTGATTTCCTCAAGCCCAGTTACATACTCAGAATCTGTACTACTGCGCAAATAGGCATGTCTCTTTAGGCAAAAAACTCATTTCTGACAAAGTTGCCCAAATGCATCTCAGAAGTGTGCAACTTGTTCCCTGAGTTAGAAAACGTCGAGAAACGGTGGTTTCTGCTAGCGCTGTGCTTCTACACATGTACTTGCTGAACGGTAAAAGCACACAATAATGCACTTTTCTCCCAGCAAATATACTGTTTCTAAGGAAATGGGAACACACTGAGGAGACACTTGTGGGAGCTACTGTGACTAAAACTGAGCTTCCCTACGCACAGGGAAGCAAGAGAAATGCTGATTTCATCAAGCCCAGTTACATACTCAGAATTTGTACTACTGCGCAAATAGGCATGTCTCTGTAGGCAAAAAACTCATTTCTGACAAAGTTGCACAAATGCATCTCAGAAGTGTGCAACTTGTACCCTGAGTTAGAAAACGTCGAGAAACGGTCGTATCTGCTAGGGCTGTGCTTCTACACATGTATTTGCTGAACGGTGAAAGCTCACAGTAATGCACGTTTCTCCCAGCAAATACACTGTTTCTAAGGAAATGGGAACAAACTGAGGAGACACTTGTGGGAGCTACTGTGACTAAAACTGAGCTTCCCTACGCACAGGGAAGCAAGAGAAATGCTGATTTCGTCAAGCCTAGTTACATATTCAGAATCTGTACTACTGCGCAAATAGGCATGTCTCTGTAGGCAAAAAACTCATTTCTGACAAAGTTGCCCAAATGCATCTCAGAAGTGTGCAACTTATTCCCTGAGTTAGAAAACGTCGAGAAACGGTCGTTTCTGCTAGTGCTGTGCTTCTACACATGTATGTGCTGAACGGTGAAAGCGCACAGTAATGCACTTTTCTCCAAGCAAATACACTGTTTCTAAGGAAATGGGAACAAACTGAGGAGACACTTGTGGGAGCTACTGTGACTAAAACTGAGCTTCCCTACGCACAGGGAAGCAAGAGAAATGCTGATTTCATCAAGCCCAGTTACATACTCAGAATCTGTACTACTGCGCAAATAGGCATGTCTCTGTAGGCAAAAAACTCATTTCTGACAAAGTTGCCCAAATGCATCTCAGAAGTGTGCAACTTGTTCCCTGAGTTAGAGAACGTCGAGAAATGGTCGTTTATGCTAGCGCTGTGCTTCTACACATGTACTTGCTGAACGGTGAAAGCGCACAGTAATGCAATTTTCTCCCTGCAAATACACTGTTTCTAAGGAAGTGGGAACACACTGAGGAGACACTTGTTGGAGCTACTGTGACTAAAACTGAGCTTCCCTACGCACAGGGAAGCAAGAGAAATGCTGATTTCATCAAGCCCAGTTACATACTCAGAATCTGTACTACTGCGCAAATAGGCATGTCTCTGTAGGCAAAAAACTCATTTCTGACAAAGTTGCCCAAATGCATCTCAGAAGTGTGCAACTTGTTCCCTGAGTTAGAAAACGTCGAGAAACGGTCGTTTCTGCTAGCGCTGTGCTTCTACACATGTATGTGCTGAACGGTGAAAGCGCACAGTAATGCACTTTTCTCCCAGCAAATACACTGTTTCTAAGGAAATGGGAACACACTGAGGAGACACTTGTGGGAGATACTGTGACTAAAACTGAGCTTCCCTACGCACAGGGAAGAAAGAGAAATGCTGATTTCATGAAGCCCAGTTACATACTCAGAATCTGTACTACTGCGCAAAAAGGCATGTCTCTGTAGGCAAAAAACTCATTTCTGACAAAGTGGCCCAAATGCATCTCAGAAGTGTGCAACTTGTTCCCTGAGTTAGAAAACGTTGAGAAACGGTCTTTTCTGCTAGCGCTGTGCTTCTACACATGTACTTGCTGAACGGTGAAAGCGCACAGTAATGCACTTTTCTCCCAGCATATACAGTGTTTCTAAGGAAATGGGAACACACTGAGGAGACACTTGTGGGAGCTACTGTGACTAAAACTGAGCTTCCCTACGCACAGGGAAGCAAGAGAAATGCTGATTTCATCAAGTCCAGTTACATACTCAGAGTCTGTACTACTGCGCAAATAGGCATGTCTCTGTAGGCAAAAAACTCATTTCTGACAAAGTTGCCCAAATGCATCTCAGAAGTGTGCAACTTGTTCCCTGAGTTAGAAAACGTCGAGAAACGTTCGTTTCTGCTAGCGCTGTGCTTCTACACATGTATTTGCTGAACGGTGAAAGCACACAGTAATGCACGTTTCTCCCAGCAAATACACTGTTTCTAAGGAAATGGGAACACACTGAGGAGACACATGTGGGAGCTACTGTGACTAAAACTGAGCTTCCCTACGCACAGGGAAGCAAGAGAAATGCTGATTTCATCAAGCCTAGTTACATACACAGAATCTGTACTATTGCGCAAATAGGCAAATCCCTTTAGGTAAAAAACTCATTTCTGACAAAGTTGCCCAAATGCATCTCAGAAGTCTGCAACTTGTTCCCTGAGTTACAAAACGTCGAGAAACGGTGGTTTCTGCTAGCGCTGTGCTTCTACACATGTACTTGCCGAACGGTGTAAGCGCACAGTAATGCACTTTTCTCCCAGCAAATACAGTGTTTCTAAGGAAATGGGAACACACTGAGGAGACACTTGTGGGAGCTACTGTGACTAAAACTGAGCTTCCCTCTGCACAGGGAAGCAAGAGAAATGCTGATTTCATCAAGCCCAGTTACATACTCAGAATCTGTACTACTGCGCAAATAGGCATGTCTCTGTAGGCAAAAAACTCATTTCTGACAAAGTTGCCCAAATGCATCTCAGAAGTGTGCAACTTGTTCCCTGAGTTAGAAAACGTCGAGAAACGTTCGTTTCTGCTAGCGCTGTGCTTCTACACATGTACTTGCTGAACGGTGAAAGCTCACAGTAGTGCACTTTTCTCCCAGCAAATACACTGTTTCTAAGGAAATGGGAACACACTGAGGAGACACTTGTGGGAGCTACTGTGACTAAAACTGAGCTTTCCTACGCACAGGGAAGCAAGAGAAATGCTGATTTCATCAAGCCCAGTTACATACTCAGAATCTGTACTACTGCGCAAATAGGCATGTCTCTGTAGGCAAAAAACTCATTTCTGACAAAGTTGCCCAAATGCATCTCAGAAGTGTGCAACTTGTTCCCTGAGTTAGAAAACGTCGAGAAACGGTCGTATCTGCTAGGGCTGTGCTTCTACACATGTATTTGCTGAACGGTGAAAGCGCACAGTAATGTACTTTTCTCCAAGCAAATACACTGTTTCTAAGGAAATGGGAACACACTGAGGAGACACTTGTGGGAGCTACTGTGACTAAATCTGAGCTTCCCTACGCACAGGGAAGCAAGAGATATGCTGATTTCATCAAGCCCAGTTACATACTCAGAATCTGTACTACTGCGCAAATAGGCATGTCTCTTTAGGCAAAAAACTCATTTCTGACAAAGTTGCCCAAATGCATCTCAGAAGTGTGCAACTTGTTCCCTGAGTTAGAAAACGTCGAGAAACGTTCGTTTCTGCTAGCGCTGTGCTTCTACACATGTATTTGCTGAACGGTGAAAGCGCACAGTAATGCACTTTTCTCCCAGGAAATACACTGTTACTAAGGAAATGAGAACAAACTGAGGAGACACTTGTGGGAGCTACTGTTACTAAAACTGAGCTTCCCTACGCACAGGGAAGCAAGAGAAATGCTGATTTCGTCAAGCCTAGTTACATACTCAGAATCTGTACTACTGCGCAAATAGGCATGTCTCTTTAGGCAAAAAACTCATTTCTGACAAAGTTGCCCAAATGCATCTCAGAAGTGTGCAACTTGTTCCCTGAGTTAGAAAACGTCGAGAAACGGTCGTTTCTGCTAGCGCTGTGCTTCTACACATGTACTTGCTGAACGGTGAAAGCGCCCAGTAATGCACTTTTCCCCCAGCAAATATACTGTTTCTAAGGAAATGGGAACACACTGAGGAGACACTTGTGGGAGCTACTGTGACTAAAATTGAGCTTCCCTACGCACAGCGAAGCAAGAGAAATGCTGATTTCATCAAGCCCAGTTACATACTCAGAATCTGTACTACTGCTCAAATAGGCATGTCTCTGTAGGCAAAAAACTCATTTCTAACAAAGTTGCCCAAATTCATCTCAGAAGTGTGCAACATTTTCCCTGAGTTAGAAAACGTTGAGAAACGGTCTTTTCTGCTAGCGCTGTGCTTCTACACATGTACTTGCTGAACGGTGAAAGCGCACAGTAATGCACTTTTCTCCCAGCATATACAGTGTTTCTAAGGAAATTTGAACACACTGAGGAGACACTTGTGGGAGCTACTGTGACTAAAACTGAGCTTCCCTACACACAGGGAAGCAAGAGAAATGCTGATTTCATCAAGTCCAGTTACATACTCAGAGTCTGTACTACTGCGCAAATAGGCATGTCTCTGTAGGCAAAAAACTCATTTCTGACAAAGTTGCCCAAATGCATCTCAGAAGTGTGCAACTTGTTCCCTGAGTTAGAAAACATCGAGAAACGTTCGTTTCTGCTAGCGCTGTGCTTCTACACATGTATTTGCTGAACGGTGAAAGCACACAGTAATGCACGTTTCTCCCAGCAAATACACTGTTTCTAAGGAAATGGGAACACACTGAGGAGACACATGTGGGAGCTACTGTGACTAAAACTGAGCTTCCCTACGCACAGGGAAGCAAGAGAAATGCTGATTTCATCAAGCCTAGTTACATACACAGAATCTGTACTACTGCGCAAATAGGCAAATCCCTTTAGGTAAAAAACTCATTTCTGACAAAGTTGCCCAAATGCATCTCAGAAGTCTGCAACTTGTTCCCTGAGTTAGAAAACGTCGAGAAACGGTGGTTTCTGCTAGCGCTGTGCTTCTACACATGTACTTGCCGAACGGTGTAAGCGCACAGTAATGCACTTTTCTCCCAGCAAATACAGTGTTTCTAAGGAAATGGGAACACACTGAGGAGACACTTGTGGGAGCTACTGTGACTAAAACTGAGCTTCCCTCTGCACAGGGAAGCAAGAGAAATGCTGATTTCATCAAGCCCAGTTACATACTCAGAATCTGTACTACTGCGCAAATAGGCATGTCTCTGTAGGCAAAAAACTCATTTCTGACAAAGTTGCCCAAATGCATCTCAGAAGTGTGCAACTTGTTCCCTGAGTTAGAAAACATCGAGAAACGGTCGTTTCTGCTAGTGCTGTGCTTCTACACATGTATTTGCTGAACGGTGAAAGCACACAGTAATGCACTTTTCTCCCAGCAAAGACACTGTTTCTAAGGAAATGGGAACACACTGAGGAGACACTTGTGGGAGCGACTGTGACTAAAACTGAGCTTCCCTACGCACAGGGAAGAAAGAGAAATGCTGATTTCATGAAGCCCAGTTACATACTCAGAATCTGTACTACTGCGCAAAAAGGCATGTCTCTGTAGGCAAAAAACTCATTTCTGACAAAGTGGCCCAAATGCATCTCAGAAGTGTGCAACTTGTTCCCTGAGTTAGAAAACGTTGAGAAACGGTCTTTTCTGCTAGCGCTGTGCTTCTACACATGTACTTGCTGAACGGTGAAAGCGCACAGTAATGCACTTTTCTCCCAGCATATACAGTGTTTCTAAGGAAATGGGAACACACTGAGGAGACACTTGTGGGAGCTACTGTGACTAAAACTGAGCTTCCCTACGCACAGGGAAGCAAGAGAAATGCTGATTTCATCAAGTCCAGTTACATACTCAGAGTCTGTACTACTGCGCAAATAGGCATGTCTCTGTAGGCAAAAAACTCATTTCTGACAAAGTTGCCCAAATGCATCTCAGAAGTGTGCAACTTGTTCCCTGAGTTAGAAAACGTCGAGAAACGTTCGTTTCTGCTAGCGCTGTGCTTCTACACATGTATTTGCTGAACGGTGAAAGCACACAGTAATGCACGTTTCTCCCAGCAAATACACTGTTTCTAAGGAAATGGGAACACACTGAGGAGACACATGTGGGAGCTACTGTGACTAAAACTGAGCTTCCCTACGCACAGGGAAGCAAGAGAAATGCTGATTTCATCAAGCCTAGTTACATACACAGAATCTGTACTACTGCGCAAATAGGCAAATCCCTTTAGGTAAAAAACTCATTTCTGACAAAGTTGCCCAAATGCATCTCAGAAGTCTGCAACTTGTTCCCTGAGTTAGAAAACGTCGAGAAACGGTGGTTTCTGCTAGCGCTGTGCTTCTACACATGTACTTGCCGAACGGTGTAAGCGCAAAGTAATGCACTTTTCTCCCAGCAAATACAGTGTTTCTAAGGAAATGGGAACACACTGAGGAGACACTTGTGGGAGCTACTGTGACTAAAACTGAGCTTCCCTCTGCACAGGGAAGCAAGAGAAATGCTGATTTCATCAAGCCCAGTTACATACTCAGAATCTGTACTACTGCGCAAATAGGCATGTCTCTGTAGGCAAAAAACTCATTTCTGACAAAGTTGCCCAAATGCATCTCAGAAGTGTGCAACTTGTTCCCTGAGTTAGAAAACGTCGAGAAACGTTCGTTTCTGCTAGCGCTGTGCTTCTACACATGTACTTGCTGAACGGTGAAAGCTCACAGTAATGCACTTTTCTCCCAGCAAATACACTGTTTCTAAGGAAATGGGAACACACTGAGGAGACACTTGTGGGAGCTACTGTGACTAAAACTGAGCTTTCCTACGCACAGGGAAGCAAGAGAAATGCTGATTTCATCAAGCCCAGTTACATACTCAGAATCTGTACTACTGCGCAAATAGGCATGTCTCTGTAGGCAAAAAACTCATTTCTGACAAAGTTGCCCAAATGCATCTCAGAAGTGTGCAACTTGTTCCCTGAGTTAGAAAACGTCGAGAAACGGTCGTATCTGCTAGGGCTGTGCTTCTACACATGTATTTGCTGAACGGTGAAAGCGCACAGTAATGTACTTTTCTCCAAGCAAATACACTGTTTCTAAGGAAATGGGAACACACTGAGGAGACACTTGTGGGAGCTACTGTGACTAAATCTGAGCTTCCCTACGCACAGGGAAGCAAGAGATATGCTGATTTCATCAAGCCCAGTTACATACTCAGAATCTGTACTACTGCGCAAATAGGCATGTCTCTTTAGGCAAAAAACTCATTTCTGACAAAGTTGCCCAAATGCATCTCAGAAGTGTGCAACTTGTTCCCTGAGTTAGAAAACGTCGAGAAACGTTCGTTTCTGCTAGCGCTGTGCTTCTACACATGTATTTGCTGAACGGTGAAAGCGCACAGTAATGCACTTTTCTCCCAGGAAATACACTGTTACTAAGGAAATGAGAACAAACTGAGGAGACACTTGTGGGAGCTACTGTTACTAAAACTGAGCTTCCCTACGCACAGGGAAGCAAGAGAAATGCTGATTTCGTCAAGCCTAGTTACATACTCAGAATCTGTACTACTGCGCAAATAGGCATGTCTCTTTAGGCAAAAAACTCATTTCTGACAAAGTTGCCCAAATGCATCTCAGAAGTGTGCAACTTGTTCCCTGAGTTAGAAAACGTCGAGAAACGGTCGTTTCTGCTAGCGCTGTGCTTCTACACATGTACTTGCTGAACGGTGAAAGCGCCCAGTAATGCACTTTTCCCCCAGCAAATATACTGTTTCTAAGGAAATGGGAACACACTGAGGAGACACTTGTGGGAGCTACTGTGACTAAAATTGAGCTTCCCTACGCACAGCGAAGCAAGAGAAATGCTGATTTCATCAAGCCCAGTTACATACTCAGAATCTGTACTACTGCTCAAATAGGCATGTCTCTGTAGGCAAAAAATTCATTTCTAACAAAGTTGCCCAAATTCATCTCAGAAGTGTGCAACATTTTCCCTGAGTTAGAAAACGTCGAGAAACGGTCGTTTCTGCTAGCGCTGTGCTTCTACCCATGTATTTGCTGAACGGTGAAAGCACACAGTAATGCACTTTTTTCCCAGCAAATTCACTGTTTCTAAGGAAATGGGAACACACTGAGGAGACACTTGTGGGAGCTACTGTGACTAAAACTGAGCTTCCCTACGCACAGGGAAGCAAGAGAAATGCTGATTTCATCAAACCCAGTTACATACTCAGAATCTGTACTACTGCGCAAATAGGCATGTCTCTTTAGGCAAAAAACTCATTTCTGACAAAGTTGCCCAAATGCATCTCAGAAGTGTGCAACTTGTTCCCTGAGTTAGAAAACGTCGAGAAACGGTCGTTTCTCCTAGCGCTGTGCTTCTACACATGTACTTGCTGAACGGTGAAAGCGCACAGTAATGCACTTTTCTCCCAGCAAATACACTGTTTCTAAGGAAATTGGAACAGACTGAGGAGACACTTGTGGGAGCTACTGTGACTAAAACTGAGCTTCCCTACACACAGGGAAGCAAGAGAAATGCTGATTTCACCAAGTCCAGTTACATACTCAGAATCTGTACAACTGCGCGAATACGCATGTCTCTGTAGGCAAAAAACTCATTTCTGACAAAGTTGCCCAAATGCATCTCAGAAGTGTGCAACTTCTTACCTGAGTTAGAAAAAGTCGAGAAACAGTCGTTTCTGCTAGTGCTGTGCTTCTACACATGTATGTGCTGAACGGTGAAAGCGCACAGTAATGCACTTTTCTCCCAGAATATACACTATTTCTAAGGAAATGGGAACACACTGAGGAGACACTTGTGGGAGCTACAGTTTCTAAAACTGAGCTTCCCTACGCACAGGGAAGCAAGAGAAATGCTGATTTCATCAAGCACAGTTACATACTCAGAATCTGTACTACTGCGCAAATAGGCATGTCTCTTTAGGCAAAAAACTCATTTCTGACAAAGTTGCCCAAATGCATCTCAGAAGTGTGCAACTTGTTCCCTGAGTTAGAAAACGTTGAGAAACGGTCTTTTCTGCTAGCGCTGTGCTTCTACACATGTACTTGCTGAACGGTGAAAGCGCACAGTAATGCACTTTTCTCCCAGCAAAGACACAGTTTCTAAGGAAATGGGAACACACTGAGGAGACACTTGTGGAAGCTACTGTGACTAAAACTGAGCTTCCCTACGCACAGGGAAGCAAGAGAAATGCTGATTTCATCAAGCCCAGTTACATACTCAGAATCTGTACTACTGCGCAAATAGGCATGTCTCTGTAGGCAAAAAACTCATTTCTGACAAAGTTGCCCAAATGCATCTCAGAAGTGTGCAACTTGTTCCCTGAGTTAGAAAACATCGAGAAACGGTCGTTTCTGCTAGTGCTGTGCTTCTACACATGTATTTGCTGAACGGTGAAAGCACACAGTAATGCACTTTTCTCCCAGCAAAGACACTGTTTCTAAGGAAATGGGAACACACTGAGGAGACACTTGTGGGAGCGACTGTGACTAAAACTGAGCTTCCCTACGCACAGGGAAGAAAGAGAAATGCTGATTTCATGAAGCCCAGTTACATACTCAGAATCTGTACTACTGCGCAAAAAGGCATGTCTCTGTAGGCAAAAAACTCATTTCTGACAAAGTGGCCCAAATGCATCTCAGAAGTGTGCAACTTGTTCCCTGAGTTAGAAAACGTTGAGAAACGGTCTTTTCTGCTAGCGCTGTGCTTCTACACATGTACTTGCTGAACGGTGAAAGCGCACAGTAATGCACTTTTCTCCCAGCATATACAGTGTTTCTAAGGAAATGGGAACACACTGAGGAGACACTTGTGGGAGCTACTGTGACTAAAACTGAGCTTCCCTACGCACAGGGAAGCAAGAGAAATGCTGATTTCATCAAGTCCAGTTACATACTCAGAGTCTGTACTACTGCGCAAATAGGCATGTCTCTGTAGGCAAAAAACTCATTTCTGACAAAGTTGCCCAAATGCATCTCAGAAGTGTGCAACTTGTTCCCTGAGTTAGAAAACGTCGAGAAACGTTCGTTTCTGCTAGCGCTGTGCTTCTACACATGTATTTGCTGAACGGTGAAAGCACACAGTAATGCACGTTTCTCCCAGCAAATACACTGTTTCTAAGGAAATGGGAACACACTGAGGAGACACATGTGGGAGCTACTGTGACTAAAACTGAGCTTCCCTACGCACAGGGAAGCAAGAGAAATGCTGATTTCATCAAGCCTAGTTACATACACAGAATCTGTACTACTGCGCAAATAGGCAAGTCCCTTTAGGTAAAAAACTCATTTCTGACAAAGTTGCCCAAATGCATCTCAGAAGTCTGCAACTTGTTCCCTGAGTTAGAAAACGTCGAGAAACGGTGGTTTCTGCTAGCGCTGTGCTTCTACACATGTACTTGCCGAACGGTGTAAGCGCACAGTAATGCACTTTTCTCCCAGCAAATACAGTGTTTCTAAGGAAATGGGAACACACTGAGGAGACACTTGTGGGAGCTACTGTGACTAAAACTGAGCTTCCCTCTGCACAGGGAAGCAAGAGAAATGCTGATTTCATCAAGCCCAGTTACATACTCAGAATCTGTACTACTGCGCAAATAGGCATGTCTCTGTAGGCAAAAAACTCATTTCTGACAAAGTTGCCCAAATGCATCTCAGAAGTGTGCAACTTGTTCCCTGAGTTAGAAAACGTCGAGAAACGTTCGTTTCTGCTAGCGCTGTGCTTCTACACATGTACTTGCTGAACGGTGAAAGCTCACAGTAATGCACTTTTCTCCCAGCAAATACACTGTTTCTAAGGAAATGGGAACACACTGAGGAGACACTTGTGGGAGCTACTGTGAATAAAACTGAGCTTTCCTACGCACAGGGAAGCAAGAGAAATGCTGATTTCATCAAGCCCAGTTACATACTCAGAATCTGTACTACTGCGCAAATAGGCATGTCTCTGTAGGCAAAAAACTCATTTCTGACAAAGTTGCCCAAATGCATCTCAGAAGTGTGCAAATTGTTCCCTGAGTTAGAAAACGTCGAGAAACGGTCGTTTTTGCTAGCGCTGTGCTTCTACACATGTATTTGCTGAACGGTGAAAGAGCACAGTAATGCACTTTTCTCCCAGCAAAGACACTGTTTCTAAGGAAATGGGAACACACTGAGGAGACACTTTTGGGAGCTACTGTGACTAAAACTGAGCTTCCCTACGCACAGGGAAGCAAGAGAAATGCTGATTTCATCAAGCCCAGTTACATACTCAGAATCTGTACTACTGCGCAAATAGGCATGTCTCTGTAGGCAAAAAACTCATTTCTGACAAAGTTGCCCAAATGCATCTCAGAAGTGTGCAACTTGTTCCCTGAGTTAGAAAACGTCGAGAAACGGTCGTTTCTGCTAGCGCTGTGCTTCTACACATGTACTTGCTGAACGGTGAAAGCGCACATTAATGCACTTTTCTCCCAGCATATACACTGTTTCTAAGGAAATGGGAACACACTGAGGAGACACTTGTGGGAGCTACTGTGACTAAAACTGAGCTTCCCTACGCACAGGGAAGCAAGAGAAATGCTGATTTCATCAAGCCCAGTTACATACTCAGAGTCTGTACTACTGCGCAAATAGGCATGTCTCTATAGGCAAAAAACTCATTTCTGACAAAGTTGCCCAAATGCATCTCAGAAGTGTGCAACTTGTTCCCTGAGTTAGAAAACGTTGAGAAACGGTCTTTTCTGCTAGCGCTGTGCTTCTACACATGTACTTGCTGAACGGTGAAAGCGCACAGTAATGCACTTTTCTCCCAGCATATACAGTGTTTCTAAGGAAATGGGAACACACTGAGGAGACACTTGTGGGAGCTACTGTGACTAAAACTGAGCTTCCCTACGCACAGGGAAGCAAGAGAAATGCTGATTTCATCAAGTCCAGTTACATACTCAGAGTCTGTACTACTGCGCAAATAGGCATGTCTCTGTAGGCAAAAAACTCATTTCTGACAAAGTTGCCCAAATGCATCTCAGAAGTGTGCAACTTGTTCCCTGAGTTAGAAAACGTCGAGAAACGTTCGTTTCTGCTAGCGCTGTGCTTCTACACATGTATTTGCTGAACGGTGAAAGCACACAGTAATGCACGTTTCTCCCAGCAAATACACTGTTTCTAAGGAAATGGGAACACACTGAGGAGACACATGTGGGAGCTACTGTGACTAAAACTGAGCTTCCCTACGCACAGGGAAGCAAGAGAAATGCTGATTTCATCAAGCCTAGTTACCTACACAGAATCTGTACTACTGCGCAAATAGGCAAATCCCTTTAGGTAAAAAACTCATTTCTGACAAAGTTGCCCAAATGCATCTCAGAAGTCTGCAACTTGTTCCCTGAGTTAGAAAACGTCGAGAAACGGTGGTTTCTGCTAGCGCTGTGCTTCTACACATGTACTTGCCGAACGGTGTAAGCGCACAGTAATGCACTTTTCTCCCAGCAAATACAGTGTTTCTAAGGAAATGGGAACACACTGAGGAGACACTTGTGGGAGCTACTGTGACTAAAACTGAGCTTCCCTCTGCACAGGGAAGCAAGAGAAATGCTGATTTCATCAAGCCCAGTTACATACTCAGAATCTGTACTACTGCGCAAATAGGCATGTCTCTGTAGGCAAAAAACTCATTTCTGACAAAGTTGCCCAAATGCATCTCAGAAGTGTGCAACTTGTTCCCTGAGTTAGAAAACGTCGAGAAACGTTCGTTTCTGCTAGCGCTGTGCTTCTACACATGTACTTGCTGAACGGTGAAAGCTCACAGTAATGCACTTTTCTCCCAGCAAATACACTGTTTCTAAGGAAATGGGAACACACTGAGGAGACACTTGTGGGAGCTACTGTGACTAAAACTGAGCTTTCCTACGCACAGGGAAGCAAGAGAAATGCTGATTTCATCAAGCCCAGTTACATACTCAGAATCTGTACTACTGCGCAAATAGGCATGTCTCTGTAGGCAAAAAACTCATTTCTGACAAAGTTGCCCAAATGCATCTCAGAAGTGTGCAACTTGTTCCCTGAGTTAGAAAACGTCGAGAAACGGTCGTATCTGCTAGGGCTGTGCTTCTACACATGTATTTGCTGAACGGTGAAAGCGCACAGTAATGTACTTTTCTCCAAGCAAATACACTGTTTCTAAGGAAATGGGAACACACTGAGGAGACACTTGTGGGAGCTACTGTGACTAAATCTGAGCTTCCCTACGCACAGGGAAGCAAGAGATATGCTGATTTCATCAAGCCCAGTTACATACTCAGAATCTGTACTACTGCGCAAATAGGCATGTCTCTTTAGGCAAAAAACTCATTTCTGACAAAGTTGCCCAAATGCATCTCAGAAGTGTGCAACTTGTTCCCTGAGTTAGAAAACGTCGAGAAACGTTCGTTTCTGCTAGCGCTGTGCTTCTACACATGTATTTGCTGAACGGTGAAAGCGCACAGTAATGCACTTTTCTCCCAGGAAATACACTGTTACTAAGGAAATGAGAACAAACTGAGGAGACACTTGTGGGAGCTACTGTTACTAAAACTGAGCTTCCCTACGCACAGGGAAGCAAGAGAAATGCTGATTTCGTCAAGCCTAGTTACATACTCAGAATCTGTACTACTGCGCAAATAGGCATGTCTCTTTAGGCAAAAAACTCATTTCTGACAAAGTTGCCCAAATGCATCTCAGAAGTGTGCAACTTGTTCCCTGAGTTAGAAAACGTCGAGAAACGGTCGTTTCTGCTAGCGCTGTGCTTCTACACATGTACTTGCTGAACGGTGAAAGCGCCCAGTAATGCACTTTTCCCCCAGCAAATATACTGTTTCTAAGGAAATGGGAACACACTGAGGAGACACTTGTGGGAGCTACTGTGACTAAAATTGAGCTTCCCTACGCACAGCGAAGCAAGAGAAATGCTGATTTCATCAAGCCCAGTTACATACTCAGAATCTGTACTACTGCTCAAATAGGCATGTCTCTGTAGGCAAAAAATTCATTTCTAACAAAGTTGCCCAAATTCATCTCAGAAGTGTGCAACATTTTCCCTGAGTTAGAAAACGTCGAGAAACGGTCGTTTCTGCTAGCGCTGTGCTTCTACCCATGTATTTGCTGAACGGTGAAAGCACACAGTAATGCACTTTTTTCCCAGCAAATTCACTGTTTCTAAGGAAATGGGAACACACTGAGGAGACACTTGTGGGAGCTACTGTGACTAAAACTGAGCTTCCCTACGCACAGGGAAGCAAGAGAAATGCTGATTTCATCAAACCCAGTTACATACTCAGAATCTGTACTACTGCGCAAATAGGCATGTCTCTTTAGGCAAAAAACTCATTTCTGACAAAGTTGCCCAAATGCATCTCAGAAGTGTGCAACTTGTTCCCTGAGTTAGAAAACGTCGAGAAACGGTCGTTTCTCCTAGCGCTGTGCTTCTACACATGTACTTGCTGAACGGTGAAAGCGCACAGTAATGCACTTTTCTCCCAGCAAATACACTGTTTCTAAGGAAATTGGAACAGACTGAGGAGACACTTGTGGGAGCTACTGTGACTAAAACTGAGCTTCCCTACACACAGGGAAGCAAGAGAAATGCTGATTTCACCAAGTCCAGTTACATACTCAGAATCTGTACAACTGCGCGAATACGCATGTCTCTGTAGGCAAAAAACTCATTTCTGACAAAGTTGCCCAAATGCATCTCAGAAGTGTGCAACTTGTTCCCTGAGTTAGAAAAAGTCGAGAAACAGTCGTTTCTGCTAGTGCTGTGCTTCTACACATGTATGTGCTGAACGGTGAAAGCGCACAGTAATGCACTTTTCTCCCAGAATATACACTATTTCTAAGGAAATGGGAACACACTGAGGAGACACTTGTGGGAGCTACAGTTTCTAAAACTGAGCTTCCCTACGCACAGGGAAGCAAGAGAAATGCTGATTTCATCAAGCACAGTTACATACTCAGAATCTGTACTACTGCGCAAATAGGCATGTCTCTTTAGGCAAAAAACTCATTTCTGACAAAGTTGCCCAAATGCATCTCAGAAGTGTGCAACTTGTTCCCTGAGTTAGAAAACGTTGAGAAACGGTCTTTTCTGCTAGCGCTGTGCTTCTACACATGTACTTGCTGAACGGTGAAAGCGCACAGTAATGCACTTTTCTCCCAGCAAAGACACAGTTTCTAAGGAAATGGGAACACACTGAGGAGACACTTGTGGAAGCTACTGTGACTAAAACTGAGCTTCCCTACGCACAGGGAAGCAAGAGAAATGCTGATTTCATCAAGCCCAGTTACATACTCAGAATCTGTACTACTGCGCAAATAGGCATGTCTCTGTAGGCAAAAAACTCATTTCTGACAAAGTTGCCCAAATGCATCTCAGAAGTGTGCAACTTGTTCCCTGAGTTAGAAAACATCGAGAAACGGTCGTTTCTGCTAGTGCTGTGCTTCTACACATGTATTTGCTGAACGGTGAAAGCACACAGTAATGCACTTTTCTCCCAGCAAAGTCACTGTTTCTAAGGAAATGGGAACACACTGAGGAGACACTTGTGGGAGCGACTGTGACTAAAACTGAGCTTCCCTACGCACAGGGAAGAAAGAGAAATGCTGATTTCATGAAGCCCAGTTACATACTCAGAATCTGTACTACTGCGCAAAAAGGCATGTCTCTGTAGGCAAAAAACTCATTTCTGACAAAGTGGCCCAAATGCATCTCAGAAGTGTGCAACTTGTTCCCTGAGTTAGAAAACGTTGAGAAACGGTCTTTTCTGCTAGGGCTGTGCTTCTACACATGCATTTGCTGAACGGTGAAAGCACACAGTAATGCACGTTTCTCCCAGCAAATACACTGTTTCTAAGGAAATGGGAACACACTGAGGAGACACATGTGGGAGCTACTGTGACTAAAACTGAGCTTCCCTACGCACAGGGAAGCAAGAGAAATGCTGATTTCATCAAGCCTAGTTACATACACAGAATCTGTACTACTGCGCAAATAGGCAAGTCCCTTTAGGTAAAAAACTCATTTCTGACAAAGTTGCCCAAATGCATCTCAGAAGTCTGCAACTTGTTCCCTGAGTTAGAAAACGTCGAGAAACGGTGGTTTCTGCTAGCGCTGTGTTTCTACACATGTACTTGCCGAACGGTGTAAGCGCACAGTAATGCACTTTTCTCCCAGCAAATACAGTGTTTCTAAGGAAATGGGAACACACTGAGGAGACACTTGTGGGAGCTACTGTGACTAAAACTGAGCTTCCCTCTGCACAGGGAAGCAAGAGAAATGCTGATTTCATCAAGCCCAGTTACATACTCAGAATCTGTACTACTGCGCAAATAGGCATGTCTCTGTAGGCAAAAAACTCATTTCTGACAAAGTTGCCCAAATGCATCTCAGAAGTGTGCAACTTGTTCCCTGAGTTAGAAAACGTCGAGAAACGTTCGTTTCTGCTAGCGCTGTGCTTCTACACATGTACTTGCTGAACGGTGAAAGCTCACAGTAATGCACTTTTCTCCCAGCAAATACACTGTTTCTAAGGAAATGGGAACACACTGAGGAGACACTTGTGGGAGCTACTGTGACTAAAACTGAGCTTTCCTACGCACAGGGAAGCAAGAGAAATGCTGATTTCATCAAGCCCAGTTACATACTCAGAATCTGTACTACTGCGCAAATAGGCATGTCTCTGTAGGCAAAAAACTCATTTCTGACAAAGTTGCCCAAATGCATCTCAGAAGTGTGCAAATTGTTCCCTGAGTTAGAAAACGTCGAGAAACGGTCGTTTTTGCTAGCGCTGTGCTTCTACACATGTATTTGCTGAACGGTGAAAGAGCACAGTAATGCACTTTTCTCCCAGCAAAGACACTGTTTCTAAGGAAATGGGAACACACTGAGGAGACACTTTTGGGAGCTACTGTGACTAAAACTGAGCTTCCCTACGCACAGGGAAGCAAGAGAAATGCTGATTTCATCAAGCCCAGTTACATACTCAGAATCTGTACTACTGCGCAAATAGGCATGTCTCTGTAGGCAAAAAACTCATTTCTGACAAAGTTGCCCAAATGCATCTCAGAAGTGTGCAAATTGTTCCCTGAGTTAGAAAACGTCGAGAAACGGTCGTTTTTGCTAGCGCTGTGCTTCTACACATGTATTTGCTGAACGGTGAAAGAGCACAGTAATGCACTTTTCTCCCAGCAAAGACACTGTTTCTAAGGAAATGGGAACACACTGAGGAGACACTTTTGGGAGCTACTGTGACTAAAACTGAGCTTCCCTACGCACAGGGAAGCAAGAGAAATGCTGATTTCATCAAGCCCAGTTACATACTCAGAATCTGTACTACTGCGCAAATAGGCATGTCTCTGTAGGCAAAAAACTCATTTCTGACAAAGTTGCCCAAATGCATCTCAGAAGTGTGCAACTTGTTCCCTGAGTTAGAAAACGTCGAGAAATGGTCGTTTCTGCTAGCGCTGTGCTTCTACACATGTACTTGCTGAACGGTGAAAGCGCACAGTAATGCACTTTTCTCCCAGCATATACACTGTTTCTAAGGAAATGGGAACACACTGAGGAGACACTTGTGGGAGCTACTGTGACTAAAACTGAGCTTCCCTACGCACAGGGAAGCAAGAGAAATGCTGATTTCATCAAGTCCAGTTACATACTCAGAGTCTGTACTACTGCGCAAATAGGCATGTCTCTATAGGCAAAAAACTCATTTCTGACAAAGTTGCCCAAATGCATCTCAGAAGTGTGCAACTTGTTCCCTGAGTTAGAAAACGTCGAGAAACGTTCGTTTGTGCTAGCGCTGTGCTTCTACACATGTATTTGCTGAACGGTGAAAGCACAGAGTAATGCACTTTTCTCCCAGCAAAAACACTGTTTTTAAGGAAATGGGAACACACTGAGGAGACACATGTGGGAGCTACTGTGACTAAAACTGAGCTTCCTACGCTCAGGGAAGCAAGAGAAATGCTGATTTCATCAAGCCCAGTTACATACTCAAAATCTGTACTACTGCGCAAATAGGCATGTCTCTTTAGGCAAAAAACTCATTTCTGATAAAGTTGCCCAAATGCATCTCAGAAGTGTGCAACTTGTTCTCTGAGTTAGAAAACGTCGAGACACGGTCTTTTCTGCTAGCTCTGTGCTTTTACACATGTACTTGCTGAACGGTGAAAGCGCACAGTAATGTGCACTATTCTCCCAGCAAATACACTGTTTCTAAGGACATGGGAACACACTGAGGAGACACTTGTGCGAGCTACTGTGACTAAAACTGAGCTTCCCTATGCACATGGAAGCAAGAGAAATGCTGATTTCATGAAGCCCAGTTACATACTCACAATCTGTACTACTGCGCAAATCGGCATGTCTCTTTAGGCAAAAAACTCATTTCTGACAAAGTTGCCCAAATGCATCTCAGAAGTGTTCAACTTGTTCCCTGAGTTAGAAAACGTCGAGAAACGTTTGTTTCTGCTAGCGCTGTGCTTCTACACATGTATTTGCTGGACGGTGAAAGCGCACAGTAATGCACTTTTCTCCCAGCAAAGACACTGTTTCTAAGGAAATGGGAACACACTGAGGAGACACTTGTGGGAGCTACTGTGACTAAAACTGAGCTTCCCTACGCACAGGGAAGCAAGAGAAATGCTGATTTCATCAAGCCCAGTTACATACTCAGAATCTGTACTACTGCGCAAATAGGCATGTCTCTTTAGGCAAAAAACTCATTTCTGATAAAGTTGCCCAAATGCATCTCAGAAGTGTGCAACTTGTTCTCTGAGTTAGAAAACGTCGAGACACGGTCTTTTCTGCTAGCGCTGTGCTTCTACACGTGTACTTGCTGAACGGTGAAAGCGCACAGTAATGTGCACTATTCTCCCAGCAAATACACTGTTTCTAAGGAAATGGGAACACACGCAGGAGACACTTGTGCGAGCTACTGTGACTAAAACTGAGCTTCCCTATGCACAGGGAAGCAAGAGAAATGCTGATTTCATCAAGCCCAGTTACATACTCACAATCTGTACTACTGTGCAAATAGGCATGTCTCTTTAGGCAAAAAACTCATTCCTGACAAAGTTGTCCAAATGCATCTCAGAAGAGTGCAACTTGTTCCCTGAGTTAGAAAACGTCGAGAAACGTTCGTTTCTGCTAGCGCTGTGCTTCTACACATGTATTTGCTGAACGGTGAAAGCGCACAGTAATGCACTTTTCTCCCAGCATATACACTGTTTCTAAGGAAATGGGAACACACTGAGGAGACACTTGTGGGAGCTACTGTGACTAAAACTGAGCTTCCCTACGCACAGGGAAGCAAGAGAAATGCTGATTTCATCAAGCCCAGTTACATACTCAGAATCTGTACTACTGCGCAAATAGGCATGTCTCTTTAGGCAAAAAACTCATTTTTGATAAAGTTGCCCAAATGCATCTCAGAAGTGTGCAACTTGTTCTCTGAGTTAGAAAACGTCGAGACACGGTCTTTTCTGCTAGCGCTGTGCTTCTACACGTGTACTTGCTGAACGGTGAAAGCGCACAGTAATGTGCACTATTCTCCCAGCAAATACACTGTTTCTAAGGAAATTGGAACACACGCAGGAGACACTTGTGCGAGCTACTGTGACTAAAACTGAGCTTCCCTATGCACAGGGAAGCAAGAGAAATGCTGATTTCATCAAGCCCAGTTACATACTCACAATCTGTACTACTGTGCAAATAGGCATGTCTCTTTAGGCAAAAAACTCATTCCTGACAAAGTTGTCCAAATGCATCTCAGAAGAGTGCAACTTGTTCCCTGAGTTAGAAAACGTCGAGAAACGTTCGTTTCTGCTAGCGCTGTGCTTCTACACATGTATTTGCTGAACGGTGAAAGCTCACAGTAATGCACTTTTCTTCCAGCAAATACACTGTTTCTAAGGAAATGGGAACACACTGAGGAGACACTTGTGGGAGCTACTGTGACTAAAACTAAGCTTCCCTACGCACAGGGAAGCAAGAGAAATGCTGATTTCATCAAGCCCAGTAACATACTCAGAATCTGTACTACTGCGCAAATAGGCATGTCTCTGTATGCAAAAAACTGATTTCTGACAAAGTTGCCCAAATGCATCTCAGAAGTGTGCAACTTGTTCCCTGAGTTAGAAAACGTTGAGAAACGGTCTTTTCTGCTAGCGCTGTGCTTCTACACATGTACTTGCTGAACGGTGAAAGCGCACAGTAATGCACTTTTCTCCCAGCAATGACACAGTTTCTAAGGAAATGGGAACACACTGAGGAGACACTTGTGGAAGCTACTGTGACTAAAACTGAGCTTCCCTACGCACAGGGAAGCAAGAGAAATGCTGATTTCATCAAGCCCAGTTACATACTCAGAATCTGTACTACTGCGCAAATAGGCATGTCTCTGTAGGCAAAAAACTCATTTCTGACAAAGTTGCCCAAATGCATCTCAGAAGTGTGCAACTTGTTCCCTGAGTTAGAAAACATCGAGAAACGGTCGTTTCTGCTAGTGCTGTGCTTCTACACATGTATTTGCTGAACGGTGAAAGAGCACAGTAATGCACTTTTCTCCCAGCAAATACACTGTTTCTAAGGAAATGGGAACACACTGAGGAGACACTTGTGGGAGCGACTGTGACTAAAACTGAGCTTCCCTACGCACAGGGAAGAAAGAGAAATGCTGATTTCATGAAGCCCAGTTACATACTCAGAATCTGTACTACTGCGCAAAAAGGCATGTCTCTGTAGGCAAAAAACTCATTTCTGACAAAGTGGCCCAAATGCATCTCAGAAGTGTGCAACTTGTTCCCTGAGTTAGAAAACGTTGAGAAACGGTCTTTTCTGCTAGCGCTGTGCTTCTACACATGTACTTGCTGAACGGTGAAAGCGCACAGTAATGCACTTTTCTCCCAGCATATACAGTGTTTCTAAGGAAATGGGAACACACTGAGGAGACACTTGTGGGAGCTACTGTGACTAAAACTGAGCTTCCCTACGCACAGGGAAGCAAGAGAAATGCTGATTTCATCAAGTCCAGTTACATACTCAGAGTCTGTACTACTGCGCAAATAGGCATGTCTCTGTAGGCAAAAAACTCATTTCTGACAAAATTGCCCAAATGCATCTCAGAAGTGTGCAACTTGTTCCCTGAGTTAGAAAACGTCGAGAAACGTTCGTTTCTGCTAGCGCTGTGCTTCTACACATGTATTTGCTGAACGGTGAAAGCACACAGTAATGCACGTTTCTCCCAGCAAATACACTGTTTCTAAGGAAATGGGAACACACTGAGGAGACACATGTGGGAGCTACTGTGACTAAAACTGAGCTTCCCTACGCACAGGGAAGCAAGAGAAATGCTGATTTCATCAAGCCTAGTTACATACACAGAATCTGTACTACTGCGCAAATAGGCATGTCCCTTTAGGTAAAAAACTCATTTCTGACAAAGTTGCCCAAATGCATCTCAGAAGTCTGCAACTTGTTCCCTGAGTTAGAAAACGTCGAGAAACGGTGGTTTCTGCTAGCGCTGTGCTTCTACACATGTACTTGCCGAACGGTGTAAGCGCACAGTAATGCACTTTTCTCCCAGCAAATACAGTGTTTCTAAGGAAATGGGAACACACTGAGGAGACACTTGTGGGAGCTACTGTGACTAAAACTGAGCTTCCCTATGCACAGGGAAGCAAGAGAAATGCTGATTTCATCAAGCCCAGTTACATACTCAGAATCTGTACTACTGCGCAAATAGGCATGTCTCTGTAGGCAAAAAACTCATTTCTGACAAAGTTGCCCAAATGCATCTCAGAAGTGTGCAACTTGTTCCCTGAGTTAGAAAACGTCGAGAAACGTTCGTTTCTGCTAGCGCTGTGCTTCTACACATGTACTTGCTGAACGGTGAAAGCTCACAGTAATGCACTTTTCTCCCAGCAAATACACTGTTTCTAAGGAAATGGGAACACACTGAGGAGACACTTGTGGGAGCTACTGTGACTAAAACTGAGCTTTCCTACACACAGGGAAGCCAGAGAAATGCTGATTTCATCAAGCCCAGTTACATACTCAGAATCTGTACTACTGCGCAAATAGGCATGTCTCTGTAGGCAAAAAACTCATTTCTGACAAAGTTGCCCAAATGCTTCTTAGAAGTGTGCAAATTGTTCCCTGAGTTAGAAAACGTCGAGAAACGGTCGTTTTTGCTAGCGCTGTGCTTCTACACATGTATTTGCTGAACGGTGAAAGAGCACAGTAATGCACTTTTCTCCCAGCAAAGACACTGTTTCTAAGGAAATGGGAACACAGTGAGGAGACACTTTTGGGAGCTGCTGTGACTAAAACTGAGCTTCCCTACGCACAGGGAAGCAAGAGAAATGCTGATTTCATCAAGCCCAGTTACATACTCAGAATCTGTACTACTGCGCAAATAGGCATGTCTCTGTAGGCAAAAAACTCATTTCTGACAAAGTTGCCCAAATGCATCTCAGAAGTGTGCAACTTGTTCCCTGAGTTAGAAAACGTCGAGAAACGGTCGTTTCTGCTAGCGCTGTGCTTCTACACATGTACTTGCTGAACGGTGAAAGCGCACAGTAATGCACTTTTCTCCCAGCATATACACTGTTTCTAAGGAAATGGGAACGCACTGAGGAGACACTTGTGGGAGCTACTGTGACTAAAACTGAGCTTCCCTACGCACAGGGAAGCAAGAGAAATGCTGATTTCATCAAGTCCAGTTACATACTCAGAGTCTGTACTACTGCGCAAATAGGCATGTCTCTGTAGGCAAAAAACTCATTTCTGACAAAGTTGCCCAAATGCATCTCAGAAGTGTGCAACTTGTTCCCTGAGTTAGAAAACGTCGAGAAACGTTCGTTTCTGCTAGCGCTGTGCTTCTACACATGTATTTGCTGAACGGTGAAAGCACAGAGTAATGCACTTTTCTCCCAGCAAATACACTGTTTCTAAGGAAATGGGAACACACTGAGGAGACACATGTGGGAGCTACTGTGACTAAAACTGAGCTTCCTACGCTCAGGGAAGCAAGAGAAATGCTGATTTCATCAAGCCCAGTTACATACTCAAAATCTGTACTACTGCGCAAATAGGCATGTCTCTTTAGGCAAAAAACTCATTTCTGATAAAGTTGCCCAAATGCATCTCAGAAGTGTACAACTTGTTCTCTGAGTTAGAAAACGTCGAGACACGGTCTTTTCTGCTAGCTCTGTGCTTCTACACATGTACTTGCTGAACGGTGAAAGCGCACAGTAATGTGCACTATTCTCCCAGCAAATACACTGTTTCTAAGGAAATGGGAACACACTGAGGAGACACTTGTGCGAGCTACTGTGACTAAAACTGAGCTTCCCTATGCACATGGAAGCAAGAGAAATGCTGATTTCATCAAGCCCAGTTACATACTCACAATCTGTACTACTGCGCAAATCGGCATGTCTCTTTAGGCAAAAAACTCATTTCTGACAAAGTTGCCCAAATGCATCTCAGAAGTGTGCAACTTGTTCCCTGAGTTAGAAAACGTTGAGAAACGTTCGTTTCTGTTAGCGCTGTGCTTCTACACATGTATTTGCTGAACGGTGAAAGCGCACAGTAATGCACTTTTCTTCCAGCAAATACACTGTTTCTAAGGAAATGGGAACACACTGAGGAGACACTTGTGGGAGCTACTGTGACTAAAACTGAGCTTCCCTACGCACAGGGAAGCAAGAGAAATGCTGATTTCATCAAGCCTAGTTACATACACAGAATCTGTACTACTGCGCAAATAGGCATGTCCCTTTAGGCAAAAAACTCATTTCTGACAAAGTTGCCCAAATGCATCTCAGAAGTCTGCAACTTGTTCCCTGAGTTAGAAAACGTCGAGAAACGGTGGTTTCTGCTAGCGCTGTGCTTCTACACATGTACTTGCTGAACGGTGAAAGCGCACAGTAATGCACTTTTCTCCCAGCAAATACAGTGTTTCTAAGGAAATGGGAACACACTGAGGAGACACTTGTGGGAGCTACTGTGACTAAAACTGAGCTTCCCTACGCACAGGGAAGCAAGAGAAATGCTGATTTCATCAAGCCCAGTTACATACTCAGAATCTGTACTACTGCGCAAATAGGCATGTCTCTGTAGGCAAAAAACTCATTTCTGCCAAAGTTGCCCAAATGCATCTCAGAAGTGTGCAACTTGTTCCCTGAGTTAGAAAACGTCGAGAAACGTTCGTTTCTGCTAGCGCTGTGCTTCTACACATGTACTTGCTGAACGATGAAAGCGCACAGTAATGCACTTTTCTCCCAGCAAATACACTGTTTCTAAGGAAATGGGAACACACTGAGGAGACACTTGTGGGAGCTACTGTGACTAAAACTGAGCTTCCCTACGCACAGGGAAGCAAGAGAAATGCTGATTTCATCAAGCCCAGTTACATACTCAGAATCTGTACTACTGCGCAAATAGGCATGTCTCTGTAGGCAAAAAACTCATTTCTGACAAAGTTGCCCAAATGCATCTCAGAAGTGTGCAACTTGTTCCCTGAGTTAGAAAACGTTGAGAATCGGTCGTTTCTGCTAGCGCTGTGCTTCTACACATGTATTTGCTGAACGGTGAAAGAGCACAGTAATGCACTTTTCTCCCAGCAAATACACTTTTTCTAAGGAAATGGGAAAACACTGAGGAGACATTTGTGGGAGCTACTGTGACTAAAACTGAGCTTCCCTACGCCCAGGGAAGCAAGAGAAATCCAGATTTCATCAAGCCCAGTTACATAGTCAGAATCTGTACTACTGCGCAAATAGGCATGTCTCTTTAGGCAAAAAACTCATTTCTGACAAAGTTGCCCAAATGCATCTCAGAAGTGTGCAACTTGTTCCCTGAGTTAGAAAACGTCGAGAAACGGTCGTTTCTGCTAGCGCTGTGCTTCTACACATGTATTTGCTGAACGGTGAAAGCGCACAGTAATGCACTTTTCTCCCAGCAAATACACTGTTTCTAAGGATATGGGAACACACTGAGGAGACACTTGTGGGAGCTACTGTGACTAATCTGAGCTTCCCTACGCACAGGGAAGCAAGAGAAATGCTGATTTCATCAAGCCCAGTTACATACTCAGAATCTGTACTACGGCGCAAATAGGCATGTCTCTGTAGGCAAAAAACTCATTTCTGACAAAGTTGCCCAAATGAATCTCAGAAGTGTGCAACTTGTTCCCTGAGTTAGAAAACGTCGAGAAACGGTCTTTTCTGCTAGCGCTGTGCTTCTACACATGTACTTGCTGAACGGTGAAAGCGCACAGTAATGCACTTTTCTCCCAGCATATACACTGTTTCTAAGGAAATGGGAACACACTGAGGAGACACTTGTGGGAGCTACTGTGACTAAAACTGAGCTTCCCTACGCACAGGGAAGCAAGAGAAATGCTGATTTCATCAAGCCCAGTTACATACTCAGAGTCTGTACTACTGCGCAAATAGGCATGTCTCTGTAGGCAAAAAACTCATTTCTGACAAAGTTGCCCAAATGAATCTCAGAAGTGTGCAACTTGTTCCCTGAGTTAGAAAACGTCGAGAAACGGTTTTTTCTGCTAGCGCTGTGCTTCTACACATGCATTTGCTGAACGGTGAAAACGCACAGTAATGCACTTTTCTCCCAGCAAATACACTGTTTCTAAGGAAATGGGAACACACTGAGGAGACACTTGTGGGAGCTACTGTGACTAATCTGAGCTTCCCTACGCACAGGGAAGCAAGAGAAATGCTGATTTCATCAAGCCCAGTTACATACTCAGAATGTGTACTACTGCGCAAATAGGCATGTCTCTTTAGGCAAAAAACTCATTTCTGACAAAGTTGCCCAAATGCATCTCAGAAGTGTGCAACTTGTTCCCTGAGTTAGAAAACGTCGGGAAACGGTCGTTTCTGCTAGCGCTGTGCTTCTACACATGTACTTGCTGAACGGTGAAAGCGCACAGTAATGCACTTTTCTCCCAGCAAATACACTGTTTCTCAGGAAATGGGAACACACTGAGGAGACACTTGTGGGAGCTACTGTGACTAAAACTGAGTTTCCCTACGCACAAGGAAGCAAGAGAAATGCTGATTTCATCAAGCCCAGTTACATACTCAGAATCTGTACTACTGCGCAAATAGGCATGTCTCTTTAGGCAAAAAACTCATTTCTGACAAAGTTGCCCAAATGCATCTCAGAAGTGTGCAACTTGTTCCCTGAGTTAGAAAACGTCGAGAAACGGTCGTTTATGCTAGCGCTGTGCTTCTACACATGTACTTGCTGACCGGTGAAATCGCACAGTAATGCACTTTTCTCCCAGCAAATACACTGTTTCTAAGGAAATGGGAACACACTGACGAGACACTTGTGGGAGCTACTGTGACTAAAACTGAGTTTCCCTACGCACAAGGAAGCAAGAGAAATGCTGATTTCATCAAGCCCAGTTACATACTCAGAATCTGTACTACTGCGCAAATAGGCATGTCTCTTTAGGCAAAAAACTCATTTCTGATAATGTTGCCCAAATGCATCTCAGAAGTGTGCAACTTGTTCCCTGAGTTAGAAAACGTCGAGAAACTGTCGTTTCTGCTAGCGCTGTGCTTCTACACATGTACTTGCTGAACGGTGAAAGCGCACAGTAATGCACTTTTCTCCCAGCAAATACACTGTTTCTAAGGAAATGGGAACACACTGAGGAGACACTTGTGGGAGCTACTGTGTCTAAAACTGAGCTTCCCTACGCATAGGGAAGCAAGAGAAATGCTGATTTCATCAAGCCCAGTTACATACTCAGAATCTGTACTACTGCGCAAATAGGCATGTCTCTGTAGGCAAAAAACTCATTTCTGACAAAGTTGCCCAAATGCATCTCAGAAGTGTGCAACTTGTTCCCTGAGTTAGAAAACGTCGAGAAACGGTCGTTTCTGCTAGCGCTGTGCCTCTACACATGTACTTGCTGAACGGTGAAAGCGCACAGTAATGCAATTTTCTCCCAGCATATACACTGTTTCAAAGGAAATGGGAACACACTGAGGAGACACTTGTGGGAGCTACTGTGACTAAAACTGAGCTTCCCTACGCACAGGGAAGCAAGAGAAATGCTGATTTCATCAAGTCCAGTTACATACTCAGAGTCTATACTACTGCGCAAATAGGCATGTCTCTGTAGGCAAAAAACTCATTTCTGACAAAGTTGCCCAAATGCATCTCAGAAGTGTGCAACTTGTTCCCTGAGTTAGAAAACGTCGAGAAACGGTCGTTTCTGCTAGCGCTGTGCTTCTACACATGTACTTGCTGAACGGTGAAAGCGCACAGTAATGCACTTTTCTCCCAGCATATACACTGTTTCTAAGGAAATGGGAACACACTGAGGAGACACTTGTGGGAGCTACTGTGACTAAAACTGAGCTTCCCTACGCACAGGGAAGCAAGAGAAATGCTGATTTCATCAAGCCCAGTTACATACTCAGAGTCTGTACTACTGCGCAAATTGGCATGTCTCTGTAGGCAAAAAACTCATTTCTGACAAAGTTGCCTAAATGCATCTCAGAAGTGTGCAACTTGTTCCCTGAGTTAGAAAACGTCGAGAAACGGTTTTTTCTGCTAGCGCTGTGCTTCTACACATGCATTTGCTGAACGGTGAAAGCGCACAGTAATGCACTTTTCTCCCAGCAAATACACTGTTTGTAAGGAAATGGGAACACACTGATGAGACACTTGTGGGAGCTACTGTGACTAAAACTGAGCTTCCCTACGCCCAGGGAAGCAAGAGAAATGCAGATTTCATCAAGCCCAGTTACATACTCAGAATCTGTACTACTGCGCAAATAGGCATGTCTCTGTAGGCAAAAAACTCATTTCTGACAAAGTTGCCCAAATGCATCTCAGAAGTGTGCAACATGTTCCCTGAGTTAGAAAACGTCGAGAAACGGTCGTTTCTGCTAGCGCTGTGCTTCTACACATGTATTTGCTGAACGGTGAAAGCTCACAGTAATGCACTTTTCTCCCAGCAAATACACTGTTTCTAAGGAAATGGGAACACACTGAGGAGACACTTGTGGGAGCTACTGTGACTAATCTGAGCTTCCCTACGCACAGGGAAGCAAGAGAAATGCTGATTTCATCAAGCCCAGTTACATACTCAGAATGTGTACTACTGCGCAAATAGGCATGTCTCTTTAGGCAAAAAACTCATTTCTGACAAAGTTGCCCAAATGCATCTCAGAAGTGTGCAACTTGTTCCCTGAGTTAGAAAACGTCGGGAAACGGTCGTTTCTGCTAGCGCTGTGCTTCTACACATGTACTTGCTGAACGGTGAAAGCGCACAGTAATGCACTTTTCTCCCAGCAAATACACTGTTTCTCAGGAAATGGGAACACACTGAGGAGACACTTGTGGGAGCTACTGTGACTAAAACTGAGTTTCCCTACGCACAAGGAAGCAAGAGAAATGCTGATTTCATCAAGCCCAGTTACATACTCAGAATCTGTACTACTGCGCAAATAGGCATGTCTCTTTTGGGCAAAAAACTCATTTCTGACAAAGTTGCCCAAATGCATCTCAGAAGTGTGCAACTTGTTCCCTGAGTTAGAAAACGTCGAGAAACGGTCGTTTCTGCTAGCGCTGTGCTTCTACACATGTACTTGTTGACCGGTGAAATCGCACAGTAATGCACTTTTCTCCCAGCAAATACACTGTTTCTAAGGAAATGGGAACACACTGAGGAGACACTTGTGGGAGCTACTGTGACTAAAACTGAGTTTCCCTACGCACAAGGAAGCAAGAGAAATGCTGATTTCATCAAGCCCAGTTACATACTCAGAATCTGTACTACTGCGCAAATAGGCATGTCTCTTTAGGCAAAAAACTCATTTCTGATAATGTTGCCCAAATGCATCTCAGAAGTGTGCAACTTGTTCCCTGAGTTAGAAAACATCGAGAAACTGTCGTTTCTGCTAGCGCTGTGCTTCTACACATGTACTTGCTGAACGGTGAAAGCGCACAGTAATGCACTTTTCTCCCAGCAAATACACTGTTTCTAAGGAAATGGGAACACACTGAGGAGACACTTGTGGGAGCTACTGTGACTAAAACTGAGCTTCCCTACGCACAGGGAAGAAAGAGAAATGCTGATTTCATCAAGCCCAGTTACATACTTAGAATCTGTACTACTGCGCAAATAGGCATGTCTCTGTAGGCAAAAAACTCATTTCTGACAAAGTTGCCCAAATGCATCTCAGAAGTGTGCAACTTGTTCCCTGAGTTAGAAAACGTCGAGAAACGGTCTTTTCTGCTAGGGCTGTGCTTCTACACATGCATTTGCTGAACGGTGAAAGCGCACAGTAATGCACTTTTCTCCCAGCAAATACACAGTTTCTAAGGAAATGGGAACAAACTGAGGAAACACTTGTGGGAGCTACTGTGACTAAAACTGAGCTTCCCTACACCCAGGGAAGCAAGTGAAATGCTGATTTCATCAAGCCCAGTTACATTCTCAGAATCTGTACTACTGCGCAAATAGGCATGTCTCTTTAGGCAAAAAACTCATTTCTGACAAAGTTACCCAAAAGCATCTCAGAAGTGTGCAACTTGTTCCCTGAGTTAGAAAACGTCGAGAAACGTTCGTTTCTGCTAGCGCTGTGCTTCTACACATGTATTTGCTGAACGGTGAAAGCGCACAGTAATGCACTTTTCTCCCAGCAAATACACTGTTTCTAAGGAAATGGGAACACACTGAGGAGACACTTGTGGGAGCTACTGTGACTAAAACTGAGCTTCCCTACGCACAGGGAAGCAAGAGAAATGCTGATTTCATCAAGCCCAGTTACATACTCAGAATCTGTACTACTGCGCAAATAGGCATGTCTCTTTAGGCAAAAAACTCATTTCTGACAAAGTTGCCCAAATGCATCTCAGAAGTGTGCAACTTGTTCCCTGAGTTAGAAAACGTCGAGAAACGGTCTTTTCTGCTAGCGCTGTGCTTCTACACATGTACTTGCTGAACGGTGAAAGCGCACAGTAATGCACTTTTCTCCCAGCATATACAATGTTTCTAAGGAAATGGGAACACACTGAGGAGACACTTGTGGGAGCTACTGTGACTAAAACTGAGCTTCCCTACGCACAGGGAAGCAGGAGAAATGCTGATTTCATCAAGCCCAGTTACATACTCAGAATCTGTACTACTGCGCAAATAGGCATGTCTCTGTAGGCAAAAAACTCATTTCTGACAAAGTTGCCCAAATGCATCTCAGAAGTGTGCAACTTGTTCCCTTAGTTAGAAAACGTCGAGAAACGGTCTTTTCTGCTAGCGCTGTGCTTCTACACATGCATTTGCTGAACGATGAAAGTGCACAGTAATGCACTTTTCTCCCAGCAAATACACTGTTTGTAAGGAAATGGGAACACACTGAGGAGACACTTGTGGGAGCTACTGTGACTAAAACTGAGCTTCCCTACGCCCAGGGAAGCAAGAGAAATGCTGATTTCATCAAGCCCAGTTACATACTCAGAATCTGTACTACTGCGCAAATAGGCATGTCTCTTTAGGCAAAAAACTCATTTCTGACAAAGTTGCCCAAATGCATCTCAGAAGTGTGCAACTTGTTCCCTGAGTTAGAAAACGTCGAGAAACGGTCGTTTCTGCTAGCGCTGTGCTTCTACACATGTACTTGCTGACCGGTGAAAGCGCACAGTAATGCACTTTTCTCCCAGCAAATACACTGTTTCTAAGGAAATGGGAACACACTGAGGAGACACTTGTGGGAGCTACTTTGACTAAAACTGAGTTTCCCTACGCACAAGGAAGCAAGAGAAATGCTGATTTCATCAAGCCCAGTTACATACTCAGAATCTATACTACTGCGCAAATATGCATGTCTCTTCAGGCAAAAAACTCATTTCTGACAAAGTTGCCCAAATGCATCTCAGAAGTGTGCAGCTTGTTCCCTGAGTTAGAAAACGTCGAGAAACGGTGATTTCTGCTAGCGCCGTGCTTCTACACAGGTATTTGCTGAACGGTGAAAGCGCACAGTAATGCACTTTTCTCCCAGCAAATACACTGTTTCTAAGGAAATGGGAACACACTGAGGAGACACCTGTGGGAGCCACTGTGACTAAAACTGAGCTTCCCTACGCACAGGGAAGCAAGAGAAATGCTGATTTCATCAAGCCCAGTTACATACTCAGAATCTGTACTACTGCGCAAATAGGCATGTCTCTGTAGGCAAAAAACTCATTTCTGACAAAGTTGTCCAAATGCATCTCAGAAGTGTGCAACATGTTCCCTGAGTTAGAAAACGTCGAGAAACGGTCTTTTCTGCTAGCGCTGTGCTTCTACACATGTACTTGCTGACCGGTGAAAGCGCACAGTAATGCACTTTTCTCCCATCAAATACACTGTTTCTAAGGAAATGGGAACACACTGAGGAGACACTTGTGGGAGCTACTGTGACTAAAACTGAGCTTCCCTACGCACAGGGAAGCAAGAGAAATGCTGATTTCATCAAGCCCAGTTACATACTCAGAATCTGTACTACTGCCCAAATAGGCATGTCTCTTTAGGCAAAAAACTCATTTCTGTTAAAGATGCCCAAATGCATCTCAGAAGTGTGCAACTTGTTCCCTGAGTTAGAAAACGTTGAGAAACGGTCTTTTCTGCTAGCGCTGTGCTTCTACACATGTACTTGCTGAACGGTGAAAGCGCACAGTAATGCACTTTTCTCCTAGCATATACACTGTTTCTAAGGAAATGAGACCACACTGAGGAGACACTTGTGGGAGCTACTGTGACTAAAACTGAGCTTCCCTACGCACAGGGAAGCAAGAGAAATGCTGATTTCATCAAGCCCAGTTACATACTCAGAATCTGTACTACTGCGCAAATAGGCATGTCTCTTGAGGCAAAAAACTCATTTCTGACAAAGTTGCCCAAATGCATCTCAGAATTGTGCAACTTGTTCCCTGAGTTAGAAAACGTCGAGAAACGGTCTTTTCTGCTAGCGCTGTGCTTTTACACATGTACTTGCTGAACGGTGAATGCGCACAGTAATGCACTTTTCTCCCTGCAAATACACTGTTTCTAAGGAAATGGGAACACACTGAGGAGACACTTGTGGGAGCTACTGTGACTAAAACTGAGCTTCCCTACGCACAGGGAAGCAAGAGAAATGCTGATTTCGTCAATCCCAGTTACATACTCAGAATCTGTACTACTGCGCAAATAGGCATGTCTCTGTAGGCAAAAAACTCATTTCTGACAAAGTTGCCCAAATGCATCTCAGAAGTGTGCAACTTGTTCCCTGAGTTAGAAAACGTCGAGAAACGGTCGTTTCTGCTAGCGCTGTGCTTCTACACATGTATTTGCTGACCGGTGAAAGCGCACAGTAATGCACTTTTCTCCCATCAAATACACTGTTTCTAAGGAAATGGGAACACACTGAGGAGACACTTGTGGGGGCTACTGTGACTAAAACTGAGCTTCCCTACGCACAGGGAAGCAAGAGAAATGCTGATTTCATCAAGCCTAGTTACATTCTCAGAATCTGTACTACTGCGCAAATAGGCATTTCTCTTTAGGCAAAAAACTCATTTCTGACAAAGTTGCCCAAATGCATCTCAGAAGTGTGCAAATTGTTCCCTGAGTTAGAAAACGTCGAGAAACGGTCGTATCTGCTAGGGCTGTGCTTCTACACATGTATTTTCTGAACGGTGAAAGCGCACAGTAATGCACTTTTCTCCCAGCAAATACACTGTTTCTAAGGAAATGGGAACACACTGAGGAGACACTTGTGGGGGCTACTGTGACTAAAACTGAGCTTCCCTACGCACAGGGAAGCAAGAGAAATGCTGATTTCATCAAGCCTAGTTACATTCTCAGAATCTGTACTACTGCGCAAATAGGCATTTCTCTTTAGGCAAAAAACTCATTTCTGACAAAGTTGCCCAAATGCATCTCAGAAGTGTGCAAATTGTTCCCTGAGTTAGAAAACGTCGAGAAACGGTCGTATCTGCTAGGGCTGTGCTTCTACACATGCATTTGCTGAACGGTGAAAGCGCACAGTAATGCACTTTTCTCCTAGCAAATACACTGTTTCTAAGGAAATGGGAACACACTGAGGAGACACTTGTGGGAGCTACTGTGACTAAAACTGAGCTTCCCTACGCACAGGGAAGCAAGAGAAATGCTGATTTCATCAAGCCCAGTTACATACTCAGAATCTGTACTACTGCGCAAATAGGCATGTCTCTTTAGGCAAAAATCTCATTTCTGACAAAGTTGCCCAAATGCATCTCAGAAGTGTGCAACTTGTTCCCTGAGTTAGAAAACGTCGAGAAACGTTCGTTTCTGCTAGCGCTGTGCTTCTACACATGTATTTGCTGAACGGTGAAAGCGCACAGTAATGCACTTTTCTCCCAGCAAATACACTGTTTCTAAGGAAATGGGTACACACTGAGGAGACACTTGTGGGAGCTACTGTGACTAAAACTGAGCTTCCCTACGCACAGGGAAGCAAGAGAAATGCTGATTTCATCAAGCCAGGTTACATTCTCAGAATCTGTACTACTGCGCAAATAGGCATGTCTCTGTAGGCAAAAAACTCATTTCTGACAAAGTTGCAGAAATGCATCTCAGAAGTGTGCAAATTGTTCCCTGAGTTAGAAAACGTCGAGAAACGGTCGTATCTGCTAGGGCTGTGCTTCTACACATGTATTTGCTGAACGGTGAAAGCGCACAGTAATGCACTTTTCTCCCAGAAAATACACTGTTTCTAAGGAAATGGGAACACACTGAGGAGACACTTGTGGGAGCTACTGTGACTAAAACTGAGCTTCCCTACGCACAGGGAAGCACGAGAAATGATGATTTCATCAAGCCCAGTTACATACTCAGAATCTGTACTACTGCGCAAATAGGCATGTCTCTTTAGGCAAAAAACTCATTTCTGACAAAGTTGCCCAAATGCATCTCAGAAGTGTGCAACTTGTTCCCTGAGTTAGAAAACGTCGAGAAACGGTCTTTTCTGCTAGCGCTGTGCTTTTACACATGTACTTGCTGAACGGTGAATGCGCACAGTAATGCACTTTTCTCCCTGCAAATACACTGTTTCTAAGGAAATGGGAACACACTGAGGAGACACTTCTGGGAGCTACTGTGACTAAAACTGAGCTTCCCTACGCACAGGGAAGCAAGAGAAATGCTGATTTCGTCAATCCCAGTTACATACTCAGAATCTGTACTACTGCGCAAATAGGCATGTCTCTGTAGGCAAAAAACTCATTTCTGACAAAGTTGCCCAAATGCATCTCAGAAGTGTGCAACTTGTTCCCTGAGTTAGAAAACGTCGAGAAACGGTCGTTTCTGCTAGCGCTGTGCTTCTACACATGTATTTGCTGACCGGTGAAAGCGCACAGTAATGCACTTTTCTCCCATCAAATACACTGTTTCTAAGGAAATGGGAACACACTGAGGAGACACTTGTGGGGGCTACTGTGACTAAAACTGAGCTTCCCTACGCACAGGGAAGCAAGAGAAATGCTGATTTCATCAAGCCTAGTTACATTCTGAGAATCTGTACTACTGCGCAAATAGGCATTTCTCTTTAGGCAAAAAACTCATTTCTGACAAAGTTGCCCAAATGCATCTCAGAAGTGTGCAAATTGTTCCCTGAGTTAGAAAACGTCGAGAAACGGTCGTATCTGCTAGGGCTGTGCTTCTACACATGTATTTTCTGAACGGTGAAAGCGCACAGTAATGCACTTTTCTCCCAGCAAATACACTGTTTCTAAGGAAATGGGAACACACTGAGGAGACACTTGTGGGGGCTACTGTGACTAATACTGAGCTTCCCTACGCACAGGGAAGCAAGAGAAATGCTGATTTCATCAAGCCTAGTTACATTCTCAGAATCTGTACTACTGCGCAAATAGGCATTTCTCTTTAGGCAAAAAACTCATTTCTGACAAAGTTGCCCAAATGCATCTCAGAAGTGTGCAAATTGTTCCCTGAGTTAGAAAACGTCGAGAAACGGTCGTATCTGCTAGGGCTGTGCTTCTACACATGCATTTGCTGAACGGTGAAAGCGCACAGTAATGCACTTTTCTCCCAGCAAATACACTGTTTCTAAGGAAATGGGAACACACTGAGGAGACACTTGTGGGAGCTACTGTGACTAAAACTGAGCTTCCCTACGCACAGGGAAGCAAGAGAAATGCTGATTTCATCAAGCCCAGTTACATACTCAGAATCTGTACTACTGCGCAAATAGGCATGTCTCTTTAGGCAAAAATCTCATTTCTGACAAAGTTGCCCAAATGCATCTCAGAAGTGTGCAACTTGTTCCCTGAGTTAGAAAACGTCGAGAAACGTTCGTTTCTGCTAGCGCTGTGCTTCTACACATGTATTTGCTGAACGGTGAAAGCGCACAGTAATGCACTTTTCTCCCAGCAAATACACTGTTTCTAAGGAAATGGGTACACACTGAGGAGACACTTGTGGGAGCTACTGTGACTAAAACTGAGCTTCCCTACGCACAGGGAAGCAAGAGAAATGCTGATTTCATCAAGCCTAGTTACATTCTCAGAATCTGTACTACTGCGCAAATAGGCATGTCTCTGTAGGCAAAAAACTCATTTCTGACAAAGTTGCAGAAATGCATCTCAGAAGTGTGGAAATTGTTCCCTGAGTTAGAAAACGTCGAGAAACGGTCGTATCTGCTAGGGCTGTGCTTCTACACATGTATTTGCTGAACGGTGAAAGCGCACAGTAATGCACTTTTCTCCCAGAAAATACACTGTTTCTAAGGAAATGGGAACACACTGAGGAGACACTTGTGGGAGCTACTGTGACTAAAACTGAGCTTCCCTACGCACAGGGAAGCACGAGAAATGCTGATTTCATCAAGCCCAGTTACATACTCAGAATCTGTACTACTGCGCAAATAGGCATGTCTCTTTAGGCAAAAAACTCATTTCTGACAAAGTTGCCCAAATGCATCTCAGAAGTGTGCAACTTGTTCCCTGACTTAGAAAACGTCGAGAAACGGTCGTTTCTTCTAGCGCTGTGCTTCTACACATGTATTTGCTGAACGGTGAAAGCGCACAGCAATGTACTTTTCTCCCAGCAAATACACTGTTTCTAAGGAAATGGGAACACACTGAGGAGACACTTGTGGGAGCTACTGTGACTAAAACTGAGCTTCCCTACGCACAGGGAAGCAAGAGAAATGCTGATTTCATCAAGCCCAGTTACATACTCAGAATCTGTACTACTGCCCAAATAGGCATGTCTCTTTAGGCAAAAAACTCATTTCTGACAAAGTTGCCCAAATGCATCTCAGAAGTGTGCAACTTGTTCCCTGAGTTAGAAAACGTCGAGAAACGTTCGTTTCTGCTAGCGCTGTGCTTCTACACATGTATTTGCTGAACGGTGAAAGCGCACAGTAATGCACTTTTCTCCCAGCAAATACACTGTTTCTAAGGAAATGGGTACACACTGAGGAGACACTTGTGGGAGCTACTGTGACTAAAACTGAGCTTCCCTACGCACAGGGAAGCAAGAGAAATGCTGATTTCATCAAGCCTAGTTACATTCTCAGAATCTGTACTACTGCGCAAATAGGCATTTCTCTTGAGGCAAAAAACTCATTTCTGACAAAGTTGCCCAAATGCATCTCAGAAGTGTGCAACTTGTTCCCTGAGTTAGAAAACGTCGAGAAACGGTCGTATCTGCTAGGGCTGTGCTTCTACACATGTATTTTCTGAACGGTGAAAGCGCACAGTAATGCACTTTTCTCCCAGCAAATACACTGTTTCTAAGGAAATGGGAACACACTGAGGAGACACTTGTGGGAGCTACTGTGACTAAAACTGAGCTTCCCTACGCACAGGGAAGCAAGAGAAATGCTGATTTCATCAAGCCCAGTTACATACTCAGAATCTGTACTACTGCGCAAATAGGCATGTCTCTTTAGGCAAAAAACTCATTTCTGACAAAGTTGCCCAAATGCATCTCAGAAGTGTGCAACTTGTTCCCTGAGTTAGAAAACGTCGAGAAACGTTCGTTTCTGCTAGCGCTGTGCTTCTACACATGTATTTGCTGAACGGTGAAAGCACACAGTAATGCACTTTTCTCCCAGCAAATACACTGTTTCTAAGGAAATGGGTACACACTGAGGAGACACTTGTGGGAGCTACTGTGACTAAAACTGAGCTTCCCTACGCACAGGGAAGCAAGAGAAATGCTGATTTCATCAAGCCTAGTTACATTCTCAGAATCTGTACTACTGCGCAAATAGGCATTTCTCTTTAGGCAAAAAACTCATTTCTGACAAAATTGCCCAAATGCATCTCAGAAGTGTGCAAATTGTTCCCTGAGTTAGAAAACGTCGAGAAACGGTCGTTTCTGCTAGCGCTGTGCTTCTACACATGTATTTGCTGAACGGTGAAAGCGCACAGTAATGCACTTTTCTCCCAGCAAATACACTGTTTCTAAGGAAATGGGAACACACTGAGGAGACACTTGTGGGAGCTACTGTGACTAAAACTGAGCTTCCCTACGCACAGGGAAGCACGAGAAATGCTGATTTCATCAAGCCCAGTTACATACTCAGAATCTGTACTACTGCGCAAATAGGCATGTCTCTTTAGGCAAAAAACTCATTTCTGACAAAGTTGCCCAAATGCACCTCAGAAGTGTGCAACTTGTTCCCTGACTTAGAAAACGTCGAGAAACGGTCGTTTCTGCTAGCGCTGTGCTTCTACACATGTACTTGCTGAACGGTGAAAGCGCACAGTAATGCACTTTTCTCCCAGCAAATACACTGTTTCTAAGGAAATGGGAACACACTGAGGAGACACTTGTGGGAGCTACTGTGACTAAAACTGAGCTTCCCTACGCACAGGGAAGCAAGAGAAATGCTGATTTCATCAAGCCCAGTTACATACTCAGAATCTGTACTACTGCGCAAATAGGCATGTCTCTGTAGGCAAAAAACTCATTTCTGACAAAGTTGCCCAAATGCATCTCAGAAGTGTGCAACTTGTTCCCTGACTTAGAAAACATCGAGAAACGGTCGTTTCTGCTAGCGCTGTGCTTCTACACATGTATTTGCTGAACGGTGAAAGCGCACAGTAATGCACTTTTCTCCCAGCAAATACACTGTTTCTAAGGAAATGGGAACACACTGAGGAGACACTTGTGGGAGCTACTGTGACTAAAACTGAGCTTCCCTACGCACAGGGAAGCAAGAGAAATGCTGATTTCATCAAGCCCAGTTACATACTCAGAATCTGTACTACTGCGCAAATAGGCATGTCTCTTTAGGCAAAAAACTCATTTCTGACAAAGTTGCCCAAATGCATCTCAGAAGTGTGCAACTTGTTCCCTGACTTAGAAAACGTCGAGAAACGGTCGTTTCTGCTAGCGCTGTGCTTCTACACATGTATTTGCTGAACGGTGAAAGCGCACAGTAATGCACTTTTCTCCCAGCAAATACACTGTTTCTAAGGAAATGGGAACAAACTGAGGAGACACTTGTGGGAGCTACTGTGACTAAAACTGAGCTTCCTACGCACAGGGAAGCAAGAGAAATGCTGATTTCGTCAAGCCTAGTTACATACTCACAATCTGTACTACTGCGCAAATAGGCATGTCTCTTTAGGCAAAAAACTCATTTCTGACAAAGTTGCCCAAATGCATCTCAGAAGTGGGCAACTTGTTCCCTGAGTTAGAAAACGTCGAGAAACGGTCGTTACTGCTAGTGCTGTGCTTCTACACATGTATGTGCTGAACGGTGAAAGCGCACAGTAATGCACTTTTCTCCCAGCAAATACACTGTTTCTAAGGAAATGGGAACACACTGAGGAGACACTTGTGGAAGCTACAGTGACTAAAACTGAGCTTCCCTACGCACAGGGAAGCAAGAGAAATGCTGATTTCATCAAGCCCAGTTACATACTCAGAATCTGTACTACTGCGCAAATAGGCATGTCTCTTTAGGCAAAAAACTCATTTCTGACAAAGTTGCCCAAATGCATCTCAGAAGTGTGCAACTTGTTCCCTGAGTTAGAAAACGTCGAGAAACGGTCGTTTCTGCTAGCGCTGTGCTTCTACACAGGTATTTGCTGAACGGTGAAAACGCACAGTAATGCACTTTTCTCCCAGCAAATACACTGTTTCTAAGGAAATGGGAACACACTGAGGAGACACTTGTGGGAGCTACTGTGACTAAAACTGAGCTTCCCTACGCACAGGGAAGCAAGAGAAATGCTGATTTCATCAAGCCTAGTTACATACTCAGAATCGGTACTACTGCGCAAATAGGCATGTCTCTGTAGGCAAAAAACTCATTTCTGACAAAGTTGCCCAAATGCATCTCAGAAGTGTGCAACTTGTTCCCTGAGTTAGAAAACGTCGAGAAACGGTCGTTTCTGCTAGCGCTGTGCTTCTACACATGTATTTGCTGAACGGTGAAAGCGCACAGTAATGCACTTTTCTCCCAGCAAATACACTGTTTCTAAGGAAACAAGAACACACTGAGGAGACTCTTGTGGGAGCTACAGTGACTAAAACCGAGCTTCCCTACGCACAGGGAAGCAAGAGAAATGCTGATTTAATCAAGCCCAGTAACATACTCAGAATCTGTACTACTGCGCAAATAGGCATGTCTCTTTAGGCAAAAAACTCATTTCTGACAAAGTTGCCCAAATGCATCTCAGAAGTGTGCAATTTGTTCCCTGAGTTAGAAAACGTTGAGAAACGTTCGTTTCTGCTAGCGCTGTGCTTCTACACATGTATTTGCTGAACGGTGATAGCGCACAGTAATGCACTTTTCTCCCAACAAATACACTGTTTCTAAGGAAATGGGAACACACTGAGGAGACACTTGTGGGAGCTACAGTGACTAAAACTGAGCTTCCCTACGCACAGGGAAGCAAGAGAAAGGCTGATTTCATCAAGCCTAGTTACATACTCAGAATCTGTACTACTGCGCAAATAGGCATGTCTCTTTAGGCAAAAAACTCATTTCTGACAAAGTTGCCCAAATGCATCTCAGAAGTGTGCAACTTGTTCCCTGACTTAGAAAACGTCGAGAAACGTTCGTTTCTGCTAGCGCTGTGCTTCTACACATGTATTTGCTGAACGGTGAAAGCGCACAGTAATGCACTTTTCTCCCAGCAAATACACTGTTTCTAACGAAATGGGAACACACTGAGGAGACACTTGTGCGAGCTACTGTGACTAAAACTGAGCTTCCCTACGCACAGGGAAGCAAGAGAAATGCTGATTTCATGAAGCCCAGTTACATACTCCGAATCTGTACTACTGCGCAAATAGGCATGTCTCTTTAGGCAAAAAACTCATTTCTGACAAAGTTGCCCAAATGCATCTCAGAAGTGTGCAACTTGTTCCCTGAGTTAGAAAACGTCGAGAAACGGTTGTTTCTGCTAGCGCTGTGCTTCTACACATGTATTTGCTGAACGGTGAAAGCGCACAGTAATGCACTTTTCTCCCAGCAAATACACTGTTTCTAAGGAAATGGGAACACACTGAGGAGACACTTGTGGGAGCTACAGTGCCTAAAACTGAGCTTCCCTACGCACAGGGAAGCAAGAGAAATGCTGATTTCATCAAGCCCAGTTACATACTCAGAATCTGTACTACTGCGCAAATAGGCATGTCTCTTTAGGCAAAAAACTCATTTCTGACAAAGTTGCCCAAATGCATCTCAGAAGTGTGCAACTTGTTCCCTGAGTTAGAAAACGTCGAGAAACGGTCGTTTCTGCTAGCGCTGTGCTTCTACACATGTATTTGCTGAACGGTGAAAGCGCACAGTAATGCACTTTTCTCCCAGCAAATACACTGTTTCTAAAGAAATGGGAACACACTGAGGAGACACTTGTGGGAGCTACAGTGACTAAAACTGAGCTTCCCTACGCACAGGGAAGCAAGAGAAATGCTGATTTCGTCAATCCCAGTTACATACTCAGAATCTGTACTACTGCGCAAATAGGCATGTCTCTTTAGGCAAAAAAATCATTTCTGACAAAGTTGCCCAAATGCATCTCAGAAGTGTGCAACTTGTTCCCTGAGTTAGAAAACGTCGTGAAACGGTCGTTTCTGCTAGTGCTGTGCTTCTACACATGTACTTGCTGAACGGTGAAAGCGCACAGTAATGCACTTTTCTCCCAGCAAATACACTGTTTCTAAGGAAATGGGAACACACTGAGGAGACACTTGTGGGAGCTATTGTGACTAAAACTGAGCTTCCCTACGCACAGGGAAGCAAGAGAAATGCTGATTTCATGAAGCCCAGTTACATACTCCGAATCTGTACTACTGCTCAAATGGGCATGTCTCTTTAGGCAAAAAACTCATTTCTGACAAAGTTGCCCAAATGCATCTCAGAAGTGTGCAACTTGTTCCCTGAGTTAGAAAACGTCGAGAAACGGTCGTTTCTGCTAGCGCTGTGCTTCTACACATGTATTTGCTGAACGGTGAAAGCGCACAGTAATGCACTTTTCTCCCAGCAAATACACTGTTTCTAAGGAAATGGGAACACACTGAGGAGACACTTGTGGGAGCTACAGTGACTAAAACTGAGCTTCCCTACACACAGGGAAGCAAGAGAAATGCTGATTTCATCAAGCCTAGTTACATACTCAGAATCTGTACTACTGCGCAAATAGGCATGTCTCTTTAGGCAAAAAACTCATTTCTGACAAAGTTGCCCAAATGCATCTCAGAAGTGTGCAATTTGTTCCCTGAGTTAGAAAACGTTGAGAAACGTTCGTTTCTGCTAGCGCTGTGCTTCTACACATGTATTTGCTGAACGGTGATAGCGCACAGTAATGCACTTTTCTCCCAACAAATACACTGTTTCTAAGGAAATGGGAACACACTGAGGAGACACTTGTGGGAGCTACAGTGACTAAAACTGAGCTTCCCTACGCACAGGGAAGCAAGAGAAAGGCTGATTTCATCAAGCCTAGTTACATACTCAGAATCTGTACTACTGCGCAAATAGGCATGTCTCTTTAGGCAAAAAACTCATTTCTGACAAAGTTGCCCAAATGCATCTCAGAAGTGTGCAACTTGTTCCCTGACTTAGAAAACGTCGAGAAACGTTCGTTTCTGCTAGCGCTGTGCTTCTACACATGTATTTGCTGAACGGTGAAAGCGCACAGTAATGCACTTTTCTCCCAGCAAATACACTGTTTCTAACGAAATGGGAACACACTGAGGAGACACTTGTGCGAGCTACTGTGACTAAAACTGAGCTTCCCTACGCACAGGGAAGCAAGAGAAATGCTGATTTCATGAAGCCCAGTTACATACTCCGAATCTGTACTACTGCGCAAATAGGCATGTCTCTTTAGGCAAAAAACTCATTTCTGACAAAGTTGCCCAAATGCATCTCAGAAGTGTGCAACTTGTTCCCTGAGTTAGAAAACGTCGAGAAACGGTTGTTTCTGCTAGCGCTGTGCTTCTACACATGTATTTGCTGAACGGTGAAAGCGCACAGTAATGCACTTTTCTCCCAGCAAATACACTGTTTCTAAGGAAATGGGAACACACTGAGGAGACACTTGTGGGAGCTACAGTGCCTAAAACTGAGCTTCCCTACGCACAGGGAAGCAAGAGAAATGCTGATTTCATCAAGCCCAGTTACATACTCAGAATCTGTACTACTGCGCAAATAGGCATGTCTCTTTAGGCAAAAAACTCATTTCTGACAAAGTTGCCCAAATGCATCTCAGAAGTGTGCAACTTGTTCCCTGAGTTAGAAAACGTCGAGAAACGGTTGTTTCTGCTAGCGCTGTGCTTCTACACATGTATTTGCTGAACGGTGAAAGCGCACAGTAATGCACTTTTCTCCCAGCAAATACACTGTTTCTAAAGAAATGGGAACACACTGAGGAGACACTTGTGGGAGCTACAGTGACTAAAACTGAGCTTCCCTACGCACAGGGAAGCAAGAGAAATGCTGATTTCGTCAATCCCAGTTACATACTCAGAATCTGTACTACTGCGCAAATAGGCATGTCTCTTTAGGCAAAAAAATCATTTCTGACAAAGTTGCCCAAATGCATCTCAGAAGTGTGCAACTTGTTCCCTGAGTTAGAAAACGTCGTGAAACGGTCGTTTCTGCTAGTGCTGTGCTTCTACACATGTACTTGCTGAACGGTGAAAGCGCACAGTAATGCACTTTTCTCCCAGCAAATACACTGTTTCTAAGGAAATGGGAACACACTGAGGAGACACTTGTGGGAGCTATTGTGACTAAAACTGAGCTTCCCTACGCACAGGGAAGCAAGAGAAATGCTGATTTCATGAAGCCCAGTTACATACTCCGAATCTGTACTACTGCTCAAATGGGCATGTCTCTTTAGGCAAAAAACTCATTTCTGACAAAGTTGCCCAAATGCATCTCAGAAGTGTGCAACTTGTTCCCTGAGTTAGAAAACGTCGAGAAACGGTCGTTTCTGCTAGCGCTGTGCTTCTACACATGTATTTGCTGAACGGTGAAAGCGCACAGTAATGCACTTTTCTCCCAGCAAATACACTGTTTCTAAGGAAATGGGAACACACTGAGGAGACACTTGTGGGAGCTACAGTGACTAAAACTGAGCTTCCCTACACACAGGGAAGCAAGAGAAATGCTGATTTCATCAAGCCTAGTTACATACTCAGAATCTGTACTACTGCGCAAATAGGCATGTCTCTTTAGGCAAAAAACTCATTTCTGACAAAGTTGCCCAAATGCATCTCAGAAGTGTGCAACTTGTTCCCTGAGTTAGAAAACGTCGAGAAACGGTCGTATCTGCTAGCGCTGTGCTTCTACACATGTATTTGCTGAACGGTGAAAGCGCACAGTAATGCACTTTTCTCCCAGCAAATACACTGGTCTAAGGAAATGGGAACACACTGAGGAGACACTAGTGGGAGCTACTGTGACTAAAACTGAGCTTCCCTACGCACACGGAAGCAAGAGAAATGCTGATTTCATCAAGCCTAGGTACATACTCAGAATCTGTACTACTGCGCAAATAGGCATGCCTCTGTAGGCAAAAAACTCATTTTGACAAAGTTGCCCAAATGCATCTCAGAAGTGTGCAACTTGTTCCCTGAGTTAGAAAACGTCGAGAAACGGTTGTTTCTGCTAGCGCTGTGCTTCTACACATGTATTTGCTGAACGGTGAAAGTGCACAGTAATGCACTTTTCTCCCAGCAAATACACTGTTTCTAATGAAATGGGAACACACTGAGGAGACACTTGTGGGAGCTACAGTGCCTAAAACTGAGCTTCCCTACGCAGAGGGAAGCAAGAGAAATGCTGATTTCATCAAGCCCAGTTACATACTCAGAAACTGTACTACTGCGCAAATAGGCATGTCTCTTTAGGCAAAAAACTCATTTCTGACAAAGTTGCCCAAATGCATCTCAGAAGTGTGCAACTTCTTACCTGAGTTAGAAAACGACAAGAAACGGTCGTTTCTGCTAGCGCTGTGCTTCTACACATGTACTTGCTGAACGGTGAAAGCGCACAGTAATGCACTTTTCTCCCAGCAAATACACTGTTTCTAAGGAAATGGGAACACACTGAGGAGACACTTGTGGGAGCTACTGTGACTAAAACTGAGCTTCCCTACGCACAGGGAAGCAAGAGAAATGCTGATTTCATCAAGCCCAGTTACATACTCAGAATCTGTACTACTGCGCAAATAGGCATGCCTCTGTAGGCAAAAAACTCATTTCTGACAAAGTTGCCCAAATGCATCTCAGAAGTGTGCAACTTGTTCCCTGAGTTAGAAAACGTCGAGAAACGGTTGTTTCTGCTAGCGCTGTGCTTCTACACATGTATTTGCTGAACGGTGAAAGCGCACAGTAATGCACTTTTCTCCCAGCAAATACACTGTTTCTAAGGAAATGGGAACACACTGAGGAGACACTTGTGGGAGCTACAGTGCCTAAAACTGAGCTTCCCTACGCACAGGGAAGCAAGAGAAATGCTGATTTCATCAAGCCCAGTTACATACTCAGAATCTGTACTACTGCGCAAATAGGCATGTCTCTTTAGGCAAAAAACTCATTTCTGACAAAGTTGCCCAAATGCATCTCAGAAGTGTGCAACTTGTTCCCTGAGTTAGAAAACGTCGTGAAACGGTCGTTTCTGCTAGTGCTGTGCTTCTACACATGTACTTGCTGAACGGTGAAAGCGCACAGTAATGCACTTTTCTCCCAGCAAATACACTGTTTCTAAGGAAATGGGAACACACTGAGGAGACACTTGTGGGAGCTCCTGTGACTAAAACTGAGCTTCCCTACGCACAGGGAAGCAAGATAAATGCTGATTTCAACAAGCCCAGTTACATACTCAGAATCTGTACTACTGCGCAAATGGGCATGTCTCTTTAGGCAAAAAACTCATTTCTGACAAAGTTGCCCAAATGCATCTCAGAAGTGTGCAACTTGTTCCCTGAGTTAGAAAACGTCGAGAAACGGTCGTTTCTGCTAGCGCTGTGCTTCTACACATGTATTTGCTGAACGGTGAAAGCGCACAGTAATGCACTTTTCTCCCAGCAAATACACTGTTTCTAATGAAATGGGAACACACTGAGGAGACACTTGTGGGAGCTACAGTGCCTAAAACTGAGCTTCCCTACGCACAGGGAAGCAAGAGAAATGCTGATTTCATCAAGCCCAGTTACATACTCAGAATCTGTACTACTGCGCAAATAGGCATGTCTCTTTAGGCAAAAAACTCATTTCTGACAAAGTTGCCCAAATGCATCTCAGAAGTTTGCAACTTCTTACCTGAGTTAGAAAACGACGAGAAACGGTCGTTTCTGCTAGCGCTGTGCTTCTACACATGTACTTGCTGAACTGTGAAAGCGCACAGTAATGCACTTTTCTCCCAGCAAATACACTGTTTTAAGGAAATGAAAACACACTGAGGAGACACTTGTGGGAGCTACTGTGACTAAAACTGAGCTTCCCTACGCACAGGGAAGCAAGAGAAATGCTGATTTCATCAAGACTAGTTACATACTCAGAATCTGTACTACTGCGCAAATAGGCATGTCTCTTTAGGCAAAAAACTCATTTCTGACAAAGTTGCCCAAATGCATCTCAGAAGTGTGCAACTTGTTCCCTGAGTTAGAAAACGTCGAGAAACGGTCGTTTCTGCTAGCGCTGTGCTTCTACACATGTATTTGCTGAACGGTGAAAGCGCACAGTAATGCACTTTTCTCCCAGCAAATACACTGTTTCTAAAGAAATGGGAACACACTGAGGAGACACTTGTGGGAGCTACAGTGACTAAAACTGAGCTTCCCTACGCACACGGAAGCAAGAGAAATGCTGATTTCATCAAGCCTAGTTACATACTCAGAATCTGTACTACTGCGCAAATAGGCATGCCTCTGTAGGCAAAAAACTCATTTTGACAAAGTTGCCCAAATGCATCTCAGAAGTGTGCAACTTGTTCCCTGAGTTAGAAAACGTCGAGAAACGGTTGTTTCTGCTAGCGCTGTGCTTCTACACATGTATTTGCTGAACGGTGAAAGCGCACAGTAATGCACTTTTCTCCCAGCAAATACACTGTTTCTAAGGAAATGGGAACACACTGAGGAGACACTTGTGGGAGCTACAGTGCCTAAAACTGAGCTTCCCTACGCACAGGGAAGCAAGAGAAATGCTGATTTCAACAAGCCCAGTTACATACTCAGAATCTGTACTACTGCGCAAATGGGCATGTCTCTTTAGGCAAAAAACTCATTTCTGACAAAGTTGCCCAAATGCATCTCAGAAGTGTGCAACTTGTTCCCTTAGTTAGAAAACGTCGAGAAACGGTTGTTTCTGCTAGCGCTGTGCTTCTACACATGTATTTGCTGAACGGTGAAAGCGCACAGTAATGCACTTTTCTCCCAGCAAATACACTGTTTCTAAGGAAATGGGAACACACTGAGGAGACACTTGTGGGAGCTACAGTGACTAAAACTGAGCTTCCCTACACACAGGGAAGCAAGAGAAATGCTGATTTCATCAAGCCTAGTTACATACTCAGAATCTGTACTACTGCGCAAATAGGCATGTCTCTTTAGGCAAAAAACTCATTTCTGACAAAGTTGCCCAAATGCATCTCAGAAGTGTGCAACTTGTTCCCTGAGTTAGAAAACGTCGAGAAACGGTCGTATCTGCTAGCGCTGTGCTTCTACACATGTATTTGCTGAACGGTGAAAGCGCACAGTAATGCACTTTTCTCCCAGCAAATACACTGGTCTAAGGAAATGGGAACACACTGAGGAGACACTAGTGGGAGCTACTGTGACTAAAACTGAGCTTCCCTACGCACACGGAAGCAAGAGAAATGCTGATTTCATCAAGCCTAGTTACATACTCAGAATCTGTACTACTGCGCAAATAGGCATGCCTCTGTAGGCAAAAAACTCATTTTGACAAAGTTGCCCAAATGCATCTCAGAAGTGTGCAACTTGTTCCCTGAGTTAGAAAACGTCGAGAAACGGTTGTTTCTGCTAGCGCTGTGCTTCTACACATGTATTTGCTGAACGGTGAAAGTGCACAGTAATGCACTTTTCTCCCAGCAAATACACTGTTTCTAATGAAATGGGAACACACTGAGGAGACACTTGTGGGAGCTACAGTGCCTAAAACTGAGCTTCCCTACGCACAGGGAAGCAAGAGAAATGCTGATTTCATCAAGCCCAGTTACATACTCAGAATCTGTACTACTGCGCAAATAGGCATGTCTCTTTAGGCAAAAAACTCATTTCTGACAAAGTTGCCCAAATGCATCTCAGAAGTGTGCAACTTCTTACCTGAGTTAGAAAACGACGAGAAACGGTCGTTTCTGCTAGCGCTGTGCTTCTACACATGTACTTGCTGAACTGTGAAAGCGCACAGTAATGCACTTTTCTCCCAGCAAATACACTGTTTCTAAGGAAATGGGAACACACTGAGGAGACACTTGTGGGAGCTACTGTGACTAAAACTGAGCTTCCCTACGCACAGGGAAGCAAGAGAAATGCTGATTTCATCAAGCCCAGTTACATACTCAGAATCTGTACTACTGCGCAAATAGGCATGTCTCTGTAGGCAAAAAACTCATTTCTGACAAAGTTGCCCAAATGCATCTCAGAAGTGTGCAACTTGTTCCCTGAGTTAGAAAACGTCAAGAAACGGTCGTTTCTGCTAGCGCTGTGATTCTAAACATGTATTTGCTGAACGGTGAAAGCGCACAGTAATGCACTTTTCTCCCAGCAAATACACTGTTTCTAAGGAAATGGGAACACACTGAGGAGACACTTTTGGGAGCTACAGTGACTAAAACTGAGCTTCCCTACGCACAGGGAATCAAGAGAAATGCTGATTTCATCAAGCCCAGTTACATACTCAGAATCTGTACTACTGCACAAATAGGCATGTCTCTTTAGGCAAAAAACTCATTTCTGACAAAGTTGCCCAAATGCATCTCAGAAGTGTGCAACTTGTTCCCTGAGTTAGAAAACGTCGAGAAACGGTCGTATCTGCTAGCCCTGTGCTTCTACACATGTATTTGCTGAACGGTGAAAGCGCACAGTAATGCACTTTTCTCCCAGCAAATACACTGTATCTAAGGAAATGGGAACACACTGAGGAGACACTTTTGGGAGCTACAGTGACTAAAACTGAGCTTCCCTACGCACAGGGAATCAAGAGAAATGCTGATTTCATCAAGCCCAGTTACATACTCAGAATCTGTACTACTGCACAAATAGGCATGTCTCTTTAGGCAAAAAACTCATTTCTGACAAAGTTGCCCAAATGCATCTCAGAAGTGTGCAACTTGTTCCCTGAGTTAGAAAACGTCGAGAAACGGTCGTTTCTGCTAGCGCTGTGCTTCTACACATGTATTTGCTCAACGGTGAAAGCGCACAGTAATGCACTTTTCTCCCAGCAAATACACTGTTTCTAAGGAAATGGGAACACACTGAGGAGACACTTGTGGGAGCTACTGTGACTAAAACTGAGCTTCCCTGCGCACAGGGAAGCAAGAGAAATGCTGATTTCATCAAGCCCAGTTACATACTCAGAATCTGTACTACTGCGCAAATAGGCATGTCTCTTTAGGCAAAAAACTCATTTCTGACAAAGTTGCCCAAATGCATCTCAGAAGTGTGCAACTTGTTCCCTGCGTTAGAAAACGTCGAGAAACGGTCGTTTCTGCTAGCGCTGTGCTTCTACACATGTACTTGCTGAACTGTGAAAGCGCACAGTAATGCACTTTTCTCCCAGCAAATACACTGTTTCTAAGGAAATGGGAACACACTGAGGAGACACTTGTGGGAGCTACAGTGACTAAAACTGAGCTTCCCTACGCACAGGGAAGCAAGAGAAATGCTGATTTCATCAAACCCAGTTACATACTCAGAATCTGTACTACTGCGCAAATAGGCATGTCTCTTTAGGCAAAAAACTCATTTCTGACAAAGTTGCCCAATTGCATCTCAGAAGTGTGCAACTTGTTCCCTGAGTTAGAAAACGTCGAGAAACGGTCGTTTCTGCTAGCGCTGTGCTTCTACACATATATTTGCTGAACGGTGAAAGCGCACAGTAATGCACTTTTCCCCCAGCAAATACACTGTTTCTAAGGAAATGGGAACACACTGAGGAGACACTTGTGGGAGCTACTGTGACTAAAACTGAGCTTCCCTACGCACAGGGAAGCAAGAGAAATGCTGATTTCATCAAACCCAGTTACATACTCAGAATCTGTACGACTGCGCAAATAGGCATGTCTCTTTAGGCAAAAAACTCATTTCTGACAAAGTTGCCCAAATGCATCTCAGAAGTGTGCCACTTTTTCCCTGAGTTAGAAAACGTCGAGAAACGTTCGTTTCTGCTAGCGCTGTGCTTCTACACATGTATTTGCTGAACGGTGAAAGCGCACAGTAATGCACTTTTCTCCCAGCAAATACACTGTTTCTAAGGAAATGGGAACACACTGAGGAGACACTTGTGGGAGCCACTGTGACTAAAACTGAGCTTCCCTACGCACAGGGAAGCAAAAGAAATGCTGATTTCATCAAGCCCAGTTACATACTCAGAATCTGTACTACTGCGCAAATAGGCATGTCTCTTTAGGCAAAAAACTCATTTCTGACAAAGTTGCCCAAATGCATCTCAGAAGTGTGCAACTTGTTCCCTGAGTTAGAAACGTCAAGAAACGTTCGTTTCTGCTAGCACTGTGCTTCTACACATGTATTTGCTGAACGGTGAAAGCGCACAGTAATGCACTTTTCTCCCAGCAAATACACTGTTTCTAAGGAAATGGGAACACACTGAGGAGACACTTGTGGGAGCCACTGTGACTAAAACTGAGCTTCCCTACGCACAGGGAAGCAAGAGAAATGCTGATTTCATCAAGCCCAGTTACATACTCAGAATCTGTCCTACTGCGCAAATAGGCATGTCTCTTTAGGCAAAAAACTCATTTCTGACAAAGTTGCCCAAATGCATCTCAGAAGTGTGCAACTTGTTCCCTGAGTTAGAAACGTCAAGAAACGTTCGTTTCTGCTAGCGCTGTGGTTCTACACATGTATTTGCTGAATGGTGAAAGCGCACAGTAATGCACTTTTCTCCCAGCAAATACACTGTTTCTAACGAAATGGGAACACACGCAGGAGACACTTGTGGGAGCTACTGTGACTAAAACTGAGCTTCCCTACGCACAGGGAAGCAAGAGAAATGCTGATTTCATCAAGCTCAGTTACATACTCAGAATCTGTATTACTGGGCAAATAGGCATGTCTCTGTAGGCAAAAAACTCATTTTTGACAAAGTTGCCCAAATGCATCTCAGAAGTGTACATCTTGTTCCCTGAGTTAGAAAACGTTGAGAAATGGTCGTTTCTGCTAGCGCTGTGCTTCTACACATGTATTTGCTGAACGGTGAAAGCACAGGGTAATGCACTTTTCGCCCAGCAAATACACTGTTTCTAAGGAAATGGGAACACACTGAGGAGACACTTGTGGGAGCTACAGTGACTAAAACTGAGCTTCCGTACGCACAGGGAAGCAAGAGAAATGCTGATTTCATCAAGCCCAGTTACATACTCAGAATCTGTACTACTGTGCAAATAGGCATGTCTCTTTAGGCAAAAAACTCATTTCTGACAAAGTTGCCCAAATGCATCTCAGAAGTGTGCAACTTGTTCCCTGAGTTAGAAAACGTCGAGAAACGTTCGTTTCTGCTAGCGCTGTGCTTCTACACATGTATTTGCTGAACGGTGAAATCGCACAGTAATGCACTTTTTTCCCAGCAAATACACTGTTTCTAAGGAAATGGGAACACACTGAGGAGACACTTGTGGGAGCTACTGTGACAAAAACTGAGCTTCCCTACGCACAGGGAAGCAAGAGAAATGCTGATTTCATCAAGCCCAGTTACATACTCAGAATCTGTACTACTGCGCAAATAGGCATGTCTCTTTAGGCAAAAAACTCATTTCTGACAAAGTTGCCCAAATGCATCTCAGAAGTGTGCAACTTTTTCCCTGAGTTAGAAAACGTCGAGAAACGTTCGTTTCTGCTAGCGCTGTGCTTCTACACATGTATTTGCTGAACGGTGAAAGCGCACAGTAATGCACTTTTCTCCCAGCAAATACACTGTTTCTAAGGAAATGGGAACACACTGAGGAGACACTTGTGGGAGCCACTGTGACTAAAACTGAGCTTCCCTACGCACAGGGAAGCAAAAGAAATGCTGATTTCATCAAGCCCAGTTACATACTCAGAATCTCTACTACTGCGCAAATAGGCATGTCTCTTTAGGCAAAAAACTCATTTCTGACAAAGTTGCCCAAATGCATCTCAGAAGTGTGCAACTTGTTCCCTGAGTTAGAAACGTCAAGAAACGTTCGTTTCTGCTAGCACTGTGCTTCTACACATGTATTTGCTGAACGGTGAAAGCGCACAGTAATGCACTTTTCTCCCAGCAAATACACTGTTTCTAAGGAAATGGGAACACACTGAGGAGACACTTGTGGGAGCCACTGTGACTAAAACTGAGCTTCCCTACGCACAGGGAAGCAAGAGAAATGCTGATTTCATCAAGCCCAGTTACATACTCAGAATCTGTCCTACTGCGCAAATAGGCATGTCTCTTTAGGCAAAAAACTCATTTCTGACAAAGTTGCCCAAATGCATCTCAGAAGTGTGCAACTTGTTCCCTGAGTTAGAAAACGTCGAGAAACGGTCGTTTCTGCTAGCGCTGTGCTTCTACACATGTATTAGCTGAACGGTGAAAGCGCACAGTAATGCACATTTCTCCCAGCAAATACACTGTTTCTAAAGAAATGGGAACACACTGAGGAGACACTTGTGGGAGCTACAGTGACTAAAACTGAGCTTCCTTACGCACAGGGAAGCACGAGAAATGCTGATTTCATCAAGCCCAGTTACATACTCAGAATCTGTACTACTGCGCAAATAGGCATGTCTCTTTAGGCAAAAAACTCATTTCTGACAAAGTTGCCCAAATGCATCTCAGAAGTGTGCAACTTGTTCCCTGAGTTAGAAAACGTCGAGAAACGGTCGTTTCTGCTAGCGCTGTGCTTCTACACATGTATTTGCTGAACGGAGAAAGCGCACAGTAATGCACTTTTCTCCCAGCAAATACACTGTTTCTAAGGAAATGGGAACACACGCAGGAGACACTTGTGGGAGCTACTGTGACTAAAACTGAGCTTCCCTACGCACAGGGAAGCAAGAGGAATGCTGATTTCATCAAGCCCAGTTACATACTCAGAATCTGTACTACTGCGCAAATAGGCATGTCTCTTTAGGCAAAAAACGCATTTCGGAGAAAGTTGCCCAAATGCATCTCAGAAGTGTGCAACTTGTTACCTGAGTTAGAAAACGTCGAGAAACGGTCGTTTCTGCTAGCGCTGTGCTTCTACACATGTACTTGCTGAACGGTGAAAGCGCACAGTAATGCACTTTTCTCCCAGCAAATACACTGTTTCTAAGGAAATGGGAACACACTGAGGAGACACTTGTGGGAGCTACTGTGACTAAAACTGAGCTTCCCTACGCACAGGGAAGCAAGAGAAATGCTGATTTCATCAAGCCCAGTTACATACTCAGAATCTGTACTACTGCGCAAATGGGCATGTCTCTTTAGGCAAAAAACTCATTTCTGACAAAGTTGCCCAAATGCATCTCAGAAGTGTGCAACTTGTTCCCTGAGTTAGAAAACGTCGAGAAACGGTCGTTTCTGCTAGCGCTGTGCTTCTACACATGTATTTGCTGAACAGTGAAAGCGCACAGTAATGCACTTTTCTCCCAGCAAATACACTGTTTCTAAGGAAATGGGAACACACTGAGGAGACAATTGTGGGAGCTACAGTGACTAAAACTGAGCTTCCCTACACACAGGGAAGCAAGAGCAATGCTGATTTCATCAAGCCCAGTTACATACTCAGAATCTGTACTACTGCGCAAATAGGCATGCCTCTTTAGGCAAAAAACTCATTTCTGACAAAGTTGCCCAAATGCATCTCAGAAGTGTGCAACTTGTTCCCTGAGTTAGAAAACGTCGAGAAACGGTCGTTTCTGCTAGCGCTGTGCTTCTACACATGTATTTGCTGAACGGTGAAAGCGCACAGTAATGCACTTTTCTCCCAGCAAATACACTGTTTCTAAAGAAATGGGAACACACTGAGGTGACACTTGTGGGAGCTACAGTGACTAAAACTGAGCTTCCCTACACACAGGGAAGCAAGAGAAATGCTGATTTCATCAAGCCCAGTTACATACTCAGAATCTGTACTACTGCGCAAATAGGCATGTCTCTTTAGGCAAAAAACTCATTTCTGACAAAGTTGCCCAAATGCATCTCAGAAGTGTGCAACTTGTTCCCTGAGTTAGAAAACGTCGAGAAACGTTCGTTTCTGCTAGCCCTGTGCTTCTACACATGTTTTTGCTGAACGGTGAAAGCGCACAGTAATGCACTTTTCTCCCAGCAAATACACTGTTTCTAAGGAATGGGAACACACTGAGGAGACACTTGTGGGAGCTACAGTGACTAAAACTGAGCTTCCCTACGCACAGGGAAGCAAGAGAAATGCTGATTTCGTCAATCCCAGTTATATACTCAGAATCTGTACTACTGCGCAAATAGGCATGTCTCTTTAGGCAAAAAAATCATTTCTGACAAAGTTGCCCAAATGCATCTCAGAAGTGTGCAACTTGTTCCCTGAGTTAAAAAACGTCGAGAAACGGTCATTTCTGCTAGCGCTGTGCTTCTAAACATGTATTTGCTGAACGGTGAAAGCGCACAGTAATGCACTTTTCTCCCAGCAAATACACTGTTTCTAAGGAAATGGGAACACACTGAGGAGACACTTGTGGGAGCTACTGTGACTAAAACTGAGCTTCCCTACGCACAGGGAAGCAAGAGAAATGCTGATTTCATCAAGCCCCGTTACATACTCAGAATCTGTACTACTGCACAAATAGGCATGTCTCTTTAGGCAAAAAACTCATTTCTGACAAAGTTGCCCAAATGCACCTCAGAAGTGTGCAACTTGTTCCCTGAGTTAGAAAACGTCGAGAAACGTTCGTTTCTGCTAGCGCTGTGCTTCTACACATGTATTTGCTGAACGGTGAAAGCGCACAGTAATGCACTTTTCTCCCAGCAAATACACTGTTTCTAAGGAAATGGGAACACACTGAGGAGACACTTGTGGGTGCCACTATGACTAGAAGTGAGCTTCCCTACGCACAGGGAAGCAAGAGAAATGCTGATTTCATCAAGCCCAGTTACATACTCAGAATCTGTACTACTGCGCAAATAGGCATGTCTCTTTAGGCAAAAAACTCATTTCTGACAAAGTTGCCCAAATGCATCTCAGAAGTGTGCAACTTGTTCCCTGAGTTAGAAACGTCAAGAAACGTTCGTTTCTGCTAGCGCTGTGCTTCTACACATGTATTTGCTGAACTTTGAAAGCACACAGTAATGCACTTTTCTCCCAGCAAATACACTGTTTCTAAGGAAATGGGAACACACTGAGGAGACACTTGTGGGAGCCACTGTGACTAAAACTGAGCTTCCCTACGCACAGGGAAGCAAGAGAAATGCTGATTTCATCAAGCCCAGTTACATACTCAGAATCTGTACTACTGCACAAATAGGCATGTCTCTTTAGGCAAAAAACTCATTTCTGACAAAGTTGCCCAAATGCATCTCAGAAGTTTGCAACTTGTTCCATGAGTTAGAAAACGTCGAGAAACGGTCGTTTCTGCTAGCGCTGTGCTTCTACACATGTATTTGCTGAACGGTGAAAGCGCACAGTAATGCACTTTTCTCCCAGCAAATACACTGTTTCTAAGGAAATGGGAACACACTGAGGAGACACTTGTGGGAGCTACTGTGACTAAAACTGAGCTTCCCTACGCACAGGGAAGCAAGAGAAATGCTGATTTCATCAAGCCCAGTTACATACTCAGAATCTGTATGACTGCGCAAATAGGCATGTCTCTTTAGGCAAAAAACTCATTTCTGACAAAGTTGCCCAAATGCATCTCAGAAGTGTGCAACTTGTTCCCTGAGTTAGAAAACGTCGAGAAACGTTCGTTTCTGCTAGCGCTGTGCTTCTACACATGTATTTGCTGAACGGTGAAAGCGCACAGTAATGCACTTTTCTCCCAGCAAATACACTGTTTCTAAGGAAATGGGAACACACTGAGGAGACACTTGTGGGTGCCACTATGACTAGAAGTGAGCTTCCCTACGCACAGGGAAGCAAGAGAAATGCTGATTTCATCAAGCCCAGTTACATACTCAGAATCTGTACTACTGCGCAAATAGGCATGTCTCTTTAGGCAAAAAACTCATTTCTGACAAAGTTGCCCAAATGCATCTCAGAAGTGTGCAACTTGTTCCCTGAGTTAGAAACGTCAAGAAACGTTCGTTTCTGCTAGCGCTGTGCTTCTACACATGTATTTGCTGAACGGTGAAAGCACACAGTAATGCACTTTTCTCCCAGCAAATACACTGTTTCTAAGGAAATGGGAACACACTGAGGAGACACTTGTGGGAGCCACTGTGACTAAAACTGAGCTTCCCTACGCACAGGGAAGCAAGAGAAATGCTGATTTCATCAAGCCCAGTTACATACTCAGAATCTGTACTACTGCACAAATAGGCATGTCTCTTTAGGCAAAAAACTCATTTCTGACAAAGTTGCCCAAATGCATCTCAGAAGTTTGCAACTTGTTCCATGAGTTAGAAAACGTCGAGAAACGGTCGTTTCTGCTAGCGCTGTGCTTCTACACATGTATTTGCTGAACGGTGAAAGCGCACAGTAATGCACTTTTCTCCCAGCAAATACACTGTTTCTAAGGAAATGGGAACACACTGAGGAGACACTTGTGGGAGCTACTGTGACTAAAACTGAGCTTCCCTACGCACAGGGAAGCAAGAGAAATGCTGATTTCATCAAGCCCAGTTACATACTCAGAATCTGTATGACTGCGCAAATAGGCATGTCTCTTTAGGCAAAAAACTCATTTCTGACAAAGTTGCCCAAATGCATCTCAGAAGTGTGCAACTTGTTCCCTGAGTTAGAAAACGTCGAGAAACGTTCGTTTCTGCTAGCGCTGTGCTTCTACACATGTATTTGCTGAACGGTGAAAGCGCACAGTAATGCACTTTTCTCCCAGCAAATACACTGTTTCTAAGGAAATGGGAAGACACTGAGGAGACATTTGTGGGAGCTACTGTGACTAAAACTGAGCTTCCCTACGCACAGGGAAGCAAGAGAAATGCTGATTTCATCAAGCCTAGTTACATACTCAGAATCTGTACTACGGCGCAAATAGGCATGTCTCTTAGGCAAAAAACTCATTTCTGACAAAGTTGCCCAAATGCATCTCAGAAGTTTGCAACTTGTTCCATGAGTTAGAAAACGTCGAGAAACGGTCGTTTCTGCTAGCGCTGTGCTTCTACACATGTATTTGCTGAACGGTGAAAGCGCACAGTAATGCACTTTTCTCCCAGCAAATACACTGTTTCTAAGGAACTGGGAACACACTGAGGAGACACTTGTGGGAGCTACTGTGACTAAAACTGAGCTTCCCTATGCACAGGGAAGCAAGAGAAATGCTGATTTCATCAAGCCCAGTTACATACTCAGAATCTGTATGACTGCGCAAATAGGCATGTCTCTTTAGGCAAAAAACTCATTTCTGACAAAGTTGCCCAAATGCATCTCAGAAGTGTGCAACTTGTTCCCTGAGTTAGAAAACGTCGAGAAACGTTCGTTTCTGCTAGCACTGTGCTTCTACACATGTATTTGCTGAACGGTGAAAGCGCACAGTAATGCAATTTTCTCCCAGCAAATACACTGTTTCTAAGGAAATGGGAAGACACTGAGGAGACATTTGTGGGAGCTACTGTGACTAAAACTGAGCTTCCCTACGCACAGGGAAGCAAGAGAAATGCTGATTTCATCAAGCCTAGTTACATACTCAGAATCTGTACTACTGCGCAAATAGGCATGTCTCTTAGGCAAAAAACTCATTTCTGACAAAGTTGCCCAAATGCATCTCAGAAGTTTGCAACTTGTTCCATGAGTTAGAAAACGTCGAGAAACGGTCGTTTCTGCTAGCGCTGTGCTTCTACACATGTATTTGCTGAACGGTGAATGCGCACAGTAATGCACTTTTCTCCCAGCAAATACACTGTTTCTAAGGAACTGGGAACACACTGAGGAGACACTTGTGGGAGCTACTGTGACTAAAACTGAGCTTCCCTACGCACAGGGAAGCAAGAGAAATGCTGATTTCATCAAGCCCAGTTACATACTCAGAATCTGAACTACTGCGCAAATAGGCATGTCTCTTTAGGCAAAAAACTCATTTCTGACAAAGTTGCCCAAATGCATCTCAGATGTGTGCAACTTGTTCCCTGAGTTAGAAAACGTCGAGAAACGTTCGTTTCTGCTAGCGCTGTGCTTCTACACATGTATTTGCTGAACGGTGAAAGCGCACAGTAATGCACTTTTCTCCCAGCAAATACACTGTTTCTAAGGAAATGGGAACACACTGAGGAGACACTTGTGGGAGCTACTGTGACTAAAACTGAGCTTCCCTACGCACATGGAAGCAAGAGAAATGCTGATTTCATCAAGCCCAGTTACATACTCAGAATCTGTATGACTGCGCAAATAGGCATGTCTCTTTAGGCAAAAAACTCATTTCTGACAAAGTTGCCCAAATGCATCTCAGAAGTGTGCAACTTGTTCCCTGAGTTAGAAAACGTCGAGAAACGTTCGTTTCTGCTAGCACTGTGCTTCTACACATGTATTTGCTGAACGGTGAAAGCGCACAGTAATGCAATTTTCTCCCAGCAAATACACTGTTTCTAAGGAAATGGGAAGACACTGAGGAGACATTTGTGGGAGCTACTGTGACTAAAACTGAGCTTCCCTACGCACAGGGAAGCAAGAGAAATGCTGATTTCATCAAGCCTAGTTACATACTCAGAATCTGTACTACTGCGCAAATAGGCATGTCTCTTAGGCAAAAAACTCATTTCTGACAAAGTTGCCCAAATGCATCTCAGAAGTTTGCAACTTGTTCCATGAGTTAGAAAACGTCGAGAAACGGTCGTTTCTGCTAGTGCTGTGCTTCTACACATGTATTTGCTGAACGGTGAATGCGCACAGTAATGCACTTTTCTCCCAGCAAATACACTGTTTCTAAGGAACTGGGAACACACTGAGGAGACACTTGTGGGAGCTACTGTGACTAAAACTGAGCTTCCCTACGCACAGGGAAGCAAGAGAAATGCTGATTTCATCAAGCCCAGTTACATACTCAGAATCTGAACTACTGCGCAAATAGGCATGTCTCTTTAGGCAAAAAACTCATTTCTGACAAAGTTGCCCAAATGCATCTCAGAAGTGTGCAACTTGTTCCCTGAGTTAGAAAACGTCGAGAAACGTTAGTTTCTGCTAGCCCTGTGCTTCTACACATGTTTTTGCTGAACGGTGAAAGCGCACAGTAATGCACTTTTCTCCCAACAAATACACTGTTTCTAAGGAAATGGGAACACACTGAGGAGACATTTGTGGGAGCTACTGTGACTAAAACTGAGCTTCCCTACGCACAGGGAAGCAAGAGAAATGCTGATTTCATCAAGCCTAGTTACATACTCAGAATCTGTACTACTGCGCAAATAGGCATGTCTCTTAGGCAAAAAACTCATTTCTGACAAAGTTGCCCAAATGCATCTCAGAAGTTTGCAACTTGTTCCATGAGTTAGAAAACGTCGAGAAACGGTCGTTTCTGCTAGCGCTGTGCTTCTACACATGTATTTGCTGAACGGTGAATGCGCACAGTAATGCACTTTTCTCCCAGCAAATACACTGTTTCTAAGGAACTGGGAACACACTGAGGAGACACTTGTGGGAGCTACTGTGACTAAAACTGAGCTTCCCTACGCACAGGGAAGCAAGAGAAATGCTGATTTCATCAAGCCCAGTTACATACTCAGAATCTGAACTACTGCGCAAATAGGCATGTCTCTTTAGGCAAAAAACTCATTTCTGACAAAGTTGCCCAAATGCATCTCAGATGTGTGCAACTTGTTCCCTGAGTTAGAAAACGTCGAGAAACGTTCGTTTCTGCTAGCGCTGTGCTTCTACACATGTATTTGCTGAACGGTGAAAGCGCACAGTAATGCACTTTTCTCCCAGCAAATACACTGTTTCTAAGGAAATGGGAACACACTGAGGAGACACTTGTGGGAGCTACTGTGACTAAAACTGAGCTTCCCTACGCACATGGAAGCAAGAGAAATGCTGATTTCATCAAGCCCAGTTACATACTCAGAATCTGTATGACTGCGCAAATAGGCATGTCTCTTTAGGCAAAAAACTCATTTCTGACAAAGTTGCCCAAATGCATCTCAGAAGTGTGCAACTTGTTCCCTGAGTTAGAAAACGTCGAGAAACGTTCGTTTCTGCTAGCGCTGTGCTTCTACACATGTATTTGCTGAACGGTGAAAGCGCACAGTAATGCAATTTTCTCCCAGCAAATACACTGTTTCTAAGGAAATGGGAAGACACTGAGGAGACATTTGTGGGAGCTACTGTGACTAAAACTGAGCTTCCCTACGCACAGGGAAGCAAGAGAAATGCTGATTTCATCAAGCCTAGTTACATACTCAGAATCTGTACTACTGCGCAAATAGGCATGTCTCTTAGGCAAAAAACTCATTTCTGACAAAGTTGCCCAAATGCATCTCAGAAGTTTGCAACTTGTTCCATGAGTTAGAAAACGTCGAGAAACGGTCGTTTCTGCTAGCGCTGTGCTTCTACACATGTATTTGCTGAACGGTGAATGCGCACAGTAATGCACTTTTCTCCCAGCAAATACACTGTTTCTAAGGAACTGGGAACACACTGAGGAGACACTTGTGGGAGCTACTGTGACTAAAACTGAGCTTCCCTACGCACAGGGAAGCAAGAGAAATGCTGATTTCATCAAGCCCAGTTACATACTCAGAATCTGAACTACTGCGCAAATAGGCATGTCTCTTTAGGCAAAAAACTCATTTCTGACAAAGTTGCCCAAATGCATCTCAGAAGTGTGCAACTTGTTCCCTGAGTTAGAAAACGTCGAGAAACGTTCGTTTCTGCTAGCCCTGTGCTTCTACACATGTTTTTGCTGAACGGTGAAAGCGCACAGTAATGCACTTTTCTCCCAACAAATACACTGTTTCTAAGGAAATTGGAACACACTGAGGAGACATTTGTGGGAGCTACTGTGACTAAAACTGAGCTTCCCTACGCACAGGGAAGCAAGAGAAATGCTGATTTCATCAAGCCTAGTTACATACTCAGAATCTGTACTACTGCGCAAATAGGCATGTCTCTTAGGCAAAAAACTCATTTCTGACAAAGTTGCCCAAATGCATCTCAGAAGTTTGCAACTTGTTCCATGAGTTAGAAAACGTCGAGAAACGGTCGTTTCTGCTAGCGCTGTGCTTCTACACATGTATTTGCTGAACGGTGAATGCGCACAGTAATGCACTTTTCTCCCAGCAAATACACTGTTTCTAAGGAACTGGGAACACACTGAGGAGACACTTGTGGGAGCTACTGTGACTAAAACTGAGCTTCCCTACGCACAGGGAAGCAAGAGAAATGCTGATTTCATCAAGCCCAGTTACATACTCAGAATCTGAACTACTGCGCAAATAGGCATGTCTCTTTAGGCAAAAAACTCATTTCTGACAAAGTTGCCCAAATGCATCTCAGATGTGTGCAACTTGTTCCCTGAGTTAGAAAACGTCGAGAAACGTTCGTTTCTGCTAGCGCTGTGCTTCTACACATGTATTTGCTGAACGGTGAAAGCGCACAGTAATGCACTTTTCTCCCAGCAAATACACTGTTTCTAAGGAAATGGGAACACACTGAGGAGACACTTGTGGGAGCTACTGTGACTAAAACTGAGCTTCCCTACGCACATGGAAGCAAGAGAAATGCTGATTTCATCAAGCCCAGTTACATACTCAGAATCTGTATGACTGCGCAAATAGGCATGTCTCTTTAGGCAAAAAACTCATTTCTGACAAAGTTGCCCAAATGCATCTCAGAAGTGTGCAACTTGTTCCCTGAGTTAGAAAACGTCGAGAAACGTTCGTTTCTGCTAGCGCTGTGCTTCTACACATGTATTTGCTGAACGGTGAAAGCGCACAGTAATGCAATTTTCTCCCAGCAAATACACTGTTTCTAAGGAAATGGGAAGACACTGAGGAGACATTTGTGGGAGCTACTGTGACTAAAACTGAGCTTCCCTACGCACAGGGAAGCAAGAGAAATGCTGATTTCATCAAGCCTAGTTACATACTCAGAATCTGTACTACTGCGCAAATAGGCATGTCTCTTAGGCAAAAAACTCATTTCTGACAAAGTTGCCCAAATGCATCTCAGAAGTTTGCAACTTGTTCCATGAGTTAGAAAACGTCGAGAAACGGTCGTTTCTGCTAGCGCTGTGCTTCTACACATGTATTTGCTGAACGGTGAATGCGCACAGTAATGCACTTTTCTCCCAGCAAATACACTGTTTCTAAGGAAATGGGAACACACTGAGGAGACACTTGTGGGAGCTACTGTGACTAAAACTGAGCTTCCCTACGCACAGGGAAGCAAGAGAAATGCTGATTTCATCAAGCCCAGTTACATACTCAGAATCTGAACTACTGCGCAAATAGGCATGTCTCTTTAGGCAAAAAACTCATTTCTGACAAAGTTGCCCAAATGCATCTCAGAAGTGTGCAACTTGTTCCCTGAGTTAGAAAACGTCGAGAAACGTTCGTTTCTGCTAGCCCTGTGCTTCTACACATGTTTTTGCTGAACGGTGAAAGCGCACAGTAATGCACTTTTCTCCCAACAAATACACTGTTTCTAAGGAAATGGGAACACACTGAGGAGACACTTGTGGGAGCTACAGTGACTAAAACTGAGCTTCCCTACGCACAGGGAAGCAAGAGAAATGCTGATTTCATCAAGCCCAGTTACATAGTCAGAATCTGTACTACTGCACAAATAGGCATGTCTCTTTAGGCAAAAAACTCATTTCTGACAAAGTTGCCCAAATGCATCTCAAAAGTGTGCAACTTGTTCCCTGAGTTAGAAAATGTCGAGAAACGTTCGTTTCTGCTAGTGCTGTGCTTCTACACATGTATTTGCTGAACGGTGAAAGCGCACAGTAATGCACTTTTCTCCCAGCAAATACACTGTTTCTAAGGAAATGGGAACACACTGAGGAGACACTTGTGGGAGCCACTGTGACTAGAACTGAGCTTCCCTACGCACAGGGAAGCAAGAGAAATGCTGATTTCATCAAGCCCAGTTACATACTCAGAATCTGTACTACTGCGCAAATAGGCATGTCTCTTTAGGCAAAAAACTCATTTCTGACAAAGTTGCCCAAATGCATCTCAGAAGTGTGCAACTTGTTCTCGGAGTTAGAAACGTCAAGAAACGTTCGTTTCTGCTAGCGCTGTGCTTCTACACATGTATTTGCTGAACGGTGAAAGCGCACAGTAATGCACTTTTCTCCCAGCAAATACACTGTTTCTAAGGAAATAGGAACACACTGAGGAGACACTTGTGGGAGCTACTGTGACTAAAACTGAGCTTCCCTACGCACAGGGAAGCAAGAGAAATGCTGATTTCATCATGCCCAGTTACATACTCAGAATCTGTATGACTGTGCAAATAGGCATGTCTCTTTAGGCAAAAAACTCATTTCTGACAAAGTTGCCCAAATGCATCTCAGAAGTGTGCAACTTGTTCCCTGAGTTAGAAAACGTCGAGAAACGTTCGTTTCTGCTAGCGCTGTGCTTCTACACATGTATTTGCTGAACGGTGAAAGCGCACAGTAATGCAATTTTCTCCCAGCAAATACACTGTTTCTAAGGAAATGGGAAGACACTGAGGAGACATTTGTGGGAGCTACTGTGACTAAAACTGAGCTTCCCTACGCACAGGGAAGCAAGAGAAATGCTGATTTCATCAAGCCTAGTTACATACTCAGAATCTGTACTACTGCGCAAATAGGCATGTCTCTTAGGCAAAAAACTCATTTCTGACAAAGTTGCCCAAATGCATCTCAGAAGTTTGCAACTTGTTCCATGAGTTAGAAAACGTCGAGAAACGGTCGTTTCTGCTAGCGCTGTGCTTCTACACATGTATTTGCTGAACGGTGAATGCGCACAGTAATGCACTTTTCTCCCAGCAAATACACTGTTTCTAAGGAACTGGGAACACACTGAGGAGACACTTGTGGGAGCTACTGTGACTAAAACTGAGCTTCCCTACGCACAGGGAAGCAAGAGAAATGCTGATTTCATCAAGCCCAGTTACATAGTCAGAATCTGTACTACTGCACAAATAGGCATGTCTCTTTAGGCAAAAGACTCATTTCTGACAAAGTTGCCCAAATGCATCTCAGAAGTGTGCAACTTGTTCCCTGAGTTAGAAAACGTCGAGAAACGTTCGTTTTTGATAGCGCTGTGCTTCTACACATGTATTTGCTGAACGGTGAAAGCGCACAGTAATGCACTTTTCTCCCAGCAAATACACTGTTTCTAATGAAATGGGAAGACACTGAGGAGACATTTGTGGGAGCTACTGTGACTAAAACTGAGCTTCCCTATGCACAGGGAAGCAAGAGAAATGCTGATTTCATCAAGCCTAGTTACATACTCAGAATCTGTACTACTGCGCAAACAGGCATGTCTCTTAGGCAAAAAACTCATTTCTGACAAAGTTGCCCAAATGCATCTCAGAAGTTTGCAACTTGTTCCATGAGTTAGAAAACGTCGAGAAACGATCGTTTCTGCTAGCGCTGTGCTTCTACACATGTATTTGCTGAACGGTGAAAGCGCACAGTAATACACTTTCCTCCCAGCAAATACACTGTTTCTAAGGAAATGGGAACACACTGAGGAGACACTTGTGGGCACTACTGTGACTAAAACTGAGCTTCCCTACGCACAGGGAAGCAAGAGAAATGCTGATTTCATCAAGCCCAGTTACATACTCAGAATCTGAACTACTGCGCAAATAGGCATGTCTCTTTAGGCAAAAAACTCATTTCTGACAAAGTTGCCCAAATGCATCTCAGAAGTGTGCAACTTGTTCCCTGAGTTAGAAAACGTCGAGAAACGTTCGTTTCTGCTAGCCCTGTGCTTCTACACATGTTTTTGCTGAACGGTGAAAGCGCACAGTAATGCACTTTTCTCCCAACAAATACACTGTTTCTAAGGAAATGGGAACACACTGAGGAGACACTTGTGGGAGCTACTGTGACTAAAACTGAGCTTCCCTACACACAGGGAAGCAAGAGAAATGCTGATTTCATCAAGCCCAGTTACATACTCAGAATCTGTACTACTGCGCAAATAGGCATGTCTCTCTAGGCAAAAAACACATTTCTGACAAAGTTGCCCAAATGCATCTCAGAAGTGTGCAACTTGTTCCCTGAGTTAGAAAACGTCGAGAAACGTTCGTTTCTGCTAGCGCTGTGCTTCTACACATGTATTTGCTGAACGGTGAAAGCGCACAGTAATGCACTTTTCTCCCAGCAAATACACTGTTTCTAAGGAAATGGGAACACACTGAGGAGACACTTGTGGGAGCTACTGTGACTAAAACTGAGCTTCCCTACGCACAGGGAAGCAAGAGAAATGCTGATTTCATCAAGCCCAGTTACATACTCAGAATCTGTATGACTGCGCAAATAGGTATGTCTCTTTAGGCAAAAAACTCATTTCTGACAAAGTTGCCCAAATGCATCTCAGAAGTGTGCAACTTGTTCCCTGAGTTAGAAAACGTCGAGAAACGTTCGTTTCTGCTAGCGCTGTGCTTCTACACATGTATTTGCTCAACGGTGAAAGCGCACAGTAATGCACTTTTCTCCCAGCAAATACACTGTTTCTAAGGAAATGGGAACACACTGAGGAGACACTTGTGGGAGCCACTGTGACTAAAACTGAGCTTCCCTACGCACAGGGAAGCAAGAGACATGCTGATTTCATCAAGCCCAGTTACATACTCAGAATCTGTACTACTGCACAAATAGGCATGTCTCTTTAGGCAAAAAACTCATTTCTGACAAAGTTGCCCAAATGAATCTCAGAAGTTTGCAACTTGTTCCATGAGTTAGAAAACGTCGAGAAACGGTCGTTTCTGCTAGCGCTGTGCTTCTACACATGTATTTGCTGAACGGTGAAAGCGCACAGTAATGCACTTTTCTCCCAGCAAATACACTGTTTCTAAGGAAATGGGAACACACTGAGGAGACACTTGTGGGAGCTACTGTGACTAAAACTGAGCTTCCCTACGCACAGGGAAGCAAGAGAAATGCTGATTTCATCAAGCCCAGTTACATACTCAGAATCTGAACTACTGCGCAAATAGGCATGTCTCTTTAGGCAAAAAACTCATTTCTGACAAAGTTGCCCAAATGCATCTCAGAAGTGTGCAACTTGTTCCCTGAGTTAGAAAACGTCGAGAAACGTTCGTTTCTGCTAGCCCTGTGCTTCTACACATGTTTTTGCTGAACGGTGAAAGCGCACAGTAATGCACTTTTCTCCCAACAAATACACTGTTTCTAAGGAAATGGGAACACACTGAGGAGACACTTGTGGGAGCTACTGTGACTAAAACTGAGCTTCCCTACACACAGGGAAGCAAGAGAAATGCTGATTTCATCAAGCCCAGTTACATACTCAGAATCTGTACTACTGCGCAAATAGGCATGTCTCTCTAGGCAAAAAACACATTTCTGACAAAGTTGCCCAAATGCATCTCAGAAGTGTGCAACTTGTTCCCTGAGTTAGAAAACGTCGAGAAACGTTCGTTTCTGCTAGCGCTGTGCTTCTACACATGTATTTGCTGAACGGTGAAAGCGCACAGTAATGCACTTTTCTCCCAGCAAATACACTGTTTCTAAGGAAATGGGAACACACTGAGGAGACACTTGTGGGAGCTACTGTGACTAAAACTGAGCTTCCCTACGCACAGGGAAGCAAGAGAAATGCTGATTTCATCAAGCCCAGTTACATACTCAGAATCTGTATGACTGCGCAAATAGGTATGTCTCTTTAGGCAAAAAACTCATTTCTGACAAAGTTGCCCAAATGCATCTCAGAAGTGTGCAACTTGTTCCCTGAGTTAGAAAACGTCGAGAAACGTTCGTTTCTGCTAGCGCTGTGCTTCTACACATGTATTTGCTCAACGGTGAAAGCGCACAGTAATGCACTTTTCTCCCAGCAAATACACTGTTTCTAAGGAAATGGGAACACACTGAGGAGACACTTGTGGGAGCCACTGTGACTAAAACTGAGCTTCCCTACGCACAGGGAAGCAAGAGACATGCTGATTTCATCAAGCCCAGTTACATACTCAGAATCTGTACTACTGCACAAATAGGCATGTCTCTTTAGGCAAAAAACTCATTTCTGACAAAGTTGCCCAAATGAATCTCAGAAGTTTGCAACTTGTTCCATGAGTTAGAAAACGTCGAGAAACGGTCGTTTCTGCTAGCGCTGTGCTTCTACACATGTACTTGCTGAACTGTGAAAGCGCACAGTAATGCACTTTTCTCCCAGCAAATACACTGTTTCTAAGGAAATGGGAACACACTGAGGAGACACTTGTGGGAGCTACTGTGACTAAAACTGAGCTTCCCTACGCACAGGGAAGCAAGAGAAATGCTGATTTCATCAAGCCCAGTTACATACTCAGAATCTGAACTACTGCGCAAATAGGCATGTCTCTTTAGGCAAAAAACTCATTTCTGACAAAGTTGCCCAAATGCATCTCAGAAGTGTGCAACTTGTTCCCTGAGTTAGAAAACGTTGAGAAACGGTCGTTTCTGCTAGCCCTGTGCTTCTACACATGTTTTTGCTGAACGGTGAAAGCGCACAGTAATGCACTTTTCTCCCAACAAATACACTGTTTCTAAGGAAATGGGAACACACTGAGGAGACACTTGTGGGAGCTACTGTGACTAAAACTGAGCTTCCCTACACACAGGGAAGCAAGAGAAATGCTGATTTCATCAAGCCCAGTTACATACTCAGAATCTGTACTACTGCGCAAATAGGCATGTCTCTTTAGGCAAAAAACACATTTCTGACAAAGTTGCCCAAATGCATCTCAGAAGTGTGCAACTTCTTCCCTGAGTTAGAAAACGTCGAGAAACGTCCGTTTCTGCTAGCGCTGTGCTTCTACACATGTATTTGCTGAACGGTGAAAGCGCACAGTAATGCACTTTTCTCCCAGCAAATACACTGTTTCTAAGGAAATGGGAACACACTGAGGAGACACTTGTGGGAGGTACTGTGACTAAAACTGAGCTTCCCTACGCACAGGGAAGCAAGAGAAATGCTGATTTCATCAAGCCCAGTTACATACTCAGAATCTGTATGACTGCGCAAATAGGCATGTCTCTTTCGGCAAAAAACTCATTTCTGACAAAGTTGCCCAAATGCATCTCAGAAGTGTCCAACTTGTTCCCTGAGTTAGAAAACGTCGAGAAACGTTCGTTTCTGCTAGCGCTGTGCTTCTACACATGTATTTGCTCAACGGTGAAAGCGCACAGTAATGTACTTTTCTCCCAGCAAATACACTGTTTCTAAGGAAATGGGAACACACTGAGGAGACACTTGTGGGAGCCACTGTGACTAAAACTGAGCTTCCCTACGCACAGGGAAGCAAGAGAAATGCTGATTTCATCAAGCCCAGTTACATACTCAGAATCTGTACTACTGCGCAAATAGGAATGTCTCTTTAGGTAAAAAACTCATTTCTGACAAAGTTGCCCAAATGCATCTCAGAAGTGTGCAACTTGTTCCCTGAGTTAGAAAACGTCGAGAAACTTTCGTTTCTGCTAGCGCTGTGCTTCTACACATGTATTTGCTGAACGGTGAAAGCGCACAGTAATGCACTTTTCTCCCAGCAAATACACTGTTTCTAAGGAAATGGGAACACACTGAGGAGACACTTTTGGGAGCTACAGTGACTAAAACTGAGCTTCCCTACGCACAGGGAAGCAAGAGAAATGCTGATTTCATCAAGCCCAGTTACATACTCAGAATCTGTACTACTGCACAAATAGGCATGTCCCTTTTGGCAAAAAACTCATTTCTGACAAAGTTGCCCAAATGCATCTCAAAAGTTTGCAACTTGTTCCATGAGTTAGAATACGTCGAGAAACGGTCGTTTCTGCTAGCGCTGTGCTTCTACACATGTATTTGCTGAACGGTGAAAGCGCACAGTAATGCACTTTTCTCCCAGCAAATACACTGTTTCTAAGGAAATGGGAACACACTGAGGAGACACTTGTGGGAGCTACTGTGACTAAAACTGAGCTTCCCTACGCACAGGGAAGCAAGAGAAATGCTGATTTCATCAAGCCCAGTTACATACTCAGAATCTGTACTACTGCGCAAATAGGCATGTCTCTGTAGGCAAAAAACTCATTTCTGACAAAGTTGCCCAAATGCATCTCAGAAGTGTGCAACTTGTCCTCTGAGTTACAAAACGTCGAGAAATGGTCTTTTCTGCTAGCGCTGTGCTTCTACACATGTACTTGCTGAACGGTGAAAGCGCACAGTAATGCACTTTTCTCCCAGCAAATACACTGTTTCTAAGGAAATGGGAACACACTGAGGAGACACTTGTGGGAGCTACTGTGACTAAACCTGAGCTTCCCTACACACAGGGAAGCAAGAGAAATGCTGATTTCATCAAGCCCAGTTACATACTCAGAATCTGTACTACTGCGCAAATAGGCATGTCTCTTTAGGCAAAAAACTCATTTCTGACATAGTTGCCCAAATGCATCTCAGAAGTGTGCAACTTGTTCCCTGAGTTAGAAAACGTCGAGAAACGGTCGTATCTGCTAGCGCTGTGCTTCTACACATGTATTTGCTGAACGGTGAAAGCGCACAGTAATGCACGTTTCTCCCAGCAAATACACTGTTTCTAAGGAAATGGGAACACACTGAGGAGACACTTGTGGGAGCTACTGTGACTTCAACTGAGCTTCCCTATGCACAGGGATGCAAGAGAAATGATGATTTCATCAAGCCCAGTTACATACTCAGAATCTGTACTACTGCGCAAAAAGGCATATCTCTTTATGCAAAAAACTCATTTCTGAGAAAGTTGCCCAAATGCATCTCAGAACTGTGCAACTTGTTCCCTGAGTTAGAAAACGTCGATAAACGTTCGTTTCTGCTAGCGCTGAGCTTCTACACATGTATTTGCTGAACGGTGAAAGCGCACAGTAATGCACTTTTCTCCCAGCAAATACACTGTTTCTAAGGAAATGGGAACACACTGAGGAGACACTTGTGGGAGCTACAGTGACTAAAACTGAGCTTCCCTACGCACAGGGAAGCAAGAGAAATGCTGATTTCATCAAGCCCAGTTACATACTCAGAATCTGTACTACTGCGCAAATAGGCATGTCTCTTTAGGCAAAAAACTCATTTCTGACAAAGTTGCCCAAATGCATCTCAGAAGTGTGCAACTTGTCCTCTGAGTTACAAAACGTCGAGAAATGGTCTTTTCTGCTAGCGCTGTGCTTCTACACATGTACTTGCTGAACGGTGAAAGCGCACAGTAATGCACTTTTCTCCCAGCAAATACACTGTTTCTAAGGAAATGGGAACACACTGAGGAGACACTTGTGGGAGCTACTGTGACTAAAACTGAGCTTCCCTACACACAGGGAAGCAAGAGAAATGCTGATTTCATCAAGCCCAGTTACATACTCAGAATCTGTACTACTGCGCAAATAGGCATGTCTCTTTAGGCAAAAAACTCATTTCTGACATAGTTGCCCAAATGCATCTCAGAAGTGTGCAACTTGTTCCCTGAGTTAGAAAACGTCGAGAAACGGTCGTATCTGCTAGCGCTGTGCTACTACACATGTATTTGCTGAACGGTGAAAGCGCACAGTAATGCACGTTTCTCCCAGCAAATACACTGTTTCTAAGGAAATGGGAACACACTGAGGAGACACTTGTGGGAGCTACTGTGACTACAACTGAGCTTCCCTACGCACAGGGATGCAAGAGAAATGATGATTTCATCAAGCCCAGTTACATACTCAGAATCTGTACTACTGCGCAAATAGGCATATCTCTTTATGCAAAAAACTCATTTCTGAGAAAGTTGCCCAAATGCATCTCAGAAGTGTGCAACTTGTTCCCTGAGTTAGAAAACGTCGATAAACGTTCGTTTCTGCTAGCGCTGAGCTTCTACACATGTATTTGCTGAACGGTGAAAGCGCACAGTAATGCATTTTTCTCCCAGCAAATACACTGTTTCTAAGGAAATGGGAACACACTGAGGAGACACTTGTGGGAGCTACTGTGACTAAAACTGGGCTTCCCTACGCACAGGGAAGCAAGAGAAATGCTGATTTCATCAAGCCCAGTTACATACTCAGAATCTGTACTACTGCGCAAATAGGCATGTCTCTTTAGGCAAAAAACTCATTTCTGACAAAGTTGCCCAAATGCATCTCAGAAGTGTGCAACTTGTTCTCTGAGTTAGAAAACATTGAGAAACGGTCTTTTCTGCTAGCGCTGTGCTTCTACACATGTACTTGCTGAACGGTGAAAGCACACAGTAATGCACCTTTCTCCCAGCAAATACACTGTTTAAGGAAATGGGAACACATGGAGGAGACACTTGTGGGAGCTACTGTGACTAAAACTGAGCTTCCCTACGCACAGGGAAGCAAGAGAAATGCTGATTTCATCAAGCCCAGTTACATACTCAGAATCTGTACTACTGCGCAAATTAGGCATGTCTCTTTAGGCAAAAAACTCATTTCTGACAAAGTTGCCCAAATGCATCTCAGAAGTGTGCAACTTCTTCCCTGAGTTAGAAAACGTCGAGAAACGGTCGTTTCTGCTAGCGCTGTGCTTCTACACATGTATTTGCTGAACGGTGAAAGCGCACAGTAATACACTTTTCTCCCAGCAAATACACTGTTTCTAAGGAAATGAGAACACACTGAGGAGACACTTGTGGGAGCTACTGTGACTAAAACTGAGCTTCCCCACGCACAGGGAAGCAAGAGAAATGCTGATTTCCTCAATCCCAGTTACATACTCAGAATCTGTACTACTGCGCAAATAGGCATGTCTCTTTAGGCAAAAAAATCATTTCTGACAAAGTTGCCCAAATGCATCTCAGAAGTGTGCAACTTGTTCCCTGAGTTAGAAAACGTCGAGACACGGTCGTTTCTGCTGGCGCTGTGCTTCTACACATGTATTTGCTGAACGGTGAAAGCACACAGTAATGCACTTTTCTCCCAGCAAATACACTGTTTCTAAGGAAATGGGAATACACTGAGGAGACACTTGTGGGAGCTACTGTGACTAAAACTGAGCTTCCCTACGCAGAGGGAAGCAAGAGAAATGCTGATTTCATCAAGCCCATTTACATACTCAGAATCTGTACTACTGCGCAAATAGGCATGTCTCTTTAGGCAAAAAACTCATTTCTGACAAAGTTGCTCAAATGCATCTCAGAAGTGTGCAACTTGTTCTCTGAGTTAGAAAACGTTGAGAAACGTTCGTTTCTGCTAGCGCTGTGCTTCTACACATGTACTTGCTGAACGGTGAAAGCGCACAGTAATGCACCTTTCTCCCAGCAAATACACTGTTTCTAAGGAAATGGGAACACACGGAGGAGACACTTGTGGGAGCTACTGTGACTAAAACTGAGCTTTCCTACGCACAAGGAAGCAAGAGAAATGCTGATTTCATCAAGCCCAGTTAAATACTCAGAATCTGTACTACTGCGCAAATAGGCATGTCTCCTTAGGCAAAAAACTCGTTTCTGACAAAGTTGCCCAAATGCATCTCAGAAGTGTGCAACTTGTTCCCTGAGTTAGAAAACGTCGAGAAACGGTCGTTTCTGCTAGCGCTGTGCTTCTACACATGTATTTGCTGAACGGTGAAAGCGCACAGTAATGCACTTTTCTCCTAGCAAATACACTGTTTCTAAGGAAATGGGAACACACTGAGGAGACACTTGTGGGAGCTACTGTGACTAAAACTGAGCTTCCCTACGCACAGGGAAGCAAGAGAAATGCTGATTTCATCAAGCCCAGTTACATACTCAGAATCTGTACTACTGCACAAATAGGCATGTCTCTTTAGGCAAAAAACTCATTTCTGACAAAGTTGACCAAATGCATCTCAGAAGTGTGCAACTTGTCCTCTGAGTTACAAAACGTCGAAAATGGTCTTTTCTGCTAGCGCTGTGCTTCTACACATGTACTTGCTGAACGGTGAAAGCGCACAGTAATGCACTTTTCTCCCAGCAAATACACTGTTTCTAAGGAAATGGGAACACACTGAGGAGACACTTGTGGGAGCTACTGTGACTAAAACTGAGCTTCCCTACGCACAGGGAAGCAAGAGAAATGCTGATTTCATCAAGCCCAGTTACATACTCAGAATCTGTACTACTGCGCAAATAGGCATGTCTCCTTAGGCAAAAAACTCATTTCTGACATAGTTGCCCAAATGCATCTCAGAAGTGTGCAACTTGTTCCCTGAGTTAGAAAACGTCGAGAAACGGTCGTATCTGCTAGCGCTGTGCTTCTACACATGTATTTGCTGAACGGTGAAAGCGCACAGTAATGCACTTTTCTCCCAGCAAATACACTGTTTCTAAGGAAATGGGAACACACTGAGGAGACACTTGTGGGAGCTACTGTGACTAAAACTGAGCTTCCCTACACACAGGGAAGCAAGAGAAATGCTGATTTCATCAAGCCTAGTTACATACTCAGAATCTGTACTACTGCGCAAATAGGCATGTCTCTGTAGGCAAAAAACTCATTTCTGACTAAGTTGCCCAAATGCATCTCAGAAGTGTGCAACTTGTTCCCTGAGTTAGAAAACGTCGAGAAACGGTCGTTTCTGCTAGCGCTGTGCTTCTACACATGTATTTGCTGAACGGTGAAAGCGCACAGTAATGCACTTTTCTCCCAGCAAATACACTGTTTCTAAGGAAATGGGAACACACTGAGGAGACACTTGTGGGAGCTCCTGTGACTAAAACTGAGCTTCCCTACGCACAGGGAAGCAAGAGAAATGCTGATTTCATCAAGCCCAGTTACATACTCAGAATCTGTACTAATGCGCAAATAGGCATGTCTCTTTAGGCAAAAAACTCATTTCTGACAAAGTTGCCCAAATGCATCTCAGAAGTATGCAACTTGTTCCCTGAGTTAGAAAACGTCGAGAAACGTTCGTTTCTGCTAGCGCTGTGCTTCTACACATGTATTTGCTGAACGGTGAAAGCGCACAGTAATGCGCTTTTCTCCCAGCAAATACACTGTTTCTAAGGAAATGGGAACACACTGAGGAGACACTTGTGGGAGCTACTGTGACTAAAACTGAGCTTCCCTACGCACAGGGAATCAAGAGAAATGCTGATTTCATCAAGCCCAGTTACATATTCAGAATCTGTACTACTGCGCAAATAGGCATGTCTCTTTAGGCAAAAAAATCATTTCTGACAAAGTTGCCCAAATGCATCTCAGAAGTGTGCAACTTTTTCCCTGAGTTAGAAAACGTCGAGAAACGGTCGTTTCTGCTAGCGCTGTGCTTCTACACATGTATTTGCTGAACGGTGAAAGCACACAGTAATGCACTTTTCTTCCAGCAAATACACTGTTTCTAAGGAAATGGGAACACACTGAGGAGACACTTGTGGGAGCTACTGTGACTAAAACTGAGCTTCCCTACGCACAGGGAAGCAAGAGAAATGCTGATTTCATCAAGCCCAGTTACATACTCAGAATCTGTACTACTGCGCAAATAGGAATGTCTCTTTAGGCAAAAAACTCATTTCTGACAAAGTTGCCCAAATGCATCTCAGAAGCGTGCAACTTGTTCCCTGAGTTAGAAAACGTAAAGAAACGGTCGTATCTGCTAGCGCTATGCTTCTACACATGTATATGCTGAACGGTGAAAGCGCACAGTAATGTACTTTTCTCCCAGCAAATACACTGTTTCTAAGGAAATGGGAACACACTGAGGAGACACTTGTGGGAGCTACTGTGACTAAAACTGAGCTTCCCTACGCACAGGGAAGCAAGAGAAATGCTGATTTCATCAAGCCCAGTTACATACTCTGAATCTGTACTACTGCGCAAATAGGCATGTCTCTTTAGGCAAAAAACTCATTTCTGACAAAGTTGCCCAAATGCATCTCAGAAGTGTGCAACTTGTTCCCTGAGTTAGAAAACATCGAGAAACGTTCGTTTCTGCTAGCGCTGTGCTTCTACACATGTATTTGCTGAACGGTGAAAGCGCACAGTAATGCACTTTTCTCCCAGCAAATACACTGTTTCTAAGGAAATGGGAACACACTGAGGAGACACTTGTGGGAGCTCCTGTGACTAAAACTGAGCTTCCCTACGCACAGGGAAGCAAGAGAAATGCTGATTTCATCAAGCCCAGTTACATACTCAGAATCTGTACTAATGCGCAAATAGGCATGTCTCTTTAGGCAAAAAAATAATTTCTGACAAAGTTGCCCAAATGCATCTTAGAAGTGTGCAACTTGTTCCCTGAGTTAAAAAACATCGAGAAACTTTCGTTTCTGCTAGCGCTGTGCTTCTACACATGTATTTGCTGAACGGTGAAAGCGCACAGTAATGCACTTTTCTCCCAGCAAATACACTGTTTCTAAGGAAATGGGAACACACTGAGGAGACACTTGTGGGAGCTACTGTGACTAAAACTGAGCTTCCCTACGCACAGAGAAGCAAGAGAAATGCTGATTTCATCAAGCCCAGTTACATACTCAGAATCTGTACTACTGCGCAAATAGGCATGTCTCTTTGGGCAAAAAACTCATTTCTGACAAAGTTGCCCAAATGCATCTCAGAAGTGTGCAACTTGTTCCCTGAGTTAGAAAACGTCGAGAAACGGTCGTTTCTCCTAGCGCTGTGCTTCTACACATGTATTTGCTGAACGGTGAAAGCGCACAGTAATGCACTTTTCTCCCAGCAAATACACTGTTACTAAGGAAATGGGAACACACTGAGGAGACACTTGTGGGAGCTACTGTGACTAAAACTGAGCTTCCCTACGCACAGGGAAGCAAGAGAAATGCTGATTTCATCAAGCCCAGTTACATACTCAGAATCTGTACTACTGCGCAAATACGCATGTCTCTTTAGGCAAAAAACTCATTTCTGACAAAGTTGCCCAAATGCATCTCAGAAGTGTCCAACTTGTTCCCTGAATTAGAAAACGTCGAGAAACGGTCGTTTCTGCTAGCGCTGTGCTTCTACACATGTATTTGCTGAACGGTGAAAGCGCACAGTAATGCACTTTTCTCCCAGCAAATACACTGTTACTAAGGAAATGGGAACACACTGAGGAGACACTTGTGGGAGCTACTGTGACTAAAACTGAGTTTCCCTACGCACAGGGAAGCAAGAGAAATGCTGATTTCATCAAGCCCAGTTACATACTCAGAATCTGTACTACTGCGCAAATAGGCATGTCTCTTTAGGCAAAAAACTCATTTCTGACAAAGTTGCCCAAATGCATCTCAGAAGTGTGCAACTTGTTCTCTGAGTTAGAAAACATCGAGAAACGTTCGTTTCTGCTAGCGCTGTGCTTCTACACATGTACTTGCTGAACGGTGAAAGCGCACAGTAATGCACTTTTCTCCCAGCAAATACACTGTTTCGAAGGAAATGGGAACACACTGAGGAGACACTTGTGGGAGTTACAGTGACTAAAACTGAGCTTCCCTACACACAGGGAAGCAAGAGAAATGCTGATTTCATCAAGCCCAGTTACATACTCAGAATCTGTACTACTGCACAAATAGGCATGTGTCTTTAGGCAAAAAACTCATTTCTGACAAAGTTGCCCAAATGCATCTCAGGAGTGTCCAACTTGTTCCCTATTTAGAACACGTCGAGAAACGGTCGTTTCTGCTAACGGTGTGCTTCTACACATGTATTTGCTGAACGGTGAAAGCGCACAGTAATGCACTTTTCTCCCAGCAAATACACTGTTTCTAAGGAAATGGGAACACACTGAGGAGACACTTGTGGGAGCTACTGTGACTAAAACTGAGCTTCCCTACGCGCAGGGAAGCAAGAGAAATGCTGATTTCATCATGCCCAGTTACATACTCAGAATCTGTACTACTGCGCAAATAGGCATGTCTCTTTAGGCAAAAAACTCATTTCTGACAAAGTTGCCCAAATGCATCTCAGAAGTGTGCAACTTGTCCCTGAGTTAGAAAACGTAAAGAAACGGTCGTTTCTGCTAGCGCTGTGCTTCTACACATGTATTTGTTGAACGGTGAAAGCGCACAGTAATGCACTTTTCTTCCAGCAAATACACTGCTTCTAAGGAAATGGGAACACACTGAGGAGACACTTGTGGGAGCTACTGTGACTAAAACTGAGCTTCCCTACGCACAGGGAAGCAAGAGAAATGCTGATTTCATCAAGCCCAGTTACATACTCAGAATCTGTACTACTGCGCAAATAGGCATGTCTCTTTAGGCAAAAAACTCATTTCTAACAAAGTTGCCCAAATGCATCTCAGAAGTGTGCAACTTGTTCTCTGAGTTAGAAAACATCGAGAAACGGTCGTTTCTGCTAGCGCTGTGCTTCTACACATGTACTTGCTGAACGGTGAAAGCGCACAGTAATGCACTTTTCTCCCAGCAAATACAATGTTTCTAAGGAAGTGGGAACACACTGAGGAGACACTTGTGGGAGCTACTGTGACTAAAACTGAGCTTCCCTACACACAGGGAAGCAAGAGAAATGCTGATTTCATCAAGCCCAGTTACATACTCAGAATCTGTACTACTGCACAAATAGGCATGTCTCTTTAGGCAAAAAACTCATTTCTGACAAAGTTGCCCAAATGCATCTCAGAAGTGTGCAACTTGTTCCCTGAGTTAGAACACGTCGAGAAACGGTCGTTTCTGCTAGCGCTGTGCTTCTACACATGTATTTGCTGAACGGTGAAAGCGCACAGTAATGCACTTTTCTCCCAGCAAATACACTGTTTCTAAGGAAATGGGAACACACTGAGGAGACACTTGTGGGAGCTACTGTGACTAAAACTGAGCTTCCCTACGCACAGGGAAGCAAGAGAAATGCTGATTTCATCAAGCCCAGTTACATACTCAGAATCTGTACTACTGCACAAATAGGCATGTCTCTTTAGGCAAAAAACTCATTTCTGACAAAGTTGCCCAAATGCATCTCAGAAGTGTGCAACTTGTTCCCTGATTTAGAACACGTCGAGAAACGGTCGTTTCTGCTAGCGGTGTGCTTCTACACATGTATTTGCTGAACGGTGAAAGCGCACAGTAATGCACTTTTCTCCCAGCAAATACACTGTTTCTAAGGAAATGGGAACACACTGAGGAGACACTTGTGGGAGCTACTGTGACTAAAACTGACCTTCCCTATGCACAGGGAAGCAAGAGAAATGCTGATTTCATCATGCCCAGTTACATACTCAGAATCTGTACTAGTGCGCAAATAGGCATGTCTCCTTAGGCAAAAAACTCGTTTCTGACAAAGTTGCCCAAATGCATCTCAGAAGTGTGCAACTTGTTCCCTGAGTTAGAAAACGTCGAGAAACGGTCGTTTCTGCTAGCGCTGTGCTTCTACACATGTATTTGCTGAACGGTGAAAGCGCACAGTAATGCACTTTTCTCCCAGCAAATACACTGTTTCTAAGGAAATGGGAACACACTGAGGAGACACTAGTGGGAGCTACTGATACTAAAACTGAGCTTCCCTACGCACAGGGAAACAAGAGAAATGCTGATTTCATCAAGCCCAGTTACATACTCAGAATCTGTACTACTGCGCAAATAGGCATGTCTCTTTAGGCAAAAAACTCATTTCTGACAAAGTTGCCCAAATGCATCTCAGAAGTGTGCAACTTGTTCCCTGAGTTAGAAAACGTCGAGAAACGGTCGTTTCTGCTAGCACTGTGCCTCTACACATGTATTTGCTGAACAGTGAAAGCGCACAGTAATGCACTTTTCTCCCAGAAAATACACTGTTTCTAAGGAAATGGGAACACCCTGAGGAGACACTTGTGGGAGCTACTGTGACTAAAACTGAGCTTCCCTACGCACAGGGAAGCAAGAGAAATGCTGATTTCATCAAGCCCAGTTACATACTCAGAATCTGTACTACTGCGCAAATAGCCATGTCTCTTTAGGCAAAAAACTCATTTCTGACAAAGTTGCCCAAATGCATCTCAGAAGTGTGCAACTTGTTCTCTGAGTTAGAAAACATCGAGAAACGGTCGTTTCTGCTAGCGCTGTGCTTCTACACATGTACTTGCTGAACGGTGAAAGCGCACAGTAATGCACTTTTCTCCCAGCAAATACACTGTTTCTAAGGAAATGGGAACACACTGAGGAGACACTTGTGGGAGCTACTGTGACTAAAACTGAGCTTCCCTACACACAGGGAAGCAAGAGAAATGCTGATTTCATCAAGCCCAGTTACATACTCAGAATCTGTACTACTGCACAAATAGGCATGTCTCTTTAGGCAAAAAACTCATTTCTGACAAAGTTGCCCAAATGCATCTCAGAAGTGTGCAACTTGTTCTCTGAGTTAGAAAACATCGAAAACGGTCGTTTCTGCTAGCGCTGTGCTTCTACACATGTACTTGCTGAACGGTGAATGTGCACAGTAATGCACTTTTCTCCCAGCAAATACACTGTTTCTAAGGAAATGGGAACACACTGAGAAGACACTTGTGGGAGCTACAGTGACTAAAACTGAGCTTCCCTACACACAGGGAAGCAAGAAAAATGCTGATTTCATCAAGCACAGTTACATACTCAGAATCTGTACTACTGCACAAATAGGCATGTCTCTTTAGGCAAATACTCATTTCTGACAAAGTTGTCCAAATGCATCTCAGAAGTGTGCAACTTGTTCCCTGAGTTAGAACACGTCGAGAAACGGTCGTTTCTGCTAGCGCTGTGCTTCTACACATGTATTTGCTGAACGGTGAAAGCGCACAGTAATGCACTTTTCTCCCAGCAAACACACTGTTTCTAAGGAAATGGGAACACACTGAGGAGACAATTGTGGGAGCTACTGTGACTAAAACTGAGCTTCCCTACGCACAGGGAAACAAGAGAAATGCTGATTTCATCAAGCCCAGTTACATACTCAGAATCTGTACTACTGCGCAAATAGCCATGTCTCTTTAGGCAAAAAACTCATTTCTGACAAAGTTGCCCAAATGCATCTCAGAAGTGTGCAACTTGTTCTCTGAGTTAGAAAACATCGAGAAACGGTCGTTTCTGCTAGCGCTGTGCTTCTACACATGTACTTGCTGAACGGTGAAAGCGCACAGTAATGCACTTTTCTCCCAGCAAATACACTGTTTCTAAGGAAATGGGAACACACTGAGGAGACACTTGTGGGAGCTACTGTGACTAAAACTGAGCTTCCCTACACACAGGGAAGCAAGAGAAATGCTGATTTCATCAAGCCCAGTTACATACTCAGAATCTGTACTACTGCACAAATAGGCATGTCTCTTTAGGCAAAAAACTCATTTCTGACAAAGTTGCCCAAATGCATCTCAGAAGTGTGCAACTTGTTCCCTGAGTTAGAACACGTCGAGAAACGGTCGTTTCTGCTAGCGCTGTGCTTCTACACATGTATTTGCTGAACGGTGAAAGCGCACAGTAATGCACTTTTCTCCCAGCAAATACACTGTTTCTAAGGAAATGGGAACACACTGAGGAGACACTTGTGGGAGCTACTGTGACTAAAACTGAGCTTCCCTACGCACAGGGAAGCAAGAGAAATGCTGATTTCATCAAGCCCAGTTACATACTCAGAATCTGTACTACTGCGCAAATAGGCATGTCTCTTTAGGCAAAAAACTCATTTCTGACAAAGTTGCCCAAATGCATCTCAGAAGTGTGCAACTTGTTCCCTGAGTTAGAAAACGTCGTGAAACGTTCGTTTCTGCTAGCGCTGTGCTTCTACACATGTATTTGCTGAACGGTGAAAGCGCACAGTAATGCACTTTTCTCCCAGCAAATACACTGTTTCTTAGGAAATGGGAACACACTGAGGAGACACTTGTGGGAGCTACTGTGACTAAAACTGAGCTTCCCTACGCACAGGGAAACAAGAGAAATGCTGATTTCATCAAGCCCAGTTACATACTCAGAATCTGTACTACTGCGCAAATAGGCATGTCTCTTTAGGCAAAAAACTCATTTCTGACAAAGTTGCCCAAATGCATCTCAGAAGTGTGCAACTTGTTCTCTGAGTTAGAAAACGTCGAGAAACGGTCGTTTCTGCTAGCGCTGTGCTTCTACACATGTATTTGCTGAACGGTGAAAGCGCACAGTAATGTACTTTTCTCCCAGCAAATACACTGTTTCTAAGGAAATGGGAACACCCTGAGGAGACACTTGTGGGAGCTACTGTGACTAAAACTGAGCTTCCCTACGCACAGGGAAGCAAGAGAAATGCTGATTTCATCAAGCCCAGTTACATACTCAGAATCTGTACTACTGCGCAAATAGGCATGTCTCTTTAGGCAAAAAACTCATTTCTGACAAAGTTGCCCAAATGCATCTCAGAAGTGTGCAACTTGTTCCCTGAGTTAGAACACGTCGAGAAACGGTCGTTTCTGCTAGCGCTGTGCTTCTACACATGTATTTGCTGAACGGTGAAAGCGCACAGTAATGCACTTTTCTCCCAGCAAACACACTGTTTCTAAGGAAATGGGAACACACTGAAGAGACACTTGTGGGAGCTACTGTGACTAAAACTGAGCTTCCCTACGCACAGGGAAACAAGAGAAATGCTGATTTCATCAAGCCCAGTTACATACTCAGAATCTGTACTACTGCGCAAATAGCCATGTCTCTTTAGGCAAAAAACTCATTTCTGACAAAGTTGCCCAAATGCATCTCAGAAGTGTGCAACTTGTTCCCTGAATTAGAAAACGTCGTGAAACGTTCGTTTCTGCTAGCGCTGTGCTTCTACACATGTATTTGCTGAACGGTGAAAGCGCACAGTAATGCACTTTTCTCCCAGCAAATACACTGTTTCTAAGGAAATGGGAACACACTGAGGAGACACTTGTGGGAGCTACTGTGACTAAAACTGAGCTTCCCTACGCACAGGGAAACAAGAGAAATGCTGATTTCATCAAGCCCAGTTACATACTCAGAATCTGTACTACTGCGCAAATAGGCATGTCTCTTTAGGCAAAAAACTCATTTCTGACAAAGTTGCCGAAATGCATCTCAGAAGTGTGCAACTTGTTCCCTGAGATTGGAAACGTCGAGAAACGTTCGTTTCTGCTAGCGCTGTGCTTCTACACATGTACTTGCTGAATGGTGAAAGCGCACAGTAATGCACTTTTCTCCCAGCAAATACACTGTTTCGAAGGAAATGGGAACACACTGAGGAGACACTTGTGGGAGTTACAGTGACTAAAACTGAGCTTCCCTACACACAGGGAAGCAAGAGAAATGCTGATTTCATCAAGCCCAGTTACATACTCAGAATCTGTACTACTGCACAAATAGGCATGTGTCTTTAGGCAAAAAACTCATTTCTGACAAAGTTGCCCAAATGCATCTCAGGAGTGTGCAACTTGTTCCCTATTTAGAACACGTCGAGAAACGGTCGTTTCTGCTAACGGTGTGCTTCTACACATGTATTTGCTGAACGGTGAAAGCGCACAGTAATGCACTTTTCTCCCAGCAAATACACTGTTTCTAAGGAAATGGGAACACACTGAGGAGACACTTGTGGGAGCTACTGTGACTAAAACTGAGCTTCCCTACGCGCAGGGAAGCAAGAGAAATGCTGATTTCATCATGCCCAGTTACATACTCAGAATCTGTACTACTGCGCAAATAGGCATGTCTCTTTAGGCAAAAAACTCATTTCTGACAAAGTTGCCCAAATGCATCTCAGAAGTGGGCAACTTGTCCCTGAGTTAGAAAACGTCAAGAAACGGTCGTTTCTGCTAGCGCTGTGCTTCTACACATGTATTTGTTGAACGGTGAAAGCGCACAGTAATGCACTTTTCTTCCAGCAAATACACTGCTTCTAAGGAAATGGGAACACACTGAGGAGACACTTGTGGGAGCTACTGTGACTAAAACTGAGCTTCCCTACTCACAGGGAAGCAAGAGAAATGCTGATTTCATCAAGCCCAGTTACATACTCAGAATCTGTACTACTGCGCAAATAGGCATGTCTCTTTAGGCAAAAAACTCATTTCTAACAAAGTTGCCCAAATGCATCTCAGAAGTGTGCAACTTGTTCTCTGAGTTAGAAAACATCGAGAAACGGTCGTTTCTGCTAGCGCTGTGCTTCTACACATGTACTTGCTGAACGGTGAAAGCGCACAGTAATGCACTTTTCTCCCAGCAAATACAATGCTTCTAAGGAAGTGGGAACACACTGAGGAGACACTTGTGGGAGCTACTGTGACTAAAACTGAGCTTCCCTACACACAGGGAAGCAAGAGAAATGCTGATTTCATCAAGCCCAGTTACATACTCAGAATCTGTACTACTGCAAAAATAGGCATGTCTCTTTAGGCAAAAAACTCATTTCTGACAAAGTTGCCCAAATGCATCTCAGAAGTGTGCAACTTGTTCCCTGATTTAGAACACGTCGAGAAACGGTCGTTTCTGCTAGCGGTGTGCTTCTACACATGTATTTGCTGAACGGTGAAAGCGCACAGTAATGCACTTTTCTCCCAGCAAATACACTGTTTCTAAGGAAATGGGAACACACTGAGGAGACACTTGTGGGAGCTACTGTGACTAAAACTGACCTTCCCTATGCACAGGGAAGCAAGAGAAATGCTGATTTCATCATGCACAGTTACATAATCAGAATCTGTACTAGTGCGCAAATAGGCATGTCTCCTTAGGCAAAAAACTCGTTTCTGACAAAGTTGCCCAAATGCATCTCAGAAGTGTGCAACTTGTTCCCTGAGTTAGAAAACGTCGAGAAACGGTCGTTTCTGCTAGCGCTGTGCTTCTACACATGTATTTGCTGAACGGTGAAAGCGCACAGTAATGCACTTTTCTCCCAGCAAATACACTGTTTCTAAGGAAATGGGAACACACTGAGGAGACACTAGTGGGAGCTACTGTGACTAAAACTGAGCTTCCCTACGCACAGGGAAACAAGAGAAATGCTGATTTCATCAAGCCCAGTTACATACTCAGAATCTGTACTACTGCGCAAATAGGCATGTCTCTTTAGGCAAAAAACTCATTTCTGACAAAGTTGCCCAAATGCATCTCAGAAGTGTGCAACTTGTTCCCTGAGTTAGAAAACGTCGAGAAACGGTCGTTTCTGCTAGCACTGTGCCTCTACACATGTATTTGCTGAACAGTGAAAGCGCACAGTAATGCACTTTTCTCCCAGAAAATACACTGTTTCTAAGGAAATGGGAACACACTGAGGAGACATTTGTGGGAGCTACTGTGACTAAAACTGAGCTTCCCTACGCACAGGGAAGCAAGAGAAATGCTGATTTCATCAAGCCCAGTTACATACTCAGAATCTGTACTACTGCGCAAATAGCCATGTCTCTTTAGGCAAAAAACTCATTTCTGACAAAGTTGCCCAAATGCATCTCAGAAGTGTGCAACTTGTTCCCTGAGATAGAACACGTCGAGAAACGGTCGTTTCTGCTAGCGCTGTGCTTCTACACATGTATTTGCTGAACGGTGAAAGCGCACAGTAATGCACTTTTCTCCCAGCAAATACACTGTTTCTAAGGAAATGGGAACACACTGAGGAGACACTTGTGGGAGCTACTGTGACTAAAACTGAGCTTCCCTACGCACAGGGAAGCAAGAGAAATGCTGATTTCATCAAGCCCAGTTACATACTCAGAATCTGTACTACTGCGCAAATAGGCATGTCTCTTTAGGCAAAAAACTCATTTCTGACAAAGTTGCCCAAATGCATCTCAGAAGTGTGCAACTTGTTCCCTGAGTTAGAAAACGTCGTGAAACGTTCGTTTCTGCTAGCGCTGTGCTTCTACACATGTATTTGCTGAACGGTGAAAGCGCACAGTAATGCACTTTTCTCCCAGCAAATACACTGTTTCTAAGGAAATGGGAACACACTGAGGAGACACTTGTGGGAGCTACTGTGACTAAAACTGAGCTTCCCTACGCACAGGGAAACAAGAGAAATGCTGATTTCATCAAGCCCAGTTACATACTCAGAATCTGTACTACTGCGCAAATAGGCATGTCTCTTTAGGCAAAAAACTCATTTCTGACAAAGTTGCCCAAATGCATCTCAGAAGTGTGCAACTTGTTCTCTGAGTTAGAAAACGTCGAGAAACGGTCGTTTCTGCTAGCGCTGTGCTTCTACACATGTATTTGCTGAACGGTGAAAGCGCACAGTAATGTACTTTTCTCCCAGCAAATACACTGTTTCTAAGGAAATGGGAACACCCTGAGGAGACACTTGTGGGAGCTACTGTGACTAAAACTGAGCTTCCCTACGCACAGGGAAGCAAGAGAAATGCTGATTTCATCAAGCCCAGTTACATACTCAGAATCTGTACTACTGCGCAAATAGGCATGTCTCTTTAGGCAAAAAACTCATTTCTGACAAAGTTGCCCAAATGCATCTCAGAAGTGTGCAACTTGTTCCCTGAGTTAGAACACGTCGAGAAACGGTCGTTTCTGCTGGCGCTGTGCTTCTACACATGTATTTGCTGAACGGTGAAAGCGCACAGTAATGCACTTTTCTCCCAGCAAACACACTGTTTCTAAGGAAATGGGAACACACTGAAGAGACACTTGTGGGAGCTACTGTGACTAAAACTGAGCTTCCCTACGCACAGGGAAACAAGAGAAATGCTGATTTCATCAAGCCCAGTTACATACTCAGAATCTGTACTACTGCGCAAATAGCCATGTCTCTTTAGGCAAAAAACTCATTTCTGACAAAGTTGCCCAAATGCATCTCAGAAGTGTGCAACTTGTTCCCTGAGTTAGAAAACGTCGTGAAACGTTCGTTTCTGCTAGCGCTGTGCTTCTACACATGTATTTGCTGAACGGTGAAAGCGCACAGTAATGCACTTTTCTCCCAGCAAATACACTGTTTCTAAGGAAATGGGAACACACTGAGGAGACACTTGTGGGAGCTACTGTGACTAAAACTGAGCTTCCCTACGCACAGGGAAACAAGAGAAATGCTGATTTCATCAAGCCCAGTTACATACTCAGAATCTGTACTACTGCGCAAATAGGCATGTCTCTTTAGGCAAAAAACTCATTTCTGACAAAGTTGCCGAAATGCATCTCAGAAGTGTGCAACTTGTTCCCTGAGATAGGAAACGTCGAGAAACGTTCGTTTCTGCTAGCACTGTGCTTCTACACATGTATTTGCTGAACGGTGAAAGCGCACAGTAATGCACTTTTCTCCCAGAAAATACACTGTTTCTAAGGAAATGGGAACACACTGAGGAGACACTTATGGGCGCTACTGTGACTAAAACTGAGCTTCCCTACGCACAGGGAAGCAAGATAAATGCTGATTTCATCAAGCCCAGTTACATACTGAGAATCTGTACTACTGCGCAAATAGGCATGTCTCTTTAGGCAAAAAACTCATTTCTGACAAAGTTGCCCAAATGCATCTCAGAAGTGTCCACCTTGTTCCCTGAGTTAGTCAACTTCGAGAAAAGGTCGTTTCTGCTAGCGCTGTGCTTCTACACATGTATTTGATGAACGGTGAAAGCGCACAGTAATGCACTTTTCACCCAGCAATACACTGTTTCTAAGGAAATGGGAACACACTGAGGAGACACTTGTGGGAGCTACAGTGACTAAAACTGAGCTTCCCTACGCACAGGGAAACAAGAGAAATGCTGATTTCATCAAGCCCAGTTACATACTCAGAATCTGTACTACTGCGCAAATAGGCATGTCTCTTTAGGCAAAAAACTCATTTCTGACAAAGTTGCCCAAATGCATCTCAGAAGTGTGCAACTTGTTCCCTGAGTTAGAACACGTCGAGAAACGGTCGTTTCTGCTAGCGCTGTGCTTCTACACATGTATTTGCTGAACGGTGAAAGCGCACAGTAATGCACTTTTCTCCCAGCAAATACACTGTTTCTAAGGAAATGGGAACACACTGAGGAGACACTTGTGGGCGCTACTGTGACAAAAACTGAGCTTCCCTACGCACAGGGAAGCAAGAGAAATGCTGATTTCATCAAGCCCAGTTACATACTCAGAATCTGTACTACTGCGCAAATAGGCATTTCTCTTTAGGCAAAAAACTCATTTCTGACAAAGTTGCCCAAATGCATCTCAGAAGTGTGCAACTTGTTCCCTGAGTTAGAAAACATCGAGAAACGTTCGTTTCTGCTAGCGCTGTGCTTCTACACATGTATTTGCTGAACGGTGAAAGCACACAGTAATGCACTTTTCTCCCAGCAAATACACTGTTTCTAAGGAAATGGGAACACACTGAGGAGACACTTGTGGGCGCTACTGTGACAAAAACTGAGCTTCCCTACGCACAGGGAAGCAAGAGAAATGCTGATTTCATCAAGCCCAGTTACATACTCAGAATCTGTACTACTGCGCAAATAGGCATGTCTCTTTAGGCAAAAAACTGATTTCTGACAAAGTTGCCCAAATGCATCTCAGAAGTGTGCAACTTGTTCCCTGAGTTAGAAAACGTCGAGAAACGGTCGTTTCTGCTAGCGCTGTGCTTCTACACATGTATTTGCTGAACGGTGAAAGCGCACAGTAATGTACTTTTCTCCCAGCAAATACACTGTTTCTAAGGAAATGGGAACACCCTGAGGAGACACTTGTGGGAGCTACTGTGACTAAAACTGAGCTTCCCTACGCACAGGGAAGCAAGAGAAATGCTGATTTCATCAAGCCCAGTTACATACTCAGAATCTGTACTACTGCGCAAATAGGCATGTCTCTTTAGGCAAAAAACTCATTTCTGAGAAAGTTGCCGAAATGCATCTCAGAAGTGTGCAACTTGTTCCCTGAGATAGGAAACGTCGAGAAACGTTCGTTTCTGCTAGCACTGTGCTTCTACACATGTATTTGCTGAACGGTGAAAGCGCACAGTAATGCACTTTTCTCCCAGAAAATACACTGTTTCTAAGGAAATGGGAACACACTGAGGAGACACTTATGGGCGCTACTGTGACTAAAACTGAGCTTCCCTACGCACAGGGAAGCAAGATAAATGCTGATTTCATCAAGCCCAGTTACATACTGAGAATCTGTACTACTGCGCAAATAGGCATGTCTCCTTAGGCAAAAAACTCATTTCTGACAAAGTTGCCCAAATGCATCTCAGAAGTGTCCACCTTGTTCCCTGAGTTAGTCAACTTCGAGAAAAGGTCGTTTCTGCTAGCGCTGTGCTTCTACACATGTATTTGCTGAACGGTGAAAGCGCACAGTAATGCACTTTTCACCCAGCAATACACTGTTTCTAAGGAAATGGGAACACACTGAGGAGACACTTGTGGGAGCTACAGTGACTAAAACTGAGCTTCCCTACGCACAGGGAAACAAGAGAAATGCTGATTTCATCAAGCCCAGTTACATACTCAGAATCTGTACTACTGCGCAAATAGGCATGTCTCTTTAGGCAAAAAACTCATTTCTGACAAAGTTGCCCAAATGCATCTCAGAAGTGTGCAACTTGTTCCCTGAGTTAGAACACGTCGAGAAACGGTCGTTTCTGCTAGCGCTGTGCTTCTACACATGTATTTGCTGAACGGTGAAAGCGCACAGTAATGCACTTTTCTCCCAGCAAATACACTGTTTCTAAGGAAATGGGAACACACTGAGGAGACACTTGTGGGCGCTACTGTGACAAAAACTGAGCTTCCCTACGCACAGGGAAGCAAGAGAAATGCTGATTTCATCAAGCCCAGTTACATACTCAGAATCTGTACTACTGCGCAAATAGGCATTTCTCTTTAGGCAAAAAACTCATTTCTGACAAAGTTGCCCAAATGCATCTCAGAAGTGTGCAACTTGTTCCCTGAGTTAGAAAACATCGAGAAACGTTCGTTTCTGCTAGCGCTGTGCTTCTACACATGTATTTGCTGAACGGTGAAAGCACACAGTAATACACTTTTCTCCCAGCAAATACACTGTTTCTAAGGAAATGGGAACACACTGAGGAGACACTTGTGGGCGCTACTGTGACAAAAACTGAGCTTCCCTACGCACAGGGAAGCAAGAGAAATGCTGATTTCATCAAGCCCAGTTACATACTCAGAATCTGTACTACTGCGCAAATAGGCATTTCTCTTTAGGCAAAAAACTGATTTCTGACAAAGTTGCCCAAATGCATCTCAGAAGTGTGCAACTTGTTCCCTGAGTTAGAAAACCTCGAGAAACGGTCGTTTCTGCTAGCGCTGTGCTTCTACACATGTATTTGCTGAACGGTGAAAGCGCACAGTAATGCACTTTTTTCCCAGCAAATACACTGTTTCTAAGGAAATGGGACCACACTGAGGAGACACTTGTGGGAGCTACTGTGACTAAAACTGAGCTTCTCTACGCACAGGGAAGCAAGAGAAATGCTGATTTCATCAAGCCCAGTTACATACTCAGAATCTGTACTACTGCGAATATAGGCATGTTTCTTTAGGCAAAAAACTCATTTCTGACAAAGTTGCCCAAATGCATCTCAGAAGTGTGCAACTTGTTCCATGAGTTAGAACACGTCGAGAAACGGTGGTATCTGCTAGCGCTGTGCTTCTACACATGTATATGCTGAACGGTGAAAGCACACAGTAATGCACTTTTCTCCCAGCAAATACACTGTTTCTAAGGAAATGGGAACACACTGAGGAGACACTTGTGGGAGCTACTGTGACTAAAACTGAGCTTCCCTACGCACAGGGAAGCAAGAGAAATGCTGATTTCATCAAGCCCAGTTACATACTCAGAATCTGTACTACTGCGCAAATAGCCATGTCTCTTTAGGCAAAAAACTCATTTCTGACAAAGTTGCCCAAATGCATCTCAGAAGTGTGCAACTTGTTCCCTGAGTTAGAAAACATCGAGAAACGTTCGTTTCTGCTAGCGCTGTGCTTCTACACATGTATTTGCTGAACGGTGAAAGCACACAGTAATGCACTTTTCTCCCAGCAAATACACTGTTTCTAAGGAAATGGGAACACACTGAGGAGACACTTGTGGGCGCTACTGTGACTAAAACTGAGCTTCCCTACGCACAGGGAAGCAAGAGAAATGCTGATTTCATCAAGCCCAGTTACATACTCAGAATCTGTACTACTGCGCAAATAGGCATTTCTCTTTAGGCAAAAAACTGATTTCTGACAAAGTTGCCCAAATGCATCTCAGAAGTGTGCAACTTGTTCCCTGAGTTAGAAAACCTCGAGAAACGGTCGTTTCTGCTAGCGCTGTGCTTCTACACATGTATTTGCTGAACGGTGAAAGCGCACAGTAATGCACTTTTTTCCCAGCAAATACACTGTTTCTAAGGAAATAGGACCACACTGAGGAGACACTTGTGGGAGCTACTGTGACTAAAACTGAGCTTCTCTACGCACAGGGAAGCAAGAGAAATGCTGATTTCATCAAGCCCAGTTACATACTCAGAATCTGTACTACTGCGAATATAGGCATGTTTCTTTAGGCAAAAAACTCATTTCTGACAAAGTTGCCCAAATGCATCTCAGAAGAGTGCAACTTGTTCCATGAGTTAGAACACGTCGAGAAACGGTGGTATCTGCTAGCGCTGTGCTTCTACACATGTATATGCTGAACGGTGAAAGCACACAGTAATGCACTTTTCTCCCAGCAAATACACTGTTTCTAAGGAAATGGGAACACACTGAGGAGACACTTGTGGGAGCTACTGTGACTAAAACTGAGCTTCCCTACGCACAGGGAAGCAAGAGAAATGCTGATTTCATCAAGCCCAGTTACATACTCAGAATCTGTACTACTGCGCAAATAGCCATGTCTCTTTAGGCAAAAAACTCATTTCTGACAAAGTTGCCCAAATGCATCTCAGAAGTGTGCAACTTGTTCCCTGAGTTAGAAAACTTGGAGAAACGTTCGTTTCTGCTAGCGCTGTGCTTCCACACATGTATTTGTTGAACGGTGAATGCGCACAGTAATGTACTTTTCTCCCAGCAAATACACTGTTTCTAAGGAAATGGGAACACCCTGAGGAGACACTTGTGGGAGCTACTGTGACTAAAACTGAGCTTCCCTACGCACAGGGAAGCAAGAGAAATGCTGATTTCATCAAGCCCAGTTACATACTCAGAATCTGTACTACTGCGCAAATAGGCATGTCTCTTTAGGCAAAAAACTCATTTCTGACAAAGTTGCCCAAATGCATCTCAGAAGTGTGCAACTTGTTCCCTGAGTTAAAAAACGTCGAGAAACGTTCGTTTCTGCTAGCGCTGTGCTTCTACACATGTATTTGCTGAACGGTGAAAGCGCACAGTAATGCACTTTTCTCCTAGCAAATACACTGTATCTAAGGAAATGGGAACACACTGAGGAGACACTTGTGGGAGCTACTGTGACTAAAACTGAGCTTCCCTACGCACAGGGAAGCAAGAGAAATGCTGATTTCATCAATCCCAGTTACATACTCAGAATCTGTACTACTGCGCAAATAGGCATGTCTCTTTAGGCAAAAAACTCATTTCTGACAAAGTTGCCCAAATGCATCTCAGAAGTGTGCAACTTGTTCCCTGAGTTAGAAAACTTGGAGAAACGTTCGTTTCTGCTAGCGCTGTGCTTCTACACATGTATTTGCTGAACGGTGAAAGCGCACAGTAATGCACTTTTCTCCCAGCAAATACACTGTTTCTAAGGAAATGGGAACACACTGAGGAGACACTTGTGGGAGCTACTGTGACTAAAACTGAGCTTCCCTACGCACAGGGAAACAAGAGAAATGCTGATTTCATCAAGCCCAGTTACATACTCAGAATCTGTACTACTGCGCAAATAGGCATGTCTCTTTAGGCAAAAAACTCATTTCTGACAAAGTTGCCCAAATGCATCTCAGAAGTGTGCAACTTGTTCCCTGAGTTAGAAAACGTCGAGAAACGGTCGTTTCTGCTAGCGCTGTGCTTCTACACATGTATTTGCTGAACGGTGAAAGCGCACAGTAATGCACTTTTCTCCCAGCAAATACACTGTTTCTAAGGAAATGGGACCACACTGAGGAGACACTTGTGGGAGCTACTGTGACTAAAACTGAGCTTCCCTACGCACAGGGAAGCAAGAGAAATGCTGATTTCATCAAGCCCAGTTACATACTCAGAATCTGTACTACTGCGCAAATAGGCATGTCTCTTTAGGCAAAAAACTCATTTCTGACAAAGTTGCCCAAATGCATCTCAGAAGTGTGCAACTTGTTCCCTGAGTTAGTCACCTTCGAGAAAAGGTCGTTTCTGCTAGCGCTGTGCTTCTACACATGTATTTGCTGAACGGTGAAAGCGCACAGTAATGCACTTTTCTTCCAGCAAATACACTGTTTCTAAGGAAATGGGAACACACTGAGGAGACACTTGTGGGAGCTACTGTGACTAAAACTGAGCTTCCCTAAGCATAGGGAAGCAAGAGAAATGCTGATTTCATCAAGCCCAGTTACATACTCAGAATCTGTACTACTGCGAAAATAGGCATGTCTCTTTAGGCAAAAAACTCATTTCTGACAAAGTTGCCCAAATGCATCTCAGAAGTGTGCAACTTGTTCCTTGAGTTAGAAAACATCGAGAAATGGTCGTTTCTGCTAGCGCTGTGCTTCTACACATGTACTTCCTGAACGGTGAAAGCGCACAGTAATGCACTTTTCTCCCAGCAAATACACTGTTTCTAAGGAAATGGGAACACACTGAGGAGACACTTGTGGGAGCTACTGTGAAAAAAACTGAGCTTCCCTACGCACAGGGAAGCAAGAGAAATGCTGAATTCATCAAGCCCAGTTACATACTCAGAATCTGTACTACTGCACAAATAGGCATGTCTCTTTAGGCAAAAAACTCATTTCTGACAAAGTTGCCCAAATGCATCTCAGAAGTGTGCAACTTGTTCACTGAGTTAGAACACGTCGAGAAACGGTCTTATCTGCTAGCGCTGTGCTTCTACACATGTATATGCTGAACGGTGAAAGCACACAGTAATGCACTTTTCTCCCAGCAAATACACTGTTTCGAAGGAAATGGGAACACACTGAGGAGACACTTGTGGGAGCTACTGTGACTAAAACTGAGCTTCCCTACGCACAGGGAAGCAAGAGAAATGCTGATTTCATCAAGCCCAGTTACATACTCAGAATCTGTACTACTGCGCAAATAGGCATGTCTCTTTAGGCAAAAAACTCATTTCTGACAAAGTTGCCCAAATGCATCTCAGAAGTGTGCAACTTGTTCCCTGAGTTAGAAAACTTGGAGAAGCGTTCGTTTCTGCTAGCGCTGTGCTTCCACACATGTATTTGTTGAACGGTGAATGCGCACAGTAATGCACTTTTCTCCCAGCAAATACACTGTTTCTAAGGAAATGGGAACACCCTGAGGAGACACTTGTGGGAGCTACTGTGACTAAAACTGAGCTTCCCTACACACAGGGAAACAAGAGAAATGCTGATTTCATCAAGCCCAGTTACATACTCAGAATCTGTACTACTGCGCAAACAGCCATGTCTCTTTAGGCAAAAAACTCATTTCTGACAAAGTTGCCCAAATGCATCTCAGAAGTGTGCAACTTGTTCCCTGAGTTAGAAAACTTGGAGAAACGTTCGTTTCTGCAAGTGCTGTGCTTCTACACATGTATTTGCTGAACGGTGAAAGCGCACAGTAATGCACTTTTCTCCCAGCAAATACACTGTCTCTAAGGAAATGGGAACACACTGAGGAGACACTTGTGGGAGCTACTGTGACTAAAACTGAGCTTCCCTACGCACAGGGAAGCAAGAGAAATGCTGATTTCATCAAGCCCAGTTACATACTCAGAATCTGTACTACTGCGCAAATAGGCATGTCTCTTTAGGCAGAAAACTCATTTCTGACAAAGTTGCCCAAATGCATCTCAGAAGTGTGCAACTTGTTCCGTGAGTTAGAAAACGTCGAGAAACGGTCGTTTCTGCTAGCACTGTGCTTCTACACATGTATTTGCTGAACGGTGAAAGCGCACAGTAATGCACTTTTCTCCCAGCAAATACACTGTTTCTAAGGAAATGAGAACACCCTGAGGAGACACTTGTGGGAGCTACTGTGACTAAAACTGAGCTTCTCTACGCACAGGGAAGCAAGAGAAATGCTGATTTCATCAAGCCCAGTTACATACTCAGAATCTGTACTACTGCGCAAATAGGCATGTCTCTTTAGGCAAAAAACTGATTTCTGACAAAGTTGCCCAAATGCATCTCAGAAGTGTGCAACTTGTTCCCTGAGTTAGAAAACGTCGAGAAACGTTCGTTTCTGCTAGCACTGTGCTTCTACACATGTATTTGCTGAACGGTGAAAGCGCACAGTAATGCACTTTTCACCCAGCAAATACACTGTATCTAAGGAAATGGGAACACACTGAGGAGACACTTGTGGGAGCTACAGTGACTAAAATGAGCTTCCCTACGCACAGGGAAGCAAGAGAAATGCTGATTTCCTCAAGCCCAGTTACATACTCAGAATCTGTTCTACTGCGCAAATAGGCATGTCTCTTTAGGCAAAAAACTCATTTCTGACAAACTTGCCCAAATGCATCTCAGAAGTGTGCAACTTGTTCCCTGAGTTAGAAAACATCGAGAAATGGTCGTTTCTGCTAGCGCTGTGCTTCTACACATGTATTTGCTGAACGGTGAAAGCGCACAGTGATGCACTTTTCTCCCAGCAAATACACTGTTTCTAAGGAAATGGGAACACACTGAGGAGACACTTGTGGGAGCTACTGTGACTAAAACTGAGCTTCCCTACGCACAGGGAAGCAAGAGAAATGCTGATTTCATCAAGCCCAGTTACATACTCAGAATCTGTACTACTATGCAAATAGGCATGTCTCTTTAGGCAAAAAACTCATTTTTGACAAAGTTGCCCAAATGCATCTCAGAAGTGTGCAACTTGTTCCCTGAGTTAGTCAACTTCGAGAAAAGGTCGTTTCTGCTAGCGCTGTGCTTCTACACATGTATTTGCTGAACGGTGAAAGCGCACAGTAATGCACTTTTCTTCCAGCAAATACAGTGTTTCTAAGGAAATGGGAACACACTGAGGAGACACTTGTGGGAGCTACTGTGACTAAAACTGAGCTTCCCTACGCACAGGGAAGCAAGAGAAATGCTGATTTCATCAAGCCCAGTTACATACTCAGAATCTGTACTACTGCGCAGATAGGCAGGTCTCTTTAGGCAAAAAACTCATTTCTGATAAAGTTGCCCAAATGCATCTCAGAAGTGTGCAACTTGTTCCCTGAGTTAGAAACTTTGAGAAACGTTCGTTTCTGCTAGCGCTTTTCTTCTACACATGAATTTGCTGAACGGTGAAAGCGCACAGTGATGCACTTTTGTCCCAGCAAATACACTGTTTCTAAGGAAATGGGAACACACTGAGGAGACACTTGTGGGAGCTACTGTGACTAAAACTGAGCTTCCCTACGCCCAGGGAAGCAAGAGAAATGCTGATTTCATCAAGCCCAGTTACATACTCAGAATCTGTACTACTGCGCAAATAGGCATGTCTCTGTAGGCAAAAAACTCATTTCTGACAAAGTTGCCCAAATGCATCTCAGAAGTGTGCAACTTGTTCCCTGAGTTAGAAAACGTCAAGAAACGGTCGTTTCTGCTAGCGCTGTGCTTCTACACATGTATTTGCTGAACGGTGAAAGCGCACAGTAATGCACTTTTCTTCCAGCAAATACAGTGTTTCTAAGGAAATGGGAACACACTGAGGAGACACTTGTGGGAGCTACTGTGACTAAAACTGAGCTTCCCTACGCACAGGGAAGCAAGAGAAATGCTGATTTCATCAAGCCCAGTTACATACTCAGAATCTGTACTACTGCGCAGATAGGCATGTCTCTTTAGGCAAAAAACTCATTTCTGATAAAGTTGCCCAAATGCATCTCAGAAGTGTGCAACTTGTTCCCTGAGTTAGAAACTTTGAGAAACGTTCGTTTCTGCTAGCGCTGTGCTTCTACACATGAATTTGCTGAACGGTGAAAGCGCACAGTGATGCACTTTTGTCCCAGCAAATACACTGTTTCTAAGGAAATGGGAACACACTGAGGAGACACTTGTGGGAGCTACTGTGACTAAAACTGAGCTTCCCTACGCACAGGGAAGCAAGAGAAATGCTGATTTCATCAAGCCCAGTTACATACTCAGAATCTGTACTACTATGCAAATAGGCATGTCTCTTTAGGCAAAAAACTCATTTCTGACAAAGTTGCCCAAATGCATCTCAGAAGTGTGCAACTTGTTCCCTGAGTTAGAAAACGTCAAGAAACGGTCGTTTCTGCTAGCGCTGTGCTTCTACACATGTATTTGCTGAACGGTGAAAGCGCACAGTGATGCACTTTTGTCCCAGCAAATACACTGTTTCTAAGGAAATGGGAACACACTGAGGAGACACTTGTGGGAGCTACTGTGACTAAAACTGAGCTTCCCTACGCACAGGGAAGCAAGAGAAATGCTGATTTCATCAAGCCCAGTTGCATACTCAGAATCTGTACTACTGCGCAAATAGGCATGTCTCTTTAGGCAAAAAACTCATTTCCGACAAAGTTGCCCAAATGCATCTCAGAAGTGTGCAACTTGTTCCCTGAGTTAGAAAACGTCGAGAAACGGTCGTTTCTGCTAGCGCTGTGCTTCTACACATGTATTTGCTGAACGGTGAAAGCACACAGTAATGCACTTTTCTCCCAGCAAATACACTGTTTCGAAGGAAATGGGAAGACACTGAGGAGACACTTGTGGGAGCTACAGTGACTAAAACTGAGCTTCCCTACGCACAGGGAAGCAAGAGAAATGCTGATTTCATCAAGCCCAGTTACATACTCAGAATCTGTACTACTGCGCAAATAGGCATGTCTCTTTAGGCAAAAAACTCATTTCTGACAAAGTTGCCTAAATGCATCTCAGAAGTGTGCAACTTGTTCCCTGAGTTAGAAAACGTCGAGAAACGGTCGTTTCTGCTAGCGCTGTGCTTCTACACATGTATTTGCTGAACGGTGAAAGCGCACAGTAATGCACTTTTCTCCCAGCAAAGACACTGTTTCTAAGGAAATGGGAACACACTGAGGAGACACTTGTGGGAGCTACTGTGACTAAAACTGAGCTTCCCTACGCACAGGGAAGCAAGAGAAATGCTGATTTCATCAGGCCAGTTGCATACTCAGAATCTGTACTACTGCGCAAATAGGCATGTCTCTTTAGGCAAAAAACTCATTTCCGACAAAGTTGCCCAAATGCATCTCAGAAGTGTGCAACTTGTTCCCTGAGTTAGAAAACGTCGAGAAACGTTTGTTTCTGCTAGCGCTGTGCTTCTACACATGTATTTGCTGTACGGTGAAAGCACACAGTAAAGCACTTTTCTCCCAGCAAATACACTGTTTCGAAGGAAATGGGAACACACTGAGGAGACACTTGTGGGAGCTACAGTGACTAAAACTGAGCTTCCCTACGCACAGGGAAGCAAGAGAAATGCTGATTTCATCAAGCCCAGTTACATACTCAGAATCTGTACTACTGCGCAAATAGGCATGTCTCTTTAGGCAAAAAACTCATTTCTGACAAAGTTGCCTAAATGCATCTCAGAAGTGTGCAACTTGTTCCCTGAGTTAGAAAACGTCGAGAAACGGTCGTTTCTGCTAGCGCTGTGCTTCTACACATGTATTTGCTGAACGGTGAAAGCGCACAGTAATGCACTTTTCTCCCAGTAAATACACTGTTTCGAAGGAAATGGGAACACACTGAGGAGACACTTGTGGGAGCTACAGTGACTAAAACTGAGCTTCCCTACGCACAGGGAAGCAAGAGAAATGCTGATTTCATCAATCCCAGTTACATACTCAGAATCTGTACTACTGCGCAAATAGGCATGTCTCTTTAGGCAGAAAACTAATTTCTGACAAAGTTGCCCAAATGCATCTCAGAAGTGTGCAACTTGTTCCGTGAGTTAGAAAACGTCGAGAAACGGTCGTTTCTGCTAGCACTGTGCTTCTACACATGTATTTGCTGAACGGTGAAAGCGCACAGTAATGCACTTTTCACCCAGCAAATACACTGTATCTAAGGAAATGGGAACACACTGAGGAGACACTTGCGGGAGCTACAGTGACTAAAATGAGCTTCCCTACGCACAGGGAAGCAAGAGAAATGCTGATTTCCTCAAGCCCAGTTACATACTCAGAATCTGTTCTACTGCGCAAATAGGCATGTCTGTTTAGGCAAAAAACTCATTTCTGACAAACTTGCCCAAATGCATCTCAGAAGTGTGCAACTTGTTCCCTGAGTTAGAAAACATCGAGAAACGGTCGTTTCTGCTAGCGCTGTGCTTCTACACATGTATTTGCTGAACGGTGAAAGCGCACAGTGATGCACTTTTCTCCCAGCAAATACACTGTTTCTAAGGAAATGGGAACACACTGAGGAGACACTTGTGGGAGCTACTGTGACTAAAACTGAGCTTCCCTATGCACAGGGAAGCAAGAGAAATGCTGATTTCATCAAGCCCAGTTACATACTCAGAATCTGTACTACTATGCAAATAGGCATGTCTCTTTAGGCAAAAAACTCATTTTTGACAAAGTTGCCCAAATGCATCTCAGAAGTGTGCAACTTGTTCCCTGAGTTAGAAAACGTCGAGAAACGGTCGTTTCTGCTAGCGCTGTGCTTCTACACATGTATTTGCTGAACGGTGAAAGCGCACAGTAATGCACTTTTCTTCCAGCAAATACAGTGTTTCTAAGGAAATGGGAACACACTGAGGAGACACTTGTGGGAGCTACTGTGACTAAAACTGAGCTTCCCTACGCACAGGGAAGCAAGAGAAATGCTGATTTCATCAAGCCCAGTTACATACTCAGAATCTGTACTACTGCGCAGATAGGCATGTCTCTTTAGGCAAAAAACTCATTTCTGATAAAGTTGCCCAAATGCATCTCAGAAGTGTGCAACTTGTTCCCTGAGTTAGAAACTTTGAGAAACGTTCGTTTCTGCTAGCGCTGTGCTTCTACACATGAATTTGTTGAACGGTGAAAGCGCACAGTGATGCACTTTTGTCCCAGCAAATACACTGTTTCTAAGGAAATGGGAACACACTGAGGAGACACTTGTGGGAGCTACTGTGACTAAAACTGAGCTTGCCTACGCACAGGGAAGCAAGAGAAATGCTGATTTCATCAAGCCCAGTTACATACTCAGAATCTGTACTACTATGCAAATAGGCATGTCTCTTTAGGCAAAAAACTCATTTCTGACAAAGTTGCCCAAATGCATCTCAGAAGTGTGCAACTTGTTCCCTGAGTTAGAAAACGTCAAGAAACGGTCGTTTCTGCTAGCGCTGTGCTTCTACACATGTATTTGCTGAACGGTGAAAGCGCACAGTAATGCACTTTTCTTCCAGCAAATACAGTGTTTCTAAGGAAATGGGAACACACTGAGGAGACACTTGTGGGAGCTACTGTGACTAAAACTGAGCTTCCCTACGCACAGGGAAGCAAGAGAAATGCTGATTTCATCAAGCCCAGTTACATACTCAGAATCTGTACTACTGCGCAGATAGGCATGTCTCTTTAGGCAAAAAACTCATTTCTGATAAAGTTGCCCAAATGCATCTCAGAAGTGTGCAACTTGTTCCCTGAGTTAGAAACTTTGAGAAACGTTCGTTTCTGCTAGCGCTGTGCTTCTACACATGTATTTGCTGAACGGTGAAAGCGCACAGTGATGCACTTTTGTCCCAGCAAATACACTGTTTCTAAGGAAATGGGAACACACTGAGGAGACACTTGTGGGAGCTACTGTGACTAAAACTGAGCTTCCCTACGCACAGGGAAGCAAGAGAAATGCTGATTTCATCAAGCCCAGTTACATACTCAGAATCTGTACTACTGCGCAGATAGGCATGTCTATTTAGGCAAAAAACTCATTTCTGATAAAGTTGCCCAAATGCATCTCAGAAGTGTGCAACTTGTTCCCTGAGTTAGAAACTTTGAGAAACGTTCGTTTCTGCTAGCGCTGTGCTTCTACACATGTATTTGCTGATCGGTGAAAGCGCACAGTGATGCACTTTTGTCCCAGCAAATACACTGTTTCTAAGGAAATGGGAACACACTGAGGAGACACTTGTGGGAGCTACTGTGACTAAAACTGAGCTTCCCTACGCACAGGGAAGCAAGAGAAATGCTGATTTCATCAAGCCCAGTTGCATACTCAGAATCTGTACTACTGCGCAAATAGGCATGTCTCTTTAGGCAAAAAACTCATTTCCGACAAAGTTGCCCAAATGCATCTCAGAAGTGTGCAACTTGTTCCCTGAGTTAGAAAACGTCGAGAAACGGTCGTTTCTGCTAGCGCTGTGCTTCTACACATGTATTTGCTGAACGGTGAAAGCACACAGTAATGCACTTTTCTCCCAGCAAATACACTGTTTCGAAGGAAATGGGAAGACACTGAGGAGACACTTGTGGGAGCTACAGTGACTAAAACTGAGCTTCCCTACGCACAGTGAAGCAAGAGAAATGCTGATTTCATCAAGCCCAGTTACATACTCAGAATCTGTACTACTGCGCAAATAGGCATGTCTCTTTAGGCAAAAAACTCATTTCTGACAAAGTTGCCTAAATGCATCTCAGAAGTGTGCAACTTGTTCCCTGAGTTAGAAAACGTCGAGAAACGGTCGTTTCTGCTAGCGCTGTGCTTCTACACATGTATTTGCTGAACGGTGAAAGCGCACAGTAATGCACTTTTCTCCCAGCAAAGACACTGTTTCTAAGGAAATGGGAACACACTGAGGAGACACTTGTGGGAGCTACTGTGACTAAAACTGAGCTTCCCTACGCACAGGGAAGCAAGAGAAATGCTGATTTCATCAAGCCCAGTTGCATACTCAGAATTTGTACTACTGCGCAAATAGGCATGTCTCTTTAGGCAAAAAACTCATTTCTGACAAAGTTGCCCAAATGCATCTCAGAAGTGTGCAACTTGTTCCCTGAGTTAGAAAACGTCGAGAAACGTTTGTTTCTGCTAGCGCTGTGCTTCTACACATGTATTTGCTGTACGGTGAAAGCACACAGTAAAGCACTTTTCTCCCAGCAAATACACTGTTTCGAAGGAAATGGGAACACACTGAGGAGACACTTGTGGGAGCTACAGTGACTAAAACTGAGCTTCCCTACGCACAGGGAAGCAAGAGAAATGCTGATTTCATCAAGCCCAGTTACATACTCAGAATCTGTACTACTGCGCAAATAGGCATGTCTCTTTAGGCAAAAAACTCATTTCTGACAAAGTTGCCTAAATGCATCTCAGAAGTGTGCAACTTGTTCCCTGAGTTAGAAAACGTCGAGAAACGGTCGTTTCTGCTAGCGCTGTGCTTCTACACATGTATTTGCTGAACGGTGAAAGCGCACAGTAATGCACTTTTCTCCCAGTAAATACACTGTTTCGAAGGAAATGGGAACACACTGAGGAGACACTTGTAGGAGCTACAGTGACTAAAACTGAGCTTCCCTACGCACAGGGAAGCAAGAGAAATGCTGATTTCATCAATCCCAGTTACATACTCAGAATCTGTACTACTGCGCAAATAGGCATGTCTCTTTAGGCAGAAAACTAATTTCTGACAAAGTTGCCCAAATGCATCTCAGAAGTGTGCAACTTGTTCCGTGAGTTAGAAAACGTCGAGAAACGGTCGTTTCTGCTAGCACTGTGCTTCTACACATGTATTTGCTGAACGGTGAAAGCGCACAGTAATGCACTTTTCACCCAGCAAATACACTGTATCTAAGGAAATGGGAACACACTGAGGAGACACTTGCGGGAGCTACAGTGACTAAAATGAGCTTCCCTATGCACAGGGAAGCAAGAGAAATGCTGATTTCCTCAAGCCCAGTTACATACTCAGAATCTGTTCTACTGCGCAAATAGGCATGTCTGTTTAGGCAAAAAACTCATTTCTGACAAACTTGCCCAAATGCATCTCAGAAGTGTGCAACTTGTTCCCTGAGTTAGAAAACATCGAGAAACGGTCGTTTCTGCTAGCGCTGTGCTTCTACACATGTATTTGCTGAACGGTGAAAGCACACAGTAATGCACTTTTCTCCCAGCAAATACACTGTTTCTAAGGAAATGGGAACACACTGAGGAGACACTTGTGGGAGCTACTGTGACTAAAACTGAGCTTCCCTATGCACAGGGAAGCAAGAGAAATGCTGATTTCATCAAGCCCAGTTACATACTCAGAATCTGTACTACTATGCAAATAGGCATGTCTCTTTAGGCAAAAAACTCATTTTTGACAAAGTTGCCCAAATGCATCTCAGAAGTGTGCAACTTGTTCCCTGAGTTAGAAAACGTCGAGAAACGGTCGTTTCTGCTAGCGCTGTGCTTCTACACATGTATTTGCTGAACGGTGAAAGCGCACAGTAATGCACTTTTCTTCCAGCAAATACAGTGTTTCTAAGGAAATGGGAACACACTGAGGAGACACTTGTGGGAGCTACTGTGACTAAAACTGAGCTTCCCTACGCACAGGGAAGCAAGAGAAATGCTGATTTCATCAAGCCCAGTTACATACTCAGAATCTGTACTACTGCGCAGATAGGCATGTCTCTTTAGGCAAAAAACTCATTTCTGATAAAGTTGCCCAAATGCATCTCAGAAGTGTGCAACTTGTTCCCTGAGTTAGAAACTTTGAGAAACGTTCGTTTCTGCTAGCGCTGTGCTTCTACACATGAATTTGCTGAACGGTGAAAGCGCACAGTGATGCACTTTTGTCCCAGCAAATACACTGTTTCTAAGGAAATGGGAACACACTGAGGAGACACTTGTGGGAGCTACTGTGACTAAAACTGAGCTTGCCTACGCACAGGGAAGCAAGAGAAATGCTGATTTCATCAAGCCCAGTTACATACTCAGAATCTGTACTACTATGCAAATAGGCATGTCTCTTTAGGCAAAAAACTCATTTCTGACAAAGTTGCCCAAATGCATCTCAGAAGTGTGCAACTTGTTCCCTGAGTTAGAAAACGTCAAGAAACGGTCGTTTCTGCTAGCGCTGTGCTTCTACACATGTATTTGCTGAACGGTGAAAGCGCACAGTAATGCACTTTTCTTCCAGCAAATACAGTGTTTCTAAGGAAATGGGAACACACTGAGGAGACACTTGTGGGAGCTACTGTGACTAAAACTGAGCTTCCCTACGCACAGGGAAGCAAGAGAAATGCTGATTTCATCAAGCCCAGTTACATACTCAGAATCTGTACTACTGCGCAGATAGGCATGTCTCTTTAGGCAAAAAACTCATTTCTGATAAAGTTGCCCAAATGCATCTCAGAAGTGTGCAACTTGTTCCCTGAGTTAGAAACTTTGAGAAACGTTCGTTTCTGCTAGCGCTGTGCTTCTACACATGTATTTGCTGATCGGTGAAAGCGCACAGTGATGCACTTTTGTCCCAGCAAATACACTGTTTCTAAGGCAATGGGAACACACTGAGGAGACACTTGTGGGAGCTACTGTGACTAAAACTGAGCTTCCCTACGCACAGGGAAGCAAGAGAAATGCTGATTTCATCAAGCCCAGTTGCATACTCAGAATCTGTACTACTGCGCAAATAGGCATGTCTCTTTAGGCAAAAAACTCATTTCCGACAAAGTTGCCCAAATGCATCTCAGAAGTGTGCAACTTGTTCCCTGAGTTAGAAAACGTCGAGAAACGGTCGTTTCTGCTAGCGCTGTGCTTCTACACATGTATTTGCTGAACGGTGAAAGCACACAGTAATGCACTTTTCTCCCAGCAAATACACTGTTTCGAAGGAAATGGGAAGACACTGAGGAGACACTTGTGGGAGCTACAGTGACTAAAACTGAGCTTCCCTACGCACAGGGAAGCAAGAGAAATGCTGATTTCATCAAGCCCAGTTACATACTCAGAATCTGTACTACTGCGCAAATAGGCATGTCTCTTTAGGCAAAAAACTCATTTCTGACAAAGTTGCCTAAATGCATCTCAGAAGTGTGCAACTTGTTCCCTGAGTTAGAAAACGTCGAGAAACGGTCGTTTCTGCTAGCGCTGTGCTTCTACACATGTATTTGCTGAACGGTGAAAGCGCACAGTAATGCACTTTTCTCCCAGCAAATACACTGTTTCTAAGGAAATGGGAACACACTGAGGAGACACTTGTGGGAGCTACAGTGACTAAAACTGAGCTTCCCTATGCACAGGGAAGCAAGAGAAATGCTGATTTCATCAAGCCCAGTTACGTTCTCAGAATCTGTACTACTGCGCAAATGGGCATGTCTCTTTAGGCAAAAAACTCATTTCTGACAAAGTTGCCCAAATGCATCTCAGAAGTGTGCAACTTGTTCCCTGAGTTAGAAAACGTCGAGAAACGTTCGTTTCTGCTAGCGCTGTGCTTCTACACATGTATTTGCTGACCGGTGAAAGCGCATAGTAATGCACTTTTCTCCTAGCAAATACAATGTTTCGAAGGAAATGGGAACACACTGAGGAGACACTTGTGGGCGCTACTGTGACTAAAACTGAGCTTCCCTACGCACAGGGAAACAAGAGAAATGCTGATTTCATCAAGCCCAGTTACGTAATCAGAATCTGTACTACTGCGCAAATAGGCATGTCTCTTTAGGCAAAAAACTCATTTCTGACAAAGTTGCCCAAATGCATCTCAGAAGTGTGCAACTTGTTTCCTGAGTTAGAAAACGTCGAGAAACGGTCGTTTCTGCTAGCGCTGTGCTTCTACACATGTATTTGCTGAACGGTGAAAGCGCATAGTAATGCACTTTTCTCCTAGCAAATATACTGTTTCTAAGGAAATGGGAACACACTGAGGAGACACTTGTGGGAGCTACTGTGACTAAAACTGAGCTTCCCTACGCACAGGGAAGCAAGAGAAATGCTGATTTCATCAAGCCCAGTTGCATACTCAGAATCTGTACTACTGCGCAAATAGGCATGTCTCTTTAGGCAAAAAACTCATTTCCGACAAAGTTACCCAAATGCATCTCAGAAGTGTGCAACTTGTTCCCTGAGTTAGAAAACGTCGAGAAACGGTCTTTTCTGCTAGCGCTGTGCTTCTACACATGTATTTGCTGAACGGTGAAAGCACACAGTAAAGCACTTTTCTCCCAGCAAATACACTGTTTCGAAGGAAATGGGAACACACTGAGGAGACACTTGTGGGAGCTACAGTGACTAAAACTGAGCTTCCCTACGCACAGGGAAGCAAGAGAAATGCTGATTTCATCAAGCCCAGTTACATACTCAGAATCTGTACTACTGCGCAAATAGGCATGTCTCTTTAGGCAAAAAACTCATTTCTGACAAAGTTGCCTAAATGCATCTCAGAAGTGTGCAACTTGTTCCCTGAGTTAGAAAACGTCGAGAAACGGTCGTTTCTGCTAGCGCTGTGCTTCTACACATGTATTTGCTGAACGGTGAAAGCGCACAGTAATGCACTTTTCTCCCAGCAAAGACACTGTTTCTAAGGAAATGAGAACACACTGAGGAGACACTTGTGGGAGCTACAGTGACTAAAACTGAGCTTCCCTATGCACAGGGAAGCAAGAGAAATGCTGATTTCATCAAGCCCAGTTACGTTCTCAGAATCTGTACTACTGCGCAAATGGGCATGTCTCTTTAGGCAAAAAACTCATTTCTGACAAAGTTGCCCAAATGCATCTCAGAAGTGTGCAACTTGTTCCCTGAGTTAGAAAACGTTGAGAAACGTTCGTTTCTGCTAGCGCTGTGCTTCTACACATGTATTTGCTGACCGGTGAAAGCGCATAGTAATGCACTTTTCTCCTAGCAAATACAATGTTTCGAAGGAAATGAGAACACACTGAGGAGACACTTGTGGGCGCTACTGTGACTAAAACTGAGCTTCCCTACGCACAGGGAAACAAGAGAAATGCTGATTTCATCAAGCCCAGTTACGTACTCAGAATCTGTACTACTGCGCAAATAGGCATGTCTCTTTAGGCAAAAAACTCATTTCCGACAAAGTTACCCAAATGCATCTCAGAAGTGTGCAACTTGTTCCCTGAGTTAGAAAACGTCGAGAAACGGTCGTTTCTGCTAGCGCTGTGCTTCTACACATGTATTTGCTGAACGGTGAAAGCGCACAGTAATGCACTTTTCTCCCAGTAAATACACTGTTTCGAAGGAAATGGGAACACACTGAGGAGACACTTGTGGGAGCTACAGTGACTAAAACTGAGCTTCCCTACGCACAGGGAAGCAAGAGAAATGCTGATTTCATCAATCCCAGTTACATACTCAGAATCTGTACTACTGCGCAAATCGGCATGTCTCTTTAGGCAAAAAACTCATTTCTGACAAAGTTGCCCAAATGCATCTCAGAAGTGTGCAACTTGTTCCCTGAGTTAGAAAACGTCGAGAAACGGTCGTTTCTGCTAGCGCTGTGCTTCTACACATGTATTTGCTGAACGGTGAAAGCGCACAGTAATGCACTTTTCTCCCAGCAAATACACTGTTTCTAAGGAAATGGGAACACACTGAGGAGACACTTGTGGGAGCTACTGTGACTAAAACTGAGCTTCCCTACACACAGGGAAGCAAGAGAAATGCTGATTTTATCAATCCCAGTTACATACTCAGAATCTGTACTACTGCGCAAATAGGCATGTCTCTTTGGGCAAAAAACTCATTTCTGACAAAGTTGCCCAAATGCATCTCAGAAGTGTGCAACTTGTTCCCTGAGTTAGAAAACGTCGAGAAACGGTCGTTTCAGCTTGCGCTGTGATTCTACACATGTATTTGCTGAACGGTGAACGCGCACAGTAATGCACTTTTCTCCCAGCAAATACAATGTTTCGAAGGAAATGGGAACACACTGAGGAGACACTTGTGGGCGCTACTGTTACTAAAACTGAGCTTCCCTACGCACAGGGAAACAAGAGAAATGCTGATTTCATCAAGCCCAGTTACGTACTCAGAATCTGTACTACTGCGCAAATAGGCATGTCTCTTTAGGCAAAAAACTCATTTCTGACAAAGTTGCCCAAATGCAACTCAGAAGTGTGCAACTTGTTCCCTGAGTTAGAAAACGTCGAGAAACGGTCGTTTCTGCTACCGCTGTGCTTCTACACATGTATTTGCTGAACGGTGAAAGCGCATAGTAATGCACTTTTCTCCTAGCAAGTACACTGTTTCTAAGGAAAAGGGAACACACTGAGGAGACACTTGTGGGAGCTACTGTGACTAAAACTGAGCTTCCCTACGCACAGGGAAGCAAGAGAAATGCTGATTTCATCAAGCCCAGTTGCATACTCAGAATCTGTACTACTGCGAAAATAGGCATGTCTCTTTAGGCAAAAAACTCATTTCCGACAAAGTTACCCAAATGCATCTCAGAAGTGTGCAACTTGTTCCCTGAGTTAGAAAACGTCGAGAAACGGTCGTTTCTGCTAGCGCTGTGCTTCTACACATGTATTTGCTGAACGGTGAAAGCACACAGTAATGCACTTTTCTCCCAGCAAATACACTGTTTCCAAGGAAATGGGAAGACACTGAGGAGACACTTGTGGGAGCTACAGTGACTAAAACTGAGCTTCCCTACACACAGGGAAGCAAGAGAAATGCTGATTTCATCAAGCCCAGTTACATACTCAGAATCTGTACTACTGCGCAAATAGGTATGTCTCTTTAGGCAAAAAACTCATTTCTGACAAAGTTGCCTAAATGCATCTCAGAAGTGTGCAACTTGTTCCCTGAGTTAGAAAACGTCGAGAAACGGTCGTTTCTGCTAGCGCTGTGCTTTTACACATGTATTTGCTGAACGGTGAAAGCGCACAGTAATGCACTTTTCTCCCAGCAAAGACACTGTTTCTAAGGAAATGGGAACACACTGAGGAGACACTTGTGGGAGCTACAGTGACTAAAACTGAGCTTCCCTATGCACAGGGAAGCAAGAGAAATGCTGATTTCATCAAGCCCAGTTACGTTCTCAGAATCTGTACTACTGCGCAAATGGGCATGTCTCTTTAGGCAAAAAACTCATTTCTGACAAAGTTGCCCAAATGCATCTCAGAAGTGTGCAACTTGTTCCCTGAGTTAGAAAACGTCGAGAAACGTTCGTTTCTGCTAGCGCTGTGCTTCTACACATGTATTTGCTGACCGGTGAAAGCGCATAGTAATGCACTTTTCTCCTAGCAAATACAATGTTTCGAAGGAAATGAGAACACACTGAGGAGACACTTGTGGGCGCTACTGTGACTAAAACTGAGCTTCCCTACGCACAGGGAAACAAGAGAAATGCTGATTTCATCAAGCCCAGTTACGTACTCAGAATCTGTACTACTGCGCAAATAGGCATGTCTCTTTAGGCAAAAAACTCATTTCCGACAAAGTTACCCAAATGCATCTCAGAAGTGTGCAACTTGTTCCCTGAGTTAGAAAACGTCGAGAAACGGTCGTTTCTGCTAGCGCTGTGCTTCTACACATGTATTTGCTGAACGGTGAAAGCGCACAGTAATGCACTTTTCTCCCAGTAAATACACTGTTTCGAAGGAAATGGGAACACACTGAGGAGACACTTGTGGGAGCTACAGTGACTAAAACTGAGCTTCCCTACGCACAGGGAAGCAAGAGAAATGCTGATTTCATCAATCCCAGTTACATACTCAGAATCTGTACTACTGCGCAAATCGGCATGTCTCTTTAGGCAAAAAACTCATTTCTGACAAAGTTGCCCAAATGCATCTCAGAAGTGTGCAACTTGTTCCCTGAGTTAGAAAACGTCGAGAAACGGTCGTTTCTGCTATTGCTGTGCTTCTACACATGTATTTGCTGAACGGTGAAAGCGCACAGTAATGCACTTTTCTCCCAGCAAATACACTGTTTCTAAGGAAATGGGAACACACTGAGGAGACACTTGTGGGAGCTACTGTGACTAAAACTGAGCTTCCCTACACACAGGGAAGCAAGAGAAATGCTGATTTTATCAATCCCAGTTACATACTCAGAATCTGTACTACTGCGCAAATAGGCATGTCTCTTTGGGCAAAAAACTCATTTCTGACAAAGTTGCCCAAATGCATCTCAGAAGTGTGCAACTTGTTCCCTGAGTTAGAAAACGTCGAGAAACGGTCGTTTCAGCTTGCGCTGTGATTCTACACATGTATTTGCTGAACGGTGAACGCGCACAGTAATGCACTTTTCTCCCAGCAAATACAATGTTTCGAAGGAAATGGGAACACACTGAGGAGACACTTGTGGGCGCTACTGTTACTAAAACTGAGCTTCCCTACGCACAGGGAAACAAGAGAAATGCTGATTTCATCAAGCCCAGTTACGTACTCAGAATCTGTACTACTGCGCAAATAGGCATGTCTCTTTAGGCAAAAAACTCATTTCTGACAAAGTTGCCCAAATGCAACTCAGAAGTGTGCAACTTGTTCCCTGAGTTAGAAAACGTCGAGAAACGGTCGTTTCTGCTACCGCTGTGCTTCTACACATGTATTTGCTGAACGGTGAAAGCGCATAGTAATGCACTTTTCTCCTAGCAAGTACACTGTTTCTAAGGAAAAGGGAACACACTGAGGAGACACTTGTGGGAGCTACTGTGACTAAAACTGAGCTTCCCTACGCACAGGGAAGCAAGAGAAATGCTGATTTCATCAAGCCCAGTTGCATACTCAGAATCTGTACTACTGCGAAAATAGGCATGTCTCTTTAGGCAAAAAACTCATTTCCGACAAAGTTACCCAAATGCATCTCAGAAGTGTGCAACTTGTTCCCTGAGTTAGAAAACGTCGAGAAACGGTCGTTTCTGCTAGCGCTGTGCTTCTACACATGTATTTGCTGAACGGTGAAAGCACACAGTAATGCACTTTTCTCCCAGCAAATACACTGTTTCCAAGGAAATGGGAAGACACTGAGGAGACACTTGTGGGAGCTACAGTGACTAAAACTGAGCTTCCCTACACACAGGGAAGCAAGAGAAATGCTGATTTCATCAAGCCCAGTTACATACTCAGAATCTGTACTACTGCGCAAATAGGTATGTCTCTTTAGGCAAAAAACTCATTTCTGACAAAGTTGCCTAAATGCATCTCAGAAGTGTGCAACTTGTTCCCTGAGTTAGAAAACATCGAGAAACGGTCGTTTCTGCTAGCGCTGTGCTTTTACACATGTATTTGCTGAACGGTGAAAGCGCACAGTAATGCACTTTTCTCCCAGCAAAGACACTGTTTCTAAGGAAATGGGAACACACTGAGGAGACACTTGTGGGAGCTACAGTGACTAAAACTGAGCTTCCCTATGCACAGGGAAGCAAGAGAAATGCTGATTTCATCAAGCCCAGTTACGTTCTCAGAATCTGTACTACTGCGCAAATAGGCATGTCTCTTTAGGCAAAAAACTCATTTCTGACAAAGTTGCCCAAATGCAACTCAGAAGTGTGCAACTTGTTCCCTGAGTTAGAAAACGTCGAGAAACGTTCGTTTCTGCTAGCGCTGTGCTTCTACACATGTATTTGCTGAACGGTGAAAGCGCATAGTAATGCACTTTTCTCCTAGCAAATACACTGTTTCTAAGGAAATGGGAACACACTGAGGAGACACTTGTGGGAGCTACTGTGACTAAAACTGAGCTTCCCTACGCACAGGGAAGCAAGAGAAATGCTGATTTCATCAAGCCCAGTTGCATACTCAGAATCTGTACTACTGCGCAAATAGGCATGTCTCTGTAGGCAAAAAACTCATTTCTGACAAAGTTGCCCAAATGCATCTCAGAAGTGTGCACCTTGTTCCCTGAGTTAGAAAACATCGAGAAACGGTCGTTTGTGCTAGCGCTGTGCTTCTACACATGTATTTGCTGAACGGTGAAAGCACACAGTAAAGCACTTTTCTCCCAGCAAATACACTGTTTCGAAGGAAATGGGAACACACTGAGGAGACACTTGTGGGAGCTACAGTGACTAAAACTGAGCTTCTCTACGCACAGGGAAGCAAGAGAAATGCTGATTTCATCAAGCCCAGTTACATACTCAGAATCTGTACTACTGCGCAAATAGGCATGTCTCTTTAGGCAAAAAACTCATTTCTGACAAAGTTGCCTAAATGCATCTCACAAGTGTACAACTTGTTCCCTGTGTTAGAAAACGTCGAGAAACGGTCGTTTCTGCTAGCGTTGTGCTTCTACACATGTATTTGCTGAACGGTGAAAGCGCACAGTAATGCACTTTTCTCCCAGTAAATAAACTGTTTCGAAGGAAATGGGAACACACTGAGGAGACACTTGTGGGAGCTACAGTGACTAAAACTGAGCTTCCCTACGCACAGGGAAGCAAGAGAAATGCTGATTTCATCAATCCCAGTTACATACTCAGAATCTGTACTACTGCGCAAATAGGCATGTCTCTTTAGGCAAAAAACTCATTTCTAACAAAGTTGCCCAAATGCATCTCAGAAGTGTGCAACTTGTTCCCTGAGTTAGAAAACGTCGAGAAACATTCATTTCTGCTAGCACTGTGCTTCTACACATGTATTTGCTGAACGGTGAAAGCGCACAGTAATGCACTTTTCTCCCAGCAAATACACTGTTTCTAAGGAAATGGGAACACACTGAGGAGACACTTGTGGGAGCTACTGTGACTAAAACTGAGCTTCCCTACACACAGGGAAGCAAGAGAAATGCTGATTTCATCAAGCCCAATTACGTTCTCAGAATCTGTACTACTGCGCAAATAGGCATGTCTCTTTAGGCAAAAAACTCATTTCTGACAAAGTTGCCCAAATGCATCTCAGAAGTGTGCAACTTGTTCCCTGAGTTAGAAAACGTCGAGAAACGTTCGTTTCTGCTAGCACTGTGCTTCTACACATGTATTTGCTGAACGGTGAAAGCGCACAGTAATGCACTTTTCTCCCAGCAAATACACTGTTTCGAAGGAAATGGGAACACACTGAGGAGACACTTGTGGGAGCTACAGTGACTAAAACTGAGCTTCCCTACGCACAGGGAAGCAAGAGAAATGCTGATTTCATCAAGCCCAGTTACATACTCAGAATCTGTACTACTGCGCAAATAGGCATGTCTCTTTAGGCAAAAAACTCATTTCTGACAAAGTTGCCTAAATGCATCTCAGAAGTGTGCAACTTGTTCCCTGAGTTAGAAAACGTCGAGAAACGGTCGTTTCTGCTAGCGCTGTGCTTCTACACATGTATTTGTTCAACGGTGAAAGCGCACAGTAATGCACTTTTCTCCCAGCAAATACACTGTTTCTAAGGAAATGGGAGCACACTGAGGAGACACTTGTGGGAGCTACTGTGACTAAAACTGAGCTTCCCTACACACAGGGAAGCAAGAGAAATGCTGATTTCATCAAGCCCAGTTACATACTCAGAATCTGTACTACTGCGCAAATAGGCATGTCTCTTTAGGCAAAAAACTCATTTCTGACAAACTTGCCCAAATGCATCTCAGAAGTGTGCAACTTGTTCCCTGAGTTAGAAAACGTCGAGAAACGGTCGTATCTGCTAGCGCTGTGCTTCTACACATGTATTTGCTGAACGGTGAAAGCGCACAGTAATGCACTTTTCTCCCAGTAAATACACTGTTTCGAAGGAAATGGGAACACACTGAGGAGACACTTGTGGGAACGACTGTGACTAAAACTGAGCTTCCCTACGCACAGGGAAGCAAGAGAAATGCTGATTTCATCAAGCCCAGTTACATACTCAGAATCTGTACTACTGCGCAAATAGGCATGTCTCTTTAGGCATAAAACTCATTTCTCACAAAGTTGCCCAAATGCATCTCAGAAGTGTGCAACTTGTTCCCGGAGTTAGAAAACGTCGAGAAACATTCATTTCTGCTAGCACTGTGCTTCTACACATGTATTTGCTGAACGGTGAAAGCACACAGTAATGCACTTTTCTCCCAGCAAATACACTGTTTCTAAGGAAATGGGAACACACTGAGGAGACACTTGTGGGAGCTACTGTGACTAAAACTGAGCTTCCCTACACACAGGGAAGCAAGAGAAATGCTGATTTCATCAAGCCCAGTTACATACTCAGAATCTGTACTACTGCGCAAATAGGCATGTCTCTTTAGGCAAAAAACTCATTTCTGACAAAGTTGCCCAAATGCATCTCAGAAGTGTGCAACTTGTTCCCTGAGTTAGAAAACGTCGAGAAACGGTCGTTTCTGCTAGCGCTGTGCTTCTACACATGTATTTGCTCAACGGTGAAAGCGCACAGTAATGCACTTTTCTCCCAGCAAATACACTGTTTCTAAGGAAATGGGAGCACACTGAGGAGACACTTGTGGGAGCTACAGTGACTAAAACTAAGCTTCCCTACGCACAGGGAAGCAAGAGAAATGCTGATTTCATCAAGCCCAGTTACATACTCAGAATCTGTACTACTGCGCAAATAGGCATGTCTCTTTAGGGAAAAAACTCATTTCTGACAAAGTTGCCAAAATGCATCTCAGAAGTGTGCAACTTGTTCCCTGAGTTAGAAAACGTCGAGAAACGTTCGTTTCTGCTAGCACTGTGCTTCTACACATGTATTTCCTGAACGGTGAAAGCGCACAGTAATGCACTTTTCTCCCAGCAAATACACTGTTTCTAAGGAAATGGGAACACACTGAGGAGATACTTGTGGGAGCTACAGTGACTAAAACTGAGCTTCCCTACGCACAGGGAAGCAAGAGAAATGCTGATTTCATCAAGCCCAGTTACATACTCAGAATCTGTACTACTGCGCAAATAGGCATGTCTCTTTAGGCAAAAAACTCATTTCTGACAAAGTTGCCTAAATGCATCTCAGAAGTGTGCAACTTGTTCCCTGAGTTAGAAAACGTCGAGAAACGGTCGTTTCTGCTAGCGCTGTGCTTCTACACATGTATTTGCTGAACGGTGAAAGCGCACAGTAATGCACTTTTCTCCCAGCAAACACACTGTTTCTAAGGAAATGGGAACACACTGAGGAGACACTTGTGGGAGCTACTGTGACTAAAACTGAGCTTCCCTACGCACAGGGAAGCAAGAGAAATGCTGATTTCATCAAGCCTAGTTACATACTCAGAATCTGTACTACTGCGCAAATAGGCATGTCTCTTTAGGCAAAAAACTCATTTCTGACAAAGTTGCCGAAATGCATCTCAGAAGTGTGCAACTTGTTCCCTGAGTTAGAAAACGTTGAGAAACGGTCGTTTCTGCTAGCGCTGTGCTTCTACACATGTATTTGCTGAACGGTGAAAGCGCACAGTAATGCACTTTTCTCCCAGCAAATACACTGTTTCGAAGGAAATGGGAACACACTGAGGAGACACTTGTGGGAGCTACAGTGACTAAAACTGAGCTTCCCTACGCACAGGGAAACAAGAGAAATGCTGATTTCATCAAGCCCAGTTACATACTCAGAATCTGTACTACTGCGCAAATAGGCATGTCTCTTTAGGCAAAAAACTCATTTCTGACAAAGTTGCCTAAATGCATCTCAGAAGTGTGCAACTTGTTCCCTGAGTTAGAACACGTCGAGAAACAGTCGTTTCTGCTAGCGCTGTGCTTCTACACATGTATTTGCTGAACGGTGAAAGCGCACAGTAGTGCACTTTTCTCCCAGCAAATACACTGTTTCGAAGGAAATGGGAACACACTGAGGAGACACTTGTGGGAGCTACTGTGACTAAAACTGAGCTTCCCTACACACAGGGAAGCAAGAGAAATGCTGATTTCATCAAGCCCAGTTACATACTCAGAATCTGTACTACTGCGCAAATAGGCATGTCTCTTTAGGCAAAAAACTCATTTCTGACAAAGTTGCCCAAATGCATCTCAGAAGTGTGCAACTTGTTCCCTGAGTTAGAAAACGTCGAGAAACGGTCGTTTCTGCTAGCGCTGTGCTTCTACACATGTATTTGCTCAACGGTGAAAGCGCACAGTAATGCACTTTTCTCCCAGCAAATACAATGTTTCGAAGGAAATGGGAACACACTGAGGAGACACTTGTGGGAGCTACTGTGACTAAAACTGAGCTTCCCTACGCACAGGGAAGCAAGAGAAATGCTGATTTCATCAAGCCCAGTTACATACTCAGAATCTGTACTACTGCGCAAATAGGCATGTCTCTTTAGGCAAAAAACCCATTTCTGACAAAGTTGCTCAAATGCATCTCAGAAGTGTGCAACTTGTTCCCTGAGTTAGAAAACATCGAGAAACGGTCGTTTCTGCTAGCGCTGTGCTTCTACACATGTATTTGCTGAACGGTGAAAGCGCATAGTAATGCACTTTTCTCCCAGCAAATACACTGTTTCTAAGGAAATGGGAACACACTGAGGAGACACTTGTGGGAGCTACTGTGACTAAAATTGAGCTTCCCTACGCACAGGGAAGCAAGAGAAATGTTGATGTCATCAAGCCCAGTTACATACTCAGAATCTGTACTACTGCGCAAATAGGCATGTCTATTTAGGCAAAAAACTCATTTCTGACAAAGTTGCCCAAATGCATCTCAGAAGTATGCAACTTGATCCCTGAGTTAGAAAACGTCGAGAAACGGTCGTTTCTGCTAGCGTTGTGCTTCTACACATGTATTTGCTCAACGGTGAAAGCTCACAAAAATGCACTTTTCTCCCAGCAAATACACTGTTTCTAAGGAAATGGGAACACACTGAGGAGACACTTGTGGGAGCTACTGTGACTAAAACTGAGCTTCCCTACGCACAGGGAAGCAAGAGACATGCTGATTTCATCAAGCCCAGTTACATACTCAGAATCTGTACTACTGTGCAAATAGGCATGTCTCTTTAGGCAAAAAACTCATTTCTGACAAAGTTGCCCAAACGCATCTCAGAAGTGTGCAACTTGCTCCCTGAGTTAGAAAACGTCGAGAAACGGTCGTTTCTGCTAGCACTGTGCTTCTACACATGTATTTGCTGAACGATGAAAGCGCATAGTAATGCACTTTTCTCCCAGCAAATACACTGTTTCTAATGAAATGGGAACACACTGAGGAGACACTTGTGGGAGCTACTGTGACTAAAACTGAGCTTCCCTACGCACAGGGAAGCAAGAGAAATGCTGATTTCATCAAGCCTAGTTACATACTCAGAATCTGTACTACTGCGCAAATAGGCATATCTCTTTAGGCAAAAAACTCATTTCTGACAAAGTTGCCCAAATGCATCTCAGAAGTGTGCAACTTGTTCCCTGAGTTAGAAAACATCGAGAAACGTTCGTTTCTGCTAGTGCTGTGCTTCTACACATGTTTTTGCTGAACGGTGAAAGCGCATAGTAATGCACTTTTCTCCCAGCAAATACACTGTTTCTAAGGAAATGGGAACACACTGAGGAGACACTTGTGGGAGCTACTGTGACTAAAATTGAGCTTCCCTACGTATAGGGAAGCAAGAGAAATGTTGATGTCATCAAGCCCAGTTACATACTCAGAATCTGTACTACTGCGCAAATAGGCATGTCTCTTTAGGCAAAAAACTCATTTCTGACAAAGTTGCCCAAATGCATCTCAGAAGTATGCAACTTGATCCCTGAGTTAGAAAACGACGAGAAACGGTCGTTTCTGCTAGCGCTGTGCTTCTACACATGTATTTGCTCAACGGTGAAAGCTCACAATAATGCACTTTTCTCCAAGCAAATACACTGTTTCTACGGAAATGGGAACATACTGAGGAGACACTTGTGGGAGCTACTGTGACTAAAACTGAGCTTCCCTACGCACAGGGAAGCAAGAGACATGCTGCTTTCATCAAGCCCAGTTACATACTCAGAATCTGTACTACTGTGCAAATAGGCATGTCACTTTAGGCAAAAAACTCATTTCTGACAAAGTTGCCCAAATGCATCTCAGAAGTGTGCAACTTCTTCCCTTAGTTAGAAAACGTCGAGAAACGGTCGTTTCTGCTAGCGCTGTGCTTCTACACATGTATTTGCTGAACGGTGAAAGCACACAGTAATGCACTTTTCTCCCAGCAAATACACTGTTTCTAAGGAAATGGGAACACACTGAGGAGACACTTTTGGGAGCTACTGTGACTAAAACTGAGCTCCCCTACGCACAGGGAAGCAAGAGAAATGCTGATTTCATCAAGCCCAGTTACATACTCAGAATCTGTACTACTGCGCAAATAGGCATGTCTCTTTAGGCAAAAAACTCATTTCTGACAAAGTTGCCCAAATGCATCTCAGAAGTGTGCAACTTGTTCCCTGAGTTAGAAAACGTGAAGAAACGGTCGTATCTGCTAGCGCTATGCTTCTACACATGTATATGCTGAACCGTGAAAGCGCACAGTAATGCACTTTTCTCCCAGCAAATACACTGTTTCTAAGGAAATGGGAACACACTGAGGAGACACTTGTGGGAGCTACTGTGACTAAAACTGAGCTTCCCTACGCACAGGGAAGCAAGAGAAATGCTGATTTCATCAAGCCCAGTTACATACTCTGAATCTGTACTACTGCGCAAATAGGCATGTCTCTTTAGGCAAAAAACTCATTTCTGACAAAGTTGCCCAAATGCATCTCAGAAGTGTGCAACTTGTTCCCTGAGTTAGAAAACGTCGAGAAACGTTCGTTTCTGCTAGCGCTGTGCTTCTACACATGTATTTGCTGAATGGTGAAAGCGCACAGTAATGCACTTTTCTCCCAGCAAATACACTGTTTCTAAGGAAATGGTAACACACTGAGGAGACACTTGTGGGAGCTACTGTGACTAAAACTGAGCTTCACTACGCACAGGGAAGCAAGAGAAATGCTGATTTCATCAAGCCCAGTTACATACTCAAAATCTGTACTACTGCGCAAATAGGCATGTCCCTTAGGCAAAAAACTCATTTCTCATAAAGTTGCCCAAATGCATCTCAGAAGTGTGCAACTTGTTCTCTGAGTTAGAAAACGTCGAGACACGGTCTTTTCTGCTAGCGCTGTGCTTCTACACATGTACTTGCTGAACGGTGAAAGTGCACAGTAATGTGCACTATTCTCCCAGCAAATACACTGTTTCTAAGGAAATGGGAACACACGCAGGAGACACTTGTGCGAGCTACTGTGACTAAAACTGAGCTTCGCTACGCACAGGGAAGCAAGAGAAATGCTGATTTCATCAAGCCCAGTTACATACTCACAATCTGTACTACTGCGCAAATAGGCATGTCTCTTTAGGCAAAAAACTCATTTCTGACAAAGTTGCCCAAATGCATCTCAGAAGTGTGCAACTTGTTCCCTGAGTTAGAAAACGACGAGAAACGGTCTTTTCTGCTAGCGCTGTGCTTCTACACATGTACTTGCTGACCGGTGAAAGCGCACAGTAATGCACTTTTCTCCCAGCAAATACACTGTTTCTAAGGAAATGGGAACACACTGAGGAGACACTTGTGGGAACGACTGTGACTAAAACTGAGCTTCCCTACGCACAGGGAAGCAAGAGAAATGCTGATTTCATCAAGCCCAGTTACATACTCAGAATCTGTACTACTGCGCAAATAGGCATGTCTCTGTAGGCAAAAAACTCATTTCTGACAAAGTTGCCCAAATGCATCTCAGAAGTGTGCAACTTGTTCCCTGAGTTAGAAAACGTTGAGAAACAGTCTTTTTTGCTAGCGCTGTGCTTCTACACATGTACTTGCTGAACGGTGAAAGCGCACAGTAATGCACTTTTCTCCCAGCAAATACACTGTTTCTAAGGAAATGGGAACACACTGAGGAGACACTTGTGGGAGCTACTGTGACTAAAACTGAGCTTCCCTACGCACAGGGAAGCAAGAGAAATGCTGATTTCATCAAGCCCAGTTACATACTCAGAATCTGTACTACTGAGCAAATAGGCATGTCTCTGTAGGCAAAAAACTCATTTCTGACAAAGTTGCCCAAATGCATCTCAGAAGTGTGCAACTTGTTCCCTGAGTTAGAAAACGTCGAGAAACGGTCGTTTCTGCTAGCGCTGTGCTTCTACACATGTATTTGCTGAACGGTGAAAGAGCACAGTAATGCACTTTTCTCCCAGCAAACACACTGTTTCTAAGGAAATGGGAACACACTGAGGAGACAATTGTGGGAGCTACTGTGACTAAAACTGAGCTTCCCTACGCACAGAGAAGCAAGAGAAATGCTGATTTCATCAAGCCCAGTTACATACACAGAATCTATACTACTGCGCAAATAGGCATGTCTCTGTAGGCAAAAAACTCATTTCTGACAAAGTTGCCCAAATGCATCTCAGAAGTGTGCAACTTGTTCCCTGAGTTAGAAAACGTCGAGAAACGGTCGTTTCTGCTACCGCTGTGCTTCTACACATGTACTTGCTGAACGGTGAAAGCGCACAGTAATGCACTTTTCTCCCAGCAAATACACTGTTTCTAAGGAAATGGGAACACACTGAGGAGACACTTGTGGGAACGACTGTGACTAAAACTGAGCTTCCCTACGCACAGGGAAGCAAGAGAAATGCTGATTTCATCAAGCCCAGTTACATACTCAGAATCTGTACTACTGCGCAAATAGGCATGTCTCTGTAGGCAAAAAACTCATTTCTGACAAAGTTGCCCAAATGCATCTCAGAAGTGTGCAACTTGTTCCCTGAGTTAGAAAACGTCGAGAAACGCTCATTTCTGCTAGCGCTGTGCTTCTACACATGTATTTGCTGAACGGTGAAAGCGCACAGTAATGCACTTTTCTCCCAGCAAATACATTGTTTCTAAGGAAATGGGAACACACTGAGGAGACACTTGTGGGAGCTACTGTGACTAAAACTGAGCTTCCCTACGCACAGGGAAGCAAGAGAAATGCTGATTTCATCAAGCCCAGTTACATACTCAGAATCTGTACTACTGCACAAATAGGCATGTCCCTTTAGGCAAAAAACTCATTTCTGACAAAGTTGCCCAAATGCATCTCAGAAGTGTGCAACATGTTCCCTGAATTAGAAAACGTCGAGAAACGGTCGTTTCTGCTAGCGCTGTGCTTCTACACATGTATTTGCTGAACGGTGAAAGCGCACAGTAATGCACTTTTCTCCCAGCAAATACACTGTTTCTAAGGAAATGGGAACACACTGAGGAGACACTTGTGGGAGCTACAGTGACTAAAACTGAGCTTCCCTATGCACAGGGAAGCAAGAGAAATGCTGATTTTATCAAGCCCAGTTACATACTCAGAATCTGTACTACTTCGCAAATAGGCATGTCTCTTTAGGCAAAAAACTCATTTCTGACAAAGTTGCCCAAATGCATCTCAGAAGTGTGGAACATGTTCCCTGAGTTAGAAAACGTCGAGAAACGGTCGTGTCTGCTAGCGCTGTGCTTCTACACATGTATTTGCTGAACGGTGAAAGCGCACAGTAATGCACTTTTCTCCCAGCAAATACACTGTTTCTAAGGAAATGGGAACACACTGAGGAGACACTTGTGGGAGCTACTGTGACTAAAACTGAGCTTCCCTACGCACAGGGAAGCAAGAGAAATGCTGATTTCATCAAGCCCAGTTACATACTCAGAATCTGTACTACTGCGCAAATAGGCATGTCTCTGTAGGCAAAAAACTCATTTCTGACAAAGTTGCCCTAATGCATCTCAGAAGTGTACAACTTGTTCCCTGAGTTAGAAAACGTCGAGAAACGTTCGTTTCTGCTAGCGCTGTGCTTCTACACATGTATTTGCTGAACGGTGAAAGAGCACAGTAATGCACTTTTCTCCCAGCAAAGACACTGTTTCTAAGGAAATGGGAACACACTGAGGAGACACTTGTGGGAGCTACTGTGACTAAAACTGAGCTTCCCTACGCACAGGGAAGCAAGAGAAATGCTGATTTCATCAAGCCCAGTTACATACTCAGAGTCTGTACTACTGCGCAAATAGGCATGTCTCTGTAGGCAAAAAACTCATTTCTGACAAAGTTGCCCAAATGCATCTCAGAAGTGTGCAACTTGTTCCGTGAGTTAGAAAACGTCGAGAAATGTTCGTTTCTGCTAGCGCTGTGCTTCTACACATGTATTTGCTGAACGGTGAAAGCGCACAGTAATGCACTTTTCTCCCAGCAAATACACTGTTTCTAAGGAAATGGGAACACACTGAGGAGACACTTGTGGGAGCTACTGTGACTAAAACTGAGCTTCACTATGCACAGGGAAGCAAGAGAAATGCTGATTTCATCAAGCCCAGTTGCATACTCAAAATCTGTACTACTGCGCAAATAGGCATGTCTCTTTAGGCAAAAAACTCATTTCTGACAAAGTTGCCCAAATGCATCTCAGAAGTGTGCAACTTGTTCCCTGAGTTAGAAAACGTTGAGAAACGGTCGTTTCTGCTAGCGCTGTGTTTCTACACATGTATTTGCTGAACGGTGAAAGCACACAGTAATGCACTTTTCTCCCAGCAAATACACTGTTTCTAAGGAAATGGGAACACACTGAGGAGACACTTGTGGGAGCTACAGTGACTAAAACTGAGCTTCCCTATGCACAGGGAAGCAAGAGAAATGCTGATTTCATCAAGCCCAGTTACATACTAAGAATCTGTACTACTGCGCAAATAGGCATGTCTCTTTAGGCAAAAAACTCATTTCTGACAAAGTTGCCCAAATGCATCTCAGAAGTGTGCAACTTGTTCCCTGAGTCAGAAAACGTCGAGAAACGGTCGTTTCTGCTAGCGCTGTGCTTCTACACATGTATTTGCTGACCGGAGAAAGCGCACAGTAATGCACTTTTCTCCCAGCAAATACACTGTTTCTAAGGAAATGGGAACACACTGAGGAGACACTTGTGGGAATTACTGTGACTAAAACTGAGCTTCCCTACGCACAGGGAAGCAAGGGAAATGCTGATTTCATCAAGCCCAGTTACATACTCAGAATCTGTACTACTGCGCAAATAGGCATGTCTCTGTAGGCAAAAAACTCATTTCTGACAAAGTTGCCCAAATGCATCTCAGAAGTGTGCAACTTGTTCCCTGAGTTAGAAAACGTCGTGAAACGTTCGTTTCTGCTAGCGCTGTGCTTCTACACATGTATTTGCTGAACGTTGAAAGCGCACAGTAATGCACTTTTCTCCCAGCAAATACACTGTTTCTAAGGAAATGGGAACACACTGAGGAGACACTTGTGGGAGCTAATGTGACTAAAACTGAGCTTCCCTACGCACAGGGAAGCAAGAGAAATGCTGATTTCATCAAGCCCAGTTACATACTCAGAATCTGTACTACTGCGCAAATAGGCATGTCTCTGTAGGCAAAAAACTCATTTCTGAAAAAGTTGCCCAAATGCATCTCAGAAGTGTGCAACTTGTTCCCTGAGTTAGAAAACGTCGAGAAACGGTCGTTTCTGCTAGCGCTGTGCTTCTACACATGTATTTGCTGAACGGTGAAAGAGCACAGTAATGCACTTTTCTCCCAGCAAAGACACTGTTTCTAAGGAAATGGGAACACACTGAGGAGACACTTGTGGGAGCTACTGTGACTAAAACTGAGCTTCCCTACGCACAGGGAAGCCAGAGAAATGCTGATTTCATCAAGCCCAGTTACATACTCAGAAACTGTACTACTGCGCAAATAGGCATGTCTCTGTAGGCAAAAAACTCATTTCTGACAAAGTTGCCCAAATGCATCTCAGAAGTGTGCAACTTGATCCCTGAGTTAGAAAACGTCGAGAAACGGTCTTTTCTGCTAGCGCTGTGCTTCTACACATGTACTTGCTGAACGGTGAAAGCGCACAGTAATGCACTTTTCTCCCAGCATATACACTGTTTCTAAGGAAATGGGAACACACTGAGGAGACACTTGTGGGAGCTACTGTGACTAAAACTGAGCTTCCCTACGCACAGGGAAGCAAGAGAAATGCTGATTACATCAAGTCCAGTTACATACTCAGAGTCTGTACTACTGCGCAAATAGGCATGTCTCTGTAGGCAAAAAACTCATTTCTGACAAAGTTGCCCAAATGATCTCAGAAGTGTGCAACTTGTTCCCTGAGTTAGAAAACGTCGTGAAACGTTCGTTTCTGCTAGCGCTGTGCTTCTACACATGTATTTGGTGAACGGTGAAAGCGCACAGTAATGCACTTTTCTCCCAGCAAAGACACTGTTTCTAAGGAAATGGGAACACACTGAGGAGACACTTGTGGGAGCTACTGTGACTAAAACTGAGCGTCCCTACGCACAGGGAAGCAAGAGAAATGCTGATTTCATCAAGCCCAGTTACATACTCAGAATCTGTACTACTGCGCAAATAGGCATGTCTCTTTAGGCAAAAAACTCATTTCTGACAAAGTTTCCCAAATGCATCTCAGAAGTGTGCAACTTGTTCCCTGAGTTAGAAAACGTCGAGAAACGGTCGTTTCTGCTAGCGCTGTGTTTCTACACATGTATTTGCTGAACGGTGAAAGCGCACAGTAATGCACTTTTCTCCCAGCAAATACACTGTTTCTAAGGAAATGGGAACACACTGAGGAGACACTTGTGGGAATTACTGTGACTAAAACTGAGCTTCCCTACGCACAGGGAAGCAAGGGAAATGCTGATTTCATCAAGCCCAGTTACATACTCAGAATCTGTACTACTGCGCAAATAGGCATGTCTCTTTAGGCAAAAAACTCATTTCTGACAAAGTTGCCCAAATGCATCTCAGAAGTGTGCAACTTGTTCCCTGAGTTAGAAAACGTCGTGAAACGTTCGTTTCTGCTAGCGCTGTGCTTCTACACATGTATTTCCTGAACGTTGAAAGGGCACAGTAATGCACTTTTCTCCAAGCAAAGACACTGTTTCTAAGGAAATGGGAACACACTGAGGAGACACTTGTGGGAGCTACTGGGACTAAAACTGAGCTTCCCTACGCACAGGGAAGCAAGGGAAATGCTGATTTCATCAAGCCCAGTTACATACTCAGAATCTGTACTACTGCGCAAATAGGCATGTCTCTGTAGGCAAAAAACTCATTTCTGACAAAGTTGCCCAAATGCATCTCAGAAGTGTGCAACTTGTTCCCTGAGTTAGAAAACGTCGAGAAACGGTCGTTTCTGCTAGCGCTGTGCTTCTACACATGTATTTGCTGTACGGTGAAAGCGCACAGTAATGCACTTTTCTCCCAGCAAATACACTGTTTCTAAGGAAATGGGAACACACTGAGGAGACACTTGTGGGAGCTCCTGTGACTAAAACTGAGCTTCCCTACGCACAGGGAAGCAAGAGAAATGCTGATTTCATCAAGCCCAGTTACATACTCAGAATCTGTACTACTGCGCAAATAGGCATGTCTCTGTAGGCAAAAAACTCATTTCTGACGAAGTTGCCCAAATGCATATCAGAAGTGTGCAACTTGTTCCCTGAGTTAGAAAATGTTGAGAAACGGTCTTTTCTGCTAGCGCTGTGCTTCTACACATGTACTTGCTGAACGGTGAATGCGCACAGTAATGCACTTTTCTCCCAGCAAATACACTGTTTCTAAGGAAATGGGAACACACTGAGGAGACACTTGTGGGAGCTACTGTGACTAAAACTGAGCTTCCCTACACACAGGGAAGCAAGAGAAATGCTGATTTCATCAAGGCCAGTTACATACTCAGAATCTGTACTACTGCGCAAATAGGCACGTCTCTCTGTAGGCAAAAAACTCATTTCTGACAAAGTTGCCCAAATGCATCTCAGAAGTGTGCAACTTGTTCCCTGAGTTAGAAAACGTCGAGAAACGGTCGTTTCTGCTAGCGCTGTGCTTCTACACATGTATTTGCTGAACGGTGAAAGCGCACAGTAATGCACTTTTCTCCCAGCAAATACACTGTTTCTAAGGAAATAGGAACACACTGAGGAGACACTTGTGGGAGCTACTGTGACTAAAACTGAGCTTCCCTACGGACAGGGAAGCAAGGGAAATGCTGATTTCATCAAGCCCAGTTACATACTCAGAATCTGTACTACTGCGCAAATAGGCATGTCTCTGTAGGCAAAAAACTCATTTCTGACAAAGTTGCCCAAATGCATCTCAGAAGTGTGCAACTTGTTCCCTGAGTTAGAAAACTTCGAGAAACGTTCGTTTCTGCTAGCGCTGTGCTTCTACACATGTATTTGCTGAACGGTGAAAGCGCACAGTAATGCACTTTTCTCCCAGCAAATACACTGTTTCTAAGGAAATGGGAACACACTGAGGAGACACTTGTGGGAGCCACGGTGACTAAAACTGAGCTTCACTACGCACAGGGAAGCAAGAGAAATGTTGATTTCCTCAAGCCCAGTTACATACTCACAATCTGTACTACTGCGCAAATAGGCGTGTCTCTTTAGGCAAAAAACTCATTTCTGACAAAGTTGCCCAAATGCATCTCAGAAGTGTGCAACTTGTTCCCTGAGTTAGAAAACGTCGAGAAACGGTCGTTTCTGCTAGCGCTGTGCTTCTACACATGTATTTGCTGAACGGTGAAAGCGCACAGTAATGCACTTTTCTCCCAGCAAAGACACTGTTTCTAAGGAAATGGGAACACACTGAGGAGACACTTGTGGGAGCTACTGTGACTAAAACTGAGCTTCCCTACGCACAGGGAAGCAAGAGACATGCTGATTTCATCAAGCCCAGTTACATACTCAGAATCTGTACTACTGCGCAAATAGGCATGTCTCTTTAGGCAAAAAACTCATTTCTGACAAAGTTGCCCAAATGCATCTCAGAAGTGTGCAGCTTGCTCCCTGAGTTAGAAAACGTCGAGAAACAGTCGTTTCTGCTAGCGCTGTGCTTCTACACATGTATTTGCTGAACGGTGAAAGCGCACAGTAATGCACTTTTCTCCCAGCAAATACACTGTTTCTAAGGAAATGGGAACACACTGAGGAGACACTTGTGGGAGCTACTGTGACTAAAACTGAGCTTCACTACGCACAGGGAAGCAAGAGAAATGCTGATTTCATCAAGCCCAGTTACATACTCAGAATCTGTACTACTGCGCAAATAGGCGTGTCTCTTTAGGCAAAAAACTAATTTCTGACAAAGTTGCCCAAATGCATCTCAGAAGTGTGCAACTTGTTCCCTGAGTTAGAAAACGTCGAGAAACGGTCGTTTCTGCTAGCGCTGTGCTTCTACACATGTATTTGCTGAACGGTGAAAGCGCACAGTAATGCACTTTTCTCCCAGCAAATACACTGTTTCTAAGGAAATGGGAACACACTGAGGAGACACTTGTGGGAGCTACTGTGACTAAAACTGAGCTTCCCTACGGACAGGGAAGCAAGAGAAATGCTGATTTCATCAAGCCCAGTTACATACTCAGAATCTGTACTACTGCGCAAATAGGCGTGTCTCTGTAGGCAAAAAACTCATTTCTGACAAAGTTGCCCAAATGCATCTCAGAAGTGTGCAACTTGTTCCCTGAGTTAGAAAATGTTGAGAAACGGTCTTTTCTGCTAGCGCTGTGCTTCTACACATGTACTTGCTGAACGGTGAAAGCGCACAGTAATGCACTTTTCTCCCAGCAAATACACTGTTTCTAAGGAAATGGGAACACACTGAGGAGACACTTGTGGGAGCTACTGTGACTAAAACTGAGCTTCCCTACACATAAGGGAAGCAAGAGAAATGCTGATTTCATCAATAGCAGTTACATACTCAGAATCTGTACTACTGCGCAAATAGGCACGTCTCTTTAGGCATAAAACTCATTTCTGACAAAGTTGCCCAAATGCATCTCAGAAGTGTGCAACTTGTTCCCTGAGTTAGAAAACGTCGAGAAACGGTCGTTTCTGCTAGCGCTGTGCTTCTACACATGTATTTGCTGAACGGTGAAAGCGCACAGTAATGCACTTTTCTCCAAGCAAAGACACTGTTTCTAAGGAAATGGGAACACACTGAGGAGACACTTGTGGGAGCTACTGTGACTAAAACTGAGCTTCCCTACGCACAGGGAAGCAAGAGACATGCTGATTTCATCAAGCCCAGTTACATACTCAGAATCTGTACTACTGCGCAAATAGGCATGTCTCTGTAGGCAAAAAACTCATTTCTGACAAAGTTGCCCAAATGCATCTCAGAAGTGTGCAACTTGTTCCCTGAGTTAGAAAATGTTGAGAAACGGTCTTTTCTGCTAGCGCTGTGCTTCTACACATGTACTTGCTGAACGGTGAATGCGCACAGTAATGCACTTTTCTCCCAGCAAATACACTGTTTCTAAGGAAATGGGAACACACTGAGGAGACACTTGTGGGAGCTACTGTGACTAAAACTGAGCTTCCCTACACACAGGGAAGCAAGAGAAATGCTGATTTCATCAAGCCCAGTTACATACTCAGAATCTGTACTACTGCGCAAATAGGCACGTCTCTGTAGGCAAAAAACTCATTTCTGACAAAGTTGCCCAAATGCATCTCAGAAGTGTGCAACTTGTTCCCTGAGTTAGAAAACGTCGAGAAACGGTTGTTTCTGCTAGCGCTGTGCTTCTACACATGTATTTGCTGAACGGTGAAAGCGCACAGTAATGCACTTTTCTCCCAGCAAATACACTGTTTCTAAGGAAATGGGAAAACACTGAGGAGACACTTGTGGGAGCTACTGTGACTAAAACTGAGCTTCCCTACGGACAGGGAAGCAAGGGAAATGCTGATTTCATCAAGCCCAGTTACATACTCAGAATCTGTACTACTGCGCAAATAGGCATGTCTCTGTAGGCAAAAAACTCATTTCTGACAAAGTTGCCCAAATGCATCTCAGAAGTGTGCAACTTGTTCCCTGAGTTAGAAAATGTCGAGAAACGTTCGTTTCTGCTAGCGCTGTGCTTCTACACATGTATTTGCTGAACGGTGAAAGCGCACAGTAATGCACTTTTCTCCCAGCAAATACACTGTTTCTAAGGAAATGGGAACACACTGAGGAGACACTTGTGGGAGCTACTGTGACTAAAACTGAGCTTCCCTACGCACAGGGAAGCAAGAGACATGCTGATTTCATCAAGCCCAGTTACATACTCAGAATCTGTACTACTGCGCAAATAGGCATGTCTCTTTAGGCAAAAAACTCATTTCTGACAAAGTTGCCCAAATGCATCTCAGAAGTGTGCAACTTGCTCCCTGAGTTAGAAAACGTCGAGAAACAGTCGTTTCTGCTAGCGCTGTGCTTCTACACATGTATTTGCTGAACGGTGAAACGCACAGTAATGCACTTTTCTCCCAGCAAATACACTGTTTCTAAGGAAATGGGAACACACTGAGGAGACACTTGTGGGAGCTACTGTGACTAAAACTGAGCTTCCCTACGGACAGGGAAGCAAGAGAAATGCTGATTTCATCAAGCCCAGTTACATACTCAGAATCTGTACTACTGCGCAAAAACGCATGTCTCTGTAGGCAAAAAACTCATTTCTGACAAAGTTGCCCAAATGCATCTCAGAAGTGTGCAACTTGTTCCCTGAGTTAGAAAACGTCGAGAAACGTTCGTTTCTGCTAGCGCTGTGCTTCTACACATGTATTTGCTGAACGGTGAAAGCGCACAGTAATGCACTTTTCTCCCAGCAAATACACTGTTTCTAAGGAAATGGGAACACACTGAGGAGACACTTGTGGGAGCTACTGTGACTAAAACTGAGCTTCACTACGCACAGGGAAGCAAGAGAAATGCTGATTTCATCAAGCCCAGTTACATACTCAGAATCTGTACTACTGTGCAAATAGGCGTGTCTCTTTAGGCAAAAAACTCATTTCTGACAAAGTTGCCCAAATGCATCTCAGAAGTGTGCAACTTGTTCCCTGAGTTAGAAAACTTCGAGAAACGGTCGTTTCTGCTAGCGCTGTGCTTCTACACATGTATTTGCTGTACGGTGAAAGCGCACAGTAATGCATTTTCTCCCAGCAAATACACTGTTTCTAAGGAAATGGGAACACACTGAGGAGACACTTGTGGGAGCTACTGTGACTAAAACTGAGCTTCCCTAAGCACAGGGAAGCAAGAGAAATGCTGATTTCATCAAGCCCAGTTACATACTCAGAATCTGTACTACTGCGCAAATAGGCATGTCCTTTTAGGCAAAAAACTCATTTCTGACAAAGTTGCCCAAATGCATCTCAGAAGTGTGCAACTTGTTCCCTGAGTTAGAAAACGTCGAGAAACGGTCGTTTCTGCTAGCGCTGTGCTTCTACACATGTATTTGCTGAACGGTGAAAGCGCACAGTAATGCACTTTTCTCCCAGCAAATACACTGTTTCTAAGGAAATGGGAACACACTGAGGAGACACTTGTGGGAGCTTCTGTGACTAAAACTGAGCTTCCCTACGCACAGGGAAGCAAGAGAAATGCTGATTTCATCAAGCCCAGTTACATACTCAGAATCTGTACTACTGCGCAAATAGGCGTGTCTCTGTAGGAAAAAACTCATTTTTGACAAAGTTGCCCAAATGCATCTCAGAAGTGTGCAACTTGTTCCCTGAGTTAGAAAATGTTGAGAAACGGTCTTTTCTGCTAGCGCTGTGCTTCTACACATGTACTTGCTGAACGGTGAAAGCGCACAGTAATGCACTTTTCTCCCAGCAAATACACTGTTTCTAAGGAAATGGGAACACACTGAGGAGACACTTGTGGGAGCTACTGTGACTAAAACTGAGCTTCCCTACACACAGGGAAGCAAGAGAAATGCTGATTTCATCAAGCCCAGTTACATATTCAGAATCTGTACTACTGCGCAAATAGGCACGTCTCTGTAGGCAAGAAACTCATTTCTGACAAAGTTGCCCAAATGCATCTTAGAAGTGTGCAACTTGTTCCCTGAGTTAGAAAACGTCGAGAAAGGGTCGTTTCTGCTAGCGCTGTGCTTCTACACATGTATTTGCTGAACGGTGAAAGCGCACAGTAATGCACTTTTCTCCCAGCAAAGACACTGTTTCTAAGGAAATGGGAACACACTGAGGAGACACTTGTGGGAGCTACTGTGACTAAAACTGAGCTTCACTACGCACAGGGAAGCAAGAGACATGCTGATTTCTTCAAGCCCAGTTACATACTCAGAATCTGTACTACTGCGCAAATAGGCGTGTATCTTTAGGCAAAAAACTCATTTCTGACAAAGTTGCCCAAATGCATCTCAGAAGTGTGCAACTTGTTCCCTGAGTTAGAAAACGTCGAGAAACGGTCTTTTCTGCTAGCGCTGTGCTTCTACACATGTACTTGCTGAACGGTGAAAGCGCACAGTAATGCACTTTTCTCCCAGCAAATACACTGTTTCTAAGGAAATGGGAACACACTGAGGAGACACTTGTGGGAGCTACTGTGACTAAAACTGAGCTTCCCTACGCACAGGGAAGCAAGAGAAATGCTGATTTCATCAAGCCCAGTTACATACTCAGAGTCTGTACTACTGCGCAAATAGGCATGTCTCTGTAGGCAAAAAACTCATTTCTGACAAAGTTGCCCAAATGCATCTCAGAAGTGTGCAACTTGTTCCCTGAGTTAGAAAACGTCGAGAAACGTTCGTTTCTGCTAGCGCTGTGCTTCTACACATGTATTTGCTGAACGGTGAAAGAGCACAGTAATGCACTTTTCTCCCAGCAAAGACACTGTTTCTAAGGAAATGGGAACACACTGAGGAGACACTTGTGGGAGCTACAGTGACTAAAACTGAGCTTCCCTATGCACAGGGAAGCAAGAGAAATGCTGATTTCATCAAGCCCAGTTACATACTCAGAATCTGTACTACTGCGCAAATAGGCATGTCTCTGTAGGAAAAAAACTCATTTCTGACAAAGTTGCCCAAATGCATCTCAGAAGTGTGCAACCTGTTCCCTGAGTAAGAAAACGTCGAGAAACGGTCTTTTCTGCTAGCGCTGTGCTTCTACACATGTACTTGCTGAACGGTGAAAGCGCACAGTAATGCACTTTTCTCCCAGCATATACACTGTTTCTAAGGAAATGGGAACACACTGAGGAGACACTTGTGGGAGCTACTGTGACTAAAACTGAGCTTCCCTACGCACAGGGAAGCAAGAGAAATGCTGATTTCATCAAGTCCAGTTACATACTCAGAGTCTGTACTACTGCGCAAATAGGCATGTCTCTGTAGGCAAAAAACTCATTTCTGACAAAGTTGCCCAAATGCATCTCAGAAGTGTGCAACTTGTTCCCTGAGTCAGAAAACGTCGAGAAACGGTCGTTTCTGCTAGCGCTGTGCTTCTACACATGTATTTGCTGACCGGAGAAAGCGCACAGTAATGCACTTTTTTCCCAGCAAATACACTGTTTCTAAGGAAATGGGAACACACTGAGGAGACACTTGTGGGAATTACTGTGACTAAAACTGAGCTTCCCTACGCACAGGGAAGCAAGAGAAATGCTGATTTCATCAAGCCCAGTTACATACTCAGAATCTGTACTACTGTGCAAATAGGCATGTCTCTGTAGGCAAAAAACTCATTTCTGACAAAGTTGCCCAAATGCATCTCAGAAGTGTGCAACTTGTTCCCTGAGTCAGAAAACGTCGAGAAACGGTCGTTTCTGCTAGCGCTGTGCTTCTACACATGTATTTGCTGACCGGAGAAAGCGCACAGTAATGCACTTTTTTCCCAGCAAATACACTGTTTCTAAGGAAATGGGAACACACTGAGGAGACACTTGTGGGAATTACTGTGACTAAAACTGAGCTTCCCTACGCACAGGGAAGCAAGAGAAATGCTGATTTCATCAAGCCCAGTTACATACTCAGAATCTGTACTACTGCGAAAATAGGCATGTCTCTGTAGGCAAAAAACTCATTTCTGACAAAGTTGCCCAAATGCATCTCAGAAGTGTGCAACTTGTTCCCTGAGTTAGAAAACGTCGAGAAACGTTCGTTTCTGCTAGCGCTGTGCTTCTACACATGTATTTGCTGAACGGTGAAAGAGCACAGTAATGCACTTTTCTCCCAGCAAAGACACTGTTTCTAAGGAAATGGGAACACACTGAGGAGACACTTGTGGGAGCTACAGTGACTAAAACTGAGCTTCCCTATGCACAGGGAAGCAAGAGAAATGCTGATTTCATCAAGCCCAGTTACATACTCAGAATCTGTACTACTGCGCAAATAGGCATGTCTCTGTAGGAAAAAAACTCATTTCTGACAAAGTTGCCCAAATGCATCTCAGAAGTGTGCAACCTGTTCCCTGAGTAAGAAAACGTCGAGAAACGGTCTTTTCTGCTAGCGCTGTGCTTCTACACATGTACTTGCTGAACGGTGAAAGCGCACAGTAATGCACTTTTCTCCCAGCATATACACTGTTTCTAAGGAAATGGGAACACACTGAGGAGACACTTGTGGGAGCTACTGTGACTAAAACTGAGCTTCCCTACGCACAGGGAAGCAAGAGAAATGCTGATTTCATCAAGTCCAGTTACATACTCAGAGTCTGTACTACTGCGCAAATAGGCATGTCTCTGTAGGCAAAAAACTCATTTCTGACAAAGTTGCCCAAATGCATCTCAGAAGTGTGCAACTTGTTCCCTGAGTCAGAAAACGTCGAGAAACGGTCGTTTCTGCTAGCGCTGTGCTTCTACACATGTATTTGCTGACCGGAGAAAGCGCACAGTAATGCACTTTTTTCCCAGCAAATACACTGTTTCTAAGGAAATGGGAACACACTGAGGAGACACTTGTGGGAATTACTGTGACTAAAACTGAGCTTCCCTACGCACAGGGAAGCAAGAGAAATGCTGATTTCATCAAGCCCAGTTACATACTCAGAATCTGTACTACTGTGCAAATAGGCATGTCTCTGTAGGCAAAAAACTCATTTCTGACAAAGTTGCCCAAATGCATCTCAGAAGTGTGCAACTTGTTCCCTGAGTCAGAAAACGTCGAGAAACGGTCGTTTCTGCTAGCGCTGTGCTTCTACACATGTATTTGCTGACCGGAGAAAGCGCACAGTAATGCACTTTTTTCCCAGCAAATACACTGTTTCTAAGGAAATGGGAACACACTGAGGAGACACTTGTGGGAATTACTGTGACTAAAACTGAGCTTCCCTACGCACAGGGAAGCAAGAGAAATGCTGATTTCATCAAGCCCAGTTACATACTCAGAATCTGTACTACTGCGAAAATAGGCATGTCTCTGTAGGCAAAAAACTCATTTCTGACAAAGTTGCCCAAATGCATCTCAGAAGTGTGCAACTTGTTCCCTGAGTTAGAAAACGTCGTGAAACGTTCGTTTCTGCTAGCGCTGTGCTTCTACACATGTATTTGCTGAACGGTGAAAGCGCACAGTAATGCACTTTTCTCCCAGCAAATACACTGTTTCTAAGGAAATGGGAACACACTGAGGAGACACTTGTGGGAGCTACGGTGACTAAAACTGAGCTTCCCTACGCACAGGGAAGCAAGAGAAATGCTGATTTCATCAAGCCCAGTTACATACTCAGAATCTGTACTACTGCGCAAATAGGCATGTCTCTGTAGGCAAAAAACTCATTTCTGAAAAAGTTGCCCAAATGCATCTCAGAAGTGTACAACTTGTTCCCTGAGTTAGAAAACGTCGAGAAACGGTCGTTTCTGCTAGCGCTGTGCTTCTACACATGTATTTGCTGAACGGTGAAAGAGCACAGTAATGCACTTTTCTCCCAGCAAAGACACTGTTTCTAAGGAAATGGGAACACACTGAGGAGACACTTGTGGGAGCTACTGTGACTAAAACTGAGCTTCCCTACGCACAGGGAAGCCAGAGAAATGCTGATTTCATCAAGCCCAGTTACATACTCAGAATCTGTACTACTGCGCAAATAGGCATGTCTCTGTAGGCAAAAAACTCATTTCTGACAAAGTTGCCCAAATGCATCTCAGAAGTGTGCAACTTGTTCCCTGAGTTAGAAAACGTCGTGAAACGTTCGTTTCTGCTAGCGCTGTGCTTCTACACATGTATTTGCTGAACGGTGAAAGCGCACAGTAATGCACTTTTCTCCCAGCAAATACACTGTTTCTAAGGAAATGGGAACACACTGAGGAGACACTTGTGGGAGCTACTGTGACTAAAACTGAGCTTCCCTACGCACAGGGAAGCAAGAGAAATGCTGATTTCATCAAGCCCAGTTACATACTCAGAATCTGTACTACTGCGCAAATAGGCATGTCTCTGTAGGCAAAAAACTCATTTCTGACAAAGTTGCCCAAATGCATCTCAGAAGTGTGCAACTTGTTCCCTGAGTAAGAAAACGTCGAGAAACGTTCATTTCTGCTAGCGCTGTGCTTCTACACATGTATTTGCTGAACGGTGAAAGCACACAGTAATGCACTTTTCTCCCAGCAAAAACACTGTTTCTAAGGAAATGGGAACACACTGAGGAGACACTTGTGGGAGCTACAGTGACGACAACTGAGCTTCCCTATGCACAGGGAAGCAAGAGAAATGCTGATTTCATCAAGCCCAGTTACATACTCAGAATCTGTACTACTGCGCAAATAGGCATGTCTCTGTAGGCAAAAAACTCATTTCTGACAAAGTTGCCCAAATGCATCTCAGAAGTGTGCAACTTGTTCCCTGAGTCAGAAAACGTCGAGAAACGGTCGTTTCTGCTAGCGCTGTGCTTCTACACATGTATTTGCTGACCGGAGAAAGCGCACAGTAATGCACTTTTTTCCCAGCAAATACACTGTTTCTAAGGAAATGGGAACACACTGAGGAGACACTTGTGGGAATTACTGTGACTAAAACTGAGCTTCCCTACGCACAGGGAAGCAAGAGAAATGCTGATTTCATCAAGCCCAGTTACATACTCAGAATCTGTACTACTGCGCAAATAGGCATGTCTCTGTAGGCAAAAAACTCATTTCTGACAAAGTTGCCCAAATGCATCTCAGAAGTGTGCAACTTGTTCCCTGAGTCAGAAAACGTCGAGAAACGGTCGTTTCTGCTAGCGCTGTGCTTCTACACATGTATTTGCTGACCGGAGAAAGCGCACAGTAATGCACTTTTTTCCCAGCAAATACACTGTTTCTAAGGAAATGGGAACACACTGAGGAGACACTTGTGGGAATTACTGTGACTAAAACTGAGCTTCCCTACGCACAGGGAAGCAAGGGAAATGCTGATTTCATCAAGCCCAGTTACATACTCAGAATCTGTACTACTGCGAATATAGGCATGTCTCTGTAGGCAAAAAACTCATTTCTGACAAAGTTGCCCAAATGCATCTCAGAAGTGTGCAACTTGTTCCCTGAGTTAGAAAACGTCGTGAAACGTTCGTTTCTGCTAGCGCTGTGCTTCTACACATGTATTTGCTGAACGGTGAAAGCGCACAGTAATGCACTTTTCTCCCAGCAAATACACTGTTTCTAAGGAAATGGGAACACACTGAGGAGACACTTGTGGGAGCTACTGTGACTAAAACTGAGCTTCCCTACGCACAGGGAAGCAAGAGAAATGCTGATTTCATCAAGCCCAGTTACATACTCAGAATCTGTACTACTGCGCAAATAGGCATGTCTCTGTAGGCAAAAAACTCATTTCTGAAAAAGTTGCCCAAATGCATCTCAGAAGTGTACAACTTGTTCCCTGAGTTAGAAAACGTCGAGAAACGGTCGTTTCTGATAGCGCTGTGCTTCTACACATGTATTTGCTGAACGGTGAAAGAGCACAGTAATGCACTTTTCTCCCAGCAAAGACACTGTTTCTAAGGAAATGGGAACACACTGAGGAGACACTTGTGGGAGCTACTGTGACTAAAACTGAGCTTCCCTACGCACAGGGAAGCCAGAGAAATGCTGATTTCATCAAGCCCAGTTACATACTCAGAATCTGTACTACTGCGCAAATAGGCATGTCTCTTTAGGCAAAAAACTCATTTTTGACAAAGTTGCCCAAATGCATCTCAGAAGTGTGCAACTTGTTCCCTGAGTTAGAAAACGTCGAGAAACGGTCGTTTCTGCTAGCGCTGTGCTTCTACACATGTACTTGCTGAACGGTGAAAGCGCACAGTAATGCACTTTTCTCCCAGCAAATACACTGTTTCTAAGGAAATGGGAACACACTGAGGAGACACTTGTGGGAGCTACTGTGACTAAAACTGAGCTTCCCTACGCACAGGGAAGCAAGAGAAATGCTGATTTCATCAAGCCCAGTTACATACTCAGAGTCTGTACTACTGCGCAAATAGGCATGTCTCTGTAGGCAAAAAACTCATTTCTGACAAAGTTGCCCAAATGCATCTCAGAAGTGTGCAACTTGTTCCCTGAGTTAGAAAACGTCGAGAAACGGTCTTTTCTGCTAGCGCTGTGCTTCTACACATGTACTTGCTGAACGGTGAAAGCGCACAGTAATGCACTTTTCTCCCAGCATATACACTGTTTCTAAGGAAATGGGAACACACTGAGGAGACACTTGTGGGAGCTACTGTGACTAAAACTGAGCTTCCCTACGCACAGGGAAGCAAGAGAAATGCTGATTTCATCAAGTCCAGTTACATACTCAGAGTCTGTACTACTGCGCAAATAGGCATGTCTCTGTAGGCAAAAACTCATTTCTGGCAAAGTTGCCCAAATGCATCTCAGAAGTGTGCAACTTGTTCCCTGAGTTAGAAAACGTCGAGAAACGTTTGTTTCTGCTAGCGCTGTGCTTCTACACATGTATTTGCTGAACGGTGAAAGAGCACAGTAATGCACTTTTCTCCCAGCAAAGACACTGTTTCTAAGGAAATGGGAACACACTGAGGAGACACTTGTGGGAGCTACTGTGACTAAAACTGAGCTTCCCTACCCCCAGGGAAGCAAGAGAAATGCTGATTTCATCAATCCCAGTTACATACTCAGAATCTGTACTACTGCGCAAATAGGCATGTCTCTTTAGGCAAAAAACTCATTTCTGACAAAGTTGCCCAAATGCATCTCAGAAGTGTGCAACTTGTTCCCTGAGTTAGAAAACGTCGAGAAACGGTCGTTTCTGCTAGCGCTGTGTTTCTACACATGTATTTGCTGAACGGTGAAAGCGCACAGTAATGCACTTTTCTCCCAGCAAAGACACTGTTTCTAAGGAAATGGGAACACACTGAGGAGACACTTGTGGGAGCTACTGTGACTAAAACTGAGCTTCCCTACGCACAGGGAAGCCAGAGAAATGCTGATTTCATCAAGCCCAGTTACATACTCAGAATCTGTACTACTGCGCAAATAGGCATGTCTCTTTAGGCAAAAAACTCATTTCTGACAAAGTTTCCCAAATGCATCTCAGAAGTGTGCAACTTGTTCCCTGAGTTAGAAAACGTCGAGAAACGGTCGTTTCTGCTAGCGCTGTGCTTCTACACATGTATTTGCTGAACGGTGAAAGAGCACAGTAATGCACTTTTCTCCCAGCAAAGACACTGTTTCTAAGGAAATGGGAACACACTGAGGAGACACTTGTGGGAGCTACTGTGACTAAAACTGAGCTTCCCTACGCACAGGGAAGCAAGAGAAATGCTGATTTCATCAAGCCCAGTTACATACTCAGAATCTGTACTACTGCGCAAATAGGCATGTCTCTGTAGGCAAAAAACTCATTTCTGACAAAGTTGCCCAAATGCATCTCAGAAGTGTGCAACTTGTTCCCTGAGTTAGAAAACGTCGAGAAACGGTCTTTTCTGCTAGCGCTGTGCTTCTACACATGTACTTGCTGAACGGTGAGAGCGCACAGTAATGCACTTTTCTCCCAGCAAATACACTGTTTCTAAGGAAATGGGAACACACTGAGGAGACACTTGTGGGAGCTACTGTGACTAAAACTGAGCTTCCCTACGCACAGGGAAGCAAGAGAAATGCTGATTTCATCAAGCCCAGTTACATACTCAGAGTCTGTACTACTGCGCAAATAGGCATGTCTCTGTAGGCAAAAAACTCATTTCTGACAAAGTTGCCCAAATGCATCTCAGAAGTGTGCAACTTGTTCCCTGAGTTAGAAAACGTCGAGAAACGTTCGTTTCTGCTAGCGCTGTGCTTCTACACATGTATTTGCTGAACGGTGAAAGAGCACAGTAATGCACTTTTCTCCCAGCAAAGACACTGTTTCTAAGGAAATGGGAACACACTGAGGAGACACTTGTGGGAGCTACAGTGACTAAAACTGAGCTTCCCTATGCACAGGGAAGCACGATAAATGCTGATTTCATCAATCCCAGTTACATATTCAGAATCTGTACTACTGCGCAAATAGGCATGTCTCTGTAGGAAAAAAACTCATTTCTGACAAAGTTGTCCAAATGCATCTCAGAAGTGTGCAACTTGTTCCCTGAGTTAGAAAACGTCGAAAAACGGTCGTTTCTGCTAGCGCTGTGCTTCTACACATGTATTTGCTGAACGTTGAAAGCGCACAGTAATGCACTTTTCTCCCAGCAAAGACAATGTTTCTAGGGAAATGGGAACACACTGAGGAGACACTTGTGGGAGCTACTGTGACTAAAACTGAGCTTCCCTACGCACAGGGAAGCAAGAGAAATGCTGATTTCATCAAGCCCAGTTACATACTCAGAGTCTGTACTACTGCGCAAATAGGCATGTCTCTGTAGGCAAAAAACTCATTTCTGACAAAGTTGACCAAATGCATCTCAGAAGTGTGCAACTTGTTCCCTGAGTTATTAAACGTCGAGAAACGGTCGATTCTGCTAGCGCTGTGCTTCTACACATGTACTTGCTGAACGGTGAAAGCGCACAGTAATGCACTTTTCTCCCAGCAAATACAGTGTTTCTAAGGAAATGGGAACACACTGAGGAGACACTTGTGGGAGCTACTGTGACTAAAACTGAGCTTCCCTACACATAAGGGAAGCAAGAGAAATGCTGATTTCATCAAGCCCAGTTACATACTCAGAATCTGTACTACTGCGCAAATAGGCATGTCTCTGTAGGCAAAAAACTCATTTCTGACAAAGTTGCCCAAATGCATCTCAGAAGTGTGCAACTTGTTCCCTGAGTTAGAAAACGTCGAGAAACGGTCGTTTCTGCTAGCGCTGTGCTTCTACACATGTACTTGCTGAACGGTGAAAGCGCACAGTAATGCACTTTTCTCCCAGCAAATACACTGTTTCTAAGGAAATGGGAACACACTGAGGAGACACTTGTGGGAGCTACAGTGACTAAAACTGAGCTTCCCTATGCACAGGGAAGCAAGAGAAATGCTGATTTCATCAAGCCCAGTTACATACTCAGAATCTGTACTACTGCGCAAATAGGCATGTCTCTGTAGGCAAAAAACTCATTTCTGACAAAGTTAACCAAATGCATCTCAGAAGTGTGCAACTTGTTCCCTGAGTCAGAAAACGTCGAGAAACGGTCGTTTCTGCTAGCGCTGTGCTTCTACACATGTATTTGCTGACCGGAGAAAGTGCACAGTAATGCACTTTTCTCCCAGCAAAGACACTGTTTCTAAGGAAATGGGAACACACTGAGGAGACACTTGTGGGAGCTACTGTGACTAAAACTGAGCTTCCCTACGCACAGGGAAGCAAGAGAAATGCTGATTTCATCAAGCCCAGTTACATACTCAGAATCTGTACTACTGCGCAAATAGGCATGTCTCTTTAGGCAAAAAACTCATTTCTGACAAAGTTGCCCAAATGCATCTCACAAGTGTGCAACTTGTTCCCTGAGTTAGAAAACGTCGAGAAACGGTCGTTTCTGCTAGCGCTGTGCTTCTACACATGTATTTGCTGAACGGTGAAAGCGCACAGTAATGCACTTTTCTCCCAGCAAATACACTGTTTCTAAGGAAATGGGAACACACTGAGGAGACACTTGTGGGAGCTACAGTGACTAAAACTGAGCTTCCCTATGCACAGGGAAGCAAGAGAAATGCTGATTTCATCAAGCCCAGTTACATACTCAGAATCTGTACTACTGCGCAAATAGGCATGTCTCTGTAGGCAAAAAACTCATTTCTGACAAAGTTGCCCAAATGCATCTCAGAAGTGTGCAACTTGTTCCCTGAGTTAGAAAACGTCGAGAAACGGTCGTTTCTGCTAGCGCTGTGCTTCTACACATGTATTTGCTGACCGGAGAAAGCGCACAGTAATGCACTTTTCTCCCAGCAAATACACTGTTTCTAAGGAAATGGGAACACTCTGAGGAGACACTTGTGGGAATTACTGTGACTAAAACTGAGCTTCCCTACGCACAGGGAAGCAAGGGAAATGCTGATTTCATCAAGCCCAGTTACATACTCAGAATCTGTACTACTGCGCAAATAGGCATGTCTCTGTAGGCAAAAAACTCATTTCTGACAAAGTTGCCCAAATGCATCTCAGAAGTGTGCAACTTGTTCCCTTAGTTAGAAAACGTCGAGAAACGGTCGTTTCTGCTAGCGCTGTGCTTCTACACATGTATTTGCTGAACGGTGAAAGAGCACAGTAATGCACTTTTCTCCCAGCAAAGACACTGTTTCTAAGGAAATGGGAACACACTGAGGAGACACTTGTGGGAGCTACTGTGACTAAAACTGAGCTTCCCTATGCACAGGGAAGCAAGAGAAATGCTGATTTCATCAAGCCCAGTTACATACTCAGAATCTGTACTACTGCGCAAATAGGCATGTCTCTGTAGGCAAAAAACTCATTTCTGACAAAGTTGCCCAAATGCATCTCAGAAGTGTGCAACTTGTTCCCTGATTTAGAAAACGTCGAGAAACGGTCGTTTCTGCTAGCGCTGTGCTTCTACACATGTATTTGCTGACCGGAGAAAGCGCACAGTAATGCACTTTTCTCCCAGCAAATACACTGTTTCTAAGGAAATGGGAACACTCTGAGGAGACACTTGTGGGAATTACTGTGGCTAAAACTGAGCTTCCCTACGCACAGGGAAGCAAGGGAAATGCTGATTTCATCAAGCCCAGTTACATACTCAGAATCTGTACTACTGCGCAAATAGGCATGTCTCTGTAGGCAAAAAACTCATTTCTGACAAAGTTGCCCAAATGCATCTCAGAAGTGTGCAACTTGTTCCCTTAGTTAGAAAACGTCGAGAAACGGTCGTTTCTGCTAGCGCTGTGCTTCTACACATGTATTTGCTGAACGGTGAAAGCGCACAGTAATGCACTTTTCTCACAGCAAATACACTGTTTCTAAGGAAATGGGAACACACTGAGGAGACACTTGTGGGAGCTACTGTGACTAAAACTGAGCTTCCCTACGCACAGGGAAGCAAGAGAAATGCTGATTTCATCAAGCCCAGTTACATACTCAGAATCTGTACTACTGCGCAAATAGGCATGTCTCTTTAGGCAAAAAACTCATTTCTGACAAAGTTGCCCAAATGCATCTCAGAAGTGTGCAACTTGTTCCCTGAGTTAGAAAACGTCGAGAAACGGTCGTTTCTGGTAGCGCTGTGTTTCTACACATGTATTTGCTGAACGGTGAAAGCGCACAGTAATGCACTTTTCTCCCAGCAAATACACTGTTTCTAAGGAAATGGGAACACACTGAGGAGACACTTGTGGGAGCTACAGTGACTAAAACTGAACTTCCCTATGCACAGGGAAGCAAGAGAAATGCTGATTTCATCAAGCCCAGTTACATACTCAGAATCTGTACTACTGCGCAAATAGGCATGTCTCTGTAGGCAAAAAACTCATTTCTGACAAAGTTGCCCAAATGCATCTCAGAAGTGTGCAACTTGTTCCCTGAGTCAGAAAACGTCGAGAAACGGTCGTTTCTGCTAGCGCTGTGCTTCTACACATGTATTTGCTGAACGGTGAAAGCGCACAGTAATGCACTTTTCTCCCAGCAAATACACTGTTTCTAAGGAAATGGGAACACACGCAGGAGACACTTGTGGGAGCAACTGTGACTAAAACTGAGCTTCCCTACGCACAGGGAAGCAAGAGAAATGCTGATTTCATCAAGCCCAGTTACATACTCAGAATCTGTACTACTGCGCAAATAGGCATGTCTCTTTAGGCAAAAAACTCATTTCTGACAAAGTTGCCCAAATGCATCTCAGAAGTGTGCAACTTGTTCCCTGAGTTAGAAAACGTCGAGAAACGGTCGTTTCTGCTAGCGCTGTGCTTCTACACATGTATTTGCTGAACGGTGAAAGCGCACAGTAATGCACTTTTCTCCCAGCAAATACACTGTTTCTAAGGAAATGGGAACACACTGAGGAGACACTTGTGGGAGCTACAGTGACTAAAACTGAGCTTCCCTATGCACAGGGAAGCAAGAGAAATGCTGATTTCATCAAGCCCAGTTACATACTCAGAATCTGTACTACTGCGCAAATAGGCATGTCTCTGTAGGCAAAAAACTCATTTCTGACAAAGTTGCCCAAATGCATCTCAGAAGTGTGCAACTTGTTCCCTGAGTTAGAAAACAACGAGAAACGGTCGTTTCTGCTAGCGCTGTGCTTCTACACATGTATTTGCTGACCGGAGAAAGCGCACAGTAATGCACTTTTCTCCCAGCAAATACACTGTTTCTAAGGAAATGGGAACACTCTGAGGAGACACTTGTGGGAATTACTGTGACTAAAACTGAGCTTCCCTACGCACAGGGAAGCAAGAGAAATGCTGATTTCATCAAGCCCAGTTACATACTCAGAATCTGTACTACTGCGCAAATAGGCATGTCTCTGTAGGCAAAAAACTCATTTCTGACAAAGTTGCCCAAATGCATCTCAGAAGTGTGCAACTTGTTCCCTTAGTTAGAAAACGTCGAGAAACGGTCGTTTCTGCTAGCGCTGTGCTTCTACACATGTATTTGCTGAACGGTGAAAGCGCACAGTAATGCACTTTTCTCACAGCAAATACACTGTTTCTAAGGAAATGGGAACACACTGAGGAGACACTTGTGGGAGCTACAGTGACTAAAACTGAGCTTCCCTATGCACAGGGAAGCAAGAGAAATGCTGATTTCATCAAGCCCAGTTACATACTCAGAATCTGTACTACTGCGCAAATAGGCATGTCTCTGTAGGCAAAAAACTCATTTCTGACAAAGTTGCCCAAATGCATCTCAGAAGTGTGCAACTTGTTCCCTGAGTTAGAAAACGTCGAGAAACGGTCGTTTCTGCTAGCGCTGTGCTTCTACACATGTATTTGCTGACCGGAGAAAGCGCACAGTAATGCACTTTTCTCCCTGCAAATACACTGTTTCTAAGGAAATGGGAACACTCTGAGGAGACACTTGTGGGAATTACTGTGACTAAAACTGAGCTTCCCTACGCACAGGGAAGCAAGGGAAATGCTGATTTCATCAAGCCCAGTTACATACTCAGAATCTGTACTACTGCGCAAATAGGCATGTCTCTGTAGGCAAAAAACTCATTTCTGACAAAGTTGCCCAAATGCATCTCAGAAGTGTGCAACATGTTCCCTTATTTAGAAAACGTCGAGAAACGGTCGTTTCTGCTAGCGCTGTGCTTCTACACATGTATTTGCTGAACGGTGAAAGCGCACAGTAATGCACTTTTCTCCCAGCAAATACACTGTTTCTAAGGAAATGGGAACACACTGAGGAGACACTTGTGGGAGCTACAGTGACTAAAACTGAGCTTCCCTATGCACAGGGAAGCAAGAGAAATGCTGATTTCATCAAGCCCAGTTACATACTCAGAATCTGTACTACTCTGCAAATAGGCATGTCTCTGAAGGCAAAAAACTCATTTCTGACAAAGTTGCCCAAATGCATCTCAGAAGTGTGCAACTTGTTCCCTGAGTTAGAAAACTTCGAGAAACGGTCGTTTCTGCTAGCGCTGTGCTTCTACACATGTATTTGCTGACCGGAGAAAGCGCACAGTAATGCACTTTTCTCCCAGCAAATACACTGTTTCTAAGGAAATGGGAACACTCTGAGGAGACACTTGTGGGAATTACTGTGGCTAAAACTGAGCTTCCCTACGCACAGGGAAGCAAGGGAAATGCTGATTTCATCAAGCCCAGTTACATACTCAGAATCTGTACTACTGCGCAAATAGGCATGTCTCTGTAGGCAAAAAACTCATTTCTGACAAAGTTGCCCAATTGCATCTCAGAAGTGTGCAACTTGTTCCCTTAGTTAGAAAACGTCGAGAAACGGTCGTTTCTGCTAGCGCTGTGCTTCTACACATGTATTTGCTGAACGGTGAAAGCGCACAGTAATGCACTTTTCTCACAGCAAATACACTGTTTCTAAGGAAATGGGAACACACTGAGGAGACACTTGTGGGAGCTACTGTGACTAAAACTGAGCTTCCCTACGCACAGGGAAGCAAGAGAAATGCTGATTTCATCAAGCCCAGTTACATACTCAGAATCTGTACTACTGCGCAAATAGGCATGTCTCTGTAGGCAAAAAACTCATTTCTGACAAAGTTGCCCAAATGCATCTCAGAAGTGTGCAACTTGTTCCCTGAGTCAGAAAACGTCGAGAAACGGTCGTTTCTGCTAGCGCTGTGTTTCTACACATGTATTTGCTGACCGGAGAAAGCGCACAGTAATGCACTTTTCTCCCAGCAAATACACTGTTTCTAAGGAAATGGGAACACACTGAGGAGACACTTGTGGGAGCTACTGTGACTAAAACTGAGCTTCCCTACGCACAGGGAAGCAAGAGAAATGCTGATTTCATCAAGCCCAGTTACATACTCAGAATCTGTACTACTGCGCAAATAGGCACGTCTCTGTAGGCAAAAAACTCATTTCTGACAAAGTTGCCCAAATGCATCTCAGAAGTGTGCAACTTGTTCCCTTAGTTAGAAAACGTCGAGAAACGTTCGTTTCTGTTAGGGCTGTGCTTCTACACATGTATTTGCTGAACGGTGAAAGCGCACAGTAATGCACTTTTCTCCCAGGAAAGACAATGTTTCTAAGGAAATGGGAACACACTGAGGAGACACTTGTGGGAGCTACTGTGACTAAAACTGAGCTTCCCTACACACAGGGAAGCAATAGAAATGCTGATTTCATCAAGCCCAGTTACATACTCAGAATCTGTACTACTGCACAAATAGGCATGTCCCTTTAGGCAAAAAACTCATTTCTGACAAAGTTGCCCAAATGCATCTCAGAAGTGTGCAACTTGTTCCCTGAGTTAGAAAACGTCGAGAAACGGTCTTTTCTGCTAGCGCTGTGCTTCTACACATGTATTTGCAGAACGGTGAAAGCGCACAGTAATGCACTTTTCTCCCAGTAAATACACTGTTTCTAAGGAAATGGGAACACACTGAGGAGACATTTGTCGGAGCTACAGTGACTAAAACTGAGCTTCCCTATGCACAGGGAAGCAAGAGAAATGCTGATTTCATCAAGCCCAGTTACATACTCAGAATCTGTACTACTGCGCAAATAGGCATGTCTCTGTAGGCAAAAAACTCATTTCTGACAAAGTTGCCCAAATGCATCTCAGAAGTGTGCAACTTGTTCCCTGAGTTAGAAAACGTCGAGAAACGGTCGTTTCTGCTAGCGCTGTGCTTCTACACATGTATTTGCTGAACGGGGAAAGCGCACAGTAATGCACTTTTCTCCCAGCAAATACACTGTTTCTAAGGAAATGGCAACACACTGAGGAGACACTTTTGGGAGCTACTGTGACTAAAACTGAGCTTCGCTACGCACAGGGAAGCAAGAGAAATGCTGATTTCATCAAGCCCAGTTACATACTCAGAATCTGTACTACTGCGCAAATAGGCATGTCTCTGTAGGCAAAAAACTCATTTCTGACAAAGTTGCCCAAATGCATCTCAGAAGTGTGCAACTTGTTCCCTGAGTTAGAAAACGTCGAGAAACGGTCGTTTCTGCTAGCGCTGTGCTTCTACACATGTATTTGCTGACCGGAGAAAGCGCACAGTAATGCACTTTTCTCCCAGCAAATACACTGTTTCTAAGGAAATGGGAACACACTGAGGAGACACTTGTGGGAGCTACTGTGACTAAAACTGAGCTTCCCTACGCACAGGGAAGCTAGGGAAATGCTGATTTCATCAAGCCCAGTTACATACTCAGAATCTGTACTACTGCGCAAATAGGCATGTCTCTGTAGGCAAAAAACTCATTTCTGACAAAGTTGCCCAAATGCATCTCAGAAGTGTGCCACTTGTTCCCTGATTTAGAAAATGTCGAGAAACGTTCGTTTCTGCTAGCGCTGTGCTTCTACACATGTATTTGCTGAACGGTGAAAGCGCACAGTAATGCACTTTTCTCCCAGCAAATACACTGTTTCTAAGGAAATGGGAACACACGCAGGAGACACTTGTGCGAGCTACTGTGACTAAAACTGAGCTTCCCTACACACAGGGAAGCAAGAGAAATGCTGATTTCATCAAGCCCAGTTACATACTCAGACTCTGTACTACTGCGCAAATAGGCATGTCTCTGTAGGCAAAAAACTCATTTCTGACAAAGTTGCCCAAATGCATCTCAGAAGTGTGCAACTTGTTCCCTGAGTCAGAAATCGTCGAGAAACGGTCTTTTCTGCTAGCGCTGTGCTTCTACACATGTATTTGCTGAACGGTGAAAGCGCACAGTAATGCACTTTTCTCCCAGCAAATACACTGTTTCTAAAGAAATGGGAACACACTGAGGAGACACTTGTGGGAGCTACTGTGACTAAAACTGAGCTTCCCTACGCACAGGGAAGCAAGAGAAATGCTGATTTCATCAAGCCCAGTTACATACTCAGAATCTGTACTACTGCACAAATAGGCATGTCCCTTTAGGCAAAAAACTCATTTCTGACAAAGTTGCCCAAATGCATCTCAGAAGTGTGCAACTTGTTCCCTGAGTTAGAAATCGTCGAGAAACGGTCGTTTCTGCTAGCGCTGTGTTTCTACACATGTATTTGCTGAACGGTGAAAGCGCACAGTAATGCACTTTTCTCCCAGCAAATACACTGTTTCTAAGGAAATGGGAACACACTGAGGAGACACTTGTGGGAGCTACAGTGACTAAAACTGAGCTTCCCTATGCACAGGGAAGCAAGAGAAATGCTGATTTCATCAAGCCCAGTTACATACTCAGAATCTGTACTACTGCGCAAATAGGCATGTCTCTGTAGGCAAAAAACTCATTTCTGACAAAGTTGCCCAAATGCATCTCAGAAGTGTGCAACTTGTTCCCTGAGTCAGAAAACGTCGAGAAATGGTCGTTTCTGCTAGCGCTGTGCTTCTACACATGTATTTGCTGACCGGAGAAAGCGCACAGTAATGCACTTATCTCCCAGCAAATACACTGTTTCTAAGGAAATGGGAACACACTGAGGAGACACTTGTGGGAATTACTGTGACTAACACTGAGCTTCCCTACGCACAGGGAAGCAAGAGAAATGCTGATTTCATCAAGCCCAGTTACATACTCAGAATCTGTACTACTGCGCAAATAGGCATGTCTCTGTAGGCAAAAAACTCATTTCTGACAAAGTTGCCCAAATGCATCTCAGAAGTGTGCAACTTGTTCCCTGAGTTAGAAAACGTCGAGAAACGGTCGTTTCTGCTAGTGCTGTGCTTCTACACATGTATTTGCTGAACGGTGAAAGCGCACAGTAATGCACTTTTCTCCCAGCAAATACACTGTTTCTAAGGAAATGGGAACACACTGAGGAGACACTTGTGGGAGCTACTGTGACTAAAACTGAGCTTCCCTACGCACAGAGAAGCAAGAGAAATGCTGATTTCATCAAGCCCAGTTACATACTCAGAATCTGTACTACTGCGCAAATAGGCATGTCTCTTTAGGCAAAAAACTCATTTCTGACAAAGTTGCCCAAATGCATCTCAGAAGTGTGCAACTTGTTCCCTGAGTTAGAAAACGTCGAGAAACGGTCGTTTCTGCTAGCGCTGTGTTTCTACACATGTATTTACTGAACGGTGAAAGCGCACAGTAATGCACTTTTCTCCCAGCAAATACACTGTTTCTAAGGAAATGGGAACACACTGAGGAGACACTTGTGGGAGCTACAGTGACTAAAACTGAACTTCCCTATGCACAGGGAAGCAAGAGAAATGCTGATTTCATCAAGCCCAGTTACATACTCAGAATCTGTACTACTGCGCAAATAGGCATGTCTCTGTAGGCAAAAAACTCATTTCTGACAAACTTGCCCAAATGCATCTCAGAAGTGTGCAACTTGTTCCCTGAGTCAGAAAACGTCGAGAAACGGTCGTTTCTGCTAGCGCTGTGCTTCTACACATGTATTTGCTGACCGGAGAAAGTGCACAGTAATGCACTTTTGTCCCAGCAAAGACACTGTTTCTAAGGAAATGGGAACACACTGAGGAGACACTTGTGGGAGCTACTGTGACTAAAACTGAGCTTCCCTACGCACAGGGAAGCAAGAGAAATGCTGATTTCATCAAGCCCAGTTACATACTCAGAATCTGTACTACTGCGCAAATAGGCATGTCTCTTTAGGAAAAAAACTCATTTCTGACAAAGTTGCCCAAATGCATCTCAGAAGTGTGCAACTTGTTCCCTGAGTTAGAAAACGTCGAGAAACGGTCGTTTCTGCTAGCGCTGTGCTTCTACACATGTATTTGCAGAACGGTGAAAGCGCACAGTAATGCACTTTTCTCCCAGCAAATACACTGTTTCTAAGGAAATGGGAACACACTGAGGAGACACTTGTGGGAGCTACAGTGACTAAAACTGAGCTTCCCTATGCACAGGGAAGCAAGAGAAATGCTGATTTCATCAAGCCCAGTTACATACTCAGAATCTGTACTACTGCGCAAATTGGCATGTCTCTGTAGGCAAAAAACTCATTTCTGACAAAGTTGCCCAAATGCATCTCAGAAGTGTGCAACTTGTTCCCTGAGTTAGAAAACGTCGAGAAACGGTCGTTTCTGCTAGCGCTGTGCTTCTACACATGTATTTGCTGACCGGAGAAAGCGCACAGTAATGCACTTTTCTCCCAGCAAATACACTGTTTCTAAGGAAATGGGAACACTCTGAGGAGACACTTGTGGGAATTACTGTGACTAAAACTGAGCTTCCCTACGCACAGGGAAGCAAGGGAAATGCTGATTTCATCAAGCCCAGTTACATACTCAGAATCTGTACTACTGCGCAAATAGGCATGTCTCTGTAGGCAAAAAACTCATTTCTGACAAAGTTGCCCAAATGCATCTCAGAAGTGTGCAACTTGTTCCCTTAGTTAGAAAACGTTGAGAAACGGTCGTTTCTGCTAGCGCTGTGCTTCTACACATGTATTTGCTGAACGGTGAAAGCGCACAGTAATGCACTTTTCTCCCAGCAAATACACTGTTTCTAAGGAAATGGGAACACACTGAGGAGACACTTGTGGGAGCTACTGTGACTAAAACTGAGCTTCCCTACGCACAGGGAAGCAAGGGAAATGCTGATTTCATCAAGCCCAGTTACATACTCAGAATCTGTACTACTGCGCAAATAGGCATGTCTCTGTAGGCAAAAAACTCATTTCTGACAAAGTTGCCCAAATGCATCTCAGAAGTGTGCAACTTGTTCCCTTAGTTAGAAAACGTCGAGAAACGGTCGTTTCTGCTAGCGCTGTGCTTCTACACATGTATTTGCTGAACGGTGAAAGCGCACAGTAATGCACTTTTCTCACAGCAAATACACTGTTTCTAAGGAAATGGGAACACACTGAGGAGACACTTGTGGGAGCTACTGTGACTAAAACTGAGCTTCCCTACGCACAGGGAAGCAAGAGAAATGCTGATTTCATCAAGCCCAGTTACATACTCAGAATCTGTACTACTGCGCAAATAGGCATGTCTCTTTAGGCAAAAAACTCATTTCTGACAAAGTTCCCCAAACGCATCTCAGAAGTGTGCAACTTGTTCCCTGAGTTAGAAAACGACGAGAAACGGTCGTTTCTGCTAGCGCTGTGCTTCTACACATGTATTTGCTGAACGGTGAAAGCGCACAGTAATGCACTTTTCTCCCAGCAAATACACTGTTTCTAAAGAAATGGGAACACACTGAGGAGACACTTGTGGGAGATACTGTGACTAAAACTGAGCTTCCCTACGCACAGGGAAGCAAGAGAAATGCTGATTTCATCAAGCCCAGTTACATACTCAGAATCTGTACTACTGCGCAAATAGGCATGTCTCTGTAGGCAAAAAACTCATTTCTGACAAAGTTGCCCAAATGCATCTCAGAAGTGTGCAACTTGTTCCCTGAGTTAGAAAACGTCGAGAAACGGTCGTTTCTGCTAGCGCTGTGTTTCTACACATGTATTTGCTGAACGGTGAAAGCGCACAGTAATGCACTTTTCTCCCAGCAAATACACTGTTTCTAAGGAAATGGGAACACACTGAGGAGACACTTGTGGGAGCTACTGTGACTAAAACTGAGCTTCCCTACGCACAGGGAAGCAAGAGAAATGCTGATTTCATCAAGCCCAGTTACATACTCAGAATCTGTACTACTGCGCAAATAGGCATGTCTCTGTAGGCAAAAAACTCATTTCTGACAAAGTTGCCCAAATGCATCTCAGAAGTGTGCAACTTGTTCCCTGAGTCAGAAAACGTCGAGAAACGGTCGTTTCTGCTAGCGCTGTGTTTCTACACATGTATTTGCTGACCGGAGAAAGCGCACAGTAATGCACTTTTCTCCCAGCAAATACACTGTTTCTAAGGAAATGGGAACACACTGAGGAGACACTTGTGGGAGCTACTGTGACTAAAACTGAGCTTCCCTACGCACAGGGAAGCAAGAGAAATGCTGATTTCATCAAGCCCAGTTACATACTCAGAATCTGTACTACTGCGCAAATAGGCAAGTCTCTGTAGGCAAAAAACTCATTTCTGACAAAGTTGCCCAAATGCATCTCAGAAGTGTGCAACTTGTTCCCGTAGTTAGAAAACGTCGAGAAACGTTCGTTTCTGCTAGGGCTGTGCTTCTACACATGTATTTGCTGAACGGTGAATGCGCACAGTAATGCACTTTTCTCCCAGGAAAGACAATGTTTCTAAGGAAATGGGAACACACTGAGGAGACACTTGTGGGAGCTACTGTGACTAAAACTGAGCTTCCCTACACACAGGGAAGCAATAGAAATGCTGATTTCATCAAGCCCAGTTACATACTCAGAATCTGTACTACTGCACAAATAGGCATGTCCCTTTAGGCAAAAAACTCATTTCTGACAAAGTTGCCCAAATGCATCTCAGAAGTGTGCAACTTGTTCCCTGAGTTAGAAAACGTCGAGAAACGGTCTTTTCTGCTAGCGCTGTGCTTCTACACATGTATTTGCTGAACGGTGAAAGCGCACAGTAATGCACTTTTCTCCCAGCAAATACACTGTTTCTAAGGAAATGGGAACACACTGAGGAGACATTTGTCGGAGCTACAGTGACTAAAACTGAGCTTCCCTATGCACAGGGAAGCAAGAGAAATGCTGATTTCATCAAGCCCAGTTACATACTCAGAATCTGTACTACTGCGCAAATAGGCGTGTCTCTTTAGGCAAAAAACTCAATTCTGAAAATGTTGCCCAAATGCATCTCAGAAGTGTGCAACTTGTTCCCTGAGTTAGAAAACGTCGAGAAACGGTCGTTTCTGCTAGCGCTGTGCTTCTACACATGTATTTGCTGAACGGTGAATGCGCACAGTAATGCACTTTTCTCCCAGCAAATACACTGTTTCTAAGGAAATGGGAACACACTGAGGAGACACTTGTGGGAGCTACTGTGACTAAAACTGAGCTTCCCTACGGACAGGGAATCAAGGGAAATGCTGATTTCATCAAGCCCAGTTACATACTCAGAATCTGTACTACTGCGCAAATAGGCATGTCTCTGTAGGCAAAAAACTCATTTCTGACAAAGTTGCCCAAATGCATCTCAGAAGTGTGCAACTTGTTCCCTGAGTTTGAAAACGTCGAGAAACGGTCGTTTCTGCTAGCGCTGAGCTTCTACACATGTATTTGCTGAACTGTGAAAGCGCACAGTATGCACTTTTCTCCCAGCAAATACACTGTTTCTAAGGAAATGGGAACACACTGAGGAGACACTTGTGGGAGCTACTGTGACTAAAACTGAGCTTCCCTACGCACAGGGAAGCAAGAGAAATGCTGATTTCATCAAGCCCAGTTACATACTCAGAATCTGTACTACTGCGCAAATAGGCATGTCTCTGTAGGCAAAAAACTCATTTCTGACAAAGTTGCCCAAATGCATCTCAGAAGTGTGCAACTTGTTCCCTGAGTCAGAAAACGTCGAGAAACGGTCGTTTCTGCTAGCGCTGTGTTTCTACACATGTATTTGCTGACCGGAGAAAGCGCACAGTAATGCACTTTTCTCCCAGCAAATACACTGTTTCTAAGGAAATGGGAACACACTGAGGAGACACTTGTGGGAGCTACTGTGACTAAAACTGAGCTTCCCTACGCACAGGGAAGCAAGAGAAATGCTGATTTCATCAAGCCCAGTTACATACTCAGAATCTGTACTACTGCGCAAATAGGCAAGTCTCTGTAGGCAAAAAACTCATTTCTGACAAAGTTGCCCAAATGCATCTCAGAAGTGTGCAACTTGTTCCCTTAGTTAGAAAACGTCGAGAAACGTTCGTTTCTGCTAGGGCTGTGCTTCTACACATGTATTTGCTGAACGGTGAAAGCGCACAGTAATGCACTTTTCTCCCAGGAAAGACAATGTTTCTAAGGAAATGGGAACACACTGAGGAGACACTTGTGGGAGCTACTGTGACTAAAACTGAGCTTCCCTACACACAGGGAAGCAATAGAAATGCTGATTTCATCAAGCCCAGTTACATACTCAGAATCTGTACTACTGCACAAATAGGCATGTCCCTTTAGGCAAAAAACTCATTTCTGACAAAGTTGCCCAAATGCATCTCAGAAGTGTGCAACTTGTTCCCTGAGTTAGAAAACGTCGAGAAACGGTCTTTTCTGCTAGCGCTGTGCTTCTACACATGTATTTGCAGAACGGTGAAAGCGCACAGTAATGCACTTTTCTCCCAGCAAATACACTGTTTCTAAGGAAATGGGAACACACTGAGGAGACATTTGTCGGAGCTACAGTGACTAAAACTGAGCTTCCCTATGCACAGGGAAGCAAGAGAAATGCTGATTTCATCAAGCCCAGTTACATACTCAGAATCTGTACTACTGCGCAAATAGGCGTGTCTCTTTAGGCAAAAAACTCAATTCTGAAAATGTTGCCCAAATGCATCTCAGAAGTGTGCAACTTGTTCCCTGAGTTAGAAAACGTCGAGAAACGGTCGTTTCTGCTAGCGCTGTGCTTCTACACATGTATTTGCTGAACGGTGAATGCGCACAGTAATGCACTTTTCTCCCAGCAAATACACTGTTTCTAAGGAAATGGGAACACACTGAGGAGACACTTGTGGGAGCTACTGTGACTAAAACTGAGCTTCCCTACGGACAGGGAATCAAGGGAAATGCTGATTTCATCAAGCCCAGTTACATACTCAGAATCTGTACTACTGCGCAAATAGGCATGTCTCTGTAGGCAAAAAACTCATTTCTGACAAAGTTGCCCAAATGCATCTCAGAAGTGTGCAACTTGTTCCCTGAGTTTGAAAACGTCGAGAAACGGTCGTTTCTGCTAGCGCTGAGCTTCTACACATGTATTTGCTGAACTGTGAAAGCGCACAGTATGCACTTTTCTCCCAGCAAATACACTGTTTCTAAGGAAATGGGAACACACTGAGGAGACACTTGTGGGAGCTACTGTGACTAAAACTGAGCTTCCCTACGCACAGGGAAGCAAGAGAAATGCTGATTTCATCAAGCCCAGTTACATACTCAGAATCTGTACTACTGCGCAAATAGGCATGTCACTGTAGGCAAAAAACTCATTTCTGACAAAGTTGCCCAAATGCATCTCAGAAGTGTGCAACTTGTTCCCTGAGTCAGAAAACGTCGAGAAACGGTCGTTTCTGCTAGCGCTGTGTTTCTACACATGTATTTGCTGACCGGAGAAAGCGCACAGTAATGCACTTTTCTCCCAGCAAATACACTGTTTCTAAGGAAATGGGAACACACTGAGGAGACACTTGTGGGAGCTACTGTGACTAAAACTGAGCTTCCCTACGCACAGGGAAGCAAGAGAAATGCTGATTTCATCAAGCCCAGTTACATACTCAGAATCTGTACTACTGCGCAAATAGGCAAGTCTCTGTAGGCAAAAAACTCATTTCTGACAAAGTTGCCCAAATGCATCTCAGAAGTGTGCAACTTGTTCCCTTAGTTAGAAAACGTCGAGAAACGTTCGTTTCTGCTAGGGCTGTGCTTCTACACATGTATTTGCTGAACGGTGAAAGCGCACAGTAATGCACTTTTCTCCCAGGAAAGACAATGTTTCTAAGGAAATGGGAACACACTGAGGAGACACTTGTGGGAGCTACTGTGACTAAAACTGAGCTTCCCTACACACAGGGAAGCAATAGAAATGCTGATTTCATCAAGCCCAGTTACATACTCAGAATCTGTACTACTGCACAAATAGGCATGTCCCTTTAGGCAAAAAACTCATTTCTGACAAAGTTGCCCAAATGCATCTCAGAAGTGTGCAACTTGTTCCCTGAGTTTGAAAACGTCGAGAAACGGTCGTTTCTGCTAGCGCTGAGCTTCTACACATGTATTTGCTGAACTGTGAAAGCGCACAGTATGCACTTTTCTCCCAGCAAATACACTGTTTCTAAGGAAATGGGAACACACTGAGGAGACACTTGTGGGAGCTACTGTGACTAAAACTGAGCTTCCCTACGCACAGGGAAGCAAGAGAAATGCTGATTTCATCAAGCCCAGTTACATACTCAGAATCTGTACTACTGCGCAAATAGGCATGTCTCTGTAGGCAAAAAACTCATTTCTGACAAAGTTGCCCAAATGCATCTCAGAAGTGTGCAACTTGTTCCCTGAGTCAGAAAACGTCGAGAAACGGTCGTTTCTGCTAGCGCTGTGTTTCTACACATGTATTTGCTGACCGGAGAAAGCGCACAGTAATGCACTTTTCTCCCAGCAAATACACTGTTTCTAAGGAAATGGGAACACACTGAGGAGACACTTGTGGGAGCTACTGTGACTAAAACTGAGCTTCCCTACGCACAGGGAAGCAAGAGAAATGCTGATTTCATCAAGCCCAGTTACATACTCAGAATCTGTACTACTGCGCAAATAGGCAAGTCTCTGTAGGCAAAAAACTCATTTCTGACAAAGTTGCCCAAATGCATCTCAGAAGTGTGCAACTTGTTCCCTTAGTTAGAAAACGTCGAGAAACGTTCGTTTCTGCTAGGGCTGTGCTTCTACACATGTATTTGCTGAACGGTGAAAGCGCACAGTAATGCACTTTTCTCCCAGGAAAGACAATGTTTCTAAGGAAATGGGAACACACTGAGGAGACACTTGTGGGAGCTACTGTGACTAAAACTGAGCTTCCCTACACACAGGGAAGCAATAGAAATGCTGATTTCATCAAGCCCAGTTACATACTCAGAATCTGTACTACTGCACAAATAGGCATGTCCCTTTAGGCAAAAAACTCATTTCTGACAAAGTTGCCCAAATGCATCTCAGAAGTGTGCAACTTGTTCCCTGAGTTAGAAAACGTCGAGAAACGGTCTTTTCTGCTAGCGCTGTGCTTCTACACATGTATTTGCAGAACGGTGAAAGCGCACAGTAATGCACTTTTCTCCCAGCAAATACACTGTTTCTAAGGAAATGGGAACACACTGAGGAGACATTTGTCGGAGCTATGGTGACTAAAACTGAGCTTCCCTATGCACAGGGAAGCAAGAGAAATGCTGATTTCATCAAGCCCAGTTACATACTCAGAATCTGTACTACTGCGCAAATAGGCGTGTCTCTTTAGGCAAAAAACTCAATTCTGAAAATGTTGCCCAAATGCATCTCAGAAGTGTGCAACTTGTTCCCTGAGTTAGAAAACGTCGAGAAACGGTCGTTTCTGCTAGCGCTGTGCTTCTACACATGTATTTGCTGAACGGTGAATGCGCACAGTAATGCACTTTTCTCCCAGCAAATACACTGTTTCTAAGGAAATGGGAACACACTGAGGAGACACTTGTGGGAGCTACTGTGACTAAAACTGAGCTTCCCTACGGACAGGGAATCAAGGGAAATGCTGATTTCATCAAGCCCAGTTACATACTCAGAATCTGTACTACTGCGCAAATAGGCATGTCTCTGTAGGCAAAAAACTCATTTCTGACAAAGTTGCCCAAATGCATCTCAGAAGTGTGCAACTTGTTCCCTGAGTTTGAAAACGTCGAGAAACGGTCGTTTCTGCTAGCGCTGAGCTTCTACACATGTATTTGCTGAACTGTGAAAGCGCACAGTATGCACTTTTCTCCCAGCAAATACACTGTTTCTAAGGAAATGGGAACACACTGAGGAGACACTTGTGGGAGCTACTGTGACTAAAACTGAGCTTCCCTACGCACAGGGAAGCAAGAGAAATGCTGATTTCATCAAGCCCAGTTACATACTCAGAATCTGTACTACTGCACAAATAGGCATGTCCCTTTAGGAAAAAACTCAATTCTGACTAAGTTGCCCAAATGCATCTCAGAAGTGTGCAACATGTTCCCTGATTTAGAAAACGTCGAGAAACGGTCGTTTCTGCTAGCGCTGTGCTTCTACACATGTATTTGCTGAACGGTGAAAGCGCACAGAAATGCACCTTTCTCCCAGCAAATACACTGTTTCTAAGGAAATGGCAACACACTGAGGAGACACTTGTGGGAGCTACTGTGACTAAAACTGAGCTTCGCTACGCACAGGGAAGCAAGAGAAATGCTGATTTCATCAAGCCCAGTTACATACTCAGAATCTGTACTACTGCGCAAATAGGCATGTCTCTGTAGGCAAAAAACTCATTTCTGACAAAGTTGCCCAAATGCATCTCAGAAGTGTGCAACTTGTTCCCTGAGTAAGAAAACGTCGAGAAACGGTCGTTTCTGCTAGCGCTGTGCTTCTACACATGTATTTGCTGACCGGAGAACGCGCACAGTAATGCACTTTTTCCCAGCAAATAAACTGTTTCTAAGGAAATGGGAACACACTGAGGAGACACTTGTGGGAGCTACTGTGACTAAAACTGAGCTTCCCTACACACAGGGAAGCAAGGGAAATGCTGATTTCATCAATCCCAGTTACATACTCAGAATCTGTACTACTGCGCAAATAGGCATGTCTCTGTAGGCAAAAAACTCATTTCTGACAAAGTTGCCCAAATGCATCTCAGAAGTGTGCCACTTGTTCCCTGATTTAGAAAATGTCGAGAAACGTTCGTTTCTGCTAGCGCTGTGCTTCTACACATGTATTTGCTGAACGGTAAAAGCGCACAGTAATGCACTTTTCTCCCAGCAAATACACTGTTTCTAAGGAAATGGGAACACACTGAGGAGACACTTGTGGGAGCTACAGTGACTAAAACTGAGCTTCCCTATGCACAGGGAAGCAAGAGAAATGCTGATTTCATCAAGCCCAGTTACATACTCAGAATCTGTACTACTGCGCAAATAGGCATGTCTCTTTAGGCAAGAAACTCATTTCTGACAAAGTTGCCCAAATGCATCTCAGAAGTGTGCAACTTGTTCCCTGAGTTAGAAAACGTCGAGAAACGGTCGTTTCTGCTAGCGCTGTGCTTCTACACATGTATTTGCTGACCGGAGAAAGCGCACAGTAATGCACTTTTCTCCCAGCAAATACACTGTTTCTAAGGAAATGGGAACACTCTGAGGAGACACTTGTGGGAATTACTGTGACTAAAACTGAGCTTCCCTACGCACAGGGAAGCAAGGGAAATGCTGATTTCATCAAGCCCAGTTACATACTCAGAATCTGTACTACTGCGCAAATAGGCATGTCTCTGTAGGCAAAAAACTCATTTCTGACAAAGTTGCCCAAATGCATCTCAGAAGTGTGCAACTTGTTCCCTTAGTTAGAAAATGTCGAGAAACGGTCGTTTCTGCTAGCGCTGTGCTTCTACACATGTATTTGCTGAACGGTGAAAGCGCACAGTAATGCACTTTTCTCACAGCAAATACACTGTTTCTAAGGAAATGGGAACACACTGAGGAGACACTTGTGGGAGCTACTGTGACTAAAACTGAGCTTCCCTACGCACAGGGAAGCAAGAGAAATGCTGATTTCATCAAGCCCAGTTACATACTCAGAATCTGTACTACTGCGCAAATAGGCATGTCTCTTTAGGCAAAAAACTCATTTCTGACAAAGTTGCCCAAACGCATCTCAGAAGTGTGCAACTTGTTCCCTGAGTTGGAAAACGTCGAGAAACGGTCGTTTCTGCTAGCGCTGTGCTTCTACACATGTATTTGCTGAACGGTGAAAGCGCACAGTAATGCACTTTTCTCCCAGCAAATACACTGTTTCTAAGGAAATGGGAACACACTGAGGAGACACTTGTGGGAGCTACTGTGACTAAAACTGAGCTTCCCTACGGACAGGGAATCAAGGGAAATGCTGATTTCATCAAGCCCAGTTACATACTCAGAATCTGTACTACTGCGCAAATAGGCATGTCTCTGTAGGCAAAAAACTCATTTCTGACAAAGTTGCCCAAATGCATCTCAGAAGTGTGCAACTTGTTCCCTGAGTTTGAAAACGTCGAGAAACGGTCGTTTCTGCTAGCGCTGAGCTTCTACACATGTATTTGCTGAACTGTGAAAGCGCACAGTATGCACTTTTCTCCCAGCAAATACACTGTTTCTAAGGAAATGGGAACACACTGAGGAGACACTTGTGGGAGCTACTGTGACTAAAACTGAGCTTCCCTACGCACAGGGAAGCAAGAGAAATGCTGATTTCATCAAGCCCAGTTACATACTCAGAATCTGTACTACTGCACAAATAGGCATGTCCCTTTAGGAAAAAACTCAATTCTGACAAAGTTGCCCAAATGCATCTCAGAAGTGTGCAACATGTTCCCTGATTTAGAAAACGTCGAGAAACGGTCGTTTCTGCTAGCGCTGTGCTTCTACACATGTATTTGCTGAACGGTGAAAGCGCACAGAAATGCACTTTTCTCCCAGCAAATACACTGTTTCTAAGGAAATGGCAACACACTGAGGAGACACTTGTGGGAGCTACTGTTACTAAAACTGAGCTTCGCTACGCACAGGGAAGCAAGAGAAATGCTGATTTCATCAAGCCCAGTTACATACTCAGAATCTGTACTACTGCGCAAATAGGCATGTCTCTGTAGGCAAAAAACTCATTTCTGACAAAGTTGCCCAAATGCATCTCAGAAGTGTGCAACTTGTTCCCTGAGTAAGAAAACGTCGAGAAACGGTCGTTTCTGCTAGCGCTGTGCTTCTACACATGTATTTGCTGACCGGAGAACGCGCACAGTAATGCACTTTTTCCCAGCAAATACACTGTTTCTAAGGAAATGGGAACACACTGAGGAGACACTTGTCGGAGCTACTGTGACTAAAACTGAGCTTCTCTACGCACAGGGAAGCAAGGGAAATGCTGATTTCATCAAGCCCAGTTACATACTCAGAATCTGTACTACTGCGCAAATAGGCATGTCTCTGTAGGCAAAAAACTCATTTCTGACAAAGTTGCCCAAATGCATCTCAGAAGTGTGCAACTTGTTCCCTGATTTAGAAAATGTCGAGAAACGTTCGTTTCTGCTAGCGCTGTGCTTCTACACATGTATTTGCTGAACGGTAAAAGCGCACAGTAATGCACTTTTCTCCCAGCAAATACACTGTTTCTAAGGAAATGGGAACACACTGAGGAGACACTTGTGGGAGCTACTGTGACTAAAACTGAGCTTCCCTACGCACAGGGAAGCAAGAGAAATGCTGATTTCATCAAGCCCAGTTACATACTCAGAATCTGTACTACTGCGCAAATAGGCATGTCTCTTTAGGCAAAAAACTCATTTCTGACAAAGTTGCCCAAACGCATCTCAGAAGTGTGCAACTTGTTCCCTGAGTTAGAAAACGTCGAGAAACGGTCGTTTCTGCTAGCGCTGTGCTTCTACACATGTATTTGCTGAACGGTGAAAGCGCACAGTAATGCACTTTTCTCCCAGCAAATACACTGTTTCTAAAGAAATGGGAACACACTGAGGAGACACTTGTGGGAGATACTGTGACTAAAACTGAGCTTCCCTACGCACAGGGAAGCAAGAGAAATGCTGATTTCATCAAGCCCAGTTACATACTCAGAATCTGTACTACTGCGCAAATAGGCATGTCTCTGTAGGCAAAAAACTCATTTCTGACAAAGTTGCCCAAATGCATCTCAGAAGTGTGCAACTTGTGCCCTGAGTCAGAAAACGTCGAGAAACGGTCGTTTCTGCTAGCGCTGTGCTTCTACACATGTATTTGCTGACCGGAGAAATCGCACAGTAATGCACTTTTCTCCCAGCAAATACACTGTTTCTAAGGAAATAGGAACACACTGAGGAGACACTTGTGGGAATTACTGTGACTAAAACTGAGTTTCCCTACGCACAGGGAAGCAAGGGAAATGCTGATTTCATCAAGCCCAGTTACATACTCAGAATCTGTACTACTGCGCAAATAGGCATGTCTCTGTAGGCAAAAAACTCATTTCTGACAAAGTTGCCCAAATGCATCTCAGAAGTGTGCAACTTGCTCCCTGAGTTAGAAAACGTCGAGAAACAATCGTTTCTGCTAGCGCTGTGCTTCTTCACATGTATTTGCTGAACGGTGAAAGCGCACAGTAATGCACTTTTCTCCCAGCAAATACACTGTTTCTAAGGAAATGGGAACACACTGAGGAGACACTTGTGGGAGCTACTGTGACTAAAACTGAGCTTCACTACGCACAGGGAAGCAAGAGAAATGCTGATTTCATTAAACCCAGTTACATACTCAGAATCTGTACTACTGCGCAAATAGGCATGTCTCTTTAGGCAAAAAACTCAATTCTGACAAAGTTGCCCAAATGCATCTCAGAAGTGTGCAACTTGTTCCCTGAGTTAGAAAACGTCGAGAAACGGTCGTTTCTGCTAGCGCTGTGCTTCTACACATGTATTTGCTGAACGGTGAAAGCGCACAGTAATGCACTTTTCTCCCAGCAAATACACTGTTTCTAAAGAAATGGGAACACACTGAGGAGACACTTGTGGGAGCTACTGTGACTAAAACTGAGCTTCCCTACGCACAGGGAAGCAAGGGAAATGCTGATTTCATCAAGCCCAGTTACATACTCAGAATCTGTACTACTGCGCAAATAGGCATGTCTCTGTAGGCAAAAAACTCATTTCTGACAAAGTTGCCCAAATGCATCTCAGAAGTGTGCAACTTGTTCCCTGAGTTAGAAAACGTCGAGAAACGGTCGTTTCTGCTAGTGCTGAGCTTCTACACATGTATTTGCTGAACTGTGAAAGCGCACAGTAATGCACTTTTCTCCCAGCAAATACACTGTTTCTAAGGAAATGGGAACACACTGAGGAGACACTTGTGGGAGCTACTGTGACTAAAACTGAGCTTCCCTACGCACAGGGAAGCAAGAGAAATGCTGATTTCATCAAGCCCAGTTACATACTCAGAATCTGTACTACTGCACAAATAGGCATGTCCCTTTAGGAAAAAACTCAATTCTGACAAAGTTGCCCAAATGCATCTCAGAAGTGTGCAACATGTTCCCTGAGTTAGAAAACGTCGAGAAACGGTCGTTTCTGCTAGCGCTGTGCTTCTACACATGTATTTGCTGAACGGTGAAAGCGCACAGTAATGCACTTTTCTCCCTGCAAATACACTGTTTCTAAGGAAATGGCAACACACTGAGGAGACACTTGTGGGAGCTACTGTGACTAAAACTGAGCTTCCCTACGCACAGGGAAGCAAGGGAAATGCTGATTTCATCAAGCCCAGTTACATACTCAGAATCTGTACTACTGCGCAAATAGGCATGTCTCTTTAGGCAAAAAACTCATTTCTGACAAAGTTGCCCAAATGCATCTCAGAAGTGTGCAACTTGTTCTCTGAGTTAGAAAAAGTTGAGAAATGGACTTTTCTGCTAGCGCTGTGCTTCTACACATGTACTTGCTGAACGGTGAAAGCGCACAGTAATGCACCTTTCTCCCAGCAAATACACTGTTTCTAAGGAAATGGGAACACACTGAGGAGACACTTGTGGGAGCTACTGTGACTAAAACTGAGCTTCCCTACGCACAGGGAAGCAAGAGTAATGCTGATTTCATCAAGCCCAGTTACATACTCAGAATCTGTACTACTGCACAAATAGGCATGTCCCTTTAGGCAAAAAACTCATTTCTGACAAAGTTGCCCAAATGCATCTCAGAAGTGTGCAACTTGTTCCCTGAGTTAGAAAACGTCGAGAAACGGTCGTTTCTGCTAGCGCTGTGTTTCAACACATGTATTTGCTGAACGGTGAAAGCGCACAGTAATGCACTTTTCTCCCAGCAAATACACTGTTTCTAAGGAAATGGGAACACACTGAGGAGACACTTGTGGGAGCTACTGTGACTAAAACTGAGCTTCCCTACGCACAGGGAAGCAAGAGAAATGCTGATTTCATCAAGCCCAGTTACATACTCAGAATCTGTACTACTGCGCAAATAGGCATGTCTCTGTAGGCAAAAAACTCATTTCTGACAAAGTTGCCCAAATGCATCTCAGAAGTGTGCAACTTGTTCCCTGAGTCAGAAAACATCGAGAAATGGTCGTTTCTGCTAGCGCTGTGCTTCTACACATGTATTTGCTGACCGGAGAAAGTGCACAGTAATGCACTTTTCTCCCAGCAAATACACTGTTTCTAAGGAAATGGGAACACACTGAGGAGACACTTGTGGGAATTACTGTGACTAAAACTGAGCTTCCCTACGCACAGGGAATCAAGGGAAATGCTGATTTCATCAAGCCCAGTTACATACTCAGAATCTGTACTACTGCGCAAATAGGCATGTCTCTGTAGGCAAAAAACTCATTTCTGACAAAGTTGCCCAAATGCATCTCAGAAGTGTGCAACTTGTTCCCTTAGTTAGAAAACGTCGAGAAACGGTCGTTTCTGCTAGCGCTGTGCTTCTACACATGTATTTGCTGAACGGTGAAAGCGCACAGTAATGCACTTTTCTCACAGCAAATACACTGTTTCTAAGGAAATGGGAACACACTGAGGAGACTCTTGTGGGAGCTACTGTGACTAAAACTGAGCTTCCCTACGCACAGGGAAGCAAGAGAAATGCTGATTTCATCAAGCCCAGTTACATACTCAGAATCTGTACTACTGCGCAAATAGGCATGTCTCTTTAGGCAAAAAACTCATTTCTGACAAAGTTGCCCAAATGCATCTCAGAAGTGTGCAACTTGTTCCCTGAGTTAGAAAACGTCGAGAAACGGTCGTTTCTGCTAGCGCTGTGTTTCTACACATGTATTTGCTGACCGGAGAAAGCGCACAGTAATGCACTTTTCTCCCAGCAAATACACTGTTTCTAAGGAAATGGGAACACTCTGAGGAGACACTTGTGGGAGCTACTGTGACTAAAACTGAGCTTCCCTACGCACAGGGAAGCAAGAGAAATGCTGATTTCATCAAGCCCAGTTACATACTCAGAATCTGTACTACTGCGCAAATAGGCATGTCTCTTTAGGCAAAAAACTCATTTCTGACAAAGTTGCCCAAATGCATCTCAGAAGTGTGCCACTTGTTCCCTGAGTTAGAAAACGTCGAGAAACGGTCGTTTCTGCTAGCGCTGTGTTTCTACACATGTATTTGCTGAACGGTGAAAGCGCACAGTAATGCACTTTTCTCCCAGCAAATACACTGTTTCTAAGGAAATGGGAACACACTGAGGAGACACTTGTGGGAGCTACAGTGACTAAAACTGAACTTCCCTATGCACAGGGAAGCAAGAGAAATGCTGATTTCATCAAGCCCAGTTACATACTCAGAATCTGTACTACTGCGCAAATAGGCATGTCTCTGTAGGCAAAAAACTCATTTCTGACAAAGTTGCCCAAATGCATCTCAGAAGTGTGCAACTTGTTCCCTGAGTTAGAAAACGTCGAGAAACGGTCGTTTCTGCTAGCGCTGTGTTTCTACACATGTATTTGCTGACCGGAGAAAGCGCACAGTAATGCACTTTTCTCCCAGCAAAGACACTGTTTCTAAGGAAATGGGAACACACTGAGGAGACACTTGTGGGAGCTACTGTGACTAAAACTGAGCTTCCCTACGCACAGGGAAGCAAGAGAAATGCTGATTTCATCAAGCCCAGTTACATACTCAGAATCTGTACTACTGCGCAAATAGGCACGTCTCTGTAGGCAAAAAACTCATTTCTGACAAAGTTGCCCAAATGCATCTCAGAAGTGTGCAACTTGATCCCTGAGTTAGAAAACGTCGAGAAACCGTCGTTTCTGCTAGCGCTGTGCTTCTACACATGTATTTGCTGAACGGTGAAAGCGCACAGTAATGCACTTCTCCCAGCAAATACACTGTTTCTAAGGAAATGGGAACACACTGAGGAGACACTTGTGGGAGCTACAGTGACTAAAACTGAGCTTCCCTATGCACAGGGAAGCAAGAGAAATGCTGATTTCATCAAGCCCAGTTACATACTCAGAATCTGTACTACTGCGCAAATAGGCATGTCTCTGTAGGCAAAAAACTCATTTCTGACAAAGTTGCCCAAATGCATCTCAGAAGTGTGCAACTTGTTCCCTGAGTTAGAAAACGTCGAGAAACGATCGTTTCTGCTAGCGCTGTGCTTCTACACATGTATTTGCTGACCGGAGAAAGCGCACAGTAATGCACTTTTCTCCCAGCAAATACACTGTTTCTAAGGAAATGGGAACACTCTGAGGAGACACTTGTGGGAATTACTGTGACTAAAACTGAGCTTCCCTACGCACAGGGAAGCAAGGGAAATGCTGATTTCATCAAGCCCAGTTACATACTCAGAATCTGTACTACTGCGCAAATAGGCATGTCTCTGTAGGCAAAAAACTCATTTCTGACAAAGTTGCCCAAATGCATCTCAGAAGTGTGCAACTTGTTCCCTTAGTTAGAAAACGTCGAGAAACGGTCGTTTCTGCTAGCGCTGTGCTTCTACACATGTATTTGCTGAACGGTGAAAGCGCACAGTAATGCACTTTTCTCCCAGCAAATACACTGTTTCTAAGGAAATGGGAACACACTGAGGAGACACTTGTGGGAGCTACTGTGACTAAAACTGAGCTTCCCTACGCACAGGGAAGCAAGAGAAATGCTGATTTCATCAAGCCCAGTTACATACTCAGAATCTGTACTACTGCGCAAATAGGCATGTCTCTTTAGGCAAAAAACTCATTTCTGACAAAGTTGCCCAAACGCATCTCAGAAGTGTGCAACTTGTTCCCTGAGTTAGAAAACGTCGAGAAACTGTCGTTTCTGCTAGCGCTGTGCTTCTACACATGTATTTGCTGAACGGTGAAAGCGCACAGTAATGCACTTTTCTCCCAGCAAATACACTGTTTCTAAAGAAATGGGAACACACTGAGGAGACACTTGTGGGAGATACTGTGACTAAAACTGAGCTTCCCTACGCACAGGGAAGCAAGAGAAATGCTGATTTCATCAAGCCCAGTTACATACTCAGAATCTGTACTACTGCGCAAATAGGCATGTCTCTGTAGGCAAAAAACTCATTTCTGACAAAGTTGCCCAAATGCATCTCAGAAGTGTGCAACTTGTTCCCTGAGTTAGAAAACGTCGAGAAACGGTCGTTTCTGCTAGCGCTGTGTTTCTACACATGTATTTGCTGACCGGAGAAAGCGCACAGTAATGCACTTTTCTCCCAGCAAATACACTGTTTCTAAGGAAATGGGAACACACTGAGGAGACACTTGTGGGAGCTACTGTGACTAAAACTGAGCTTCCCCACGCACAGGGAAGCAAGAGAAATGCTGATTTCATCAAGCCCAGTTACATACTCAGAATCTGTACTACTGCGCAAATAGGCGTGTCTCTGTAGGCAAAAAACTCATTTCTGACAAAGTTGACCAAATGCATCTCAGAAGTGTGCAACTTGTTCCCTGAGTTAGAAAATGTTGAGAAACGGTCTTTTCTGCTAGCGCTGTGCTTCTACACATGTATTTGCTGAACGCTGAAAGCGCACAGTAATGCACTTTTCTCCCAGCAAATACACTGTTTCTAAGGAAATGGGAACACACTGAGGAGACACTTGTGGGAGCTACTGTGACTAAAACTGAGCTTCCCTACACACAGGGAAGCAAGGGAAATGCTGATTTCATCAAGCCCAGTTACATACTCAGAATCTGTACTACTGCGCAAATAGGCATGTCCCTTTAGGCAAAAAACTCATTTCTGACAAAGTTGCCCAAATGCATCTCAGAAGTGTGCAACTTGTTCCCTGAGTTAGAAAACGTCGAGAAACGGTCTTTTCTGCTAGCGCTGTGCTTCTACACATGTATTTGCTGAACGGTGAAAGCGCACAGTAATGCACTTTTCTCCCAGCAAATACACTGTTTCTAAGGAAATGGGAACACACTGAGGAGACATTTGTCGGAGCTACAGTGACTAAAACTGAGCTTCCCTATGCACAGGGAAGAAAGAGAAATGCTGATTTCATCAAGCCCAGTTACATACTCAGAATCTGTACTACTGCGCAAATAGGCATGTCTCTGTAGGCAAAAAACTCATTTCTGACAAAGTTGCCCAAATGCATCTCAGAAGTGTGCAACTTGTTCCCTGAGTTAGAAAACGTCGAGAAACGGTCGTTTCTGCTAGCGCTGTGCTTCTACACATGTATTTGCTGACCGGAGAAAGCGCAGAGTAATGCACTTTTCTCCCAGCAAATACACTGTTTCTAAGGAAATGGGAACACTCTGAGGAGACACTTGTGGGAATTACTGTGACTAAAACTGAGCTTCCCTACGCACAAGGAAGCAAGGGAAATGCTGATTTCATCAAGCCCAGTTACATACTCAGAATCTGTACTACTGCGCAAATAGGCATGTCTCTGTAGGCAAAAAACTCATTTCTGACAAAGTTGCCCAAATGCATCTCAGAAGTGTGCAACTTGTTCCCTTAGTTAGAAAACGTCGAGAAACGGTCGTTTCTGCTAGCGCTGTGCTTCTACACATGTATTTGCTGAACGGTGAAAGCGCACAGTAATGCACTTTTCTCCCAGCAAATACACTGTTTCTAAGGAAATGGGAACACACTGAGGAGACACTTGTGGGAGCTACAGTGACTAAAACTGAGCTTCCCTATGCACAGGGAAGCAAGAGAAATGCTGATTTCATCAAGCCCAGTTACATACTCAGAATCTGTACTACTACGCAAATAGGCATGTCTCTGTAGGCAAAAAACTCATTTCTGACAAAGTTGCCCAAATGCATCTCAGAAGTGTGCAACTTGTTCCCTGAGTTAGAAAACGTCGAGAAACGGTCGTATCTGCTAGCGCTGTGCTTCTACACATGTATTTGCTGACCGGAGAAAGCGCACAGTAATGCACTTTTCTCCCAGCAAATACACTGTTTCTAAGGAAATGGGAACACTCTGAGGAGACACTTGTGGGAATTACTGTGACTAAAACTGAGCTTCCCTACGCACAGGGAAGCAAGGGAAATGCTGATTTCATCAAGCCCAGTTACATACTCAGAATCTGTACTACTGCGCAAATAGGCATGTCTCTGTAGGCAAAAAACTCATTTCTGACAAAGTTGCCCAAATGCATCTCAGAAGTGTGCAACTTGTTCCCTGAGTTAGAAAACGTCGAGAGACGGTCGTTTCTGCTAGCGCTGTGTTTCTACACATGTATTTGCTGAACGGTGAAAGCGCACAGTAATGCACTTTTCTCCCAGCAAATACACTGTTTCTAAGGAAATGGGAACACACTGAGGAGACACTTGTGGGAGCTACTGTGACTAAAACTGAGCTTCCCTACGCACAGGGAAGCAAGAGAAATGCTGATTTCATCAAGCACAGTTACATACTCAGAGTCTGTACTACTGCGCAAATAGGCATGTCTCTGTAGGCAAAAAACTCATTTCTGACAAAGTTGCCCAAATGCATCTCAGAAGTGTGCAACTTGTTCCCTGAGTTAGAAAACGTCGAGAAACGTTCGTTTCTGCTAGTGCTGTGCTTCTACACATGTATTTGCTGAACGGTGAAAGCGCACAGTAATGCACTTTTCTCCCAGCAAATACACTGTTTCTAAGGAAATGGGAACACACTGAGGAGACATTTGTGGGAGCTACAGTGACTAAAATGAGCTTCCCTATGCACAGGGAAGCAAGAGAAATGCTGATTTCATCAAGCCCAGTTACATACTCAGAATCTGTACTACTGCGCAAATAGGCATGTCTCTGTAGGCAAAAAACTCATTTCTGACAAAGTTGCCCAAATGCATCTCAGAAGTGTGCAACTTGTGCCCTGAGTCAGAAAACGTCGAGAAACGGTCGTTTCTGCTAGCGCTGTGCTTCTACACATGTATTTGCTGACCGGAGAAATCGCACAGTAATGCACTTTTCTCCCAGCAAATACACTGTTTCTAAGGAAATAAGAACACACTGAGGAGACACTTGTGGGAATTACTGTGACTAAAACTGAGCTTCCCTACGCACAGGGAAGCAAGGGAAATGCTGATTTCATCAAGCCCAGTTACATACTCAGAATCTGTACTACTGCGCAAATAGGCATGTCTCTGTAGGCAAAAAACTCATTTCTGACAAAGTTGCCCAAATGCATCTCAGAAGTGTGCAACTTGCTCCCTGAGTTAGAAAACGTCGAGAAACAGTCGTTTCTGCTAGCGCTGTGCTTCTTCACATGTATTTGCTGAACGGTGAAAGCGCACAGTAATGTACTTTTCTCCCAGCAAATACACTGTTTCTAAGGAAATGGGAACACACTGAGGAGACACTTGTGGGAGCTACTGTGACTAAAACTGAGCTTCACTACGCACAGGGAAGCAAGAGAAATGCTGATTTCATTAAGCCCAGTTACATACTCAGAATCTGTACTACTGCGCAAATAGGCGTGTCTCTTTAGGCAAAAAACTCAATTCTGACAAAGTTGCCCAAATGCATCTCAGAAGTGTGCAACTTGTTCCCTGAGTTAGAAAACGTCGAGAAACGGTCGTTTCTGCTAGCGCTGTGCTTCTACACATGTATTTGCTGAACGGTGAAAGCGCACAGTAATGCACTTTTCTCCCAGCAAATACACTGTTTCTAAGGAAATGGCAACACACTGAGGAGACACTTGTGGGAGCTACTGTGACTAAAACTGAGCTTCCCTACGCACAGGGAAGCAAGAGAAATGCTGATTTCATCAAGCCCAGTTACATACTCAGAATCTGTACTACTGCGCAAATAGGCATGTCTCTGTAGGCAAAAAACTCATTTCTGACAAAGTTGCCCAAATGCATCTCAGAAGTGTGCAACTTGTTCCCTGAGTTAGAAAACGTCGAGAAACGGTCGTTTCTGCTAGCGCTGTGCTTCTACACATGATTTGCTGACCGGAGAAAGCGCACAGTAATGCACTTTTCTCCCAGCAAATACACTGTTTCTAAGGAAATGGGAACACACTGAGGAGACACTTGTGGGAGCTACTGTGACTAAAACTGAGCTTCCCTACGCACAGGGAAGCAAGGGAAATGCTGATTTCATCAAGCCCAGTTACATACTCAGAATCTGTACTACTGCGCAAATAGGCATGTCTCTGTAGGCAAAAAACTCATTTCTGACAAAGTTGCCCAAATGCATCTCAGAAGTGTGCAACTTGTTCCCTGATTTAGAAAATGTCGAGAAACGTTCGTTTCTGCTAGCGCTGTGCTTCTACACATGTATTTGCTGAACGGTGAAAGCGCACAGTAATGCACTTTTCTCCCAGCAAATACACTGTTTCTAAGGAAATGGGAACACACTGAGGAGACACTTGTGGGAGCTACTGTGACTAAAACTGAGCTTCCCTACGCACAGGGAAGCAAGAGAAATGCTGATTTCATCAAGCACAGTTACATACTCAGAGTCTGTACTACTGCGCAAATAGGCATGTCTCTGTAGGCAAAAAACTCATTTCTGACAAAGTTGCCCAAATGCATCTCAGAAGTGTGCAACTTGTTCCCTGAGTTAGAAAACGTCGAGAAACGTTCGTTTCTGCTAGTGCTGTGCTTCTACACATGTATTTGCTGAACGGTGAAAGCGCACAGTAATGCACTTTTCTCCCAGCAAATACACTGTTTCTAAGGAAATGGGAACACACTGAGGAGACATTTGTGGGAGCTACAGTGACTAAAATGAGCTTCCCTATGCACAGGGAAGCAAGAGAAATGCTGATTTCATCAAGCCCAGTTACATACTCAGAATCTGTACTACTGCGCAAATAGGCATGTCTCTGTAGGCAAAAAACTCATTTCTGACAAAGTTGCCCAAATGCATCTCAGAAGTGTGCAACTTGTGCCCTGAGTCAGAAAACGTCGAGAAACGGTCGTTTCTGCTAGCGCTGTGCTTCTACACATGTATTTGCTGACCGGAGAAATCGCACAGTAATGCACTTTTCTCCCAGCAAATACACTGTTTCTAAGGAAATAAGAACACACTGAGGAGACACTTGTGGGAATTACTGTGACTAAAACTGAGCTTCCCTACGCACAGGGAAGCAAGGGAAATGCTGATTTCATCAAGCCCAGTTACATACTCAGAATCTGTACTACTGCGCAAATAGGCATGTCTCTGTAGGCAAAAAACTCATTTCTGACAAAGTTGCCCAAATGCATCTCAGAAGTGTGCAACTTGCTCCCTGAGTTAGAAAACGTCGAGAAACAGTCGTTTCTGCTAGCGCTGTGCTTCTTCACATGTATTTGCTGAACGGTGAAAGCGCACAGTAATGTACTTTTCTCCCAGCAAATACACTGTTTCTAAGGAAATGGGAACACACTGAGGAGACACTTGTGGGAGCTACTGTGACTAAAACTGAGCTTCACTACGCACAGGGAAGCAAGAGAAATGCTGATTTCATTAAGCCCAGTTACATACTCAGAATCTGTACTACTGCGCAAATAGGCGTGTCTCTTTAGGCAAAAAACTCAATTCTGACAAAGTTGCCCAAATGCATCTCAGAAGTGTGCAACTTGTTCCCTGAGTTAGAAAACGTCGAGAAACGGTCGTTTCTGCTAGCGCTGTGCTTCTACACATGTATTTGCTGAACGGTGAAAGCGCACAGTAATGCACTTTTCTCCCAGCAAATACACTGTTTCTAAGGAAATGGCAACACACTGAGGAGACACTTGTGGGAGCTACTGTGACTAAAACTGAGCTTCCCTACGCACAGGGAAGCAAGAGAAATGCTGATTTCATCAAGCCCAGTTACATACTCAGAATCTGTACTACTGCGCAAATAGGCATGTCTCTGTAGGCAAAAAACTCATTTCTGACAAAGTTGCCCAAATGCATCTCAGAAGTGTGCAACTTGTTCCCTGAGTTAGAAAACGTCGAGAAACGGTCGTTTCTGCTAGCGCTGTGCTTCTACACATGATTTGCTGACCGGAGAAAGCGCACAGTAATGCACTTTTCTCCCAGCAAATACACTGTTTCTAAGGAAATGGGAACACACTGAGGAGACACTTGTGGGAGCTACTGTGACTAAAACTGAGCTTCCCTACGCACAGGGAAGCAAGGGAAATGCTGATTTCATCAAGCCCAGTTACATACTCAGAATCTGTACTACTGCGCAAATAGGCATGTCTCTGTAGGCAAAAAACTCATTTCTGACAAAGTTGCCCAAATGCATCTCAGAAGTGTGCAACTTGTTCCCTGATTTAGAAAATGTCGAGAAACGTTCGTTTCTGCTAGCGCTGTGCTTCTACACATGTATTTGCTGAACGGTGAAAGCGCACAGTAATGCACTTTTCTCCCAGCAAATACACTGTTTCTAAGGAAATGGGAACACACGCAGGAGACACTTGTGCGAGCTACTGTGACTAAAACTGAGCTTCCCTACACACAGGGAAGCAAGAGAAATGCTGATTTCATCAAGCCCAGTTACATACTCAGACTCTGTACTACTGCGCAAATAGGCATGTCTCTGTAGGCAAAAAACTCATTTCTGACAAAGTTGCCCAAATGCATCTCAGAAGTGTGCAACTTGTTCCCTGAGTTAGAAAACGTCGAGAAACGGTCTTTTCTGCTAGCGCTGTGCTTCTACACATGTACTTGCTGAACGGTGAAAGCGCACAGTAATGCACTTTTCTCCCAGCAAATACACTGTTTCTAAGGAAATGGGAACACACTGAGGAGACACTTGTGGGAACGACTGTGACTAAAACTGAGCTTCCCTACGCACAGGGAAGCAAGAGAAATGCTGATTTCATCAAGCCCAGTTACATACTCAGAATCTGTACTACTGCGCAAATAGGCATGTCTCTGTAGGCAAAAAACTCATTTCTGACAAAGTTGCCCAAATGCATCTCAGAAGTGTGCAACTTGTTCCCTGAGTTAGAAAACGTTGAGAAACGGTCTTTTCTGCTAGCGCTGTGCTTCTACACATGTACTTGCTGAACGGTGAAAGCGCACAGCAATGCACTTTTCTCCCAGCAAATACACTGTTTCTAAGGAAATGGGAACACACTGAGGAGACACTTGTGGGAGCTACTGTGACTAAAACTGAGCTTCCCTACGCACAGGGAAGCAAGAGAAATGCTGATTTCATCAAGCCCAGGTACATACTCAGAATCTGTACTACTGAGCAAATAGGCATGTCTCTGTAGGCAAAAAACTCATTTCTGACAAAGTTGCCCAAATGCATCTCAGAAGTGTGCAACTTGTTCCCTGAGTTAGAAAACGTCGAGAAACGGTCGTTTCTGCTCGCGCTGTGCTTCTACACATGTATTTGCTGAACGGTGAAAGAGCACAGTAATGCACTTTTCTCCCAGCAAAGACACTGTTTCTAAGGAAATGGGAACACACTGACGAGACACTTGTGGGAGCTACTGTGACTAAAACTGAGCTTCCCTACGCACAGAGAAGCAAGAGAAATGATGATTTCATCAAGCCCAGTTACATACTCAGAATCTGTACTACTGTGCAAATAGGCATGTCTCTGTAGGCAAAAAACTCATTTCTGACAAAGTTGCCCAAATGCATCTCAGAAGTGTGCAACTTGTTCCCTGAGTTAGAAAACGTTGAGAAACGGTCTTTTCTGCTAGCGCTGTGCTTCTACACATGTACTTGCTGAACGGTGAAAGCGCACAGTAATGCACTTTTCTCCCAGCAAATACACTGTTTCTAAGGAAATGGGAACACACTGAGGAGACACTTGTGGGAGCTACTGTGACTAAAACTGAGCTTCTCTACGCACAGGGAAGCAAGAGAAATGCTGATTTCATCAAGCCCAGTTACATACTCAGAATCTGTACTACTGCGCAAATAGGGATGTCTCTGTAGGCAAAAAACTCATTTCTGACAAAGTTGCCCAAATGCATCTCAGAAGTGTGCAACTTGTTCCCTGAGTTAGAAAACGTTGAGAAACAGTCTTTTCTGCTGGCGCTGTGCTTCTACACATGTACTTGCTGAACGGTGAAAGCGCACAGTAATGCACTTTTCTCCCAGCAAATACACTGTTTCTAAGGAAATGGGAACACACTGAGGAGACACTTGTGGGAGCTACTGTGACTAAAACTGAGCTTCCCTACGCACAGGGAAGCAAGAGAAATGCTGATTTCATCAAGCCCAGTTACATACTCAGAATCTGTACTACTGAGCAAATAGGCATGTCTCTGTAGGCAAAAAACTCATTTCTGACAAAGTTGCCCAAATGCATCTCAGAAGTATGCAACTTGTTCCCTGAGTTAGAAAACGTCGAGAAACGGTCGTTTCTGCTAGCGCTGTGCTTCTACACATGTATTTGCTGAACGGTGAAAGAGCACAGTAATGCACTTTTCTCCCAGCAAAGACACTGTTTCTAAGGAAATGGGAACACACTGACGAGACACTTGTGGGAGCTACTGTGACTAAAACTGAGCTTCCCTACGCACAGAGAAGCAAGAGAAATGATGATTTCATCAAGCCCAGTTACATACTCAGAATCTGTACTACTGTGCAAATAGGCATGTCTCTGTAGGCAAAAAACTCATTTCTGACAAAGTTGCCCAAATGCATCTCAGAAGTGTGCAACTTGTTCCCTGAGTTAGAAAACGTTGAGAAACGGTCTTTTCTGCTAGCGCTGTGCTTCTACACATGTACTTGCTGAACGGTGAAAGCGCACAGTAATGCACTTTTCTCCCAGCAAATACACTGTTTCTAAGGAAATGGGAACACACTGAGGAGACACTTGTGGGAGCTACTGTGACTAAAACTGAGCTTCTCTACGCACAGGGAAGCAAGAGAAATGCTGATTTCATCAAGCCCAGTTACATACTCAGAATCTGTACTACTGCGCAAATAGGCATGTCTCTGTAGGCAAGAAACTCATTTCTGACAAAGTTGCCCAAATGCATCTCAGAAGTGTGCAACTTGTTCCCTGAGTTAGAAAACGTTGAGAAACGGTCTTTTCTGCTAGCGCTGTGCTTCTACACATGTACTTGCTGAACGGTGAAAGCGCACAGTAATGCACTTTTCTCCCAGCAAATACACTGTTTCTAAGGAAATGGGAACACACTGAGGAGACACTTGTGGGAGCTACTGTGACTAAAACTGAGCTTCCCTACGCACAGGGAAGCAAGAGAAATGCTGATTTCATCAAGCCCAGTTACATACTCAGAATCTGTACTACTGAGCAAATAGGCATGTCTCTGTAGGCAAAAAACTCATTTCTGACAAAGTTGCCCAAATGCATCTCAGAAGTGTGCAACTTGTTCCCTGAGTTAGAAAACGTCGAGAAACGGTCGTTTCTGCTAGCGCTGTGCTTCTACACATGTATTTGCTGAACGGTGAAAGAGCACAGTAATGCACTTTTCTCCCAGCAAAGACACTGTTTCTAAGGAAATGGGAACACACTGACGAGACACTTGTGGGAGCTACTGTGACTAAAACTGAGCTTCCCTACGCACAGAGAAGCAAGAGAAATGCTGATTTCATCAAGCCCAGTTACATACTCAGAATCTGTACTACTGCGCAAATAGGCATGTCTCTGTAGGCAAAAAACTCATTTCTGACAAAGTTGCCCAAATGCATCTCAGAAGTGTGCAACTTGTTCCCTGAGTTAGAAAACGTCGAGAAACGGTCGTTTCTGCTAGCGCTGTGCTTCTACACATGTATTTGCTGAACGGTGAAAGAGCACAGTAAGGCACTTTTCTCCCAGCAAAGACACTGTTTCTAAGGAAATGGGAACACACTGACGAGACACTTGTGGGAGCTACTGTGACTAAAACTGAGCTTCCCTACGCACAGAGAAGCAAGAGAAATGCTGATTTCATCAAGCCCAGTTACATACTCAGAATCTGTACTACTGCGCAAATAGGCATGTCTCTGTAGGCAAAAAACTCATTTCTGACAAAGTTGCCCAAATGCATCTCAGAAGTGAGCAACTTGTTCCCTGAGTTAGAAAACATCGAGAAACGGTCTTTTCTGCTAGTGCTGTGCTTCTACACATGTACTTGCTGAACGGTGAAAGAGCAGAGTAATGCACTTTTCTCCCAGCAAAGACACTGTTTCTAAGGAAATGGGAACACACTGACGAGACACTTGTGGGAGCTACTGTGACTAAAACTGAGCTTCCCTACGCACAGAGAAGCAAGAGAAATGCTGATTTCATCAAGCCCAGTTACATACTCAGAATCTGTACTACTGCGCAAATAGGCATGTCTCTGTAGGCAAAAAACTCATTTCTGACAAAGTTGCCCAAATGCATCTCAGAAGTGTGCAACTTGTTCCCTGAGTTAGAAAACGTTGAGAAACGGTCTTTTCTGCTAGCGCTGTGCTTCTACACATGTATTTGCTGAACGGTGAAAGTGCACAGTAATGCACTTTTCTCCCAGCAAATACACTGTTTCTAAGGAAATGGGAACACACTGAGGAGACACTTGTGGGAGCTACTGTGACTAAAACTGAGCTTCTCTACGCACAGGGAAGCAAGAGAAATGCTGATTTCATCAAGCCCAGTTACATACTCAGAATCTGTACTACTGCGCAAATAGGCATGTCTCTGTAGGCAAAAAACTCATTTCTGACAAAGTTGCCCAAATGCATCTCAGAAGTGTGCAACTTGTTCCCTGAGTTAGAAAACGTTGAGAAACGGTCTTTTCTGCTAGCGCTGTGCTTCTACACATGTACTTGCTGAACGGTGAAAGCGCACAGTAATGCACTTTTCTCCCAGCAAATACACTGTTTCTAAGGAAATGGGAACACACTGAGGAGACACTTGTGGGAGCTACTGTGACTAAAACTGAGCTTCCCTACGCACAGGGAAGCAAGAGAAATGCTGATTTCATCAAGCCCAGTTACATACTCAGAATCTGTACTACTGAGCAAATAGGCATGTCTCTGTAGGCAAAAAACTCATTTTTGACAAAGTTGCCCAAATGCATCTCAGAAGTGTGCAACTTGTTCCCTGAGTTAGAAAACGTCGAGAAACGGTCGTTTCTGCTAGCGCTGTGCTTCTACACATGTATTTGCTGAACGGTGAAAGAGCACAGTAATGCACTTTTTTCCCAGCAAAGACACTGTTTCTAAGGAAATGGGAACACACTGACGAGACACTTGTGGGAGCTACTGTGACTAAAACTGAGCTTCCCTACGCACAGAGAAGCAAGAGAAATGCTGATTTCATCAAGCCCAGTTACATACTCAGAATCTGTACTACTGCGCAAATAGGCATGTCTCTGTAGGCAAAAAACTCATTTCTGACAAAGTTGCCCAAATGCATCTCAGAAGTGTGCAACTTGTTCCCTGAGTTAGAAAACGTTGAGAAACGGTGTTTTCTGCTAGCGCTGTGCTTCTACACATGTACTTGCTGAACGGTGAAAGCGCACAGTAATGCACTTTTCTCCCAGCAAATACACTGTTTCTAAGGAAATGGGAACACACTGAGGAGACACTTGTGGGAGCTACTGTGACTAAAACTGAGCTTCTCTACGCACAGGGAAGCAAGAGAAATGCTGATTTCATCAAGCCCAGTTACATACTCAGAATCTGTACTACTGAGCAAATAGGCATGTCTCTGTAGGCAAAAAACTCATTTCTGACAAAGTTGCCCAAATGCATCTCAGAAGTGTGCAACTTGTTCCCTGAGTTAGAAAACGTCGAGAAACGGTCGTTTCTGCTAGCGCTGTGCTTCTACACATGTATTTGCTGAACGGTGAAAGAGCACAGTAATGCACTTTTCTCCCAGCAAAGACACTGTTTCTAAGGAAATGGGAACACACTGAGGAGACACTTGTGGGAGCTACTGTGACTAAAACTGAGCTTCCCTACGCACAGGGAAGCAAGAGAAATGCTGATTTCATCAAGCCCAGTTACATACTCAGAATCTGTACTACTGCGCAAATAGGCATGTCTCTTTAGGCAAAAAACTCATTTCTGACAAAGTTGCCCAAATGCATCTCAGAAGTGTGCAACTTGTTCCCTGAGTTAGAAAACGTCGAGAAACGGTCGTTTCTGCTAGCGCTGTGCTTCTACACATGTATTTGCTGAACGGTGAAAGCGCACAGTAATGCACTTTTCTCCCAGCAAATACATTGTTTCTAAGGAAATGGGAAAACACTGAGGAGACACTTGTGGGAGCTACTGTGACTAAAACTGAGCTTCCCTACGCACAGGGAAGCAAGAGAAATGCTGATTTCATCAAGCCCAGTTACATACTCAGAATCTGTACTACTGCACAAATAGGCATGTCCCTTTAGGCAAAAAACTCATTTCTGACAAAGTTGCCCAAATGCATCTCAGAAGTGTGCAACTTGTTCCCTGAATTAGAAAACGTCGAGAAACGGTCGTTTCTGCTAGCGCTGTGCTTCTACACATGTATTTGCTGAACGGTGAAAGCGCACAGTAATGCACTTTTCTCCCAGCAAATACACTGTTTCTAAGGAAATGGGAACACACTGAGGAGACACTTGTGGGAGCTACAGTGACTAAAACAGAGCTTCCCTATGCACAGGGAAGCAAGAGAAATGCTGATTTCATCAAGCCCAGTTACATACTCAGAATCTGTACTACTGCGCAAATAGGCATGTCTCTGTAGGCAAAAAACTCATTTCCGACAAAGTTGCCCAAATGCCTCTCAGAAGTGTGCAACTTGTTCCATGAGTTAGAAAACGTCGAGAAACGTTCGTTTCTGCTAGCGCTGTGCTTCTACACATGTATTTGCTGAACGGTGAAAGCGCAAAGTAATGCACTTTTCTCCCAGCAAATACACTGTTTCTAAGGAAATGGGAACACACTGAGGAGACACTTGTGGGAGCTACTGTGACTAAAACTGAGCTTCCCTATGCACAGGGAAGCAAGAGAAATGCTGATTTCATCAAGCCCAGTTACATACTCAGAATCTGTACTACTGCGCAAATAGGCATGTCTCTGTAGGCAAAAAACTCATTTCTGACAAAGTTGCCCAAATGCATCTCAGAAGTGTGCAACTTGTTCCCTGAGTTAGAAAACGTCGAGAAACGGTCTTTTCTGCTAGCGCTGTGCTTCTACACATGTATTTGCTGTACGGTGAGAGAGCACAGTAATGCACTTTTCTAACAGCAAATACACTGTTTCTAAGGAAATGGGAAACACTGAGGAGACACTTGTGGGAGCTACTGTGACTAAAAAAGAGCTTCCCTACGCACAGAGAAGCAAGAGAAATGCTGATTTCATCAAGCCCAGTTACATACTCAGAATCTGTACTACTGCGCAAATAGGCATGTCTCTGTAGGCAAAAAACTCATTTCTGACAAAGTTGCCCAAATGCATCTCAGAAGTGTGCAACTTGTTCCCTGAGTTAGAATACGTCGAGAAACGGTCTTTTCTGCTAGCGCTGTGCTTCTACACATGTACTTGCTGAACCGTGAAAGCGCACAGTAATGCACTTTTCTCCCAGCATATACACTGTTTCTAAGGAAATGGGAACACACTGAGGAGACACTTGTGGGAGCTACTGTGACTAAAACTGAGCTTCCCTACGCACAGGGAAGCAAGAGAAATGCTGATTTCATCAAGTCCAGTTACATACTCAGAGTCTGTACTACTGCACAAATAGGCATGTCTCTGTAGGCAAAAAACTCATTTCTGACAAAGTTGCCCAAATGCATCTCAGAAGTGTGCAACTTGTTCCCTGAGTTAGAAAACGTCGTGAAACGTTCGTTTCTGCTAGCGCTGTGCTTCTACACATGTATTTACTGAACGGTGAAAGCGCACAGTAATGCACTTTTCTCCCAGCAAATACACTGTTTCTAAGGAAATGGGAACACACTGAGGAGACACTTGTGGGAGCTACTGTGACTAAAACTGAGCTTCCCTACGCACAGGGAAGCAAGAGAAATGCTGATTTCCTCAAGCCCAGTTACATACTCAGAATCTGTACTACTGCGCAAATAGGCATGTCTCTGTAGGCAAAAAACTCATTTCTGAAAAAGTTGCCCAAATGCATCTCAGAAGTGTGCAACTTGTTCCCTGAGTTAGAAAACGTCGAGAAACGTTCGTTTCTGCTAGCGCTGTGCTTCTACACATGTACTTGCTGAACGGTGAAAGCACACAGTAATGCACTTTTCTCCCAGCATATACACTGTTTCTAAGGAAATGGGAACACACTGAGGAGACACTAGTGGGAGCTACTGTGACTAAAACTGAGCTTCCCTATGCACAGGGAGGCAAGAGAAATGCTGATTTCATCAAGTTTAGTTACATACTCAGAATCTGTACTACTGCGCAAATAGGCATGTCTCTGTAGGCAAAAAACTCATTTCTGACAAAGTTGCCCAAATGTATCACAGAAATGTGCAACTTGTTCCCTGAGTTAGAAAACGTTGAGAAACGGTCTTTTCTGCTAGCGCTGTGCTTCTACACATGTACTTGCTGAACGGTGAAAGCGCACAGTAATGCACTTTTCTCCCAGCAAATACACTGTTTCTAAGGAAATGGGAACACACTGAGGAGACACTTGTGGGAGCTACTGTGACTAAAACTGAGCTTCCCTACGCACAGGGAAGCAAGAGAAATGCTGATTTCATCAAGCCCAGTTACATACTCAGAATCTGTACTACTGCGCAAATAGGCATGTCTCTGTAGGCAAAAAACTCATTTCTGACAAAGTTGCCCAAATGCATCTCAGAAGTGTGCAACTTGTTCCCTGAGTTAGAAAACGTCGAGAAACGTTCGTTTCTGCTAGCGCTGTGCTTCTACACATGTACTTGCTGAACGGTGAAAGCACACAGTAATGCACTTTTCTCCCAGCATATACACTGTTTCTAAGGAAATGGGAACACACTGAGGAGACACTAGTGGGAGCTACTGTGACTAAAACTGAGCTTCCCTATGCACAGTAAGGCAAGAGAAATGCTGATTTCATCAAGCCCAGTTACATACTCAGAATCTGTACTACTGCGCAAATAGGCATGTCTCTGTAGGCAAAAAACTCATTTCTGACAAAGTTGCCCAAATGCATCTTAGAAATGTTCAACTTGTTCCCTGAGTTAGAAAACGTTGAGAAACGGTCTTTTATGCTAGCGCTGTGCTTCTACACATGTACTTGCTGAACGGTGAAAGCGCACAGTAATGCACTTTTCTCCCAGCAAATACACTGTTTCTAAGGAAATGGGAACACACTGAGGAGACACTTGTGGGAGCTACTGTGACTAAAACTGAGCTTCCCTACGCACAGGGAAGCAAGAGAAATGCTGATTTCATCAAGCCCAGTTACATACTCAGAATCTGTACTACTGCGCAAATAGGCATGTCTCTGTAGGCAAAAAACTCATTTCTGACAAAGTTGCCCAAATGCATCTCAGAAGTGTGCAACTTGTTCCCTGAGTTAGAAAACGTCGAGAAACGGTCGTTTCTGCTAGCGCTGTGCTTCTACACATGTATTTGCTGAACGGTGAGAGAGCACAGTAATGCACTTTTCTCCCAGCAAAGACACTGTTTCTAAGGAAATGGGAACACACTGAGGAGACACTTGTGGGAGCTACTGTGACTAAAACTGAGCTTCTCTACGCACAGGGAAGCAAGAGAAATGCTGATTTCATCAAGCCCAGTTACATACTCAGAATCTGTACTACTGCGCAAATAGGCATGTCTCTGTAGGCAAGAAACTCATTTCTGACAAAGTTGCCCAAATGCATCTCAGAAGTGTGCAACTTGTTCCCTGAGTTAGAAAACGTTGAGAAACGGTCTTTTCTGCTAGCGCTGTGCTTCTACACATGTACTTGCTGAACGGTGAAAGCGCACAGTAATGCACTTTTCTCCCAGCAAATACACTGTTTCTAAGGAAATGGGAACACACTGAGGAGACACTTGTGGGAGCTACTGTGACTAAAACTGAGCTTCCCTACGCACAGGGAAGCAAGAGAAATGCTGATTTCATCAAGCCCAGTTACATACTCAGAATCTGTACTACTGAGCAAATAGGCATGTCTCTGTAGGCAAAAAACTCATTTCTGACAAAGTTGCCCAAATGCATCTCAGAAGTGTGCAACTTGTTCCCTGAGTTAGAAAACGTCGAGAAACGGTCGTTTCTGCTAGCGCTGTGCTTCTACACATGTATTTGCTGAACGGTGAAAGAGCACAGTAATGCACTTTTCTCCCAGCAAAGACACTGTTTCTAAGGAAATGGGAACACACTGACGAGACACTTGTGGGAGCTACTGTGACTAAAACTGAGCTTCCCTACGCACAGAGAAGCAAGAGAAATGCTGATTTCATCAAGCCCAGTTACATACTCAGAATCTGTACTACTGCGCAAATAGGCATGTCTCTGTAGGCAAAAAACTCATTTCTGACAAAGTTGCCCAAATGCATCTCAGAAGTGTGCAACTTGTTCCCTGAGTTAGAAAACGTCGAGAAACGGTCGTTTCTGCTAGCGCTGTGCTTCTACACATGTATTTGCTGAACGGTGAAAGAGCACAGTAAGGCACTTTTCTCCCAGCAAAGACACTGTTTCTAAGGAAATGGGAACACACTGACGAGACACTTGTGGGAGCTACTGTGACTAAAACTGAGCTTCCCTACGCACAGAGAAGCAAGAGAAATGCTGATTTCATCAAGCCCAGTTACATACTCAGAATCTGTACTACTGCGCAAATAGGCATGTCTCTGTAGGCAAAAAACTCATTTCTGACAAAGTTGCCCAAATGCATCTCAGAAGTGAGCAACTTGTTCCCTGAGTTAGAAAACATCGAGAAACGGTCTTTTCTGCTAGTGCTGTGCTTCTACACATGTACTTGCTGAACGGTGAAAGAGCAGAGTAATGCACTTTTCTCCCAGCAAAGACACTGTTTCTAAGGAAATGGGAACACACTGACGAGACACTTGTGGGAGCTACTGTGACTAAAACTGAGCTTCCCTACGCACAGAGAAGCAAGAGAAATGCTGATTTCATCAAGCCCAGTTACATACTCAGAATCTGTACTACTGCGCAAATAGGCATGTCTCTGTAGGCAAAAAACTCATTTCTGACAAAGTTGCCCAAATGCATCTCAGAAGTGTGCAACTTGTTCCCTGAGTTAGAAAACGTTGAGAAACGGTCTTTTCTGCTAGCGCTGTGCTTCTACACATGTATTTGCTGAACGGTGAAAGTGCACAGTAATGCACTTTTCTCCCAGCAAATACACTGTTTCTAAGGAAATGGGAACACACTGAGGAGACACTTGTGGGAGCTACTGTGACTAAAACTGAGCTTCTCTACGCACAGGGAAGCAAGAGAAATGCTGATTTCATCAAGCCCAGTTACATACTCAGAATCTGTACTACTGCGCAAATAGGCATGTCTCTGTAGGCAAAAAACTCATTTCTGACAAAGTTGCCCAAATGCATCTCAGAAGTGTGCAACTTGTTCCCTGAGTTAGAAAACGTTGAGAAACGGTCTTTTCTGCTAGCGCTGTGCTTCTACACATGTACTTGCTGAACGGTGAAAGCGCACAGTAATGCACTTTTCTCCCAGCAAATACACTGTTTCTAAGGAAATGGGAACACACTGAGGAGACACTTGTGGGAGCTACTGTGACTAAAACTGAGCTTCCCTACGCACAGGGAAGCAAGAGAAATGCTGATTTCATCAAGCCCAGTTACATACTCAGAATCTGTACTACTGAGCAAATAGGCATGTCTCTGTAGGCAAAAAACTCATTTTTGACAAAGTTGCCCAAATGCATCTCAGAAGTGTGCAACTTGTTCCCTGAGTTAGAAAACGTCGAGAAACGGTCGTTTCTGCTAGCGCTGTGCTTCTACACATGTATTTGCTGAACGGTGAAAGAGCACAGTAATGCACTTTTTTCCCAGCAAAGACACTGTTTCTAAGGAAATGGGAACACACTGACGAGACACTTGTGGGAGCTACTGTGACTAAAACTGAGCTTCCCTACGCACAGAGAAGCAAGAGAAATGCTGATTTCATCAAGCCCAGTTACATACTCAGAATCTGTACTACTGCGCAAATAGGCATGTCTCTGTAGGCAAAAAACTCATTTCTGACAAAGTTGCCCAAATGCATCTCAGAAGTGTGCAACTTGTTCCCTGAGTTAGAAAACGTTGAGAAACGGTGTTTTCTGCTAGCGCTGTGCTTCTACACATGTACTTGCTGAACGGTGAAAGCGCACAGTAATGCACTTTTCTCCCAGCAAATACACTGTTTCTAAGGAAATGGGAACACACTGAGGAGACACTTGTGGGAGCTACTGTGACTAAAACTGAGCTTCTCTACGCACAGGGAAGCAAGAGAAATGCTGATTTCATCAAGCCCAGTTACATACTCAGAATCTGTACTACTGAGCAAATAGGCATGTCTCTGTAGGCAAAAAACTCATTTCTGACAAAGTTGCCCAAATGCATCTCAGAAGTGTGCAACTTGTTCCCTGAGTTAGAAAACGTCGAGAAACGGTCGTTTCTGCTAGCGCTGTGCTTCTACACATGTATTTGCTGAACGGTGAAAGAGCACAGTAATGCACTTTTCTCCCAGCAAAGACACTGTTTCTAAGGAAATGGGAACACACTGAGGAGACACTTGTGGGAGCTACTGTGACTAAAACTGAGCTTCCCTACGCACAGGGAAGCAAGAGAAATGCTGATTTCATCAAGCCCAGTTACATACTCAGAATCTGTACTACTGCGCAAATAGGCATGTCTCTTTAGGCAAAAAACTCATTTCTGACAAAGTTGCCCAAATGCATCTCAGAAGTGTGCAACTTGTTCCCTGAGTTAGAAAACGTCGAGAAACGGTCGTTTCTGCTAGCGCTGTGCTTCTACACATGTATTTGCTGAACGGTGAAAGCGCACAGTAATGCACTTTTCTCCCAGCAAATACATTGTTTCTAAGGAAATGGGAAAACACTGAGGAGACACTTGTGGGAGCTACTGTGACTAAAACTGAGCTTCCCTACGCACAGGGAAGCAAGAGAAATGCTGATTTCATCAAGCCCAGTTACATACTCAGAATCTGTACTACTGCACAAATAGGCATGTCCCTTTAGGCAAAAAACTCATTTCTGACAAAGTTGCCCAAATGCATCTCAGAAGTGTGCAACTTGTTCCCTGAATTAGAAAACGTCGAGAAACGGTCGTTTCTGCTAGCGCTGTGCTTCTACACATGTATTTGCTGAACGGTGAAAGCGCACAGTAATGCACTTTTCTCCCAGCAAATACACTGTTTCTAAGGAAATGGGAACACACTGAGGAGACACTTGTGGGAGCTACAGTGACTAAAACAGAGCTTCCCTATGCACAGGGAAGCAAGAGAAATGCTGATTTCATCAAGCCCAGTTACATACTCAGAATCTGTACTACTGCGCAAATAGGCATGTCTCTGTAGGCAAAAAACTCATTTCCGACAAAGTTGCCCAAATGCCTCTCAGAAGTGTGCAACTTGTTCCATGAGTTAGAAAACGTCGAGAAACGTTCGTTTCTGCTAGCGCTGTGCTTCTACACATGTATTTGCTGAACGGTGAAAGCGCAAAGTAATGCACTTTTCTCCCAGCAAATACACTGTTTCTAAGGAAATGGGAACACACTGAGGAGACACTTGTGGGAGCTACTGTGACTAAAACTGAGCTTCCCTATGCACAGGGAAGCAAGAGAAATGCTGATTTCATCAAGCCCAGTTACATACTCAGAATCTGTACTACTGCGCAAATAGGCATGTCTCTGTAGGCAAAAAACTCATTTCTGACAAAGTTGCCCAAATGCATCTCAGAAGTGTGCAACTTGTTCCCTGAGTTAGAAAACGTCGAGAAACGGTCTTTTCTGCTAGCGCTGTGCTTCTACACATGTATTTGCTGTACGGTGAGAGAGCACAGTAATGCACTTTTCTAACAGCAAATACACTGCTTCTAAGGAAATGGGAAACACTGAGGAGACACTTGTGGGAGCTACTGTGACTAAAAAAGAGCTTCCCTATGCACAGAGAAGCAAGAGAAATGCTGATTTCATCAAGCCCAGTTACATACTCAGAATCTGTACTACTGCGCAAATAGGCATGTCTCTGTAGGCAAAAAACTCATTTCTGACAAAGTTGCCCAAATGCATCTCAGAAGTGTGCAACTTGTTCCCTGAGTTAGAATACGTCGAGAAACGGTCTTTTCTGCTAGCGCTGTGCTTCTACACATGTACTTGCTGAACCGTGAAAACGCACAGTAATGCACTTTTCTCCCAGCATATACACTGTTTCTAAGGAAATGGGAACACACTGAGGAGACACTTGTGGGAGCTACTGTGACTAAAACTGAGCTTCCCTACGCACAGGGAAGCAAGAGAAATGCTGATTTCATCAAGTCCAGTTACATACTCAGAGTCTGTACTACTGCACAAATAGGCATGTCTCTGTAGGCAAAAAACTCATTTCTGACAAAGTTGCCCAAATGCATCTCAGAAGTGTGCAACTTGTTCCCTGAGTTAGAAAACGTCGTGAAACGTTCGTTTCTGCTAGCGCTGTGCTTCTACACATGTATTTACTGAACGGTGAAAGCGCACAGTAATGCACTTTTCTCCCAGCAAATACACTGTTTCTAAGGAAATGGGAACACACTGAGGAGACACTTGTGGGAGCTACTGTGACTAAAACTGAGCTTCCCTACGCACAGGGAAGCAAGAGAAATGCTGATTTCCTCCAGCCCAGTTACATACTCAGAATCTGTACTACTGCGCAAATAGGCATGTCTCTGTAGGCAAAAAACTCATTTCTGAAAAAGTTGCCCAAATGCATCTCAGAAGTGTGCAACTTGTTCCCTGAGTTAGAAAACGTCGAGAAACGTTCGTTTCTGCTAGCGCTGTGCTTCTACACATGTACTTGCTGAACGGTGAAAGCACACAGTAATGCACTTTTCTCCCAGCATATACACTGTTTCTAAGGAAATGGGAACACACTGAGGAGACACTAGTGGGAGCTACTGTGACTAAAACTGAGCTTCCCTATGCACAGGGAGGCAAGAGAAATGCTGATTTCATCAAGCTTAGTTACATACTCAGAATCTGTACTACTGCGCAAATAGGCATGTCTCTGTAGGCAAAAAACTCATTTCTGACAAAGTTGCCCAAATGTATCACAGAAATGTGCAACTTGTTCCCTGAGTTAGAAAACGTTGAGAAACGGTCTTTTCTGCTAGCGCTGTGCTTCTACACATGTACTTGCTGAACGGTGAAAGCGCACAGTAATGCACTTTTCTCCCAGCAAATACACTGTTTCTAAGGAAATGGGAACACACTGAGGAGACACTTGTGGGAGCTACTGTGACTAAAACTGAGCTTCCCTACGCACAGGGAAGCAAGAGAAATGCTGATTTCATCAAGCCCAGTTACATACTCAGAATCTGTACTACTGCGCAAATAGGCATGTCTCTGTAGGCAAAAAACTCATTTCTGACAAAGTTGCCCAAATGCATCTCAGAAGTGTGCAACTTGTTCCCTGAGTTAGAAAACGTCGAGAAACGTTCGTTTCTGCTAGCGCTGTGCTTCTACACATGTACTTGCTGAACGGTGAAAGCACACAGTAATGCACTTTTCTCCCAGCATATACACTGTTTCTAAGGAAATGGGAACACACTGAGGAGACACTAGTGGGAGCTACTGTGACTAAAACTGAGCTTCCCTATGCACAGTAAGGCAAGAGAAATGCTGATTTCATCAAGCCCAGTTACATACTCAGAATCTGTACTACTGCGCAAATAGGCATGTCTCTGTAGGCAAAAAACTCATTTCTGACAAAGTTGCCCAAATGCATCTTAGAAATGTGCAACTTGTTCCCTGAGTTAGAAAACGTTGAGAAACGGTCTTTTATGCTAGCGCTGTGCTTCTACACATGTACTTGCTGAACGGTGAAAGCGCACAGTAATGCACTTTTCTCCCAGCAAATACACTGTTTCTAAGGAAATGGGAACACACTGAGGAGACACTTGTGGGAGCTACTGTGACTAAAACTGAGCTTCCCTACGCACAGGGAAGCAAGAGAAATGCTGATTTCATCAAGCCCAGTTACATACTCAGAATCTGTACTACTGCGCAAATAGGCATGTCTCTGTAGGCAAAAAACTCATTTCTGACAAAGTTGCCCAAATGCATCTCAGAAGTGTGCAACTTGTTCCCTGAGTTAGAAAACGTCGAGAAACGGTCGTTTCTGCTAGCGCTGTGCTTCTACACATGTATTTGCTGAACGGTGAGAGAGCACAGTAATGCACTTTTCTCCCAGCAAAGACACTGTTTCTAAGGAAATGGGAACACACTGAGGAGACACTTGTGGGAGCTACTGTGACTAAAACTGAGCTTCCCTACGCACAGGGAAGCCAGAGAAATGCTGATTTCATCAAGCCCAGTTACATACTCAGAATCTGTACTACTGCGCAAATAGGCATGTCTCTGTAGGCAAAAAACTCATTTCTGAAAAAGTTGCCCAAATGCATCTCAGAAGTGTGCAACTTGTTCCCTGAGTTAGAAAACGTCGAGAAACGGTCTTTTCTGCTAGCGCTGTGCTTCTACTCATGTACTTGCTGAACGGTGAAAGCGCACAGTAATGCACTTTTCTCCCAGCATATACACTGTTTCTAAGGAAATGGGAACACACTGAGGAGACACTTGTGGGAGCTACTGTGACTAAAACTGAGCTTCCCTACGCACAGGGAAGCAAGAGAAATGCTGATTTCATCAAGTCCAGTTACATACTCAGAGTCTGTACTACTGCGCAAATAGGCATGTCTCTGTAGGCAAAAAACTCATTTCTGACAAAGTTGCCCAAATGCATCTCAGAAGTGTGCAACTTGTTCCCTGAGTTAGAAAACGTCGAGAAACGGTCGTTTCTGCTAGCGCTGTGCTTCTACACATGTATTTGCTGAACGGTGAAAGAGCACAGTAATGCACTTTTCTCCCAGCAAAGACACTGTTTCTAAGGAAATGGGAACACACTGAGGAGACACTTGTGGGAGCTACTGTGACTAAAACTGAGCTTCCCTACGCACAGGGAAGCCAGAGAAATGCTGATTTCATCAAGCCCAGTTACATACTCAGAATCTGTACTACTGCGCAAATAGGCATGTCTCTGTAGGCAAAAAACTCATTTCTGAAAAAGTTGCCCAAATGCATCTCAGAAGTGTGCAACTTGTTCCCTGAGTTAGAAAACGTCGAGAAACGGTCTTTTCTGCTAGCGCTGTGCTTCTACTCATGTACTTGCTGAACGGTGAAAGCGCACAGTAATGCACTTTTCTCCCAGCATATACACTGTTTCTAAGGAAATGGGAACACACTGAGGAGACACTTGTGGGAGCTACTGTGACTAAAACTGAGCTTCCCTACGCACAGGGAAGCAAGAGAAATGCTGATTTCATCAAGTCCAGTTACATACTCAGAGTCTGTACTACTGCGCAAATAGGCATGTCTCTGTAGGCAAAAAACTCATTTCTGACAAAGTTGCCCAAATGCATCTCAGAAGTGTGCAACTTGTTCCCTGAGTTAGAAAACGTCGAGAAACGGTCGTTTCTGCTAGCGCTGTGCTTCTACACATGTATTTGCTGAACGGTGAAAGAGCACAGTAATGCACTTTTCTCCCAGCAAAGACACTGTTTCTAAGGAAATGGGAACACACTGAGGAGACACTTGTGGGAGCTACTGTGACTAAAACTGAGCTTCCCTACGCACAGGGAAGCAAGAGAAATGCTGATTTCATCAAGCCCAGTTACATACTCAGAATCTGTACTACTGCGCAAATAGGCATGTCTCTGTAGGCAAAAAACTCATTTCTGACAAAGTTGCCCAAATGCATCTCAGAAGTGTGCAACTTGTTCCCTGAGTTAGAAAACGTCGAGAAACGGTCTTTTCTGCTAGCGCTGTGCTTCTACACATGTATTTGCTGAACGGTGAGAGAGCACAGTAATGCACTTTTCTCCCAGCAAATACACTGTTTCTAAGGAAATGGGAACACACTGAGGAGACACTTGTGGGAGCTACTGTGACTAAAACTGAGCTTCGCTACGCACAGGGAAGCAAGAGAAATGCTGATTTCATCAAGCCCAGTTACATACTCAGAATCGATACTACTGCGCAAATAGGCATGTCTCTGTAGGCAAAAAACTCATTTCTGAAAAAGTTGCCCAAATGCATCTCAGAAGTGTGCAACTTGTTCCCTGAGTTAGAAAACGTCGAGAAACGTTCGTTTCTGCTAGCGCTGTGCTTCTACACATGTACTTGCTGAACGGTGAAAGCACACAGTAATGCACTTTTCTCCCAGCATATACACTGTTTCTAAGGAAATGGGAATACACTGAGGAGACACTTGTGGGAGCTACTGTGACTAAAACTGAGCTTCCCTACGCACAGGGAAGCAAGAGAAATGCTGATTTCATCAAGCCCAGTTACATACTCAGAGTCTGTACTACTGCGCAAATAGGCATGTCTCTTTAGGCAAAAAACTCATTTCTGACAAAGTTGCCCAAATGCATCTCAGAAGTGTGCAACTTGTTCCCTGAGTTAGAAAACGTCGAGAAACGTTCGTTTCTGCTGGCGCTGTGCTTCTACACATGTATTTGCTGAACGGTGAAAGAGCACAGTAATGCACTTTTCTCCCAGCAAAGACACTGTTTCTAAGGAAATGGGAACACACTGAGGAGACACTTGTGGGAGCTACTGTGACTAAAACTGAGCTTCCCTACGCACAGGGAAGCAAGAGAAATGCTGATTTCATCAAGCCCAGTTACATACTCAGAATCTGTACTACTGCGCAAATAGGCATGTCTCTGTAGGCAAAAAACTCATTTCTGACAAAGTTGCCCAAATGCATCTCAGAAGTGTGCAACTTGTTCCCTGAGTTAGAAAACGTCGAGAAACGGTCTTTTCTGCTAGCGCTGTGCTTCTACACATGTACTTGCTGAACGGTGAAAGCGCACAGTAATGCACTTTTCTCCCAGCATATACACTGTTTCTAAGGAAATGGGAACACACTGAGGAGACACTTGTGGGAGCCACTGTGACTAAAACTGAGCTTCCCTACGCACAGGGAAGCAAGAGAAATGCTGATTTCATCAAGCCCAGTTACATACTCAGAGTCTGTACTACTGCGCAAATAGGCATGTCTCTGTAGGCAAAAAACTCATTTCTGACAAAGTTGCCCAAATGCATCTCAGAAGTGTGCAACTTGTTCCCTGAGTTAGAAAACGTCGTGAAACGTTCGTTTCTGCTAGCGCTGTGCTTCTACACATGTATTTGTTGAACGTTGAAAGCGCACAGTAATGCACTTTTCTCCCAGCAAATACACTGTTTCTAAGGAAATGGGAACACACTGAGGAGACACTTGTGGGAGCTACTGTGACTAAAACTGAGCTTCCCTACGCACAGGGAAACAAGAGAAATGCTGATTTCATCAAGCCCAGTTACATACTCAGAATCTGTACTACTGCGCAAATACGCATGTCTCTGTAGGCAAAAAACTCATTTCTGAAAAAGTTGCCCAAATGCATCTCAGAAGTGTGCAACTTGTTCCCTGAGTTAGAAAACGTCGAGAAACGGTCGTTTCTGCTAGCGCTGTGCTTCTACACATGTATTTGCTGAACGGTGAAAGAGCACAGTAATGCACTTTTCTCCCAGCAAAGACACTGTTTCTAAGGAAATGGGAACACACTGAGGAGACACTTGTGGGAGCTACTGTGACTAAAACTGAGCTTCCCTACGCACAGGGAAGCCAGAGAAATGCTGGTTTCATCAAGCCCAGTTACATACTCAGAATCTGTACTACTGCGCAAATAGGCATGTCTCTGTAGGCAAAAAACTCATTTCTGACAAAGTTGCCCAAATGCATCTCAGAAGTGTGCAACTTGTTCCCTGAGTTAGAAAACGTCGAGAAACGGTCTTTTCTGCTAGCGCTGTGCTTCTACACATGTACTTGCTGAACGGTGAAAGCGCACAGTAATGCACTTTTCTCCCAGCATATACACTGTTTCTAAGGAAATGGGAACACACTGAGGAGACACTTGTGGGAGCTACTGTGACTAAAACTGAGCTTCCCTACGCACAGGGAAGCAAGAGAAATGCTGATTTCATCAAGTCCAGTTACATACTCAGAGTCTGTACTACTGCGCAAATAGGCTTGTCTCTGTAGGCAAAAAACTCATTTCTGACAAAGTTGCCCAAATGCATCTCAGAAGTGTGCAACTTGTTCCCTGAGTTAGAAAACGTCGAGAAACGTTCGTTTCTGCTAGCGCTGTGCTTCTACACATGTATTTGCTGAACGGTGAAAGAACACAGTAATGCACTTTTCTCCCAGCAAAGACACTGTTTCTAAGGAAATGGGAACACACTGAGGAGACACTTGTGGGAGCTACAGTGACTAAAACTGAGCTTCCCTACGCACAGGGAAGCAAGAGAAATGCTGATTTCATCAAGCCCAGTTACATACTCAGAGTCTGTACTGCTGCGCAAATAGGCATGTCTCTGTAGGCAAAAAACTCATTTCTGACAAAGTTGCCCAAATGCATCTCAGAAGTGTGCAACTTGTTCCCTGAGTTAGAAAACGTCGAGAAACGTTCGTTTCTGCTAGCGCTGTGCTTCTACACATGTATTTGCTGAACGGTGAAAGAGCACAGTAATGCACTTTTCTCCCACCAAAGACACTGTTTCTAAGGAAATGGGAACACACTGAGGAGACACTTGTGGGAGCTACAGTGACTAAAACTGAGCTTACCTATGCACAGGGAAGCAAGAGAAATGCTGATTTCATCAAGCCCAGTTACATACTCAGAATCTGTACTACTGCGCAAATAGGCATGTCTCTTTAGGCAAAAAACTCATTTCTGACAAAGTTGCCCAAATGCATCTCAGAAGTGTGCAACTTGTTCCCTGACTTAGAAAACGTCGAGAAACGGTCGTTTCTGCTAGCGCTGTGCTTCTACACATGTATTTGCTGAACGGTGAAAGCGCACAGTAATGCACTTTTCTCCCAGCAAATACACTGTTTCTAAGGAAATGGGAACACACTGAGGAGACACTTGTGGGAGCTACTGTGACTAAAACTGAGCTTCCCTACGCACAGGGAAGCAAGAGAAATGCTGATTTCATCAAGCCCAGTTACATACTCAGAATCTGTACTACTGCGCAAATAGGCTTGTCTCTGTAAGCAAAAAACTCATTTCTGACAAAGTTGCCCAAATGCATCTCAGAAGTGTGCAACTTGTTCCCTGAGTTAGAAAACGTCGAGAAACGTTCGTTTCTGCTAGCGCTGTGCTTCTACACATGTATTTGCTGAACGGTGAAAGAGCACAGTAATGCACTTTTCTCCCAGCAAAGACACTGTTTCTAAGGAAATGGGAACACACTGAGGAGACACTTGTGGGAGCTACTGTGACTAAAACTGAGCTTCCCTACGCACAGGGAAGCAAGAGAAATGCTTATTTCATCAAGCCCAGTTACATACTCAGAGTCTGTACTACTGCGCAAATAGGCATGTCTCTGTAGGCAAAAAACTCATTTCTGACAAAGTTGCCCAAATGCATCTCAGAAGTGTGCAACTTGTTCCCTGAGTTAGAAAACGTCGAGAAACGTTCGTTTCTGCTAGCGCTGTGCTTCTACACATGTATTTGCTGAACGGTGAAAGAGCACAGTAATGCACTTTTCTCCCAGCAAAGACACTGTTTCTAAGGAAATGGGAACACACTGAGGAGACACTTGTGGGAGCTACAGTGACTAAAACTGAGCTTCCCTTTGCACAGGGAAGCAAGAGAAATGCTGATTTCATCAAGCCCACTTACATACTCAGAATCTGTACTACTGCGCAAATAGGCATGTCTCTGTAGGCAAAAAACTCATTTCTGACAAAGTTGCCCAAATGCATCTCAGAAGTTTGCAACTTGTTCCCTGAGTTAGAAAACGTCGAGAAACCTTCGTTTCTGCTAGCGCTGTGCTTCTACACTTGTATTTGCTGAACGGGGAAAGCGCACAGTAATGTGCACTATTCTCCCAGCAAATACACTATTTCTAAGGAAATGGGAACACACGCAGGAGACACTTGTGCGAGCTACTGTGACTAAAACTGAGCTTCCCTATGCACAGGGAAGCAAGAGAAATGCTGATTTCATCAAAACCTGTTACATACTCAAAATCTGTACTACTGCGCAAATAGGCATGTCTCTTTAGGCAAAAAAATCATTTCTGACAAAGTTGCGGAAATGCATCTCAGAAGTGTGCAACTTGTTCCCTGAGTTAGAAAACGTCGAGAAACGTTCGTTTCTGCTGGCGTTGTGCTTCTACACATGTATTTGCTGAACGGTGAAAGCGCACAGTAATGCACTTTTCTCCCAGCAAAGACACTGTTTCTAAGGAAATGGGAACACACTGAGGAGACGCTTGTGGGAGCTACTGTGACTAAAACTGAGCTTCCCTACGCACAGTGAAGCAAGAGAAATGCTGATTTCATCAAGCCCAGTTACATACTCAGAATCTGTACTACTGCGCAAATAGGCATGTCTCTGTAGGCAAAAAACTCATTTCTGACAAAGTTGCCCAAATGCATCTCAGAAGATTGCAACTTGTTCCCTGAGTTAGAAAACGTCGAGAAACCTTCGTTTCTGCTAGCACTGTGCTTCTACACATGTATTTGCTGAACGGTGAAAGCGCACAGTAATGTGCACTATTCTCCCAGCAAATACACTATTTCTAAGGAAATGGGAACACACGCAGGAGACACTTGTGCGAGCTACTGTGACTAAAACTGAGCTTCCCTATGCACAGGGAAGCAAGAGAAATGCTGATTTCATCAAGCGCAGTTACATACTCACATTCTGTACTACTGCGCAAATACGCATGTCTCTTTAGGCAAAAAACTCATTTCTGACAAAGTTGCCCAAATGCATCTCAGAAGTGTGCAACTTGTTCCCTGAGTTAGAAAACGTCGAGAAACGTTCGTTTCTGCTAGCGCTGTGCTTCTACACATGTATTTGCTGAACGGTGAAAGAGCACAGTAATGCACTTTTCTCCCAGCAAAGACACTGTTTCTAAGGAAATGGGAACACACTGAGGAGACACTTGTGGGAGCTACAGTGACTAAAACTGAGCTTCCCTATGCACAGGGAAGCAAGAGAAATGCTGATTTCATCAAGCCCAGTTACATACTCAGAATCTGTACTACTGCGCAAATAGGCATGTCTCTTTAGGCAAAAAACTCATTTCTGACAAAGTTGCCCAAATGCATCTCAGAAGTGTGCAACTTGTTCCCTGAGTTAGAAAACGTCGAGAAACGTTCGTTTCTGCTAGCGCTGTGCTTCTACACATGTATTTGCTGAACGGTGAAAGCGCACAGTAATGCACTTTTCTCCCAGCAAATACACTGTTTCTAAGGAAATGGGAACACACTGAGGAGACACTTGTGGGAGCTACTGTGACTAAAACTGAGCTTCCCTACGCACAGGGAAGCAAGAGAAATGCTGATTTCACCAAGCCCAGTTACATACTCAGAATCTGTACTACTGCGCAAAAAGGCATGACTCTGTAGGCAAAAAACTCATTTCTGACAAAGTTGCCCAAATGCATCTCAGAAGTTTGCAACTTGTTCCCTGAGTTAGAAAACGTCGAGAAACCTTCGTTTCTGCTAGCGCTGTGCTTCTACACATGTATTTGCTGAACGGTGAAAGCGCACAGTAATGTGCACTATTCTCCCAGCAAATACACTATTTCTAAGGAAATGGGAACACACGCAGGAGACACTTGTGCGAGCTACTGTGACTAAAACTGAGCTTCTCTATGCACAGGGAAGCAAGAGAAATGCTGATTTCATCAAGCCCAGTTACATACTCAGAATCTGTACTACTGCGCAAATAGGCATGTCTCTTTAGGCAAAAAAATCATTTCTGACAAAGTTGCCCAAATGCATCTCAGAAGTGTGCAACTTGTTCCCTGAGTTAGAAAACGTCGAGAAACGTTCGTTTCTGCTAGCGCTGTGCTTCTACACATGTATATGATGAACGGTGAAAGCGCACAGTAATGCACTTTTCTTCCAGCAAATACACTGTTTCTAAGGAAATGGGAACACACTGAGGAGACACTTGTGGGAGCTACTGTGACTAAAACTGAGCTCCCTACGCACAGGGAAGCAAGAGAAATGCTGATTTCATCAAGCCCAGTTACATACTCAGAATCTGTACTACTGCGCAAATAGGCATGTCTCTGTAGGCAAAAAACTCATTTCTGACAAAGTTGCCCAAATGCATCTCAGAAATGTGCAACTTGTTCCCTGAGTTAGAAAACGTCGAAAAACGTTCATTTCTGCTAGCGCTGTGCTTCTACACATGTATTTGCTGAACGGTGAGAGAGCACAGTAATGAACTTTTCTCCCAGCACAGACACTGTTTCTAAGGAAATGGGAACACACTGAGGAGACACTTGTGGGAGCTACTGTGACTAAAACTGAGCTTCCCTACGCACAGAGAAGCAAGAGAAATGCTGATTTCATCAAGCCCAGTTACATACTCAGAGTCTGTACTACTGCGCAAATAGGCATGTCTCTGTAGGCAAAACACTCATTTCTGACAAAGTTGCCCAAATGCATCTCAGAAGTGTGCAACTTGTTCCCTGAGTTAGAAAACGTCGAGAAACGTTCGTTTCTGCTAGCGCTGTGCTTCTACACATGTATTTGCTGAACGGTGAAAGAGCACAGTAATGCACTTTTCTCCCAGCAAAGACACTGTTTCTAAGGAAATGGGAACACACTGAGGAGACACTTGTGGGAGCTACAGTGACTAAAACTGAGCTTCCCTATGCACAGGGAAGCAAGAGAAATGCTGATTTCATCAAGCCCAGTTACATACTCAGAATCTGTACTACTGCGCAAATAGGCATGTCTCTGTAGGCAAAAAACTCATTTCTGACAAAGTTGCCCAAATGCATCTCAGAAGTGTGCAACTTGTTCCCTGAGTAAGAAAACGTCGAGAAACGGTCTTTTCTGCTAGCGCTGTGCTTCTACACATGTACTTCCTGAACGGTGAAAGCGCACAGTAATGCACTTTTCTCCCAGCAAAGACACTGTTTCTAAGGAAATGGGAACACACTGAGGAGACACTTGTGGGAGCTACTGTGACTAAAACTGAGCTTCCCTACGCACAGGGAAGCAAGAGAAATGCTGATTTCATCAAGCCCAGTTACATACTCAGAATCTGTACTACTGCGCAAATAGGCATGTCTCTGTAGGCAAAAAACTCATTTCTGACAAAGTTGCCCAAATGCATCTCAGAAGTGTGCAACTTGTTCCCTGAGTTAGAAAACGTCGAGAAACGTTCGTTTCTGCTAGCGCTGTGCTTCTACACATGTATTTGCTGAACGGTGAAAGAGCACAGTAATGCACTTTTCTGCCAGCAAAGACACTGTTTCTAAGGAAATGGGAACACACTGAGGAGACACTTGTGGGAGCTACAGTGACTAAAACTGAGCTTCCCTTTGCACAGGGAAGCAAGAGAAATGCTGATTTCATCAAGCCCACTTACATACTCAGAATCTGTACTACTGCGCAAATAGGCATGTCTCTGTAGGCAAAAAACTCATTTCTGACAAAGTTGCCCAAATGCATCTCAGAAGTTTGCAACTTGTTCCCTGAGTTAGAAAACGTCGAGAAACCTTCGTTTCTGCTAGCGCTGTGCTTCTACACTTGTATTTGCTGAACGGGGAAAGCGCACAGTAATGTGCACTATTCTCCCAGCAAATACACTATTTCTAAGGAAATGGGAACACACGCAGGAGACACTTGTGCGAGCTACTGTGACTAAAACTGAGCTTCCCTATGCACAGGGAAGCAAGAGAAATGCTGATTTCATCAAAACCTGTTACATACTCAAAATCTGTACTACTGCGCAAATAGGCATGTCTCTTTAGGCAAAAAAATCATTTCTGACAAAGTTGCGGAAATGCATCTCAGAAGTGTGCAACTTGTTCCCTGAGTTAGAAAACGTCGAGAAACGTTCGTTTCTGCTGGCGCTGTGCTTCTACACATGTATTTGCTGAACGGTGAAAGCGCACAGTAATGCACTTTTCTCCCAGCAAAGACACTGTTTCTAAGGAAATGGGAACACACTGAGGAGACGCTTGTGGGAGCTACTGTGACTAAAACTGAGCTTCCCTACGCACAGTGAAGCAAGAGAAATGCTGATTTCATCAAGCCCAGTTACATACTCAGAATCTGTACTACTGCGCAAATAGGCATGTCTCTGTAGGCAAAAAACTCATTTCTGACAAAGTTGCCCAAATGCATCTCAGAAGATTGCAACTTGTTCCCTGAGTTAGAAAACGTCGAGAAACCTTCGTTTCTGCTAGCACTGTGCTTCTACACATGTATTTGCTGAACGGTGAAAGCGCACAGTAATGTGCACTATTCTCCCAGCAAATACACTATTTCTAAGGAAATGGGAACACACGCAGGAGACACTTGTGCGAGCTACTGTGACTAAAACTGAGCTTCCCTATGCACAGGGAAGCAAGAGAAATGCTGATTTCATCAAGCGCAGTTACATACTCACAATCTGTACTACTGCGCAAATACGCATGTCTCTTTAGGCAAAAAACTCATTTCTGACAAAGTTGCCCAAATGCATCTCAGAAGTGTGCAACTTGTTCCCTGAGTTAGAAAACGTCGAGAAACGTTCGTTTCTGCTAGCGCTGTGCTTCTACACATGTATTTGCTGAACGGTGAAAGAGCACAGTAATGCACTTTTCTCCCAGCAAAGACACTGTTTCTAAGGAAATGGGAACACACTGAGGAGACACTTGTGGGAGCTACAGTGACTAAAACTGAGCTTCCCTATGCACAGGGAAGCAAGAGAAATGCTGATTTCATCAAGCCCAGTTACATACTCAGAATCTGTACTACTGCGCAAATAGGCATGTCTCTTTAGGCAAAAAACTCATTTCTGACAAAGTTGCCCAAATGCATCTCAGAAGTGTGCAACTTGTTCCCTGAGTTAGAAAACGTCGAGAAACGTTCGTTTCTGCTAGCGCTGTGCTTCTACACATGTATTTGCTGAACGGTGAAAGCGCACAGTAATGCACTTTTCTCCCAGCAAATACACTGTTTCTAAGGAAATGGGAACACACTGAGGAGACACTTGTGGGAGCTACTGTGACTAAAACTGAGCTTCCCTACGCACAGGGAAGCAAGAGAAATGCTGATTTCACCAAGCCCAGTTACATACTCAGAATCTGTACTACTGCGCAAAAAGGCATGACTCTGTAGGCAAAAAACTCATTTCTGACAAAGTTGCCCAAATGCATCTCAGAAGTTTGCAACTTGTTCCCTGAGTTAGAAAACGTCGAGAAACCTTCGTTTCTGCTAGCGCTGTGCTTCTACACATGTATTTGCTGAACGGTGAAAGCGCACAGTAATGTGCACTATTCTCCCAGCAAATACACTATTTCTAAGGAAATGGGAACACACGCAGGAGACACTTGTGCGAGCTACTGTGACTAAAACTGAGCTTCTCTATGCACAGGGAAGCAAGAGAAATGCTGATTTCATCAAGCCCAGTTACATACTCAGAATCTGTACTACTGCGCAAATAGGCATGTCTCTTTAGGCAAAAAAATCATTTCTGACAAAGTTGCCCAAATGCATCTCAGAAGTGTGCAACTTGTTCCCTGAGTTAGAAAACGTCGAGAAACGTTCGTTTCTGCTAGCGCTGTGCTTCTACACATGTATATGCTGAACGGTGAAAGCGCACAGTAATGCACTTTTCTTCCAGCAAATACACTGTTTCTAAGGAAATGGGAACACACTGAGGAGACACTTGTGGGAGCTACTGTGACTAAAACTGAGCTCCCTACGCACAGGGAAGCAAGAGAAATGCTGATTTCATCAAGCCCAGTTACATACTCAGAATCTGTACTACTGCGCAAATAGGCATGTCTCTGTAGGCAAAAAACTCATTTCTGACAAAGTTGCCCAAATGCATCTCAGAAATGTGCAACTTGTTCCCTGAGTTAGAAAACGTCGAGAAACGTTCATTTCTGCTAGCGCTGTGCTTCTACACATGTATTTGCTGAACGGTGAGAGAGCACAGTAATGCACTTTTCTCCCAGCACAGACACTGTTTCTAAGGAAATGGGAACACACTGAGGAGACACTTGTGGGAGCTACTGTGACTAAAACTGAGCTTCCCTACGCACAGAGAAGCAAGAGAAATGCTGATTTCATCAAGCCCAGTTACATACTCAGAGTCTGTACTACTGCGCAAATAGGCATGTCTCTGTAGGCAAAACACTCATTTCTGACAAAGTTGCCCAAATGCATCTCAGAAGTGTGCAACTTGTTCCCTGAGTTAGAAAACGTCGAGAAACGTTCGTTTCTGCTAGCGCTGTGCTTCTACACATGTATTTGCTGAACGGTGAAAGAGCACAGTAATGCACTTTTCTCCCAGCAAAGACACTGTTTCTAAGGAAATGGGAACACACTGAGGAGACACTTGTGGGAGCTACAGTGACTAAAACTGAGCTTCCCTATGCACAGGGAAGCAAGAGAAATGCTGATTTCATCAAGCCCAGTTACATACTCAGAATCTGTACTACTGCGCAAATAGGCATGTCTCTGTAGGCAAAAAACTCATTTCTGACAAAGTTGCCCAAATGCATCTCAGAAGTGTGCAACTTGTTCGCTGAGTAAGAAAACGTCGAGAAACGGTCTTTTCTGCTAGCGCTGTGCTTCTACACATGTACTTCCTGAACGGTGAAAGCGCACAGTAATGCACTTTTCTCCCAGCAAAGACACTGTTTCTAAGGAAATGGGAACACACTGAGGAGACACTTGTGGGAGCTACTGTGACTAAAACTGAGCTTCCCTACGCACAGGGAAGCAAGAGAAATGCTGATTTCATCAAGCCCAGTTACATACTCAGAATCTGTACTACTGCGCAAATAGGCATGTCTCTGTAGGCAAAAAACTCATTTCTGACAAAGTTGCCCAAATGAATCTCAGAAGTGTGCAATTTGTTCCCTGAGTTAGAAAACGTCGAGAAACGTTCGTTTCTGCTAGCGCTGTGCTTCTACACATGTATTTGCTGAACGGTGAAAGAGCACAGTAATGCACTTTTCTCCCAGCATATACACTGTTTCTAAGGAAATGGGAACACACTGAGGAGACACTTGTGGGAGCTACAGTGACTAAAACTGAGCTTCCCTATGCACAGGGAAGCAAGAGAAATGCTGATTTCATCAAGCCCAGTTACATACTCAGAATCTGTACTACTGCGCAAATAGGCATGTTTCAGTAGGCAAAAAACGCATTTCTGACAAAGTTGCCCAAATGCATCTCAGAAGTGTGCAACTTGTTACCTGAGTTAGAAAACGTCGAGAAACGTTCGTTTCTGCTAGCGCTGTGCTTCTACACATGTATTTGCTGAACGGTGAAAGCGCACAGTAATGCACTTTTCTCCCAGCAAATACACTGTTTCTAAGGAAATGGGAACACACTGAGGAGACACTTGTGGGAGCTACTGTGACTAAAACTGAGCTTCCCTACGCACAGGGAAGCAAGAGAAATGCTGATTTCATCAAGCCCAGTTACATACTCAGAATCTGTACTACTGCGCAAATAGGCATGTCTCTGTAGGCAAAAAACTCATTTCTGACAAAGTTGCCCAAATGCATCTCAGAAGTTTGCAACTTGTTCCCTGAGTTAGAAAACGTCGAGAAACCTTCGTTTCTGCTAGCGCTGTGCTTCTACACATGTATTTGCTGAACGGTGAAAGCGCACAGTAATGTGCACTATTCTCCCAGCAAATACACTATTTCTAAGGAAATGGGAACACACGCAGGAGACACTTCTGCGAGCTACTGTGACTAAAACTGAGCTTCCCTATGCACAGGGAAGCAAGAGAAATGCTGATTTCATCAAGCCCAGTTACATACTCACAATCTGTACTACTGCGCAAATAGGCATGGCCCTTTAGGCAAAAAACTCATTTCTGACAAAGTTGGCCAAATGCATCTCAGAAGTGTGCAACTTGTTCCCTGAGTTAGAAAACGTCGAGAAACGGTCGTTTCTGCTAGCGCTGTGCTTCTACACATGTATTTGCTGAACGGTGAAAGAGCACAGTAATGCACTTTTCTCCCAGCAAAGACACTGTTTCTAAGGAAATGGGAACACACTGAGGAGACACTTGTGGGAGCTACTGTGACTAAAACTGAGCTTCCCTACACACAGGGAAGCAAGAGAAATGCTGATTTCATCAAGCCCAGTTACATACTCAGAATCTGTACTACTGCGCAAATAGGCATGTCTCTGTAGGCAAAAAACTCATTTCTGACAAAGTTGCCCAAATGCATCTCAGAAATGTGCAACTTGTTCCCTGAGTTAGAAAACGTCGAGAAACGTTCGTTTCTGCTAGCGCTGTGCTTCTACGCATGTATTTGCTGAACGGTGAAAGCACACAGTAATGCACTTTACTCCCAGCACAGACACTGTTTCTAAGGAAATGGGAACACACTGAGGAGACACTTGTGGGAGCTACTGTGACTAAAACTGAGCTTCCCTACGCACAGGGAAGCAAGAGAAATGCTGATTTCATCAAGCCCAGTTACATACTCAGAATCTGTACTACTGCGCAAATAGGCATGTCTCTGTAGGCAAAAAACTCATTTCTGACAAAGTTGCCCAAATGCATCTCAGAAGTGTGCAACTTGTTCCCTAAGTTAGAAAACGTCGAGAAACGGTCTTTTCTGCTAGCGCTGTGCTTCTACACATGTACTTGCTGAACGGTGAAAGCACACAGTAATGCACTTTTCTCCCAGCATATACACTGTTTCTAAGGAAATGGGAACACACTGAGGAGACACTTGTGGGAGCTACTGTGACTAAAACTGAGCTTCCCTACGCACAGGGAAGCAAGAGAAATGCTGATTTCATCAAGCCCAGTTACATACTCAGAATCTGTACTACTGCGCAAATAGGCATGTCTCTGTATTCAAAAAACTCATTTCTGACAAAGTTGCCCAAATGCATCTCAGAAGTGTGCAACTTGTTCCCTGAGTTAGAAAACGTCGAGAAACGGTCGTTTCTGCTAGCGCTGTGCTTCTACACATGTATTTGCTGAACGGTGAAAGAGCACAGTAATGCACTTTTCTCCCAGCAAAGACACAGTTTCTAAGGAAATGGGAATAAACTGAGGAGACACTTTTGGGAGCTACTGTGACTAAAACTGAGCTTCCCTACGCACAGGAAAGCCAGAGAAATGCTGATTTCATCAAGCCCAGTTACATACTCAGAATCTGTACTACTGCGCAAATAGGCATGTCTCTGTAGGCAAAAAACTCATTTCTGACAAAGTTGCCCAAATGCATCTCAGAAGTGTGCAACTTGTTCCCTGAGTTAGAAAACGTCGAGAAACGTTCGTTTCTGCTAGCGCTGTGCTTCTACACATGTATTTGCTGAACGGTGAGAGAGCACAGTAATGCACTTTTCTCCCAGCAAAGACAGTTTCTAAGGAAATGGGAACACACTGAGGAGACACTTGTGGGAGCTACTGTGACTAAAACTGAGCTTCCCTACGCACAGAGAAGCAAGAGAAATGCTGATTTCATCAAGCCCAGTTACATACTCAGAATCTGTACTACTGCGCAAATAGGCATGTCTCTGTAAGCAAAAAACTCATTTCTGACAAAGTTGCCCAAATGCATCTCAGAAGTGCGCAACTTGTTCCCTGAGTTAGAAAACGTCGAGAAACGGTCTTTTCTGCTAGCGCTGTGCTTATACACATGTACTTGCTGAACGGTGAAAGCGCACAGTAATGCACTTTTCTCCCAGCATATACACTGTTTCTAAGGAAATGGGAACACACTGAGGAGACACTTGTGGGAGCTACTGTGACTAAAACTGAGCTTCCCTACGCACAGGGAAGCAAGAGAAATGCTGATTTCATCAAGCCCAGTTACATACTCAGAATCTGTACTACTGCGCAAATAGGCATGTCTCTGTAGGCAAAAAACTCATTTCTGACAAAGTTGCCCAAATGCATCTCAGAAGTGTGCAATTTGTTCCCTGAGTTAGAAAACGTCGAGAAACGTTCGTTTCTGCTAGCGCTGTGCTTCTACACATGTATTTGCTGAACGGTGAAAGAGCACAGTAATGCACTTTTCTCCCAGCAAAGACACTGTTTCTAAGGAAATGGGAACACACTGAGGAGACACTTGTGGGAGCTACTGTGACTAAAACTGAGCTTCCCTACGCACAGGGAAGCAAGAGAAATGCTGATTTCATCAAGCCCAGTTACATACTCAGAGTTTGTACTACTGCGCAAATAGGCATGTCTCTGTAGGCAAAAAACTCATTTCTGACAAAGTTGCCCAAATGCATCTCAGAAGTGTGCAACTTGTTCCCTGAGTTAGAAAACGTTGAGAAACGTTCGTTTCTGCTAGCGCTGTGCTTCTACACATGTATTTGCTGAACGGTGAAAGAGCACAGTAATGCACTTTTCTCCCAGCAAAGACACTGTTTCTAAGGAAATGGGAACACACTGAGGAGACACTTGTGGGAGCTACTGTGACTAAAACTGAGCTTCCCTACGCACAGGGAAGGAAGAGAAATGCTGATTTCATCAAGCCCAGTTACATACTCAGAATCTGTACTACTGCGCAAATAGGCATGTCTCTGTATTCAAAAAACTCATTTCTGACAAAGTTGCCCAAATGCATCTCAGAAGTGTGCAACTTGTTCCCTGAGTTAGAAAACGTCGAGAAACGTTCGTTTCTGCTAGCGCTGTGCTTCTACACATGTATTTGCTGAACGGTGAGAGAGCACAGTAATGCACTTTTCTCCCAGCAAAGACACTGTTTCTAAGGAAATGGGAACACACTGAGGAGACACTTGTGGTAGCTACTGTGACTAAAACTGAGCTTCCCTACGCACAGAGAAGCAAGAGAAATGCTGATTTCATCAAGCCCAGTTACATACTCAGAATCTGTACTACTGCGCAAATAGGCATGTCTCTGTAGGCAAAAAACTCATTTCTGACAAAGTTGCCCAAATGCATCTCAGAAGTGTGCAACTTGTTCCCTGAGTTAGAAAACGTCGAGAAACGGTCGTTTCTGCTAGCGCTGTGCTTCTACACATGTACTTGCTGAACGGTGAAAGCACACAGTAATGCACTTTTCTCCCAGCATATACACTGTTCCTAAGGAAATGGGAACACACTGAGGAGACACTTGTGGGAGCTACTGTGACTAAAACTGAGCTTCCCTACGCACAGGGAAGCAAGAGAAATGCTGATTTCATCAAGCCCAGTTACATACTCAGAGTCTGTACTACTGCGCAAATAGGCATGTCTTTGTAGGCAAAAAACTCATTTCTGACAAATTTGCCCAAATGCATCTCAGAAGTGTGCAACTTGTTCCCTGATTTAGAAAACGTCGAGTAACGGTCGTTTCTGCTAGCGCTGTGCTTCTACACATGTATTTGCTGAACGGTGAAAGCGCACAGTAATGCACTTTTCTCCCAGCAAATACACTGTTTGTAAGGAAATGGGAACACACTGAGGAGACACTTGTGGGAGCTACTGTGACTAAAACTGAGCTTCCCTACGCACCGGGAAGCAAGAGAAATGCTGATTTCATCAAGCCCAGTTACATACTCAGAATCTGTACTACTGCGCAAATAGGCATGTCTCTGTAGGCAAAAAACTCATTTCTGACAAAGTTGCCCAAATGCATCTCAGAAGTGTGCAACTTGTTCCCTGAGTTAGAAAACGTCGAGAAACGGTCTTTTCTGCTAGCGCTGTGCTTCTACACATGCATTTGCTGAACGGTGACAGCGCACAGAAATGCACTTTTCTCCCAGCAAATACACTGTTTCTAAGGAAATGGGAACACACTGAGGCGACACTTTTGGGAGCTACTGTGACTAAAACTGAGCTTCCCTACGCACAGGGAAGCAAGAGAAATGCTGATTTCATCAAGTCCAGTTACATACTCAGAGTCTGTACTGCTGCGCAAATAGGCATGTCTCTGTAGGCAAAAAACTCATTTCTGACAAAGTTGCCCAAATGCATCTCAGAAGTGTGCAACTTGTTCCCTGAGTTAGAAAACGTCGAGAAACGTTCGTTTCTGCTAGCGCTGTGCTTCTACACATGTATTTGCTGAACGGTGAAAGAGCACAGTAATGCACTTTTCTCCCAGCAAAGACACTGTTTCAAAGGAAATGGGAACACACTGAGGAGACACTTGTGGGAGCTACTGTGACTAAAACTGAGCTTCCCTACGCACAGGGAAGCAAGAGAAATGCTGATTTCATCAAGCCCAGTTACATACTCAGAGTCTGTACTACTGCGCAAATAGGCATGTCTCTGTAGGCAAAAAACTCATTTCTGACAAAGTTGCCCAAATGCATCTCAGAAGTGTGCAACTTGTTCCCTGAGTTAGAAAACGTCGAGAAACGTTCGTTTCTGCTAGCGCTGTGCTTCTACACATGTATTTGCTGAACGGTGAAAGAGCACAGTAATGCACTTTTCTCCCAGCAAAGACACTGTTTCTAAGGAAATGGGAACACACTGAGGAGACACTTGTGGGAGCTACTGTGACTAAAACTGAGCTTCCCTACGCACAGGGAAGCAAGAGAAATGCTGATTTCATCAAGCCCAGTTACATACTCAGAGTCTGTACTACTGCGCAAATAGGCATGTCTCTGTAGGCAAAAAACTCATTTCTGACAAAGTTGCCCAAATGCACCTCAGAAGTGTGCAACTTGTTCCCTGAGTTAGAAAACGTCGAGAAACGTTCGTTTCTGCTAGCGCTGTGCTTCTACACATGTATTTGCTGAACGGTGAAAGAGCACAGTAATGCACTTTTCTCCCAGCATATCCACTGTTTCTAAGGAAATGGGAACACACTGAGGAGACACTTGTGGGAGCTACTGTGACTAAAACTGAGCTTCCCTACGCACAGGGAAGCAAGAGAAATGCTGATTTCATCAAGCCCAGTTACATACTCAGAATCTGTACTACTGCGCAAATAGGCATGTCTCTGTAGGCAAAAAACTCATTTCTGAAAAAGTTGCCCAAATGCATCTCAGAAGTGTGCAACTTGTTCCCTGAGTTAGAAAACGTCGAGAAACGTTCGTTTCTGCTAGCGCTGTGCTTCTACACATGTATTTGCTGAACGGTGAGAGAGCACAGTAATGCACTTTTCTCCCAGCAAAGACACTGTTTCTAAGGAAATGGGAACACACTGAGGAGACACTTGTGGTAGCTACTGTGACTAAAACTGAGCTTCCCTACGCACAGAGAAGCAAGAGAAATGCTGATTTCATCAAGCCCAGTTACATACTCAGAATCTGTACTACTGCGCAAATAGGCATGTCTCTGTAGGCAAAAAACTCATTTCTGACAAAGTTGCCCAAATGCATCTCAGAAGTGTGCAACTTGTTCCCTGAGTTAGAAAACGTCGAGAAACGTTCGTTTCTGCTAGCGCTGTGCTTCTACACATGTATTTGCTGAACGGTGAAAGCGCACAGTAATGCACTTTTCTCCCAGCATATACACTGTTTCTAAGGAAATGGGAACACACTGAGGAGACACTTGTGGGAGCTACTGTGACTAAAACTGAGCTTCCCTACGCACAGGGAAGCAAGAGAAATGCTGATTTCATCAAGCCCAGTTACATACTCAGAATCTGTACTACTGCGCAAATAGGCATGTCTCTGTAGGCAAAAAACTCATTTCTGACAAAGTTGCCCAAATGCATCTCAGAAGTGTGCAACTTGTTCCCTGAGTTAGAAAACGTCGAGAAACGTTCGTTTCTGCTAGCGCTGTGCTTCTACACATGTATTTGCTGAACGGTGAAAGAGCACAGTAATGCACTTTTCTCCCAGCAAAGACACTGTTTCTAAGGAAATGGGAACACACTGAGGAGACACTTGTGGGAGCTACTGTGACTAAAACTGAGCTTCCCTACGCACAGGGAAGCAAGAGAAATGCTGATTTCATCAAGCCCAGTTACATACTCAGAGTCTGTACTACTGCGCAAATAGGCATGTCTCTGTAGGCAAAAAACTCATTTCTGACAAAGTTGCCCAAATGCATCTCAGAAGTGTGCAACTTGTTCCCTGAGTTAGAAAACGTCGAGAAACGTTCGTTTCTGCTAGCGCTGTGCTTCTACACATGTATTTGCTGAACGGTGAAAGAGCACAGTAATGCACTTTTCTCCCAGCAAAGACACTGTTTCTAAGGAAATGGGAACACACTGAGGAGACACTTGTGGGAGCTACTGTGACTAAAACTGAGCTTCCCTACGCACAGGGAAGCAAGAGAAATGCTGATTTCATCAAGCCCAGTTACATACTCAGAGTCTGTACTACTGCGCAAATAGGCATGTCTCTGTAGGCAAAAAACTCATTTCTGACAAAGTTGCCCAAATGCACCTCAGAAGTGTGCAACTTGTTCCCTGAGTTAGAAAACGTCGAGAAACGTTCGTTTCTGCTAGCGCTGTGCTTCTACACATGTATTTGCTGAACGGTGAAAGAGCACAGTAATGCACTTTTCTCCCAGCATATCCACTGTTTCTAAGGAAATGGGAACACACTGAGGAGACACTTGTGGGAGCTACTGTGACTAAAACTGAGCTTCCCTATGCACAGGGAAGCAAGAGAAATGCTGATTTCATCAAGCCCAGTTACATACTCAGAATCTGTACTACTGCGCAAATAGGCATGTCTCTGTAGGCAAAAAACTCATTTCTGAAAAAGTTGCCCAAATGCATCTCAGAAGCGTGCAACTTGTTCCCTGAGTTAGAAAACGTCGAGAAACGTTCGTTTCTGCTAGCGCTGTGCTTCTACACATGTATTTGCTGAACGGTGAGAGAGCACAGTAATGCACTTTTCTCCCAGCAAAGACACTGTTTCTAAGGAAATGGGAACACACTGAGGAGACACTTGTGGTAGCTACTGTGACTAAAACTGAGCTTCCCTACGCACAGAGAAGCAAGAGAAATGCTGATTTCATCAAGCCCAGTTACATACTCAGAATCTGTACTACTGCGCAAATAGGCATGTCTCTGTAGGCAAAAAACTCATTTCTGACAAAGTTGCCCAAATGCATCTCAGAAGTGTGCAACTTGTTCCCTGAGTTAGAAAACGTTGAGAAACGTTCGTTTCTGCTAGCGCTGTGCTTCTACACATGTATTTGCTGAACGGTGAAAGCGCACAGTAATGCACTTTTCTCCCAGCATATACACTGTTTCTAAGGAAATGGGAACACACTGAGGAGACACTTGTGGGAGCTACTGTGACTAAAACTGAGCTTCCCTACGCACAGGGAAGCAAGAGAAATGCTGATTTCATCAAGCCCAGTTACATACTCAGACTCTGTACTACTGCGCAAATAGGCATGTCTCTGTAGGCAAAAAACTCATTTCTGACAAAGTTGCCCAAATGCATCTCAGAAGTGTGCAACTTGTTCCCTGAGTTAGAAAACGTCGAGAAACGTTCGTTTCTGCTACCGCTGTGCTTCTACACATGTTTTTGCTGAACGGTGAAAGAGCACAGTAATGCACTTTTCTCCCAGCAAAGACACTGTTTCTAAGGAAATGGGAACACACTGAGGAGACACTTGTGGGAGCTACTGTGACTAAAACTGAGCTTCCCTACGCACAGGGAAGCAAGAGAAATGCTGATTTCATCAAGCCCAGTTACATACTCAGAGTCTGTACTACTGCGCAAATAGGCATGTCTTTGTAGGCAAAAAACTCATTTCTGACAAATTTGCCCAAATGCATCTCAGAAGTGTGCAACTTGTTCCCTGATTTAGAAAACGTCGAGTAACGGTCGTTTCTGCTAGCGCTGTGCTTCTACACATGTATTTGCTGAACGGTGAAAGCGCACAGTAATGCACTTTTCTCCCAGCAAATACACTGTTTGTAAGGAAATGGGAACACACTGAGGAGACACTTGTGGGAGCTACTGTGACTAAAACTGAGCTTCCCTACGCACCGGGAAGCAAGAGAAATGCTGATTTCATCAAGCCCAGTTACATACTCAGAATCTGTACTACTGCGCAAATAGGCATGTCTCTGTAGGCAAAAAACTCATTTCTGACAAAGTTGCCCAAATGCATCTCAGAAGTGTGCAACTTGTTCCCTGAGTTAGAAAACGTCGAGAAACGGTCTTTTCTGCTAGCGCTGTGCTTCTACACATGCATTTGCTGAACGGTGACAGCGCACAGAAATGCACTTTTCTCCCAGCAAATACACTGTTTCTAAGGAAATGGGAACACACTGAGGCGACACTTTTGGGAGCTACTGTGACTAAAACTGAGCTTCCCTACGCACAGGGAAGCAAGAGAAATGCTGATTTCATCAAGTCCAGTTACATACTCAGAGTCTGTACTGCTGCGCAAATAGGCATGTCTCTGTAGGCAAAAAACTCATTTCTGACAAAGTTGCCCAAATGCATCTCAGAAGTGTGCAACTTGTTCCCTGAGTTAGAAAACGTCGAGAAACGTTCGTTTCTGCTAGCGCTGTGCTTCTACACATGTATTTGCTGAACGGTGAAAGAGCACAGTAATGCACTTTTCTCCCAGCAAAGACACTGTTTCAAAGGAAATGGGAACACACTGAGGAGACACTTGTGGGAGCTACTGTGACTAAAACTGAGCTTCCCTACGCACAGGGAAGCAAGAGAAATGCTGATTTCATCAAGCCCAGTTACATACTCAGAGTCTGTACTACTGCGCAAATAGGCATGTCTCTGTAGGCAAAAAACTCATTTCTGACAAAGTTGCCCAAATGCATCTCAGAAGTGTGCAACTTGTTCCCTGAGTTAGAAAACGTCGAGAAACGTTCGTTTCTGCTAGCGCTGTGCTTCTACACATGTATTTGCTGAACGGTGAAAGAGCACAGTAATGCACTTTTCTCCCAGCAAAGACACTGTTTCTAAGGAAATGGGAACACACTGAGGAGACACTTGTGGGAGCTACTGTGACTAAAACTGAGCTTCCCTACGCACAGGGAAGCAAGAGAAATGCTGATTTCATCAAGCCCAGTTACATACTCAGAGTCTGTACTACTGCGCAAATAGGCATGTCTCTGTAGGCAAAAAACTCATTTCTGACAAAGTTGCCCAAATGCACCTCAGAAGTGTGCAACTTGTTCCCTGAGTTAGAAAACGTCGAGAAACGTTCGTTTCTGCTAGCGCTGTGCTTCTACACATGTATTTGCTGAACGGTGAAAGAGCACAGTAATGCACTTTTCTCCCAGCATATCCACTGTTTCTAAGGAAATGGGAACACACTGAGGAGACACTTGTGGGAGCTACTGTGACTAAAACTGAGCTTCCCTACGCACAGGGAAGCAAGAGAAATGCTGATTTCATCAAGCCCAGTTACATACTCAGAATCTGTACTACTGCGCAAATAGGCATGTCTCTGTAGGCAAAAAACTCATTTCTGAAAAAGTTGCCCAAATGCATCTCAGAAGTGTGCAACTTGTTCCCTGAGTTAGAAAACGTCGAGAAACGTTCGTTTCTGCTAGCGCTGTGCTTCTACACATGTATTTGCTGAACGGTGAGAGAGCACAGTAATGCACTTTTCTCCCAGCAAAGACACTGTTTCTAAGGAAATGGGAACACACTGAGGAGACACTTGTGGTAGCTACTGTGACTAAAACTGAGCTTCCCTACGCACAGAGAAGCAAGAGAAATGCTGATTTCATCAAGCCCAGTTACATACTCAGAATCTGTACTACTGCGCAAATAGGCATGTCTCTGTAGGCAAAAAACTCATTTCTGACAAAGTTGCCCAAATGCATCTCAGAAGTGTGCAACTTGTTCCCTGAGTTAGAAAACGTCGAGAAACGTTCGTTTCTGCTAGCGCTGTGCTTCTACACATGTATTTGCTGAACGGTGAAAGCGCACAGTAATGCACTTTTCTCCCAGCATATACACTGTTTCTAAGGAAATGGGAACACACTGAGGAGACACTTGTGGGAGCTACTGTGACTAAAACTGAGCTTCCCTACGCACAGGGAAGCAAGAGAAATGCTGATTTCATCAAGCCCAGTTACATACTCAGAATCTGTACTACTGCGCAAATAGGCATGTCTCTGTAGGCAAAAAACTCATTTCTGACAAAGTTGCCCAAATGCATCTCAGAAGTGTGCAACTTGTTCCCTGAGTTAGAAAACGTCGAGAAACGTTCGTTTCTGCTAGCGCTGTGCTTCTACACATGTATTTGCTGAACGGTGAAAGAGCACAGTAATGCACTTTTCTCCCAGCAAAGACACTGTTTCTAAGGAAATGGGAACACACTGAGGAGACACTTGTGGGAGCTACTGTGACTAAAACTGAGCTTCCCTACGCACAGGGAAGCAAGAGAAATGCTGATTTCATCAAGCCCAGTTACATACTCAGAGTCTGTACTACTGCGCAAATAGGCATGTCTCTGTAGGCAAAAAACTCATTTCTGACAAAGTTGCCCAAATGCATCTCAGAAGTGTGCAACTTGTTCCCTGAGTTAGAAAACGTCGAGAAACGTTCGTTTCTGCTAGCGCTGTGCTTCTACACATGTATTTGCTGAACGGTGAAAGAGCACAGTAATGCACTTTTCTCCCAGCAAAGACACTGTTTCTAAGGAAATGGGAACACACTGAGGAGACACTTGTGGGAGCTACTGTGACTAAAACTGAGCTTCCCTACGCACAGGGAAGCAAGAGAAATGCTGATTTCATCAAGCCCAGTTACATACTCAGAGTCTGTACTACTGCGCAAATAGGCATGTCTCTGTAGGCAAAAAACTCATTTCTGACAAAGTTGCCCAAATGCACCTCAGAAGTGTGCAACTTGTTCCCTGAGTTAGAAAACGTCGAGAAACGTTCGTTTCTGCTAGCGCTGTGCTTCTACACATGTATTTGCTGAACGGTGAAAGAGCACAGTAATGCACTTTTCTCCCAGCATATCCACTGTTTCTAAGGAAATGGGAACACACTGAGGAGACACTTGTGGGAGCTACTGTGACTAAAACTGAGCTTCCCTATGCACAGGGAAGCAAGAGAAATGCTGATTTCATCAAGCCCAGTTACATACTCAGAATCTGTACTACTGCGCAAATAGGCATGTCTCTGTAGGCAAAAAACTCATTTCTGAAAAAGTTGCCCAAATGCATCTCAGAAGCGTGCAACTTGTTCCCTGAGTTAGAAAACGTCGAGAAACGTTCGTTTCTGCTAGCGCTGTGCTTCTACACATGTATTTGCTGAACGGTGAGAGAGCACAGTAATGCACTTTTCTCCCAGCAAAGACACTGTTTCTAAGGAAATGGGAACACACTGAGGAGACACTTGTGGTAGCTACTGTGACTAAAACTGAGCTTCCCTACGCACAGAGAAGCAAGAGAAATGCTGATTTCATCAAGCCCAGTTACATACTCAGAATCTGTACTACTGCGCAAATAGGCATGTCTCTGTAGGCAAAAAACTCATTTCTGACAAAGTTGCCCAAATGCATCTCAGAAGTGTGCAACTTGTTCCCTGAGTTAGAAAACGTTGAGAAACGTTCGTTTCTGCTAGCGCTGTGCTTCTACACATGTATTTGCTGAACGGTGAAAGCGCACAGTAATGCACTTTTCTCCCAGCATATACACTGTTTCTAAGGAAATGGGAACACACTGAGGAGACACTTGTGGGAGCTACTGTGACTAAAACTGAGCTTCCCTACGCACAGGGAAGCAAGAGAAATGCTGATTTCATCAAGCCCAGTTACATACTCAGACTCTGTACTACTGCGCAAATAGGCATGTCTCTGTAGGCAAAAAACTCATTTCTGACAAAGTTGCCCAAATGCATCTCAGAAGTGTGCAACTTGTTCCCTGAGTTAGAAAACGTCGAGAAACGTTCGTTTCTGCTACCGCTGTGCTTCTACACATGTTTTTGCTGAACGGTGAAAGAGCACAGTAATGCACTTTTCTCCCAGCAAAGACACTGTTTCTAAGGAAATGGGAACACACTGAGGAGACACTTGTGGGAGCTACTGTGACTAAAACTGAGCTTCCCTACGCACAGGGAAGCAAGAGAAATGCTGATTTCATCAAGCCCAGTTACATACTCAGAGTCTGTACTACTGCGCAAATAGGCATGTCTCTGTAGGCAAAAAACTCATTTCTGACAAAGTTGCCCAAATGCATCTCAGAAGTGTGCAACTTGTTCCCTGAGTTAGAAAACGTCGAGAAACGTTCGTTTCTGCTAGCGCTGTGCTTCTACACATGTATTTGCTGAACGGTGAAAGAGCACAGTAATGCACTTTTCTCCCAGCAAAGACACTGTTTCTAAGGAAATGGGAACACACTGAGGAGACACTTGTGGGAGCTACTGTGACTAAAACTGAGCTTCCCTACGCACAGGGAAGCAAGAGAAATGCTGATTTCATCAAGCCCAGTTACATACTCAGAATCTGTACTACTGCGCAAATAGGCATGTCTCTGTAGGCAAAAAACTCATTTCTGAAAAAGTTGCCCAAATGCATCTCAGAAGTGTGCAACTTGTTCCCTGAGTTAGAAAACGTCGAGAAACGTTCGTTTCTGCTAGCGCTGTGCTTCTACACATGTATTTGCTGAACGGTGAGAGAGCACAGTAATGCACTTTTCTCCCAGCAAAGACACTGTTTCTAAGGAAATGGGAACACACTGAGGAGACACTTGTGGTAGCTACTGTGACTAAAACTGAGCTTCCCTACGCACAGAGAAGCAAGAGAAATGCTGATTTCATCAAGCCCAGTTACATACTCAGAATCTGTACTACTGCGCAAATAGGCATGTCTCTGTAGGCAAAAAACTCATTTCTGACAAAGTTGCCCAAATGCATCTCAGAAGTGTGCAACTTGTTCCCTGAGTTAGAAAACGTCGAGAAACGGTCGTTTCTGCTAGCGCTGTGCTTCTACACATGTACTTGCTGAACGGTGAAAGCGCACAGTAATGCACTTTTCTCCCAGCATATACACTGTTCCTAAGGAAATGGGAACACACTGAGGAGACACTTGTGGGAGCTACTGTGACTAAAACTGAGCTTCCCTACGCACAGGGAAGCAAGAGAAATGCTGATTTCATCAAGCCCAGTTACATACTCAGAGTCTGTACTACTGTGCAAATAGGCATGTCTTTGTAGGCAAAAAACTCATTTCTGACAAAGTTGCCCAAATGCATCTCAGAAGTGTGCAACTTGTTCCCTGATTTAGAAAACGTCGAGTAACGGTCGTTTCTGCTAGCGCTATGCTTCTACACATGTATTTGCTGAACGGTGAAAGCGCACAGTAATGCAATTTTCTCCCAGCAAATACACTGTTTGTAAGGAAATGGGAACACACTGAGGAGACACTTGTGGGAGCTACTGTGACTAAAACTGAGCTTCCCTACGCACCGGGAAGCAAGAGAAATGCTGATTTCATCAAGCCCAGTTACATACTCAGAATCTGTACTACTGCGCAAATAGGCATGTCTCTGTAGGCAAAAAACTCATTTCTGACAAAGTTGCCCAAATGCATCTCAGAAGTGTGCAACTTGTTCCCTGAGTTAGAAAACGTCGAGAAACGGTCTTTTCTGCTAGCGCTGTGCTTCTACACATGCATTTGCTGAACGGTGACAGCGCACAGAAATGCACTTTTCTCCCAGCAAATACACTGTTTCTAAGGAAATGGGAACACACTGAGGCGACACTTGTGGGAGCTACTGTGACTAAAACTGAGCTTCCCTACGCACAGGGAAGCAAGAGAAATGCTGATTTCATCAAGTCCAGTTACATACTCAGAGTCTGTACTGCTGCGCGAATAGGCATGTCTCTGTAGGCAAAAAACTCATTTCTGACAAAGTTGCCCAAATGCATCTCAGAAGTGTGCAACTTGTTCCCTGAGTTAGAAAACGTCGAGTAACGGTCGTTTCTGCTAGCGCTGTGCTTCTACACATGTATTTGCTGAACGGTGAAAGCGCACAGTAATGCACTTTTCTCCCAGCAAATACACTGCTTCTAAGGAAATGGGAACACACTGAGGAGACACTTGTGGGAGCTACTGTGACTAAAACTGAGCTTCCCTACGCACCGGGAAGCAAGAGAAATGCTGATTTCATCAAGCCCAGTTACATACTCAGAATCTGTACTACTGCGCAAATAGGCATGTCTCTGTAGGCAAAAAACTCATTTCTGACAAAGTTGCCCAAATGCATCTCAGAAGTGTGCAACTTGTTCCCTGAGTTAGAAAACGTCGAGAAACGGTCTTTTCTGCTAGCGCTGTGCTTCTACACATGCATTTGCTGAACGGTGACAGCGCACAGAAATGCACTTTTCTCCCAGCAAATACACTGTTTCTAAGGAAATGGGAACACACTGAGGAGACACTTGTGGGAGCTACTGTGACTAAAACTGAGCTTCCCTACGCACAGGGAAGCAAGAGAAATGCTGATTTCATCAAGTCCAGTTACATACTCAGAGTCTGTACTGCTGCGCAAATAGGCATGTCTCTGTAGGCAAAAAACTCATTTCTGAAAAAGTTGCCCAAATGCATCTCAGAAGTGTGCAACTTGTTCTCTGAGTTAGAAAACGTCGAGAAACGTTCGTTTCTGCTAGCGCTGTGCTTCTACACATGTATTTGCTGAACGGTGAGAGAGCACAGTAATGCACTTTTCTCACAGCAAAGACACTGTTTCTAAGGAAATGGGAACACACTGAGGAGACACTTGTGGTAGCTACTGTGACTAAAACTGAGCTTCCCTACGCACAGAGAAGCAAGAGAAATGCTGATTTCATCAAGCCCAGTTACATACTCAGAATCTGTACTACTGCGCAAATAGGCATGTCTCTGTAGGCAAAAAACTCATTTCTGACAAAGTTGCCCAAATGCATCTCAGAAGTGTGCAACTTGTTCCCTGAGTTAGAAAACGTCGAGAAACGGTCGTTTCTGCTAGCGCTGTGCTTCTACACATGTACTTGCTGAACGGTGAAAGCGCACAGTAATGCACTTTTCTCCCATCATATACACTGTTCCTAACGAAATGGGAACACACTGAGGAGACACTTGTGGGAGCTACTGTGACTAAAACTGAGCTTCCCTACGCACAGGGAAGCAAGAGAAATGCTGATTTCATCAAGCCCAGTTACATACTCAGAGTCTGTACTACTGCGCAAATAGGCATGTCTCTGTAGGCAAAAAACTCATTTCTGACAAAGTTGCCCAAATGCATCTCAGAAGTGTGCAACTTGTTCCCTGAGTTAGAAAACGTCGAGTAACGGTCGTTTCTGCTGGCGCTGTGCTTCTACACATGTATTTGCTGAACGGTGAAAGCGCACAGTAATGCACTTTTCTCCCAGCAAATACACTGCTTCTAAGGAAATGGGAACACACTGAGGAGACACTTGTGGGAGCTACTGTGACTAAAACTGAGCTTCCCTACGCACCGGGAAGCAAGAGAAATGCTGATTTCATCAAGCCCAGTTACATACTCAGAATCTTTACTACTGCGCAAATAGGCATGTCTCTGTAGGCAAAAAACTCATTTCTGACAAAGTTGCCCAAATGCATCTCAGAAGTGTGCAACTTGTTCCCTGAGTTAGAAAACGTCGAGAAACGGTCTTTTCTGCTAGCGCTGTGCTTCTACACATGCATTTGCTGAACGGTGACAGCGCACAGAAATGCACTTTTTTCCCAGCAAATACACTGTTTCTAAGGAAATGGGAACACACTGAGGAGACACTTGTGGGAGCTACTGTGACTAAAACTGAGCTTCCATACCCACAGGGAAGCAAGAGAAATGCTGATTTCATCAAGTCCAGTTACATACTCAGAGTCTGTACTGCTGCGCAAATAGGCATGTCTCTGTAGGCAAAAAACTCATTTCTGACAAAGTTGCCCAAATGCATCTCAGAAGTGTGCAACTTGTTACCTGAGTTAGAAAACGTCGAGAAACGGTCTTTTCTGCTAGCGCTGTGCTTCTACACATGTACTTGCTGAACGGTGAAAGCACACAGTAATGCACTTTTCTCCCAGCATATACACTGTTTGTACGGAAATGGGAACACACTGAGGAGACACTTGTGGGAGCTACTGTGACTAAAACTGAGCTTCCCTACGCACAGGGAAGCAAGAGAAATGCTGATTTCATCAAGCCCATTTACATACTCAGAGTCTGTACTACTGCGCAAATAGGCATGTCTCTGTAGGCAAAAAACTCATTTCTGACAAAGTTGCCCAAATGCATCTCAGAAGTTTGCAACTTGTTTCCTGAGTTAGAAAACGTCGAGTAACGGTCGTTTCTGCGAGCACTGTGCTTCTACACATGTATTTGCTGAACGGTGAAAGCGCACAGTAATGCACTTTTCTCCCAGCAAAGACTCTGTTTCTAAGGAAATGGGAACACACTGAGGAGACACTTGTGGGAGCTACTGTGACTAAAACTGAGCTTCCCTACGCACAGGGAAGCAAGAGAAATGCTGATTTCATCAAGCCCAGTTACATACTCAGAATCTGTACTACTGCGCAAATAGGCATGTCTCTGTAGGCAAAAAACTCATTATTGACAAAGTTGCCCAAATGCATCTCAGAAGTGTGCAACTTGTTCCCTGAGTTAGAAAACGTCGAGAAACGGTCTTTTCTGCTAGCGCTGTGCTTCTACACATGTATTTGTTGAACGGTGAAAGCGCACAGTAATGCACTTTTCTCCCAGCAAATACACTGTTTCTAAGGAAGTGGGAACACACTGAGGATACACTTGTGGGAGCTACTGGGACTAAAACTGAGCTTCCCTACGCCCAGGGAAGCAAGAGAAATGCTGATTTCATCAAGCCCAGTTACATACTCAGAATCTGTACTACTGCGCAAATAGGCATGTCTCTTTAGGCAAAAAACTCATTTCTGACAAAGTTGCCCAAATGCATCTCAGAAGTGTGCAACTTGTTCCCTGAGTTAGAAAACGTCGAGTAACGGTCGTTTCTGCTAGCGCTGTCCTTCTACACATGTATTTGCTGAACGGTGAAAGCGCACAGTAATGCACTTTTCTCCCAGCAAATACACTGCTTCTAAGGAAATGGGAACACACTGAGGAGACACTTGTGGGAGCTACTGTGACTAAAACTGAGCTTCCCTATGCCCAGGGAAACAGGAGAAATGCTGATTTCATCAAGCCCAGTTACATACTCAGAATCTGTACTACTGCGCAAATAGGCATGTCTCTTTAGGCAAAAAACTCATTTCTGACAAAGTTGCCCAAATGCATCTCAGAAGTGTGCAACTTGTTCCCTGAGTTAGAAAATGTCGAGAAACGGTCTTTTCTGCTAGCGATGTGCTTCTACACATGTACTTGCTGAACGGTGAAAGCGCACAGTAATGCAGTTTTCTCCCAGCATATACACTGTTTCTAAGGAAATGGGAACACACTGAGGATACACTTGTGGGAGCTACTGTGACTAAAATTGAGCTTCCCTACGCACAGGGAAGCAAGAGAAATTCTGATTTCATCAAGCCCAGTTACATACTCAGAATCTGTACTACTGCGCAAATAGGCATGTCTCTTTAGGCAAAAAACTCATTTCTGACAAAGTTGCCCAAATGCATCTCAGAAGTGTGCAACTTGTTCCCTGAGTTAGAAAACGTCGAGAAACGGTCTTTTCTGCTAGCGCTGTGCTTCTACACATGCATTTGCTGAACGGTGAAAGCACACAGTAATGCACTTTTCTCCCAGCAAATACACTGTTTGTAAGGAAATGGGAACACACTGAGGAGACACTTGTGGGAGCTACTGTGACTAAAACTGAGCTTCCCTACGCCCAGGGAAGCAAGAGAAATGCTGATTTCATCAAGCCCAGTTACATACTCAGAATCTGTATTACTGCGCAAATAGGCATGTCTCTTTAGGCAAAAAACTCATTTCTGACAAAGTTGCCCAAATGCATCTCAGAAGTGTGCAACATGTTCCCTGAGTTAGAAAACGTCGAGAAACGGTCGTTTCTGCTAGCGCTGTGCTTCTACACAGGTATTTGCTGAACGGTGAAAGCGCACAGTAATGCACTTTTCTCCCAGCAAATACACTGTTTCTAAGGAAATGGGAACACACTGAGGAGACACTTGTGGGAGCTACTGTGACTAATCTGAGCTTCCCTACGCACAGGGAAGCAAGAGAAATGCTGATTTCATCAAGCCCAGTTACATACTCAGAATCTGTACTACTGCGCAAATAGGCATGTCTCTGTAGGCAAAAAACTCATTTCTGACAAAGTTGCCCAAATGCATCTCAGAAGTGTGCAACTTGTTCCCTGAGTTAGAAAACGTCGAGAAACGGTCTTTTCTGCTAGCGCTGTGCATCTACACATGTACTTGCTGAACGGTGAAAGCGCACAGTAATGCACTTTTCTCCCAGCATATACACTGTTTCTAAGGAAATGGGAACACACTGAGGAGACACTTGTGGGAGCTACTGTGACTAAAACTGAGCTTCCCTACGCACAGGGAAGCAAGAGAAATGCTGATTTCATCAAGCCCAGTTACATACTCAGAGTCTGTACTACTGCGCAAATAGGCATGTCTCTGTAGGCAAAAAACTCATTTCTGACAAAGTTGCCCAAATTCATCTCAGAAGTGTGCAACTTGTTCCCTGAGTTAGAAAACTTCGAGAAACGTTCATTTCTGCTAGCGCTGTGCTTCTACACATGTATTTGCTGAACGGTGAAAGAGCACAGTAATGCACTTTTCTCCCAGCAAAGACACTGTTTCTAAGGAAATGGGAACACACTGAGGAGACACTTGTGGGAGCTACTGTGACTAAAACTGATCTTCCCTACGCACAGGGAAGCAAGAGAAATGCTGATTTCATCAAGCACAGTTACATACTCAGAGTCTGTACTACTGCGCAAACAGGCATGTCTCTGTAGGCAAAAAACTCATTTCTGACAAAGTTGCCCAAATGCATCTCAGAAGTGTGCAACTTGTTCCCTGAGTTAGAAAACGTCGAGAAACGGTCGTTTCTGCTAGCGCTGTGCTTCTACACATGTACTTGCTGAACGGTGAAAGCGCACAGTAATGCACTTTTCTCCCAGCATATACATTGTTTCTAAGGAAATGGGAACACACTGAGGAGACACTTGTGGGAGCTACTGTGACTAAAACTGAGCTTCCCTACGCACCGGGAAGCAAGAGAAATGCTGATTTCATCAAGCCCAGTTACATACTCAGAATCTGTACTACTGCGCAAATAGGCATATCTCTGTAGGCAAAAAACTCATTTCTGACAAAGTTGCCCAAATGCATCTCAGAAGTGTGCAACTTGTTCCCTGAGTTAGAAAACGTCGAGAAACATTCGTTTCTGCTAGCGCTGTGCTTCTACACATGTATTTGCTGAACGGTGAAAGCGCACAGTAATGCACTTTTCTCCCAGCAAATACACTGTTTCTAAGGAAATGGGAACACACTGAGGAGACACTTGTGGGAGCTACTGTGACTAAAACTGAGCTTCCCTACGCACAGGGAAGCAAGAGAAATGCTGATTTCATCAAGCCCAGTTACATACTCAGAATCTGTACTACTGCGCAAATAGGCATGTCTCTGTAGGCAAAAAACTCATTTCTGACAAAGTTGCCCAAATGCATCTCAGAAGTGTGCAACTTGTTCCCTGAGTTAGAAAACGTCGAGAAACGGTCTTTTCTGCTAGCGCTGTGCTTCTACACATGCATTTGCTGAACGGTGAAAGCGCACAGTAATGCACTTTTCTCCCAGCAAATACACTGTTTCTAAGGAAATGGGAACACACTGAGGAGACACTTGTGGGAGCTACTGTGACTAAAACTGAGCTTCCCTACGCCCACGGAAGCAAGAGAAATGCTGATTTCATCAAGCCCAGTTACATACTCAGAATCTGTATTACTGCGCAAATAGACATGTCTCTTTAGGCAAAAAACTCATTTCTGACAAAGTTGCCCAAATGCATCTCAGAAGTGTGCAACTTGTTCCCTGAGTTAGAAAACGTCGAGAAACGGTCGTTTCTGCTAGCGCTGTGCTTCTACACATGTATTTGCTGAACGGTGAAAGCGCACAGTAATGCACTTTTCTCCCAGCAAATACACTGCTTCTAAGGAAATGGGAACACACTGAGGAGACACTTGTGGGAGCTACTGTGACTAAAACTGAGCTTCCCTACGCACAGGGAAGCAAGAGAAATGCTGATTTCATCAAGCCCAGTTACATACTCAGAATCTGTACTACTGCGCAAATAGGCATGTCTCTGTAGGCAAAAAACTCATTTCTGACAAAGTTGCCCAAATGCATCTCAGAAGTGTGCAACTTGTTCCCTGACTTAGAAAACGTCGAGAAACGTTCGTTTCTGCTAGCGCTGTGCTTCTACACATGTATTTGCTGAACGGTGAAAGCGCACAGTAATGCACTTTTCTCCCAGCAAATACACTGCTTCTAAGGAAATGGGAACACACTGAGGAGACACTTGTGGGAGCTACTGTGACTAAAACTGAGCTTCGCTACGCACAGGGAAGCAAGAGAAATGCTGATTTCATCAAGCCCAGTTACATACTCAGAATCTGTACTACTGCGCAAATAGGCATGTCTCTGTAGGCAAAAAACTCATTTCTGACAAAGTTGCCCAAATGCATCTCAGAAGTGTGCAACTTGTTCCCTGAGTTAGAAAACGTCGAGAAACGGTCGTTTCTGCTAGCGCTGTGCCTCTACACATGTACTTGCTGAACGGTGAAAGCGCACAGTAATGCACTTTTCTCCCAGCATATACACTGTTTCTAAGGAAATGGGAACACACTGAGGAGACACTTGTGGGAGCTACTGTGACTAAAACTGAGCTTCCCTACGCACAGGGAAGCAAGAGAAATGCTGATTTCATCAAGCCCAGTTACATACTCAGAATCTGTACTACTGCGCAAATAGGCATGTCTCTGTAGGCAAAAAACTCATTTCTGACAAAGTTGCCCAAATGCATCTCAGAAGTGTGCAACTTGTTCCCTGAGTTAGAAAACGTCGAGAAACGGTCTTTTCTGCTAGCGCTGTGCTTCTACACATGCATTTGCTGAACGGTGAAAGCGCACAGTAATGCACTTTTCTGCCAGCAAATACACTGTTTCTAAGGAAATGGGAACACACTGAGGAGACACTTGTGGGAGCTACTGTGACTAAAACTGAGCTTCCCTACGCCCACGGAAGCAAGAGAAATGCTGATTTCATCAAGCCCAGTTACATACTCAGAATCTGTATTACTGCGCAAATAGACATGTCTCTTTAGGCAAAAAACTCATTTCTGACAAAGTTGCCCAAATGCATCTCAGAAGTGTGCAACTTGTTCCCTGAGTTAGAAAACGTCGAGAAACGGTCGTTTCTGCTAGCGCTGTGCTTCTACACATGTATTTGCTGAACGGTGAAAGCGCACAGTAATGCACTTTTCTCCCAGCAAATACACTGCTTCTAAGGAAATGGGAACACACTGAGGAGACACTTGTGGGAGCTACTGTGACTAAAACTGAGCTTCCCTACGCACAGGGAAGCAAGAGAAATGCTGATTTCATCAAGCCCAGTTACATACTCAGAATCTGTACTACTGCGCAAATAGGCATGTCTCTGTAGGCAAAAAACTCATTTCTGACAAAGTTGCCCAAATGCATCTCAGAAGTGTGCAACTTGTTCCCTGACTTAGAAAACGTCGAGAAACGTTCGTTTCTGCTAGCGCTGTGCTTCTACACATGTATTTGCTGAACGGTGAAAGCGCACAGTAATGCACTTTTCTCCCAGCAAATACACTGCTTCTAAGGAAATGGGAACACACTGAGGAGACACTTGTGGGAGCTACTGTGACTAAAACTGAGCTTCGCTACGCACAGGGAAGCAAGAGAAATGCTGATTTCATCAAGCCCAGTTACATACTCAGAATCTGTACTACTGCGCAAATAGGCATGTCTCTGTAGGCAAAAAACTCATTTCTGACAAAGTTGCCCAAATGCATCTCAGAAGTGTGAAACTTGTTCCCTGAGTTAGAAAACGTCGAGAAACGGTCGTTTCTGCTAGCGCTGTGCTTCTACACATGTACTTGCTGAACGGTGAAAGCGCACAGTAATGCACTTTTCTCCCAGCATATACACTGTTTCTAAGGAAATGGGAACACACTGAGGAGACACTTGTGGGAGCTACTGTGACTAAAACTGAGCTTCCCTACGCACAGGGAAGCAAGAGAAATGCTGATTTCATCAAGTCCAGTTACATACTCAGAGTCTGTACTACTGCGAAAATAGGCATGTCTCTGTAGGCAAAAAACTCATTTCTGACAAAGTTGCCCAAATGCATCTCAGAAGTGTGCAACTTGTTCCCTGAGTTAGGAAACGTCGTGAAACGTTCGTTTCTGCTAGCGCTGTGCTTCTACACATGTATTTGCTGAACGGTGAAAGCGCACAGTAATGCACTTTTCTCCCAGCAAATACACTGTTTCTAAGGAAATGGGAACACACTGAGGAGACACTTGTGGGAGCTACTGTGACTAAAACTGAGCTTCCCTAAGCCCAGGGAAGCAAGAGAAATGCAGATTTCATCAAGCCCAGTTACATACTCAGAATCTGTACTACTGCGCAAATAGGCATGTCTCTTTAGGCAAAAAACTCATTTCTGACAAAGTTGCCCAAATGCATCTCAGAAGTGTGCAACTTGTTCCCTGAGTATGAGAACATCGAGAAACGTTCGTTTCTGCTAGCGCTGTGCTTCTACACATGTATTTGCTGAACGGTGAAAGCGCACAGTAATGCACTTTTCTCCCAGCAAATACACTGCTTCTAAGGAAATGGGAACACACTGAGGAGACACTTGTGGGAGCTACTGTGACTAAAACTGAGCTTCGCTACGCACAGGGAAGCAAGAGAAATGCTGATTTCATCAAGCCCAGTTACATACTCAGAATCTGTACTACTGCGCAAATAGGCATGTCTCTGTAGGCAAAAAACTCATTTCTGACAAAGTTGCCCAAATGCATCTCAGAAGTGTGCAACTTGTTCCCTGAGTTAGAAAACGTCGAGAAACGGTCGTTTCTGCTAGCGCTGTGCCTCTACACATGTACTTGCTGAACGGTGAAAGCGCACAGTAATGCACTTTTCTCCCAGCATATACACTGTTTCTAAGGAAATGGGAACACACTGAGGAGACACTTGTGGGAGCTACTGTGACTAAAACTGAGCTTCCCTACGCACAGGGAAGCAAGAGAAATGCTGATTTCATCAAGCCCAGTTACATACTCAGAATCTGTACTACTGCGCAAATAGGCATGTCTCTGTAGGCAAAAAACTCATTTCTGACAAAGTTGCCCAAATGCATCTCAGAAGTGTGCAACTTGTTCCCTGAGTTAGAAAACGTCGAGAAACGGTCTTTTCTGCTAGCGCTGTGCTTCTACACATGCATTTGCTGAACGGTGAAAGCGCACAGTAATGCACTTTTCTGCCAGCAAATACACTGTTTCTAAGGAAATGGGAACACACTGAGGAGACACTTGTGGGAGCTACTGTGACTAAAACTGAGCTTCCCTACGCCCACGGAAGCAAGAGAAATGCTGATTTCATCAAGCCCAGTTACATACTCAGAATCTGTATTACTGCGCAAATAGACATGTCTCTTTAGGCAAAAAACTCATTTCTGACAAAGTTGCCCAAATGCATCTCAGAAGTGTGCAACTTGTTCCCTGAGTTAGAAAACGTCGAGAAACGGTCGTTTCTGCTAGCGCTGTGCTTCTACACATGTATTTGCTGAACGGTGAAAGAGCACAGTAATGCACTTTTCTCCCAGCAAATACACTGCTTCTAAGGAAATGGGAACACACTGAGGAGACACTTGTGGGAGCTACTGTGACTAAAACTGAGCTTCCCTACGCACAGGGAAGCAAGAGAAATGCTGATTTCATCAAGCCCAGTTACATACTCAGAATCTGTACTACTGCGCAAATAGGCATGTCTCTGTAGGCAAAAAACTCATTTCTGACAAAGTTGCCCAAATGCATCTCAGAAGTGTGCAACTTGTTCCCTGACTTAGAAAACGTCGAGAAACGTTCGTTTCTGCTAGCGCTGTGCTTCTACACATGTATTTGCTGAACGGTGAAAGCGCACAGTAATGCACTTTTCTCCCAGCAAATACACTGCTTCTAAGGAAATGGGAACACACTGAGGAGACACTTGTGGGAGCTACTGTGACTAAAACTGAGCTTCGCTACGCACAGGGAAGCAAGAGAAATGCTGATTTCATCAAGCCCAGTTACATACTCAGAATCTGTACTACTGCGCAAATAGGCATGTCTCTGTAGGCAAAAAACTCATTTCTGACAAAGTTGCCCAAATGCATCTCAGAAGTGTGAAACTTGTTCCCTGAGTTAGAAAACGTCGAGAAACGGTCGTTTCTGCTAGCGCTGTGCTTCTACACATGTACTTGCTGAACGGTGAAAGCGCACAGTAATGCACTTTTCTCCCAGCATATACACTGTTTCTAAGGAAATGGGAACACACTGAGGAGACACTTGTGGGAGCTACTGTGACTAAAACTGAGCTTCCCTACGCACAGGGAAGCAAGAGAAATGCTGATTTCATCAAGTCCAGTTACATACTCAGAGTCTGTACTACTGCGAAAATAGGCATGTCTCTGTAGGCAAAAAACTCATTTCTGACAAAGTTGCCCAAATGCATCTCAGAAGTGTGCAACTTGTTCCCTGAGTTAGGAAACGTCGTGAAACGTTCGTTTCTGCTAGCGCTGTGCTTCTACACATGTATTTGCTGAACGGTGAAAGCGCACAGTAATGCACTTTTCTCCCAGCAAATACACTGTTTCTAAGGAAATGGGAACACACTGAGGAGACACTTGTGGGAGCTACTGTGACTAAAACTGAGCTTCCCTAAGCCCAGGGAAGCAAGAGAAATGCAGATTTCATCAAGCCCAGTTACATACTCAGAATCTGTACTACTGCGCAAATAGGCATGTCTCTTTAGGCAAAAAACTCATTTCTGACAAAGTTGCCCAAATGCATCTCAGAAGTGTGCAACTTGTTCCCTGAGTATGAGAACATCGAGAAACGGTCGTTTCTGCTAGCGCTGTGCTTCTACACATGTATTTGCTGAACGGTGAAAGCGCACAGTAATGCACTTTTCTCCCAGCAAATACACTGTTTGTAAGGAAATGGGAACACACTGATGACACACTTGTGGGAGCTACTGTGACTAAAACTGAGCTTCCCTAAGCCCAGGGAAGCAAGAGAAATGCAGATTTCATCAAGCCCAGTTACATACTCAGAATCTGTACTACTGCGCAAATAGGCATGTCTCTTTAGGCAAAAAACTCATTTCTGACAAAGTTGCCCAAATGCATCTCAGAAGTGTGCAACTTGTACCCTGAGTATGAGAACATCGAGAAACGGTCGTTTCTGCTAGCGCTGTGCTTCTACACATGTATTTGCTGAACGGTGAAAGCGCACAGTAATGCACTTTTCTCCCAGCAAATACACTGTTTCTAAGGAAATGGGAACACACTGAGAAGACACTTGTGGGAGCTACTGTGACTAATCTGAGCTTCCCTACGCACAGGGAAGCAAGAGAAATGCTGATTTCATCAAGCCCTGTTACATACTCAGAATCTGTACTACTGCGCAAATAGGCATGTCTCTGTAGGCAAAAAACTCATTTCTGACAAAGTTGCCCAAATGCATCTCAGAAGTGTGCAACTTGTTCCCTGAGTTAGAAAACGTCGAGAAACAGTCGTTTCTGCTAGCGCTGTGCTTCTACACATGTACTTGCTGAACGGTGAAAGCGCACAGTAATGCACTTTTCTCCCAGCATATACATTGTTTCTAAGGAAATGGGAACACACTGAGGAGACACTTGTGGGAGCTACTGTGACTAAAACTGAGCTTCCCTACGCACCGGGAAGCAAGAGAAATGCTGATTTCATCAAGCCAAGTTACATACTCAGAATATGTACTACTGCGCAAATAGGCATATCTCTGTAGGCAAAAAACTCATTTCTGACAAAGTTGCCCAAATGCATCTCAGAAGTGTGCAACTTGTTCCCTGAGTTAGAAAACGTCGAGAAACGTTCGTTTCTGCTAGCGCTGTGCTTCTACACATGTATTTGCTGAACGGTGAAAGCGCACAGTAATGCACTTTTCTCCGAGCAAATACACTGTTTCTAAGGAAATGGGAACACACTGAGGAGACACTTGTGGGAGCTACTGTGACTAAAACTGAGCTTCCCTACGCACAGGGAAGCAAGAGAAATGCTGATTTCATCAAGCCCAGTTACATACTCAGAATCTGTACTACTGCGCAAATAGGCATGTCTCTGTAGGCAAAAAACTCATTTCTGACAAAGTTGCCCAAATGCATCTCAGAAGTGTGCAACTTGTTCCCTGAGTTAGAAAACGTCGAGAAACGGTTTTTTCTGCTAGCGCTGTGCTTCTACACATGCATTTGCTGAACGGTGAAAGCGCACAGTAATGCACTTTTCTCCCAGCAAATACACTGTTTCTAAGGAAATGGGAACACACTGAGGAGACACTTGTGGGAGCTACTGTGACTAAAACTGAGCTTCCCTAAGCCCAGGGAAGCAAGAGAAATGCAGATTTCATCAAGCCCAGTTACATACTCAGAATCTGTACTACTGCGCAAATAGGCATGTCTCTTTAGGCAAAAAACTCATTTCTGACAAAGTTGCCCAAATGCATCTCAGAAGTGTGCAACTTGTTCCCTGAGTATGAGAACATCGAGAAACGGTCGTTTCTGCTAGCGCTGTGCTTCTACACATGTATTTGCTGAACGGTGAAAGCGCACAGTAATGCACTTTTCTTCCAGCAAATACACTGTTTCTAAGGAAATGGGAACACACTGAGAAGACACTTGTGGGAGCTACTGTGACTAATCTGAGCTTCCCTACGCACAGGGAAGCAAGAGAAATGCTGATTTCATCAAGCCCAGTTACATACTCAGAATCTGTACTACTGCGCAAATAGGCATGTCTCTGTAGGCAAAAAACTCATTTCTGACAAAGTTGCCCAAATGCATCTCAGAAGTGTGCAACTTGTTCCCTGAGTTACAAAACGTCGAGAAACGGTTTTTTCTGCTAGCGCTGTGCTTCTACACATGCATTTGCTGAACGGTGAAAGCGCACAGTAATGCACTTTTCTCCCAGCAAATACACTGTTTGTAAGGAAATGGGAACACACTGAGGAGACACTTGTGGGAGCTACTGTGACTAAAACTGAGCTTCCCTAAGCCCAGGGAAGCAAGAGAAATGCAGATTTCATCAAGCCCAGTTACATACTCAGAATCTGTACTACTGCGCAAATAGGCATGTCTCTTTAGGCAAAAAACTCATTTCTGACAAAGTTGCCCAAATGCATCTCAGAAGTGTGCAACTTGTTCCCTGAGTATGAGAACATCGAGAAACGGTCGTTTCTGCTAGCGCTGTGCTTCTACACATGTATTTGCTGAACGGTGAAAGCGCACAGTAATGCACTTTTCTCCCAGCAAATACACTGTTTCTAAGGAAATGGGAACACACTGAGAAGACACTTGTGGGAGCTACTGTGACTAATCTGAGCTTCCCTACGCACAGGGAAGCAAGAGAAATGCTGATTTCATCAAGCCCAGTTACATACTCAGAATCTGTACTACTGCGCAAATAGGCATGTCTCTGTAGGCAAAAAACTCATTTCTGACAAAGTTGCCCAAATGCATCTCAGAAGTGTGCAACTTCTTCCCTGAGTTAGAAAACGTCGAGAAACGGTCGTTTCTGCTAGCGCTGTGCTTCTACACATGTACTTGCTGAACGGTGAAAGCGCACAGTAATGCACTTTACTCCCAGCATATACACTGTTTCTAAGGAAATGGGAACACACTGAGGAGACACTTGTGGGAGCTACTGTGACTAAAACTGAGCTTCCCTACGCACAGGGAAGCAAGAGAAATGCTGATTTCATCAAGCCGAGTTACATACTCAGAGTCTGTACTACTGCGCAAATAGGCATGTCTCTGTAGGCAAAAAACTCATTTCTGACAAAGTTGCCCAAATGCATCTCAGAAGTGTGCAACTTGTTCCCTGAGTTAGAAAACGTCGTGAAACGTTCGTTTCTGCTAGCGCTGTGCTTCTACACATGTATTTGCTGAACGGTGAAAGCGCACAGTAATGCACTTTTCTCCCAGCAAATACACTGTCTCTAAGGAAATGGGAACACACTGAGGAGACACTTGTGGGAGCTACTGTGACTAAAACTGAGCTTCCCTACGCACAGGGAAGCAAGAGAAATGCTGATTTCATCAAACCCAGTTACATACTCAGAATCTGTACTACTGCGCAAATAGGCATGTCTCTTTAGGCAAAAAACTCATTTCTGACAAAGTTGCCCAAATGCATCTCAGAAGTGTGCAACTTGTTGCCTGAGTATGAAAACATAGAGAAACGGTCGTTTCTGCTAGCGCTGTGCTTCTACACATGTATTTGCTGAACGGTGAAAGCGCACAGTAATGCACTTTTCTCCCAGCAAATACACTGTTTCTAAGGAAATGGGAACACACTGAGAAGACACTTGTGGGAGCTACTGTGACTAATCTGAGCTTCCCTACGCACAGGGAAGCAAGAGAAATGCTGATTTCATCAAGCCCAGTTACATACTCAGAATCTGTACTACTGCGCAAATAGGCATGTCTCTGTAGGCAAAAAACTCATTTCTGACAAAGTTGCCCAAATGCATCTCAGAAGTGTGCAACTTCTTCCCTGAGTTAGAAAACGTCGAGAAACGGTCGTTTCTGCTAGCGCTGTGCTTCTACACATGTACTTGCTGAACGGTGAAAGCGCACAGTAATGCACTTTTCTCCCAGCATATACACTGTTTCTAAGGAAATGGGAACACACTGAGGAGACACTTGTGGGAGCTACTGTGACTAAAACTGAGCTTCCCTACGCACAGGGAAGCAAGAGAAATGCTGATTTCATCAAGCACAGTTACATACTCAGAGTCTGTACTACTGCGCAAATAGGCATGTCTCTGTAGGCAAAAAACTCATTTCTGACAAAGTTGCCCAAATGCATCTCAGAAGTGTGCAACTTGTTGCCTGAGTATGAAAACATCGAGAAATGGTCGTTTCTGCTAGCGCTGTGCTTCTACACATGTATTTGCTGAACGGTGAAAGCGCACAGTAATGCACTTTTCTCCCAGCAAATACACTGTTTCTAAGGAAATGGGAACACACTGAGAAGACACTTGTGGGAGCTACTGTGACTAATCTGAGCTTCCCTACGCACAGGGAAGCAAGAGAAATGCTGATTTCATCAAGCCCACTTACATACTCAGAATCTGTACTACTGCGCAAATAGGCATGTCTCTGTAGGCAAAAAACTCATTTCTGACAAAGTTGCCCAAATGCATCTCAGAAGTGTGCAACTTGTTCCCTGAGTTAGAAAACGTCGAGAAACAGTCGTTTCTGCTAGCGCTGTGCTTCTACACATGTACTTGCTGAACGGTGAAAGCGCACAGTAATGCACTTTTCTCCCAGCATATACATTGTTTCTAAGGAAATGGGAACACACTGAGGAGACACTTGTGGGAGCTACTGTGACTAAAACTGAGCTTCCCTACGCACCGGGAAGCAAGAGAAATGCTGATTTCATCAAGCCCAGTTACATACTCAGAATCTGTACTACTGCGCAAAAAGGCATATCTCTGTAGGCAAAAAACTCATTTCTGACAAAGTTGCCCAAATGCATCTCAGAAGTGTGCAACTTGTTCCCTGAGTTAGAAAACGTCGAGAAACGTTCGTTTCTGCTAGCGCTGTGCTTCTACACATGTATTTGCTGAACGGTGAAAGCGCACAGTAATGCACTTTTCTCCCAGCAAATACACTGTTTCTAAGGAAATGGGAACACACTGAGGAGACACTTGTGGGAGCTACTGTGACTAAAACTGAGCTTCCCTACGCACAGGGAAGCAAGAGAAATGCTGATTTCATCAAGCCCAGTTACATACTCAGAATCTGTACTACTGCGCAAATAGGCATGTCTCTGTAGGCAAAAAACTCATTTCTGACAAAGTTGCCCAAATGCATCTCAGAAGTGTGCAACTTGTTCCCTGAGTTAGAAAACGTCGAGAAACGGTTTTTTCTGCTAGCGCTGTGCTTCTACACATGCATTTGCTGAACGGTGAAAGCGCACAGTAATGCACTTTTCTCCCAGCAAATACACTGTTTCTAAGGAAATGGGAACACACTGAGGAGACACTTGTGGGAGCTACTGTGACTAAAACTGAGCTTCCCTAAGCCCAGGGAAGCAAGAGAAATGCAGATTTCATCAAGCCCAGTTACATACTCAGAATCTGTACTACTGCGCAAATAGGCATGTCTCTTTAGGCAAAAAACTCATTTCTGACAAAGTTGCCCAAATGCATCTCAGAAGTGTGCAACTTGTTCCCTGAGTATGAGAACATCGAGAAACGGTCGTTTCTGCTAGCGCTGTGCTTCTACACATGTATTTGCTGAACGGTGAAAGCGCACAGTAATGCACTTTTCTTCCAGCAAATACACTGTTTCTAAGGAAATGGGAACACACTGAGAAGACACTTGTGGGAGCTACTGTGACTAATCTGAGCTTCCCTACGCACAGGGAAGCAAGAGAAATGCTGATTTCATCAAGCCCAGTTACATACTCAGAATCTGTACTACTGCGCAAATAGGCATGTCTCTGTAGGCAAAAAACTCATTTCTGACAAAGTTGCCCAAATGCATCTCAGAAGTGTGCAACTTGTTCCCTGAGTTAGAAAACGTCGAGAAACGGTTTTTTCTGCTAGCGCTGTGCTTCTACACATGCATTTGCTGAACGGTGAAAGCGCACAGTAATGCACTTTTCTCCCAGCAAATATACTGTTTGTAAGGAAATGGGAACACACTGATGAGACACTTGTGGGAGCTACTGTGACTAAAACTGAGCTTCCCTAAGCCCAGGGAAGCAAGAGAAATGCAGATTTCATCAAGCCCAGTTACATACTCAGAATCTGTACTACTGCGCAAATAGGCATGTCTCTTTAGGCAAAAAACTCATTTCTGACAAAGTTGCCCAAATGCATCTCAGAAGTGTGCAACTTGTTCCCTGAGTATGAGAACATCGAGAAACGGTCGTTTCTGCTAGCGCTGTGCTTCTACACATGTATTTGCTGAACGGTGAAAGCGCACAGTAATGCACTTTTCTCCCAGCAAATACACTGTTTCTAAGGAAATGGGAACACACTGAGAAGACACTTGTGGGAGCTACTGTGACTAATCTGAGCTTCCCTACGCACAGGGAAGCAAGAGAAATGCTGATTTCATCAAGCCCAGTTACATACTCAGAGTCTGTACTACTGCGCAAATAGGCATGTCTCTGTAGGCAAAAAACTCATTTCTGACAAAGTTGCCCAAATGCATCTCAGAAGTGTGCAACTTGTTCCCTGAGTTAGAAAACGTCGAGAAACGGTCGTTTCTGCTAGCGCTGTGCTTCTACACATGTACTTGCTGAACGGTGAAAGCGCACAGTAATGCACTTTACTCCCAGCATATACACTGTTTCTAAGGAAATGGGAACACACTGAGGAGACACTTGTGGGAGCTACTGTGACTAAAACTGAGCTTCCCTACGCACAGGGAAGCAAGAGAAATGCTGATTTCATCAAGCCCAGTTACATACTCAGACTCTGTACTACTGCGCAAATAGGCATGTCTCTTTAGGCAAAAAACTCATTTCTGACAAAGTTGCCCAAATGCATCTCAGAAGTGTGCAATTTGTTCCCTGAGTTAGAAAACGTCGAGAAACGTTCGTTTCTGCTAGCGCTGTGCTTCTACACATGTATTTGCTGAACGGTGAAAGCGCACAGTAATGCACTTTTCTCCCAGCAAATACACTGTTTCTAAGGAAATGGGAACACACTGAGGAGACACTTGTGGGAGCTACTGTGACTAAAACTGAGCTTCCCTACGCACAGGGAAGCAAGAGAAATGCTGATTTCATCAAGCCCAGTTACATACTCAGAATCTGTACTACTGCGCAAATAGGCATGTCTCTGTAGGCAAAAAACTCATTTCTGACAAAGTTGCCCAAATGCATCTCAGATGTGTGCAACTTGTTCCCTGAGTTAGAAAACGTCGAGAAACGGTTTTTTCTGCTAGCGCTGTGCTTCTACACATGCATTTGCTGAACGGTGAAAGCGCACAGTAATGCACTTTTCTCCCAGCAAATACACTGTTTCTAAGGAAATGGGAACACACTGAGGAGACACTTGTGGGAGCTACTGTGACTAAAACTGAGCTTCCCTAAGCCCAGGGAAGCAAGAGAAATGCAGATTTCATCAAGCCCAGTTACATACTCAGAATCTGTACTACTGCGCAAATAGGCATGTCTCTTTAGGCAAAAAACTCATTTCTGACAAAGTTGCCCAAATGCATCTCAGAAGTGTGCAACTTGTTCCCTGAGTATGAGAACATCGAGAAACGGTCGTTTCTGCTAGCGCTGTGCTTCTACACATGTATTTGCTGAACGGTGAAAGCTCACAGTAATGCACTTTTCTTCCAGCAAATACACTGTTTCTAAGGAAATGGGAACACACTGAGAAGACACTTGTGGGAGCTACTGTGACTAATCTGAGCTTCCCTACGCACAGGGAAGCAAGAGAAATGCTGATTTCATCAAGCCCAGTTACATACTCAGAATCTGTACTACTGCGCAAATAGGCATGTCTCTGTAGGCAAAAAACTCATTTCTGACAAAGTTGCCCAAATGCATCTCAGAAGTGTGCAACTTGTTCCCTGAGTTAGAAAACGTCGAGAAACGGTTTTTTCTGCTAGCGCTGTGCTTCTACACATGCATTTGCTGAACGGTGAAAGCGCACAGTAATGCACTTTTCTCCCAGCAAATACACTGTTTGTAAGGAAATGGGAACACACTGATGAGACACTTGTGGGAGCTACTGTGACTAAAACTGAGCTTCCCTAAGCCCAGGGAAGCAAGAGAAATGCAGATTTCATCAAGCCCAGTTACATACTCAGAATCTGTACTACTGCGCAAATAGGCATGTCTCTTTAGGCAAAAAACTCATTTCTGACAAAGTTGCCCAAATGCATCTCAGAAGTGTGCAACTTGTTCCCTGAGTATGAGAACATCGAGAAACGGTCGTTTCTGCTAGCGCTGTGCTTCTACACATGTATTTGCTGAACGGTGAAAGCGCACAGTAATGCACTTTTCTCCCAGCAAATACACTGTTTCTAAGGAAATGGGAACACACTGAGAAGACACTTGTGGGAGCTACTGTGACTAATCTGAGCTTCCCTACGCACAGGGAAGCAAGAGAAATGCTGATTTCATCAAGCCCAGTTACATACTCAGAATCTGTACTACTGCCCAAATAGGCATGTCTCTGTAGGCAAAAAACTCATTTCTGACAAAGTTGCCCAAATGCATCTCAGAAGTGTGCAACTTGTTCCCTGAGTTAGAAAACGTCGAGAAACGGTCGTTTCTGCTAGCGCTGTGCTTCTACACATGTACTTGCTGAACGGTGAAAGCGCACAGTAATTCACTTTACTCCCAGCATATACACTGTTTCTAAGGAAATGGGAACACACTGAGGAGACACTTGTGGGAGCTACTGTGACTAAAACTGAGCTTCCCTACGCACAGGGAAGCAAGAGAAATGCTGATTTCATCAAGCCGAGTTACATACTCAGAGTCTGTACTACTGCGCAAATAGGCATGTCTCTGTAGGCAAAAAACTCATTTCTGACAAAGTTGCCCAAATGCATCTCAGAAGTGTGCAACTTGTTCCCTGAGTTAGAAAACGTCGTGAAACGTTCGTTTCTGCTAGCGCTGTGCTTCTACACATGTATTTGCTGAACGGTGAAAGCGCACAGTAATGCACTTTTCTCCCAGCAAATACACTGTTTCTAAGGAAATGGGAACACACTGAGGAGACACTTGTGGGAGCTACTGTGACTAAAACTGAGCTTCCCTACGCACAGGGAAGCAAGAGAAATGCTGATTTCATCAAGCCCAGTTACATACTCAGACTCTGTACTACTGCGCAAATAGGCATGTCTCTTTAGGCAAAAAACTCATTTCTGACAAAGTTGCCCAAATGCATCTCAGAAGTGTGCAATTTGTTCCCTGAGTTAGAAAACGTCGAGAAACGGTCATTTCTGCTAGCGCTGTCCTTCTACACATGCATTTGCTGAACGGTGAAAGCGCACAGTAATGCACTTTTCTCCCAGCAAATACACTGTTTGTAAGGAAATGGGAACACAATGAGGAGACACTTGTGGGAGCTACTGTGACTAATCTGAGCTTCCCTACGCACAGGGAAGCAAGAGAAATGCTGATTTCATCAAGCCCAGTTACATACTCAGAATCTGTACTACTGCGCAAATAGGCATGTCTCTGTAGGCAAAAAACTCATTTCTGACAAAGTTGCCCAAATGCATCTCAGAAGTGTGCAACTTGTTCCCTGAGTTAGAAAACGTCGAGAAACGGTCGTTTCTGCTAGCGCTGTGCTTCTACACATGTACTTGCTGACCGGTGAAAGCGCACAGTAATGCACTTTTCTCCCAGCAAAGACACTGTTTCTAAGGAAATGGGAACACACTGAGGAGACACTTGTGGGAGCTACTTTGACTAAAACTGAGTTTCCCTACGCACAAGGAAGCAAGAGAAATGCTGATTTCATCAAGCCCAGTTACATACTCAGAATCTGTACTACTGCGGAAATATGCATGTCTCTTCAGGCAAAAAACTCATTTCTGAAAAAGTTGCCCAAATGCATCTCAGAAGTGTGCAACTTGTTCCCTGAGTTAGAAAAAGTCGAGAAACGGTCATTTCTGCTAGCGCCGTGCTTCTACACAGGTATTTGCTGAACGGTGAAAGCGCACAGTAATGCACTTTTCTTCCAGCAAATACACTGTTTCTAAGGAAATGGGAACACACTGAGGAGACACTTGTGGGAGCCACTGTGACTAAAACTGAGCTTCCCTACGCACAGGGAAGCAAGAGAAATGCTGATTTCATCAAGCCCAGTTACATACTCAGAATCTGTACTACTGCGCAAATAGGCATGTCCCTTTAGGCAAAAAACTCATTTCTGATAATGTTGCCCAAATGCATCTCAGAAGTGTGCAACTTGTTCCCTGAGTTAGAAAACGTCGAGAAACGGTCGTTTCTGCTAGCGCTGTGCTTCTACACATGTACTTGCTGAACGGTGAAAGCGCACAGTAATGCACTTTTCTCCCAGCAAATACACTGTTTCTAAGGAAATGGGAACACACTGAGGAGACACTTGTGGGAGCTACTGTGACTAATCTGAGCTTCCCTACGCACAGGGAAGCAAGAGAAATGCTGATTTCATCAAGCCCAGTTACATACTCAGAATCTGTACTACTGCGCAAATAGGCATGTCTCTGTAGGCAAAAAACTCATTTCTGACAAAGTTGCCCAAATGCATCTCAGAAGTGTGCAACTTCTTCCCTGAGTTAGAAAACGTCGAGAAACGGTCGTTTCTGCTAGCGCTGTGCTTCTACACATGTACTTGCTGAACGGTGAAAGCGCACAGTAATGCACTTTTCTCCCAGCATATACACTGTTTCTAAGGAAATGGGAACACACTGAGGAGACACTTGTGGGAGCTACTGTGACTAAAACTGAGCTTCCCTACGCACAGGGAAGCAAGAGAAATGCTGATTTCATCAAGCCCAGTTACATACTCAGAGTCTGTACTACTGCGCAAATAGGCATGTCTGTGTAGGCAAAAAACTCATTTCTGACAAAGTTGCCCAAATGCATCTCAGAAGTGTGCAACTTGTTGCCTGAGTATGAAAACATCGAGAAACGGTCGTTTCTGCTAGCGCTGTGCTTCTACACATGTATTTGCTGAACGGTGAAAGCGCACAGTAATGCACTTTTCTCCCAGCAAATACACTGTTTCTAAGGAAATGGGAACACACTGAGAAGACACTTGTGGGAGCTACTGTGACTAATCTGAGCTTCCCTACGCACAGGGAAGCAAGAGAAATGCTGATTTCATCAAGCCCACTTACATACTCAGAATCTGTACTACTGCGCAAATAGGCATGTCTCTGTAGGCAAAAAACTCATTTCTGACAAAGTTGCCCAAATGCATCTCAGAAGTGTGCAACTTCTTCCCTGAGTTAGAAAACGTCGAGAAACGATCTTTTCTGCTAGCGCTGTGCTTCTACACATGTACTTGCTGAACGGTGAAAGCGCACAGTAATGCACTTTTCTCCCAGCATATACACTGTTTCTAAGGAAATGGGAACACACTGAGGAGACACTTGTGGGAGCTACTGTGACTAAAACTGAGCTTCCCTACGCACAGGGAAGCAAGAGAAATGCTGATTTAATCAAGCCCAGTTACATACTCAGACTCTGTACTACTGCGCAAATAGGCATGTCTCTTTAGGCAAAAAACTCATTTCTGACAAAGTTGCCCAAATGCATCTCAGAAGTGTGCAATTTGTTCCCTGAGTTAGAAAACGTCGAGAAACGGTCATTTCTGCTAGCGCTGTCCTTCTACAAATGCATTTGCTGAACGGTGAAAGCGCACAGTAATGCACTTTTCTCCCAGCAAATACACTGTTTGTAAGGAAATGGGAACACAATGAGGAGACACTTGTGGGAGCTACTGTGACTAATCTGAGCTTCCCTACGCACAGGGAAGCAAGAGAAATGCTGATTTCATCAAGCCCAGTTACATACTCAGAATCTGTACTACTGCGCAAATAGGCATGTCTCTGTAGGCAAAAAACTCATTTCTGACAAAGTTGCCCAAATGCATCTCAGAAGTGTGCAACTTGTTCCCTGAGTTAGAAAACGTCGAGAAACGTTCGTTTCTGCTAGCGCTGTGCTTCTACACATGTATTTGCTGACCGGTGAAAGCGCACAGTAATGCACTTTTCTCCCAGCAAATACACTGTTTCTAAGGAAATGGGAACACACTGAGGAGACACTTGTGGGAGCTACTTTGACTAAAACTGAGTTTCCCTACGCACAAGGAAGCAAGAGAAATGCTGATTTCATCAAGCCCAGTTACATACTCAGAATCTGTACTACTGCGGAAATATGCATGTCTCTTCAGGCAAAAAACTCATTTCTGAAAAAGTTGCCCAAATGCATCTCAGAAGTGTGCAACTTGTTCCCTGAGTTAGAAAAAGTCGAGAAACGGTCATTTCTGCTAGCGCCGTGCTTCTACACAGGTATTTGCTGAACGGTGAAAGCGCACAGTAATGCACTTTTCTTCCAGCAAATACACTGTTTCTAAGGAAATGGGAACACACTGAGGAGACACTTTGGGAGCCACTGTGACTAAAACTGAGCTTCCCTACGCACAGGGAAGCAAGAGAAATGCTGATTTCATCAAGCCCAGTTACATACTCAGAATCTGTACTACTGCGCAAATAGGCATGTCCCTTTAGGCAAAAAACTCATTTCTGATAATGTTGCCCAAATGCATCTCAGAAGTGTGCAACTTGTTCCCTGAGTTAGAAAACGTCGAGAAACGGTCGTTTCTGCTAGCGCTGTGCTTCTACACATGTACTTGCTGAACGGTGAAAGCGCACAGTAATGCACTTTTCTCCCAGCAAATACACTGTTTCTAAGGAAATGGGAACACACTGAGGAGACACTTGTGGGAGCTACTGTGACTAAAACTGAGCTTCCCTACGCACAGGGAAGCAAGAGAAATGCTGATTTCATCAAACCCAGTTACATATTCAGAATCTGTACTACTGCGCAAATAGGCATGTCTCTGTAGGCAAAAAACTCATTTCTGACAAAGTTGCCCAAATGCATCTCAGAAGTGTGCAACTTGTTCCCTGAGTTAGAAAACGTCGAGAAACGGTTTTTTCTGCTAGCGCTGTGCTTCTACACATGCATTTGCTGAAAGGTGAAAGCGCACAGTAATGCACTTTTCTCCCAGCAAATACACTGTTTGTAAGGAAATGGGAACACACTGATGAGACACTTGTGGGAGCTACTGTGACTAAAACTGAGCTTCCCTAAGCCCAGGGAAGCAAGAGAAATGCAGATTTCATCAAGCCCAGTTACATACTCAGAATCTGTACTACTGCGCAAATAGGCATGTCTCTTTAGGCAAAAAACTCATTTCTGACAAAGTTGCCCAAATGCATCTCAGAAGTGTGCAACTTGTTGCCTGAGTATGAAAACATAGAGAAACGGTCGTTTCTGCTAGCGCTGTGCTTCTACACATGTACTTGCTGAACGGTGAAAGCGCACAGTAATGCACTTTTCTCCCAGCAAATACACTGTTTCTAAGGAAATGGGAACACACTGAGAAGACACTTGTGGGAGCTACTGTGACTAATCTGAGCTTCCCTACGCACAGGGAAGCAAGAGAAATGCTGATTTCATCAAGCCCAGTTACATACTCAGAATCTGTACTACTGCGCAAATAGGCATGTCTCTGTAGGCAAAAAACTCATTTCTGACAAAGTTGCCCAAATGCATCTCAGAAGTGTGCAACTTCTTCCCTGAGTTAGAAAACGTCGAGAAACGGTCATTTCTGCTAGCGCTGTGCTTCTACACATGTACTTGCTGAACGGTGAAAGCGCACAGTAATGCACTTTTCTCCCAGCATATACACTGTTTCTAAGGAAATGGGAACACACTGAGGAGACACTTGTGGGAGCTACTGTGACTAAAACTGAGCTTCCCTACGCACAGGGAAGCAAGAGAAATGCTGATTTCATCAAGCCCAGTTACATACTCAGAGTCTGTACTACTGCGCAAATAGGCATGTCTCTGTAGGCAAAAAACTCATTTCTGACAAAGTTGCCCAAATGCATCTCAGAAGTGTGCAACTTCTTCCCTGAGTTAGAAAACGTCGAGAAACGATCTTTTCTGCTAGCGCTGTGCTTCTACACATGTACTTGCTGAACGGTGAAAGCGCACAGTAATGCACTTTTCTCCCAGCATATACACTGTTTCTAAGGAAATGGGAACACACTGAGGAGACACTTGTGGGAGCTACTGTGACTAAAACTGAGCTTCCCTACGCACAGGGAAGCAAGAGAAATGCTGATTTAATCAAGCCCAGTTACATACTCAGACTCTGTACTACTGCGCAAATAGGCATGTCTCTGTAGGCAAAAAACTCATTTCTGACAAAGTTGCCCAAATGCATCTCAGAAGTGTGCAACTTGTTCCCTGAGTTAGAAAACGTCGTGAAACGTTCGTTTCTGCTAGCGCTGTGCTTCTACACATGTATTTGCTGAACGGTGAAAGCGCACAGTAATGCACTTTTCTCTCAGCAAATACACTGTTTCTAAGGAAATGGGAACACACTGAGGAGACACTTGTGGGAGCTACTGTGACTAAAACTGAGCTTCCCTACGCACAGGGAAGCAAGAGAAATGCTGATTTCATCAAGCCCAGTTACATACTCGGAATCTGTACTACTGCGCAAATAGGCATGTCTCTTTAGGCAAAAAACTCATTTATGACAAAGTTGCCCAAATGCATCTCAGAAGTGTGCAATTTGTTCCCTGAGTTAGAAAACGTCGAGAAACGGTCTTTTCTGCTAGCGCTGTCCTTCTACACATGCATTTGCTGAACGGTGAAAGCGCACAGTAATGCACTTTTCTCCCAGCAAATACACTGTTTGTAAGGAAATGGGAACACAATGAGGATACAATTTTGGGAGCTACTGTGACTAATCTGAGCTTCCCTACGCACAGGGAAGCAAGAGAAATGCTGATTTCATCAAGCCCAGTTACATACTCAGAATCTGTACTACTGCGCAAATAGGCATGTCTCTTTAGGCAAAAAACTCATTTCTGACAAAGTTGCCCAAATGCATCTCAGAAGTGTGCAACTTGTTCCCTGAGTTAGAAAACGTCGAGAAACGTTCGTTTCTGCTAGCGCTGTGCTTCTACACATGTATTTGCTGAACGGTGAAAGCGCACAGTAATGCACTTTTCTCCCAGCAAATACACTGTTTCTATGGAAATGGGAACACACTGAGGAGACACTTGTGGGAGCTACTGTGACTAAAACTGAGCTTCCCTACGCACAGGGAAGCAAGAGAAATGCTGATTTCATCAAGCCCAGTTACATACTCCGAATCTGTACTACTGCGCAAATAGGCATGTCTCTGTAGGCAAAAAACTCATTTCTGACAAAGTTGCCCAAATGCATCTCAGAAGTGTGCAACTTGTTCCCTGAGTTAGAAAACGTCGAGAAACGGTCGTTTCTGCTAGCGCTGTGCTTCAACACATGTACTTGCTGACCGGTGAAAGCGCACAGTAATGCACTTTTCTCCCAGCAAATACACTGTTTCTAAGGAAATGGGAACACACTGAGGAGACACTTGTGGGAGCCACTGTGACTAAAACTGAGCTTCCCTATGCACAGGGAAGCAAGAGAAATGCTGATTTCATCAAGCCCAGTTACATACTCAGAATCTGTACTACTGCGCAAATAGGCATGTCCCTTTAGGCAAAAAACTCATTTCTGATAATGTTGCCCAAATGCATCTCAGAAGTGTGCAACTTGTTCCCTGAGTTAGAAAACGTCGAGAAACGGTCGTTTCTGGTAGCCCTGTGCTTCTACACATGTACTTGCTGAACGGTGAAAGCGCACAGTAATGCACTTTTCTCCCAGCAAATACACTGTTTCTAAGGTATTGGGAACACACTGAGGAGACACTTGTGGGAGCTACTGTGACTAAAACTGAGCTTCCCTACGCACAGGGAAGCAAGAGAAATGCTGATTTCATCAAGCCCAGTTACATACTCAGAATCTGTACTACTGCGCAAATAGGCATGTCTCTTTAGGCAAAAAACTCATTTCTGACAAAGTTGCCCAAATGCATCTCAGAAGTGTGCAATTTGTTCCCTGAGTTAGAAAACGTCGAGAAACGGTCATTTCTGCTAGCGCTGTCCTTCTACACATGCATTTGCTGAACGGTGAAAGCGCAAAGTAATGCACTTTTCTCCCAGCAAATACACAGTTTGTAAGGAAATGGGAACACAATGAGGATACAATTTTGGGAGCTACTGTGACTAATCTGAGCTTCCCTACGCACAGGGAAGCAAGAGAAATGCTGATTTCATCAAGCCCAGTTACATACTCAGAATCTGTACTACTGCGCAAATATGCATGTCTCTTCAGGCAAAAAACTCATTTCTGACAAAGTTGCCCAAATGCATCTCAGAAGTGTGCAACTTGTTCCCTGAGTTAGAAAACGTCGAGAAACGGTCATTTCTGCTAGCGCCGTGCTTCTACACAGGTATTTGCTGAACGGTGAAAGCGCACAGTAATGCACTTTTCTTCCAGCAAATACACTGTTTCTAAGGAAATGGGAACACACTGAGGAGACACTTGTGGGAGCCACTGTGACTAAAACTGAGCTTCCCTACGCACAGGGAAGCAAGAGAAATGCTGATTTCATCAAGCCCAGTTACATACTCAGAATCTGTACTACTGCGCAAATAGGCATGTCTCTGTAGGCAAAAAACTCATTTCTGACAAAGTTGCCCAAATGCATCTCGGAAGTGTGCAACTTGTTCCCTGAGTTAGAAAACGTCGAGAAACGGTCGTTTCTGCTAGCGCTGTGCTTCTACACATGTACTTGCTGAACGGTGAAAGCGCACAGTAATGCACTTTTCTCCCAGCAAATACACTGTTTCTAAGGAAATGGGAACACACTGAGGAGACACTTGTGGGAGCTACTGTGACTAAAACTGAGTTTCCCTACGCACAAGGAAGCAAGAGAAATGCTGATTTCATCAAGCCCAGTTACATACTCAGAATCTGTACTACTGCGGAAATATGCATGTCTCTTCAGGCAAAAAACTCATTTCTGACAAAGTTGCCCAAATGCATCTCAGAAGTGTGCAACTTGTTCCCTGAGTTAGAAAACGTCGAGAAACGGTCATTTCTGCTAGCGCCGTGCTTCTACACAGGTATTTGCTGAACGGTGAAAGCGCACAGTAATGCACTTTTCTTCCAGCAAATACACTGTTTCTAAGGAAATGGGAACACACTGAGGAGACACTTGTGGGAGCCACTGTGACTAAAACTGAGCTTCCCTACGCACAGGGAAGCAAGAGAAATGCTGATTTCATCAAGCCCAGTTACATACTCAGAATCTGTACTACTGCGCAAATAGGCATGTCCCTTTAGGCAAAAAACTCATTTCTGATAATGTTGCCCAAATGCATCTCGGAAGTGTGCAACTTGTTCCCTGAGTTAGAAAACGTCGAGTAACGGTCGTTTCTGCTAGCGCTGTGCTTCTACACATGTACTTGCTGAACGGTGAAAGCGCACAGTAATGCACTTTTCTCCCAGCAAATACACTGTTTCTAAGGAAATGGGAACACACTGAGGAGACACTTGTGGGAGCTACTGTGACTAAAACTGAGCTTCCCTACGCACAGGGAAGCAAGAGAAATGCTGATTTCATCAAGCCCAGTTACATACTCAGAATCTGTACTACTGCGCAAATAGGCATGTCTCTGTAGGCAAAAAACTCATTTCTGACAAAGTTGCCCAAATGCATCTCAGAAGTGTGCAACTTGTTCCCTGAGTTAGAAAACGTCGAGAAACGGTCGTTTCTGCTAGCGCTGTGCTTCAACACATGTACTTGCTGAACGGTGAAAGCGCACAGTAATGCACTTTTCTCCCAGCAAATACACTGTTTCTAAGGAAATGGGAACACACTGAGGAGACACTTGTGGGAGCTACTTTGACTAAAACTGAGTTTCCCTACGCACAAGGAAGCAAGAGAAATGCTGATTTCATCAAGCCCAGTTACATACTCAGAATCTGTACTACTGCGGAAACATGCATGTCTCTTCAGGCAAAAAACTCATTTCTGACAAAGTTGCCCAAATGCATCTCAGAAGTGTGCAACTTGTTCCCTGAGTTAGAAAAAGTCGAGAAACGGTCATTTCTGCTAGCGCCGTGCTTCTACACAGGTATTTGCTGAACGGTGAAAGCGCACAGTAATGCACTTTTCTTCCAGCAAATACACTGTTTCTAAGGAAATGGGAACACACTGAGGAGACACTTGTGGGAGCCACTGTGACTAAAACTGAGCTTCCCTACGCACAGGGAAGCAAGAGAAATGCTGATTTCATCAAGCCCAGTTACATACTCAGAATCTGTACTACTGCGCAAATAGGCATGTCCCTTTAGGCAAAAAACTCATTTCTGATAATGTTGCCCAAATGCATCTCAGAAGTGTGCAACTTGTTCCCTGAGTTAGAAAACGTCGAGAAACGGTCGTTTCTGCTAGCGCTGTGCTTCTACACATGTACTTGCTGAACGGTGAAAGCGCACAGTAATGCACTTTTCTCCCAGCAAATACACTGTTTCTAAGGAAATGGGAACACACTGAGGAGACACTTGTGGGAGCTACTGTGACTAAAACTGAGCTTCCCTACGCACAGGGAAGCAAGAGAAATGCTGATTTCATCAAGCCCAGTTACATACTCAGAATCTGTACTACTGCGCAAATAGGAATGTCTCTTTAGGCAAAAAACTCATTTCTGACAAAGTTGCCCAAATGCATCTCAGAAGTGTGCAATTTGTTCCCTGAGTTAGAAAACGTCGAGAAACGGTCATTTCTGCTAGCGCTGTCCTTCTACACATGCATTTGCTGAACGGTGAAAGCGCACAGTAATGCACTTTTCTCCCAGCAAATACACTGTTTGTAAGGAAATGGGAACACAATGAGGATACAATTTTGGGAGCTACTGTGATTAATCTGAGCTTCCCTACGCACAGGGAAGCAAGAGAAATGCTGATTTCATCAAGCCCAGTTACATACTCAGAATCTGTACTACTGCGCAAATAGGCATGTCTCTGTAGGCAAAAAACTCATTTCTGACAAAGTTGCCCAAATGCATCTCAGAAGTGTGCAACTTGTTCCCTGAGTTAGAAAACGTCGAGAAACGGTCGTTTCTGCTAGCGCTGTGCTTCAACACATGTACTTGCTGACCGGTGAAAGCGCACAGTAATGCACTTTTCTCCCAGCAAATACACTGTTTCTAAGGAAATGGGAACACACTGAGGAGACACTTGTGGGAGCTACTTTGACTAAAACTGAGTTTCCCTACGCACAAGGAAGCAAGAGAAATGCTGATTTCATCAAGCCCAGTTACATACTCAGAATCTGTACTACTGCGGAAATATGCATGTCTCTTCAGGCAAAAAACTCATTTCTGACAATGTTGCCCAAATGCATCTCAGAAGTGTGCAACTTGTTCCCTGAGTTAGAAAAAGTCGAGAAACGGTCATTTCTGCTAGCGCCGTGCTTCTACACAGGTATTTGCTGAACGGTGAAAGCACACAGTAATGCACTTTTCTTCCAGCAAATACACTGTTTCTAAGGAAATGGGAACACACTGAGGAGACACTTGTGGGAGCCACTGTGACTAAAACTGAGCTTCCCTACGCACAGGGAAGCAAGAGAAATGCTGATTTCATCAAGCCCAGTTACATACTCAGAATCTGTACTACTGCGCAAATAGGCATGTCCCTTTAGGCAAAAAACTCATTTCTGATAATGTTGCCCAAATGCATCTCAGAAGTGTGCAACTTGTTCCCTGAGTTAGAAAACGTCGAGAAACGGTCGTTTCTGCTAGCGCTGTGCTTCTACACATGTACTTGCTGAACGGTGAAAGCGCACAGTAATGCACTTTTCTCCCAGCAAATACACTGTTTCTAAGGAAATGGGAACACACTGAGGAGACACTTGTGGGAGCTACTGTGACTAAAACTGAGCTTCCCTACGCACAGGGAAGCAAGAGAAATGCTGATTTCATCAAGCCCAGTTACATACTCAGAATCTGTACTACTGCGCAAATAGGCATGTCTCTTTAGGCAAAAAACTCATTTCTGACAAAGTTGCCCAAATGCATCTCAGAAGTGTGCAATTTGTTCCCTGAGTTAGAAAACGTCGAGAAACGGTCATTTCTGCAAGCGCTGTCCTTCTACACATGCATTTGCTGAACGGTGAAAGCGCACAGTAATGCACTTTTCTCCCAGCAAATACACTGTTTGTAAGGAAATGGGAACACAATGAGGATACAATTTTGGGAGCTACTGTGACTAATCTGAGCTTCCCTACGCACAGGGAAGAAAGAGAAATGCTGATTTCATCAAGCCCAGTTACATACTCAGAATCTGTACTACTGCGCAAATAGGCATGTCTCTGTAGGCAAAAAACTCATTTCTGACAAAGTTGCCCAAATGCATCTCAGAAGTGTGCAACTTGTTCCCTGAGTTAGAAAACGTCGAGAAACGTTCGTTTCTGCTAGCGCTGTGCTTCTACACATGTATTTGCTGAACGGTGAAAGCGCACAGTAATGCACTTTTCTCCCAGCAAATACACTGTTTCTATGGAAATGGGAACACACTGAGGAGACACTTGTGGGAGCTACTGTGACTAAAACTGAGCTTCCCTACGCACAGGGAAGCAAGAGAAATGCTGATTTCATTCAAGCCCAGTTACATACTCCGAATCTGTACTACTGCGCAAATAGGCATGTCTCTGTAGGCAAAAAACTCATTTCTGACAAAGTTGCCCAAATGCATCTCAGAAGTGTGCAACTTGTTCCCTGAGTTAGAAAACGTCGAGAAACGGTCGTTTCTGCTAGCGCTGTGCTTCAACACATGTACTTGCTGACCGGTGAAAGCGCACAGTAATGCACTTTTCTCCCAGCAAATACACTGTTTCTAAGGAAATGGGAACACACTGAGGAGACACTTGTGGGAGTTACTTTGACTAAAACTGAGTTTCCCTACGCACAAGGAAGCAAGAGAAATGCTGATTTCATCAAGCCCAGTTACATACTCAGAATCTGTACTACTGCGGAAATATGCATGTCTCTTCAGGCAAAAAACTCATTTCTGAAAAAGTTGCCCAAATGCATCTCAGAAGTGTGCAACTTGTTCCCTGAGTTAGAAAAAGTCGAGAAACGGTCATTTCTGCTAGCGCCGTGCTTCTACACAGGTATTTGCTGAACGGTGAAAGCGCACAGTAATGCACTTTTCTTCCAGCAAATACACTGTTTCTAAGGAAATGGGAACACACTGAGGAGACACTTGTGGGAGCCACTGTGACTAAAACTGAGCTTCCCTACGCACAGGGAAGCAAGAGAAATGCTGATTTCATCAAGCCCAGTTACATACTCAGAATCTGTACTACTGCGCAAATAGGCATGTCCCTTTAGGCAAAAAACTCATTTCTGATAATGTTGCCCAAATGCATCTCAGAAGTGTGCAACTTGTTCCCTGAGTAAGAAAACGTCGAGAAACGGTCGTTTCTGCTAGCGCTGTGCTTCTACACATGTACTTGCTGAACGGTGAAAGCGCACAGTAATGCACTTTTCTCCCAGCAAATACACTGCTTCTAAGGAAATGGGAACACACTGAGAAGACACTTGTGGGAGCTACTGTGACTAAAACTGAGCTTCCCTACGCACAGGGAAGCAAGAGAAATGCTGATTTCATCAAGCCCAGTTTCATACTCAGAATCTGTACTACTGCGCAAATAGGCATGTCTCTTTAGGCAAAAACCTCATTTCTGACAAAGTTGCCCAAATGCATCTCAGAAGTGTGCAACTTGTTCCCTGAGTTAGAAAACGTCGAGAACGGTTGTTTCTGCTAGCCCTGTGCTTCTACACATGTACTTGCTGACCGGTGAAAGCACACAGTAATGCACTTTTCTCCCAGCAAATACACTGTTTCTAAGGAAATGGGAACACACTGAGGAGACACTTGTGGGAGCTACTGTGACTAAAACTGAGTTTCCCTACGCACAGGGAAGCAAGAGAAATGCTGATTTCATCAAGCCCAGTTACATACTCAGAATCTGTACTACTGCGCAAATAGGCATGTCTCTGTAGGCAAAAAACTCATTTCTGACAAAGTTGCCCAAATGCATCTCAGAAGTGTGCAACATGTTCCCTGAGTTAGAAAACGTCTAGAAACGGTCTTTTCTGCTAGCGCTGTGCTTCTACACATGTACTTGCTGAACGGTGAAAGCGCACAGTAATGCACTTTTCTCCCAGCAAATACACTGTTTCTAAGGAAATGGGAACACACTGAGGAGACACTTGTGGGAGCTACTGTGACTAAAACTGAGCTTCCCTACGCACAGGGAAGCAAGAGAAATGCTGATTTCATCAAGCCCAGTTACATACTCAGAATCTGTACTACTGCGCAAATAGGCATGTCTCTGTAGGCAAAAAACTCATTTCTGACAAAGTTGCCCAAATGCATCTCAGAAGTGTTCAACTTGTTCCCTGAGTTAGAAAACGTCGAGAAACGGTCGTTTCTGCTAGCGCTGTGCTTCTACACATGTATTTGTTGACCGGTGAAAGCGCACAGTAATGCACTTTTCTCCCATCAAATACACTGTTTCTAAGGAAATGGGAACACACTGAGGAGACACTTGTGGGAGCTACTGTGACTAAAACTGAGCTTCCCTACGCACAGGGAAGCAAGAGAAATGCTGATTTCATCAAGCCCAGTTACATACTCAGAATCTGTACTACTGCGCAAATAGGCATTTCTCTTTAGGCAAAAAACTCATTTCTGTTAAAGATGCCCAAATGCATCTCACAAGTGTGCAACTTGTTCTCTGAGTTAGAAAACGCCGAGAAACGGTCTTTTCTGCTAGCGCTGTGCTTCTACACATGTACTTGCTGAACGGTGAAAGCGCACAGTAATGCACTTTTCTCCCAGCAAATACACTGTTTCTAAGGAAATGGGAACACACTGAGGAGACACTTGTGGGAGCTACTGTGACTAAAACTGAGCTTCCCTACGCACAGGGAAGCAAGAGAAATGCTGATTTCATCAAGCCCAGTTACATACTCAGAATCTGTACTACTGCGCAAATAGGCATGTCTCTGTAGGCAAAAAACTCATTTCTGACAAAGTTGCCCAAATGCATCTCAGAAGTGTGCAACTTGTTCCCTGAGTTAGAAAACGTCGAGAAACGTTCATTTCTGCTAGCGCTGTGCTTCTACACTGGTATTTGCTGAACGGTGAAAGCGCACAGTAATGCACTTTTCTCCCAGCAAATACACTGTTTCTAAGGAAATGGGAACACACTGAGGAGACACTTGTGGGAGCTACTGTGACTAAAACTGAGCTTCCCTACGCACAGGGAAGCAAGAGAAATGCTGATTTCATCAAGCCCAGTTACATACTCAGAATCTGTACTACTGCGCAAATAGGCATGTCTCTTTAGGCAAAAAACTCATTTCTGACAAAGTTGCCCAAATGCATCTCAGAAGTGTGCAACTTGTTCCCTGAGTTAGAAAACGTCGAGAAACGGTCGTTTCTGCTAGCACTGTGCTTCTACACATGTATTTGCTGAACGGTGAAAGCGCACAGTAATGCACTTTTCTCCCAGCAAATACACTGCTTCTAAGGAAATGGGAACACACTGAGAAGACACTTGTGGGAGCTACTGTGACTAAAACTGAGCTTCCCTACGCACAGGGAAGCAAGAGAAATGCTGATTTCATCAAGCCCAGTTACATACTCAGAATCTGTACTACTGCGCAAATAGGCATGTCTCTTTAGGCAAAAAACTCATTTCTGACAAAGTTGCCCAAATGCATCTCAGAAGTGTGCAACTTGTTCCCTGAGTTAGAAAACGTCGAGAACGGTCTTTTCTGCTAGTGCTGTGCTTCTACACATGTACTTGCTGACCGGTGAAATCGCCCAGTAATGCACTTTTCTCCCAGCAAATACACTGTTTCTAAGGAAATGGGAACACACTGAAGAGACACTTGTGGGAGCTACTGTGACTAAAACTAAGCTTCCCTACGCACAGGGAAGCAAGAGAAATGCTGATTTCATCAAGCCCAGTTACATACTCAGAATCTGTACTACTGCGCAAATAGGCATGTCTCTGTAGGCAAAAAACTCATTTCTGACAAAGTTGCCCAAATGCATCTCAGAAGTGTGCAACATGTTCCCTGAGTTAGAAAACGTCGAGAAACGGTCTTTTCTGCTAGCGCTGTGCTTCTACACATGTACTTGCTGAACGGTGAAAGCGCACAGTAATGCACTTTTCTCCCAGCAAATACACTGTTTCTAAGGAAATGGGAACACACTGAGGAGACACTTGTGGGAGCTACTGTGACTAAAACTGAGCTTCCCTACGCACAGGGAAGCAAGAGAAATGCTGATTTCATCAAGCCCAGTTACATATTCAGAATCTGTACTACTGCGCAAATAGGCATGTCTCTGTAGGCAAAAAACTCATTTCTGACAAAGTTGCCCAAATGCATCTCAGAAGTGTTCAACTTGTTCCCTGAGTTAGAAAACGTCGAGAAACGGTCGTTTCTGCTAGCGCTGTGCTTCTACACATGTATTTGCTGACCGGTGAAAGCGCACAGTAATGCACTTTTCTCCCAGCAAATACACTGTTTCTAAGGAAATGGGAACACACTGAGGAGACACTTGTGGGAGCCACTGTGACTAAAACTGAGCTTCCCTACGCACAGGGAAGCAAGAGAAATGCTGATTTCATCAAGCCCAGTTACATACTCAGAATCTGTACTACTGCGCAAATAGGCATGTCTCTGTAGGCAAAAAACTCATTTCTGACAATGTTGCCCAAATGCATCTCAGAAGTGTGCAACTTGTTCCCTGAGTTAGAAAACGTCGAGAAACGTTCATTTCTGCTAGCGCTGTGCTTCTACACTGGTATTTGCTGAACGGTGAAAGCGCACAGTAATGCACTTTTCTCCCAGCAAATACACTGTTTCTAAGGAAATGGGAACACACTGAGGAGACACTTGTGGGAGCTACTGTGACTAAAACTGAGCTTCCCTACGCACAGGGAAGCAAGAGAAATGCTGATTTCATCAAGCCCAGTTACATACTCAGAATCTGTACTACTGCGCAAATAGGCATGTCTCTTTAGGCAAAAAACTCATTTCTGACAAAGTTGCCCAAATGCATCTCAGAACTGTGCAACTTGTTCCCTGAGTTAGAAAACGTCGAGAAACGGTCGTTTCTGCTAGCACTGTGCTTCTACACATGTATTTGCTGAACGGTGAAAGCGCACAGTAATGCACTTTTCTCCCAGTTAATACACTGCTTCTAAGGAAATGGGAACACACTGAGAAGACACTTGTGGGAGCTACTGTGACTAAAACTGAGCTTCCCTACGCACAGGGAAGCAAGAGAAATGCTGATTTCATCAAGCCCAGTTTCATACTCAGAATCTGTACTACTGCGCAAATAGGCATGTCTCTTTAGGCAAAAACCTCATTTCTGACAAAGTTGCCCAAATGCATCTCAGAAGTGTGCAACTTGTTCCCTGAGTTAGAAAACGTCGAGAACCGTCGTTTCTGCTAGCGCTGTGCTTCTACACATGTACTTGCTGACCGGTGAAAGCACACAGTAATGCACTTTTCTCCCAGCAAATACACTGTTTCTAAGGAAATGGGAACACAATGAGGAGACACTTGTGAGAGCTACTGTGACTAAAACTGAGTTTCCCTACGCACAGGGAAGCAAGAGAAATGCTGATTTCATCAAGCCCAGTTACATACTCAGAATCTGTACTACTGCGCAAATAGGCATGTCTCTGTAGGCAAAAAACTCATTTCTGACAAAGTTGCCCAAATGCATCTCAGAAGTGTGCAACTTGTTCCCTGAGTTAGAAAACGTCGAGAAACGGTCGTTTCTGCTAGCGCTGTGCTTCTACACATGTATTTGCTGACCGGTGAAAGCGCACAGTAATGCACTTTTCTCCCATCAAATACACTGTTTCTAAGGAAATGGGAACACACTGAGGAGACACTTGTGGGAGCTACTGTGACTAAAACTGAGCTTCCCTACACACAGGGAAGCAAGAGAAATGCTGATTTCATCAAGCCCAGTTACATACTCAGAATCTGTACTACTGCGCAAATAGGCATTTCTCTTTAGGCAAAAAACTCATTTCTGTTAAAGATGCCCAAATGCATCTCACAAGTGTGCAACTTGTTCTCTGAGTTAGAAAACGTCGAGAAACGGTCTTTTCTGCTAGCGCTGTGCTTCTACACATGTACTTGCTGAACGTTGAAAGCTCACAGTAATGCATTTTTCTCCCAGCAAATACACTGTTTCTAAGGAAATGGGAACACACTGAGGAGACACTTGTGGGAGCTACTGTGACTAAAACTGAGCTTCCCTACGCACAGGGAAGCAAGAGAAATGCTGATTTCATCAAGCCCAGTTACATACTCAGAAACTGTACTACTGCGCAAATAGGCAAGTCTCTGTAGGCAAAAAACTCAATTCTGACAAAGTAGCCCAAATGCATCTCGGAAGTGTGCAACTTGTTCCCTGAGTTAGAAAACGTCGAGAAACGGTCTTTTCTGCTAGCGCTGTGCTTCTACACATGCATTTGCTGAACAGTGAAAGAGCACAGTAATGCACTGTTCTCCCAGCATATACACTGTTTCTAAGGAAATGGGAACACACTGAGGAGACACTTGTGGGAGCTACTGTGACTAAAACTGAGCTTCCCTACGCACAGGGAAGCAAGAGAAATGCTGATTTCATCAAGCCCAGTTACATACTCAGAATCTGTACTACTGCGCAAATAGGCATGTCTCTTTAGGCAAAAAACTCATTTCAGACAAAGTTGCCCAAATGCATCTCAGAAGTGTGCAACTTGATCCTGAGTTAGAAAACGTCGAGAAACGTTCGTTTCTGCTAGTGCTGTGCTTCTACACATGTATTTGCTGAACTGTGAAAGCGAACAGTAATGCACTTCTCTCCCAGCAAATACACTGTTTCCAACGAAATGGGAACACACTGAGGAGACACTTGTGGGAGCTACTGTGACTAAAACTGAGTTTCCCTACGCACAGGGAAGCAAGAGAAATGCTGATTTCATCAAGCCCAGTTACATACTCAGAATCTGTACTACTGCGCAAATAGGCATGTCTCTTTAGGCAAAAAACTCATTTCTGACAAAGTTGCCCAAATGCATCTCAGAAGTGTGCAACTTGTTCCCTGAGTTAGAAAACGTCGAGAAACGGTCGTTTCTGCTAGCGCTGTGCTTCTACACATGTATTTGCTGAATGGTGAAAGCGCACAGTAATGCACTTTTCTCCCAGCAAATACACTGTTTCTAAGGAAATGGGAACACACTGAGGAGACACTTGTGGGAGCTACTGTGACTAAAACTGAGCTTCCCTACGCACAGGGAAGCAAGAGAAATGCTGATTTCATCAAGTCCAGTTACATACTCAGAATCTGTACTACTGCGCAAATAGGCATGTCTCTTTAGGCAAAAAACTCATTTCTGACAAAGTTGCCCAAATGCATCTCATTAGTGTGCAACAACTTCCCTGATTAGAAAACGTCGAGAAACGGTCGTTTCTGCTAGCGCTGTGCTTCTTCTACACATGTATTTGCTGAACGGTGAAAGCGCACAGTAATGCACTTTTCTCCCAGCAAATACACTGTTTCTAAGGAAATGGGAACACACTGACGAGACACTTGTGGGAGCTACTGTGACTAAAACTGAGCTTCCCTACGCACAGGGAAGCAAGAGAAATGCTGATTTTATCAAGCCTAGTTACATACTCAGAATCTGTTCTACTGCGCAAATAGGCATGTCTCTTTAGGCAAAAAACTCATTTCTGACAAAGTTGCCCAAATGCATCTCAGAAGTGTGCAACTTGTTCCTGAGTTAGAAAACGTCGAGAAACGTTCGTTTCTGCTAGCGCTGTGCTTCTACACATGTATTTGCTGAACTGTGAAAGCGAACAGTAATGCACTTCTCTCCCAGCAAATACACTGTTTCCAACGAAATGGGAACACACTGAGGAGACACTTGTGGGAGCTACTGTGACTAAAACTGAGCTTCCCTACGCACAGGGAAGCAAGAGAAATGCTGATTTCATCAAGCCCAGTTACATACTCAGAATCTGTACTACTGCGCAAATAGGCATGTCTCTTTAGGCAAAAAACTCATTTCTGACAAAGTTGCCCAAATGCATCTCAGAAGTGTGCAACTTGTTCCCTGAGTTAGAAAACGTCGAGAAACGGTCGTTTCTGCTAGCGCTGTGCTTCTACACATGTATTTGCTGAACGGTGAAAGCGCACAGTAATGCACTTTTCTCCCAGCAAATACACTGTTTCTAAGGAAATGGGAACACACTGAGGAGACACTTGTGGGAGCTACAGTGACTAAAACTGAGCTTCCCTACGCACAGGGAAGCAAGAGAAATGCTGATTTCATCAAGCCCAGTTACATACTCAGAATCTGTACTACTGCGCAAATAAGTATGTCTCTTTAGGCAAAAAACTCATTTCTGACAAAGTTGCCCAAATGCATCTCAGAAGTGTGCATCTTGTTCCCTGAGTTAGAAAACGTCGAGAAACGGTCGTTTCTGCTAGCGCTGTGCTTCTACACATGTATTTGCTGAACGGTGAAAGCGCACAGTAATGCACTTTTCTCCAAGCAAATACACTGTTTCTAAGGAAATGGGAACACACTGAGGAGACACTTGTGGGAGCTACTGTGACTAAAACTGAGCTTCCCTACGCACAGGGAAGCAAGAGAAATGCTGATTTCATCAAGCCCAGTTACATACTCAGAATCTGTACTACTGCGCAAATAGGCATGTCTCTTTAGGAAAAAAACTCATTTCTGACAAAGTTGCCCAAATGCATCTCAGAAGTGTGCAACTTGTTCCCTGAGTTAGAAAACGTCGAGAAATGGTCGTTTCTGCTAGCGCTGTGCTTCTACACATGTATTTGCTGAACGGTGAAAGCGCACAGTAATGCGCTTTTCTCCCAGCAAATACACTGTTTCTAAGGAAATGGGAACACACTGAGGAGACACTTGTGGGAGCTACTGTGACTAAAACTGAGCTTCCCTACGCACAGGGAAGCAAGAGAAATGCTGATTTCATCAAGCCCAGTTACATACTCAGAATCTGTACTACTGCGCAAATAGGCATGTCTCTTTAGGCAAAAAACTCATTTCTGACAAAGTTGCCCAAATGCATCTCAGAAGTGTGCAACTTTTTCCCTGACTTAGAAAACGTCGAGAAACGGTCGTTTCTGCTAGCGCTGTGCTTCTACACATGTATTTGCTGAATGGTGAAAGCGCACAGTAATGCACTTTTCTCCCAGCAAATACACTGTTTCTAAGGAAATGGGAACACACTGAGGAGACACTTGTGGGAGCTACAGTGACTAAAACTGAGCTTCCCTACGCACAGGGAAGCAAGAGAAATGCTGATTTCATCAAGCCCAGTTACATACTCAGAATCTGTACTACTGCGCAAATAGGCATGTCTCTGTAGGCAAAAAACTCATTTCTGACAAAGTTGCCCAAATGCATCTCAGAAGTGTGCAACTTGTTCCCTGAGTTAGAAAACGTCGAGAAACGTTCGTTTCTGCTAGCGCTGTGCTTCTACACATGTATTTGCTGAACGGTGAAAGCACACAGTAATGCACTTTTCTCCCAGCAAATACACTGTTTTAAGGAAATGAGTACACACTGAGGAGACACTTGTGGGAGCTACTGTGACTAAAACTGAGCTTCCCTACGCACAGGGAAGCAAGAGAAATGCTGATTTCATCAAGCCCAGTTACATACTCAGAATCTGTACTACTGCGCAAATAGGCATTTCTCTTTAGGCAAAAAACTCATTTCTGACAAAGTTGCCCAAATGCATCTCAGAAGTGTGCAGCTTGTTCCCTGAGTTAGAAAACGTCGAGAAACGGTCGTATCTGCTAGGGCTGTGCTTCTACACATGTATTTGCTGAATGGTGAAAGCCCACAGTAATGCACTTTTCTCCAAGCAAATACACTGTTTCTAAGGAAATGGGAACACACTGAGGAGACACTTGTGGGAGCTACAGTGACTAAAACTGAGCTTCCCTACACAGGGAAGCAAGAGAAATGGTGATTTCATCAAGCGTAGTTACATACGCAGAATCGGTACTACTGCGCAAATAGGCATGTCTCTTGAGGCAAAAAACTGATTTCTGACAAAGTTGCCCATATGCATCTCAGAAGTGTGCAACTTGTTCCCTGAGTTAGAAAACGTCGAGAAACGGTCGTTTCTGCTAGCACTGTGCTTCTACACATGTATTTTCTGAACGGTGAAAGCGCACAGTAATGCACTTTTCTCCCAGCAAATACACTGTTTCTAAGGAAATGGGAACACACTGAGGAGACACTTGTGGGAGCTACTGTGACTAAAACTGAGCTTCCCTACGCACAGGGAATCAAGAGAAATGCTGATGTCATCAAGCCCAGTTACATACTCAGAATCTGTACTACTGCGCAAATAGGCATGTCTCTTTAGGCAAAAAACTCATTTCTGACAAAGTTGCCCAAATGCATCTCAGAAGTGTGCAACTTGTTCCCTGAGTTAGAAAACGTCGAGAAACGTTCGTTTCTGCTAGCGCTGTGCTTCTACACATGTATTTGCTGAACGGTGAAAGCGCACAGTAATGCACTTTTCTCCCAGCAAATACACTGTTTCTAAGGAAATGGGAACACACTGAGGAGACACTTGTGGGAGCTACTGTGACTAAAACTGAGCTTCCCTACACACAGGGAAGCAAGAGAAATGCTGATTTCATCAAGCCCAGTTACATACTCAGAATCTGTACTACTGCGCAAATAGGCATTTCTCTTTAGGCAAAAAACTCATTTCTGACAAAGTTGCCCAAATGCATCTCAGAAGTGTGCAAATTGTTCCCTGAGTTAGAAAACGTCGAGAAACGGTCGTTTCTGCTAGCGCTGTGCTTCTACACATGTATTTGCTGAACGGTGAAAGCGCACAGTAATGCACTTTTCTCCAAGCAAATACACTGTTTCTAAGGAAATGGGAACACACTGAGGAGACACTTGTGGGAGCTACTGTGACTAAAACTGAGCTTCCCTACGCACAGGGAAGCAAGAGAAATGCTGATTTCATCAAGCCCAGTTACATACTCAGAATCTGTACTACTGCGCAAATAGGCATGTCTCTTTAGGCAAAAAACTCATTTCTGACAAAGTTGCCCAAATGCATCTCAGAAGTGTGCAACTTTTTCCCTGACTTAGAAAACGTCGAGAAACGGTCGTTTCTGCTAGCGCTGTGCTTCTACACATGTATTTGCTGAATGGTGAAAGCGCACAGTAATGCACTTTTCTCCCAGCAAATACACTGTTTGTAAGGAAATGGGAACACACTGAGGAGACACATGTGGGAGCTACTGTGACTAAAACTGAGCTTCCCTACGCACAGGGAAGCAAGAGAAATGCTGATTTCATCAAGCCCAGTTACATACTCAGAATCTGTACTACTGCGCAAATAGGCATGTCTCTTTAGGCAAAAAACTCATTTCTGACAAAGTTGCCCAAATGCATCTCAGAAGTGTGCAACTTGTTCCCTGAGTTAGAAAACGTCGAGAAACGTTCGTTTCTGCTAGCGCTGTGCTTCTACACATGTATTTGCTGAACGGTGAAAGCACACAGTAATGCACTTTTCTCCCAGCAAATACACTGTTTCTAAGGAAATGGGTACCCACTGAGGAGACACTTGTGGGAGCTACAGTGACTAAAACTGAGCTTCCCTACGCACAGGGAAGCAAGAGAAATGCTGATTTCATCAAGCCTAGTTACATTCTCAGAATCTGTACTACTGCGCAAATAGGCCTTTCTCTTTAGGCAAAAAACTCATTTCTGACAAAGTTGCCCAAATGCATCTCAGAAGTGTGCAAATTGTTCCCTGAGTTAGAAAACGTCGAGAAACGGTCGTATCTGCTAGGGCTGTGCTTCTACACATGTATTTGCTGAACGGTGAAAGCGCACAGTAATGCACTTTTCTCCAAGCAAATACACTGTTTCTAAGGAAATGGGAACACACTAAGGAGACACTTGTGGGAGCTACTGTGACTAAAACTGAGCTTCCCTACGCACAGGGAAGCAAGAGAAATGCTGATTTCATCAAGCCCAGTTACATACTCAGAATCTGTACTACTGCGCAAATAGGCATTTCTCTTTAGGCAAAAAACTCATTTCTGACAAAGTTGCCCAAATGCATCTCAGAAGTGTGCAAATTGTTCCCTGAGTTAGAAAACGTCGAGAAACGGTCGTTTCTGCTAGCGCTGTGCTTCTACACATGTATTTGCTGAACGGTGAAAGCGCACAGTAATGCACTTTTCTCCAAGCAAATAAACTGTTTCTAAGGAAATGAGAACACACTGAGGAGACACTTGTGGGAGCTACTGTGACTAAAACTGAGCTTCCCTACGCACAGGGAAGCAAGAGAAATGCTGATTTCATCAAGCCCAGTTACATACTCAGAATCTGTACTACTGCGCAAATAGGCATGTCTCTTTAGGCAAAAAACTCATTTCTGACAAAGTTGCCCAAAGGCATCTCAGAAGTGTGCAACTTTTTCCCTGACTTAGAAAACGTCGAGAAACGGTCGTTTCTGCTAGCGCTGTGCTTCTACACATGTATTTGCTGAATGGTGAAAGCGCACAGTAATGCACTTTTCTCCCAGCAAATACACTGTTTCTAAGGAAATGGGAACACACTGAGGAGACACTTGTGGGAGCTACTGTGACTAAAACTGAGCTTCCCTACGCACAGGGAAGCAAGAGAAATGCTGATTTCATCAAGCCCAGTTACATACTCAGAATCTGTACTACTGCGCAAATAGGCATGTCTCTGTAGGCAAAAAACTCATTTCTGACAAAGTTGCCCAAATGCATCTCAGAAGTGTGCAACTTGTTCCCTGAGTTAGAAAACGTCGAGTAACGGTCGTTTCTGCTAGCACTGTGCTTCTACACATGTATTTGCTGAATGGTGAAAGCGCACAGTAATGCACATTTCTCCCAGCAAATACACTGCTTCTAAGGAAATGGGAACACACTGAGGAGACACTTGTGGGAGCTACTGTGACTAAAACTGAGCTTCCCTACACACAGGGAAGCAAGAGAAATGCTGATTTCATCAAGCCCAGTTACATACTCAGAATCTGTACTACTGCGCAAATAGGCATGTCTCTTTAGGCAAAAAACTCATTTCTGACAAAGTTGCCCAAATGTATCTCAGAAGTGTGCAACTTGTTCCCTGAGTTAGAAAACGTCGAGAAACGTTCATTTCTGCTAGCGCTGTGCTTCTACACATGTATTTGTTGAACGGTGAAAGCACACAGTAATGCACTTTTCTCCCAGCGAAGACACTGTTTCTAAGGAAATGGGAACACACTGAGGAGACACTTGTGGGAGCTACTGTGACTAAAACTGAGCTTCCCTACACACAGGGAAGCAAGAGAAATGCTGATTTCATCAAGCCCAGTTACATACTCAGAATCTGTACTACTGCGCAAATAGGCATGTCTCTTTAGGCAAAAAACTCATTTCTGACAAAGTTGCCCAAATGCATCTCAGAAGTGTGCAACTTGTTCCCTGAGTTAGAAAACGTCGAGAAACGTTCATTTCTGCTAGCGCTGTGCTTCTACACATGTAATTGTTGAACGGTGAAAGCGCACAGTAATGCAGTTTTCTCCCAGCAAAGACACTGTTTCTAAGGAAATGGGAACACACTGAGGAGACACTTGTGGGAGCTACTGTGACTAAAACTGAGCTTCCCTACACACAGGGAAGCAAGAGAAATGCTGATTTCATCAAGCCCAGTTACATACTCAGAATCTGTACTACTGCGCAAATAGGCATGTCTCTGTAGGCAAAAAACTCATTTCTGACAAAGTTGCCCAAATGCATCCCAGAAGTGTGCAACTTGTTCCCTGAGTTAGAAAACGTCGAGAAACGTTCGTTTCTGCTAGCGCTGTGCTTCTACACATGTATTTGCTGAACGGTGAAAGCGCACAGTAATGCACTTTTCACCCAGCAAAGACACTGTTTCTAAGGAAATGGGAACACACTGAGGAGACACTTGTGGGAGCTACTGTGACTAAAACTGAGCTTCCCTACGCACACGGAAGAAAGAGAAATGCTGATTTCATCAAGTCCAGTTACATACTCAGAGTCTGTACTACTGCGCAAATAGGCTTGTCTCTGTAGGCAAAAAACTCATTTCTGACAAAGTTGCCCCAATGCATCTCAGAAGTGTGCAACTTGTTCCCTGAGTTAGAAAACTTCGAGAAACGTTCGTTTCTGCTAGCGCTGTGCTTCTACACATGTATTTGCTGAACGGTGAAAGCGCACAGTAATGCACTTTTCTCCCAGCAAATACACTGTTTCTAAGGAAATGGGAACACACTGAGGAGACACTTGTGGGAGCTACTGTGACTAAAACTTAGCTTCCCTATGCACAGGGAAGCAAGAGAAATGCTGATTTCATCAAGCCCAGTTACATACTCAGAATCTGTACTACTGCGCAAATAGGCATGTCTCTGTAGGCAAAAAACACATTTCTGACAAAGTTGCCCAAATGCATCTCAGAAGTGTGCAACTTGTTCCCTGAGTTAGAAAACGTCGAGAAACGGTCGTTTCTGCTAGCGCTGTGCTTCTACACATGCATTTGCTGAACGGTGAAAGAGCACAGTAATGCACTTTTCCCCCAGCAAATACACTGTTTCTAAGGAAATGGGAACACACTGAGGATACACTTGTGGGAGCTACTGTGACTAAAACTGAGTTTCCCTACGCACAAGGAAGCAAGAGAAATGCTGATTTCATCAAGCCCCTTTACATACTCAGAATCTGTACTACTGCGCAAATAGGCATGTCTCTTTAGGCAAAAAACTCATTTCTGATAATGTTGCCCAAATGCATCTCAGAAGTGTGCAACTTGTTCCCTGAGTTAGAAAACGTCGAGAAACTGTCGTTTCTGCTAGCGCTGTGCTTCTACACATGTACTTGCTGAACGGTGAAAGCGCACAGTAATGCACTTTTCTCCCAGCAAATACACTGTTTCTAAGGAAATGGGAACACACTGAGGAGACACTTGTGGGAACTACTGTGACTAAAACTGAGCTTCCCTACGCACAGGGAAGCAAGAGAAATGCTGATTTCATCAAGCCCAGTTACATACTCAGAATCAGTACTACTGCGCAAATAGGCATGTCTCTGTAGGCAAAAAACTCATTTCTGACAAAGTTGCCCAAATGCATCTCGGAAGTGTGCAACTTGTTCCCTGAGTTAGAAAACTTCGAGAAACGGTCTTTTCTGCTAGCGCTGTGCTTCTACACATGCATTTGCTGAACGGTGAAAGCGCACAGTAATGCACTTTTCTCCCAGCAAATACACAGTTTCTAAGGAAATGGGAACACACTGAGGAGACACTTGTGGGAGCTACTGTGACTAAAACTGAGCTTCCCTACACCCAGGGAAGCAAGTGAAATGCTGATTTCATCAAGCCCAGTTACATACTCAGAATCTGTACTACTGCGCAAATAGGCATGTCTCTTTAGGCAAAAAACTCATTTCTGACAAAGTTGCCCAAAAGCATCTCAGAAGTGTGCAACTTGTTCCCTGACTTAGAAAACGTCGAGAAACGTTCGTTTCTGCTAGCACCGTGCTTCTACACATGTATTTGCTGAACGGTGAAAGCGCACAGTAATGCACTTTTCTCCCAGCAAATACACTGTTTCTAAGGAAATGGGAACACACTGAGGAGACACTTGTGGGAGCTACTGTGACTAAAACTTAGCTTCCCTATGCACAGGGAAGCAAGAGAAATGCTGATTTCATCAAGCCCAGTTACATACTCAGAATCTGTACTACTGCGCAAATAGGCATGTCTCTGTAGGCAAAAAACACATTTCTGACAAAGTTGCCCAAATGCATCTCAGAAGTGTGCAACTTGTTCCCTGAGTTAGAAAACGTCGAGAAACGGTCGTTTCTGCTAGCGCTGTGCTTCTACACATGAATTTGCTGAACGGTGAAAGAGCACAGTAATGCACTTTTCCCCCAGCAAATACACTGTTTCTAAGGAAATGGGAACACACTGAGGAGACACTTGTGGGAGCTACTGTGACTAAAACTGAGTTTCCCTACGCACAAGGAAGCAAGAGAAATGCTGATTTCATCAAGCCCAGTTACATACTCAGAATCTGTACTACTGCGCAAATAGGCATGTCTCTTTAGGCAAAAAACTCATTTCTGATAATGTTGCCCAAATGCATCTCAGAAGTGTGCAACTTGTTCCCTGAGTTAGAAAACGTCGAGAAACTGTCGTTTCTGCTAGCGCTGTGCTTCTACACATGTACTTGCTGAACGGTGAAAGCGCACAGTAATGCACTTTTCTCCCAGCAAATACACTGTTTCGAAGGAAATGGGAACACACTGAGGAGACACTTGTGGGAACTACTGTGACTAAAACTGAGCTTCCCTACGCACAGGGAAGCAAGAGAAATGCTGATTTCATCAAGCCCAGTTACATACTCAGAATCTGTACTACTGCGCAAATAGGCATGTCTCTGTAGGCAAAAAACTCATTTCTGACAAAGTTGCCCAAATGCATCTCGGAAGTGTGCAACTTGTTCCCTGAGTTAGAAAACGTCGAGAAACGGTCTTTTCTGCTAGCGCTGTGCTTCTACACATGCATTTGCTGAACGGTGAAATCGCACAGTAATGCACTTTTCTCCCAGCAAATACACAGTTTCTAAGGAAATGGGAACACACTGAGGAGACACTTGTGGGAGCTACTGTGACTAAAACTGAGCTTCCCTACACCCAGGGAAGCAAGTGAAATGCTGATTTCATCAAGCCCAGATACATACTCAGAATCTGTACTACTGCGCAAATAGGCATGTCTCTTTAGGCAAAAAACTCATTTCTGACAAAGTTGCCCAAAAGCATCTCAGAAGTGTGCAACTTGTTCCCTGACTTAGAAAACGTCGAGAAACGTTCGTTTCTGCTAGTACCGTGCTTCTACACATGTATTTGCTGAACGGTGAAAGCGCACAGTAATGCACTTTTCTCCCAGCAAATACACTGTTTCTAAGGAAATGGGAACACACTGAGGAGACACTTGTGGGAGCTACTGTGACTAAAACTGAGTTTCCCTACGCACAAGGAAGCAAGAGAAATGCTGATTTCATCAAGCCCAGTTACATACTCAGAATCTGTACTACTGCGCAAATAGGCATGTCTCTTTAGGCAAAAAACTCATTTCTGACAAAGTTGCCCAAATGCATCTCAGAAGTGTGCAACTTGTTCCCTGAGTTAGAAAACGTCGAGAAACGTTCGTTTCTGCTAGCGCCGTACTTCTACACAGGTATTTGCTGAACGGTGAAAGCGCACAGTAATGCACTTTTCTCCCAGCAAATACACAGTTTCTAAGGAAATGGGAACACACTGAGGAGACACTTGTGGGAGCTACTGTGACTAAAACTGAGCTTCCCTACACCCAGGGAAGCAAGTGAAATGCTGATTTCATCAAGCCCAGTTACATACTCAGAATCTGTACTACTGCGCAAATAGGCATGTCTCTTTAGGCAAAAAACTCATTTCTGACAAAGTTGCCCAAATGCATCTCAGAAGTGTGCAACTTGTTCCCTGAGTTAGAAAACGTCGAGAAACGGTCGTTTCTGCTAGCGCTGTGCTTCTAAACATGTATTTGCTGACCGGTGAAAGCGCACAGTAATGCACTTTTCTCCCATCAAATACACTGTTTCTAAGGAAATGGGAACACACTGAGGAGACACTTGTGGGGGCTACTGTGACTAAAACTGAGCTTCCCTACGCATAGGGAAGCAAGAGAAATGCTGATTTCATCAAGCCTAGTTACATTCTCAGAATCTGTACTACTGCGCAAATAGGCATTTCTCTTTAGGCAAAAAACTCATTTCTGACAAAGGTGCCCAAATGCATCTCAGAAGTGTGCAAATTGTTCCCTGAGTTAGAAAACGTCGAGAAACGGTCGTATCTGCTAGGGCTGTGCTTCTACACATGTATTTTCTGAACGGTGAAAGCGCACAGTAATGCACTTTTCTCCCAGCAAATACACTGTTTCTAAGGAAATGGGAACACACTGAGGAGACACTTGTGGGAGCTACTGTGACTAAAACTGAGCTTCCCTACGCACAGGGAAGCAAGAGAAATGCTGATTTCATCAAGCCCAGTTACATACTCAGAATCTGTACTACTGCGCAAATAGGCATGTCTCTTTAGGCAAAAATCTCATTTCTGACAAAGTTGCCCAAATGCATCTCAGAAGTGTGCAACTTGTTCCCTGAGTTAGAAAACGTCGAGAAACGTTCGTTTCTGCTAGCGCTGTGCTTCTACACATGTATTTGCTGAACGGTGAAAGCGCACAGTAATGCACTTTTCTCCCAGCAAATACACTGTTTCTAAGGAAATGGGTACACACTGAGGAGACACTTGTGGGAGCTACTGTGACTAAAACTGAGCTTCCCTACGCACAGGGAAGCAAGAGAAATGCTGATTTCATCAAGCCTAGTTACAATCTCAGAATCTGTACTACTGCGCAAATAGGCATTTCTCTTTAGGCAAAAAACTCATTTCTGACAAAGTTGCCCAAATGCATCTCAGAAGTGTGCAAATTGTTCCCTGAGTTAGAAAACGTCGAGAAACGGTCGTATCTGCTAGGGCTGTGCTTCTACACATGTATTTGCTGAACGGTGAAAGCGCACAGTAATGCACTTTTCTCCCAGCAAATACACTGTTTCTAAGGAAATGGGAACACACTGAGGAGACACTTGTGGGAGCTACTGTGACTAAAACTGAGCTTCCCTACGCACAGGGAAGCACGAGAAATGCTGATTTCATCAAGCCCAGTTACATACTCAGAATCTGTACTACTGCGCAAATAGGCATGTCTCTGTAGGCAAAAAACACATTTCTGACAAAGTTGCCCAAATGCATCTCAGAAGTGTGCAACTTGTTCCCTGAGTTAGAAAACGTCGAGAAACGGTCGTTTCTGCTAGCGCTGTGCTTCTACACATGCATTTGCTGAACGGTGAAAGAGCACAGTAATGCACTTTTCTCCCAGCAAATACACTGTTTCTAATGAAATGGGAACACACTGAGGAGACACTTGTGGGAGCTACTGTGACTAAAACTGAGTTTCCCTACGCACAAGGAAGCAAGAGAAATGCTGATTTCATCAAGCCCAGTTACATACTCAGAATCTGTACTACTGCGCAAATAGGCATGTCTCTTTAGGCAAAAAACTCATTTCTGATAATGTTGCCCAAATGCATCTCAGAAGTGTGCAACTTGTTCCCTGAGTTAGAAAACGTCGAGAAACTGTCGTTTCTGCTAGCGCTGTGCTTCTACACATGTACTTGCTGAACGGTGAAAGCGCACAGTAATGCACTTTTCTCCCAGCAAATACACTGTTTCTAAGGAAATGGGAACACACTGAGGAGACACTTGTGGGAGCTACTGTGACTAAAACTGAGCTTCCCTACGCACAGGGAAGCAAGAGAAATGCTGATTTCATCAAGCCCAGTTACATACTCAGAATCAGTACTACTGCGCAAATAGGCATGTCTCTGTAGGCAAAAAACTCATTTCTGACAAAGTTGCCCAAATGCATCTCAGAAGTGTGCAACTTGTTCCCTGAGTTAGAAAACGTCGAGAAACGGTCTTTTCTGCTAGCGCTGTGCTTCTACACATGCATTTGCTGAACGGTGAAAGCGCACAGTAATGCACTTTTCTCCCAGCAAATACACAGTTTCTAAGGAAATGGGAACACACTGAGGAGACACTTGTGGGAGCTACTGTGACTAAAACTGAGCTTCCCTACACCCAGGGAAGCAAGTGAAATGCTGATTTCATCAAGCCCAGTTACATACTCAGAATCTGTACTACTGCGCAAATAGGCATGTCTCTTTAGGCAAAAAACTCATTTCTGACAAAGTTGCCCAAAAGCATCTCAGAAGTGTGCAACTTGTTCCCTGACTTAGAAAACGTCGAGAAACGTTCGTTTCTGCTAGCACCGTGCTTCTACACATGTATTTGCTGAACGGTGAAAGCGCACAATAATGCACTTTTCTCCCAGCAAATACACTGTTTCTAAGGAAATGGGAACACACTGAGGAGACACTTGTGGGAGCTACTGTGACTAAAACTGAGTTTCCCTACGCACAAGGAAGCAAGAGAAATGCTGATTTCATCAAGCCCAGTTACATACTCAGAATCTGTACTACTGCGCAAATAGGCATGTCTCTTTAGGCAAAAAACTCATTTCTGACAAAGTTGCCCAAATGCATCTCAGAAGTGTGCAACTTGTTCCCTGAGTTAGAAAACGTCGAGAAACGTTCGTTTCTGCTAGCGCCGTGCTTCTACACAGGTATTTGCTGAACGGTGAAAGCGCACAGTAATGCACTTTTCTCCCAGCAAATACACTGTTTCTAAGGAAATGGGAACACACTGAGGAGACACTTGTGGGAGCTACTGTGACTAAAACTGAGCTTCCCTACGCACAGGGAAGCAAGAGAAATGCTGATTTCATCAAGCCCAGTTACATACTCAGAATCTGTACTACTGCGCAAATAGGCATGTCTCTGTAGGCAAAAAACTCATTTCTGACAAAGTTGCCCAAATGCATCTCAGAAGTGTCCAACTTGTTCCCTGAGTTAGAAAACGTCGAGAAACGGTCGTTTCTGCTAGCGCTGGGCTTCTACACATGTACTTGCTGACCGGTGAAATCGCACAGTAATGCACTTTTCTCCCAGCAAATACACTGTTTCTAAGGAAATGGGAACACACTGAGGAGACACTTGTGGGAGCTACTGTGACTAAAACTGAGCTTCCCTACGCACAGGGAAGCAAGAGAAATGCTGATTTCATCAAGCCCAGTTACATACTCAGAATCTGTACTACTGCGCAAATAGGCATGTCTCTGTAGGCAAAAAACTCATTTCTGACAAAGTTGCCCAAATGCATCTCAGAAGTGTGCAACTTGTTCCCTGAGTTAGAAAACGTCGAGAAACGGTCTTTTCTGCTAGCGCTGTGCTTCTACACATGCATTTGCTGAACGGTGAAAGCGCACAGTAATGCACTTTTCTCCCAGCAAATACACAGTTTCTAAGGAAATGGGAACACACTGAGGAGACACTTGTGGGAGCTACTGTGACTAAAACTGAGCTTCCCTACACCCAGGGAAGCAAGTGAAATGCTGATTTCATCAAGCCCAGTTTTATACTCAGAATCTGTACTACTGCGCAAATAGGCATGTCTCTTTAGGCAAAAAACTCATTTCTGACAAAGTTGCCCAAATGCATCTCAGAAGTGTGCAACTTGTTCCCTGAGTTAGAAAACGTCGAGAAACGGTCGTTTCTGCTAGCGCTGTGCTTCTACACATGTACTTGCTGACCGGTGAAAGCGCACAGTAATGCACTTTTCTCCCAGCAAATACACTGTTTCTAAGGAAATGGGAACACACTGAGGAGACACCTGTGGGAGCCACTGTGACTAAAACTGAGCTTCCCTACGCACAGGGAAGCAAGAGAAATGCTGATTTCATCAAGCCCAGTTACATACTCAGATTCTGTACTACTGCGCAAATAGGCATGTCTCTGTAGGCAAAAAACTCATTTCTGACAAAGTTGCCCAAATGCATCTCAGAAGTGTGCAACATGTTCCCTGAGTTAGAAAACGTCGAGAAACGGTCTTTTCTGCTAGCGCTGTGCTTCTACACATGTACTTGCTGAACGGTGAAAGCGCACAGTAATGCACTTTTCTCCCAGCAAATACACTGTTTCTAAGGAAATGGGAACACACTGAGGAGACCCTTGTGGGAGCTACTGTGACTAAAACTGAGCTTCCCTACGCACAGGGAAGCAAGAGAAATGCTGATTTCATCAAGCCCAGTTACATACTCAGAATCTGTACTACTGCCCAAATAGGCATGTCTCTTTAGGCAAAAAACTCATTTCTGTTAAAGATGCCCAAATGCATCTCAGAAGTGTGCAACTTGTTCCCTGAGTTAGAAAACGTTGAGAAACGTTCGTTTCTGCTAGCGCTGTGCTTCTACACATGTACTTGCTGAACGGTGAAAGCGCACAGTAATGCACTTTTCTCCTAGCATATACACTGTTTCTAAGGAAATGGGACCACACTGAGGAGACACTTGTGGGAGCTACTGTGACTAAAACTGAGCTTCCCTACGCACAGGGAAGCAAGAGAAATGCTGATTTCATCAAGCCCAGTTACATACTCAGAATCTGTACTACTGCGCAAATAGGCATGTCTCTTTAGGCAAAAAACTCATTTCTGACAAAGTTGCCCAAATGCATCTCAGAAGTGTGCAACTTGTTCCCTGAGTTAGAAACCGTCGAGAAACGGTCGTTTCTGCTAGCGCTGTGCTTCTACACATGTATTTGCTGAACGGTGAAAGCGCACAGTAATGCACTTTTCTCCCATCAAATACACTGTTTCTAAGGAAATGGGAACACACTGAGGAGACACTTGTGGGAGCTACTGTGACTAAAACTGAGCTTCCCTACGCACAGGGAAGCAAGAGAAATGCTGATTTCATCAAGCCCAGTTACATACTCAGAATCTGTACTACTGCGCAAATAGGCATGTCTCTTGAGGCAAAAAACTCATTTCTGATAAAGTTGCCCAAATGCATCTCAGAAGTGTGCAACTTGTTCCCTGAGTTAGAAAACGTCGAGAAACGGTCTTTTCTGCTAGCGCTGTGCTTTTACACATGTACTTGCTGAACGGTGAAAGCGCACAGTAATGCACTTTTCTCCCAGCAAATACACTGTTTCTAAGGAAATGGGAACACAGTGAGGAGACAATTGTGGGAGCTACTGTGACTAAAACTGAGCTTCCCTACGCACAGGGAAGCAAGAGAAATGCTGATTTCATCAAGCCCAGTTACATACTCAGAATCTGTACTACTGCGCAAATAGGCTTGTCTCTGTAGGCAAAAAACTCATTTCTGACAAAGTTGCCCAAATGCATCTCAGAAGTGTGCAACTTCTTCCCTGAGTTAGAAAACGTCGAGAAACGGTCGTTTCTGCTAGCGCTGTGCTTCTACACATGTATTTGCTGACCGGTGAAAGCGCACAGTAATGCACTTTTCTCCCATCAAATACACTGTTTCTAAGGAAATGGGAACACACTGAGGAGACACTTGTGGGGGCTACTGTGACTAAAACTGAGCTTCCCTACGCATAGGGAAGCAAAAGAAATGCTGATTTCATCAAGCCTAGTTACATTCTCAGAATCTGTACTACTGCGCAAATAGGCATTTCTCTTTAGGCAAAAAACTCATTTCTGACAAAGGTGCCCAAATGCATCTCAGAAGTGTGCAAATTGTTCCCTGAGTTAGAAAACGTCGAGAAACGGTCGTATCTGCTAGAGCTGTGCTTCTACACATGTATTTTCTGAACGGTGAAAGCGCACAGTAATGCACTTTTCTCCCAGCAAATACACTGTTTCTAAGGAAATGGGAACACACTGAGGAGACACTTGTGGGAGCTACTGTGACTAAAACTGAGCTTCCCTACGCACAGGGAAGCAAGAGAAATGCTGATTTCATCAAGCCCAGTTACATACTCAGAATCTGTACTACTGCGCAAATAGGCATGTCTCTTTAGGCAAAAATCTCATTTCTGACAAAGTTGCCCAAATGCATCTCAGAAGTGTGCAACTTGTTCCCTGAGTTAGAAAACGTCGAGAAACGTTCGTTTCTGCTAGCGCTGTGCTTCTACACATGTATTTACTGAACGGTGAAAGCGCACAGTAATGCACTTTTCTCCCAGCAAATACACTGTTTCTAAGGAAATGGGTACACACTGAGGAGACACTTGTGGGAGCTACTGTGACTAAAACTGAGCTTCCCTACGCACAGGGAAGCAAGAGAAATGCTGATTTCATCAAGCCTAGTTACATTCTCAGAATCTGTACTACTGCGCAAATAGGCATTTCTCTTTAGGCAAAAAACTCATTTCTGACAAAGTTGCCCAAATGCATCTCAGAAGTGTGCAAATTGTTCCCTGAGTTAGAAAACGTCGAGAAACGGTCGTATCTGCTAGGGCTGTGCTTCTACACATGTATTTGCTGAACGGTGAAAGCGCACAGTAATGCACTTTTCTCCCAGCAAATACACTGTTCCTAAGGAAATGGGAACACACTGAGGAGACACTTGTGGGAGCTACTGTGACTAAAACTGAGCTTCCCTACGCACAGGGAAGCACGAGAAATGCTGATTTCATCAAGCCCAGTTACATACTCAGAATCTGTACTACTGCGCAAATAGGCATGTCTCTTTAGGCAAAAAACTCATTTCTGACAAAGTTGCCCAAATGCATCTCAGAAGTGTGCAACTTGTTCCCTGAGTTAGAAAACGTCGAGAAACGTTCGTTTCTGCTAGCGCTGTGCTTCTACACATGTATTTGCTGAACGGTGAAAGCGCACAGTAATGCACTTTTCTCCCAGCAAATACACTGTTTCTAAGGAAATGGGTACACACTGAGGAGACACTTGTGGGAGCTACTGTGACTAAAACTGAGCTTCCCTACGCACAGGGAAGCAAGAGAAATGCTGATTTCATCAAGCCTAGTTACATTCTCAGAATCTGTACTACTGCGCAAATAGGCATTTCTCTTTAGGCAAAAAACTCATTTCTGACAAAGTTGCCCAAATGCATCTCAGAAGTGTACAACTTCTTACCTGAGTTAGAAAACGTCGAGAAACGTTCGTTTCTGCTAGCGCTGTGCTTCTACACATGTATTTGCTGAACGGTGAAAGCGCACAGTAATGCACTTTTCTCCCAGCAAATACACTGTTTCTAAGGAAATGGGTACACACTGAGGAGACACTTGTGGGAGCTACTGTGACTAAAACTGAGCTTCCCTACGCACAGGGAAGCAAGAGAAATGCTGATTTCATCAAGCCTAGTTACATTCTCAGAATCTGTACTACTGCGCAAATAGGCATTTCTCTTTAGGCAAAAAACTCATTTCTGACAAAATTGCCCAAATGCATCTCAGAAGTGTGCAAATTGTTCCCTGAGTTAGAAAACGTCGAGAAACGGTCGTTTCTGCTAGCGCTGTGCTTCTACACATGTATTTGCTGAACGGTGAAAGCGCACAGTAATGCACTTTTCTCCCAGCAAATACACTGTTTCTAAGGAAATGGGAACACACTGAGGAGACACTTGTGGGAGCTACTGTGACTAAAACTGAGCTTCGCTATGCACAGGGAAGCACGAGAAATGCTGATTTCATCAAGCCCAGTTACATACTGAGAATCTGTACTACTGCGCAAATAGGCATGTCTCTTTAGGCAAAAAACTCATTTCTGACAAAGTTGCCCAAATGCATCTCAGAAGTGTACAACTTGTTCCCTGACTTAGAAAACGTCGAGAAACGGTCGTTTCTGCTAGCGCTGTGCTTCTACACATGTATTTGCTGAACGGTGAAAGCGCACAGTAATGCACTTTTCTCCCAGCAAATACACTGTTTCTAAGGAAATGGGAACACACTGAGGAGACACTTGTGGGAGCTACTGTGACTAAAACTGAGCTTCCCTACGCACAGGGAAGCACGAGAAATGCTGATTTCATCAAGCCCAGTTACATACTCAGAATCTGTACTACTGCGCAAATAGGCATGTCTCTTTAGGCAAAAAACTCATTTCTGACAAAGTTGCCCAAATGCATCTCAGAAGTGTGCAACTTGTTCCCTGACTTAGAAAACGTCGAGAAACGGTCGTTTCTGCTAGCGCTGTGCTTCTACACATGTATTTGCTGAACGGTGAAAGCGCACAGTAATGCACTTTTCTCCCAGCAAATACACTGTTTCTAAGGAAATGGGAACACACTGAGGAGACACTTGTGGGAGCTACTGTGACTAAAACTGAGCTTCCCTACGCACAGGGAAGCAAGAGAAATGCTGATTTCATCAAGCCCAGTTACATACTCAGAATCTGTACTACTGCGCAAATAGGCATGTCTCTTTAGGCAAAAAACTCATTTCTGACAAAGTTGCCCAAATGCATCTCAGAAGTGTGCAACTTGTTCCCTGACTTAGAAAACGTTGAGAAACGTTCGTTTCTGCTAGCGCTGTGCTTCTACACATGTACTTGCTGAACGGTGAAAGCGCACAGTAATGCACTTTTCTCCTAGCATATACACTGTTTCTAAGGAAATGGGACCACACTGAGGAGACACTTGTGGGAGCTACTGTGACTAAAACTGAGCTTCCCTACGCACAGGGAAGCAAGAGAAATGCTGATTTCATCAAGCCCAGTTACATACTCAGAATCTGTACTACTGCGCAAATAGGCATGTCTCTTTAGGCAAAAAACTCATTTCTGACAAAGTTGCCCAAATGCATCTCAGAAGTGTGCAACTTGTTCCCTGAGTTAGAAACCGTCGAGAAACGGTCGTTTCTGCTAGCGCTGTGCTTCTACACATGTATTTGCTGAACGGTGAAAGCGCACAGTAATGCACTTTTCTCCCATCAAATACACTGTTTCTAAGGAAATGGGAACACACTGAGGAGACACTTGTGGGAGCTACTGTGACTAAAACTGAGCTTCCCTACGCACAGGGAAGCAAGAGAAATGCTGATTTCATCAAGCCCAGTTACATACTCAGAATCTGTACTACTGCGCAAATAGGCATGTCTCTTGAGGCAAAAAACTCATTTCTGACAAAGTTGCCCAAATGCATCTCAGAAGTGTGCAACTTGTTCCCTGACTTAGAAAACGTTGAGAAACGTTCGTTTCTGCTAGCGCTGTGCTTCTACACATGTACTTGCTGAACGGTGAAAGCGCACAGTAATGCACTTTTCTCCTAGCATATACACTGTTTCTAAGGAAATGGGACCACACTGAGGAGACACTTGTGGGAGCTACTGTGACTAAAACTGAGCTTCCCTACGCACAGGGAAGCAAGAGAAATGCTGATTTCATCAAGCCCAGTTACATACTCAGAATCTGTACTACTGCGCAAATAGGCATGTCTCTTTAGGCAAAAAACTCATTTCTGACAAAGTTGCCCAAATGCATCTCAGAAGTGTGCAACTTGTTCCCTGAGTTAGAAACCGTCGAGAAACGGTCGTTTCTGCTAGCGCTGTGCTTCTACACATGTATTTGCTGAACGGTGAAAGCGCACAGTAATGCACTTTTCTCCCATCAAATACACTGTTTCTAAGGAAATGGGAACACACTGAGGAGACACTTGTGGGAGCTACTGTGACTAAAACTGAGCTTCCCTACGCACAGGGAAGCAAGAGAAATGCTGATTTCATCAAGCCCAGTTACATACTCAGAATCTGTACTACTGCGCAAATAGGCATGTCTCTTGAGGCAAAAAACTCATTTCTGATAAAGTTGCCCAAATGCATCTCAGAAGTGTGCAACTTGTTCCCTGAGTTAGAAAACGTCGAGAAACGGTCTTTTCTGCTAGCGCTGTGCTTTTACACATGTACTTGCTGAACGGTGAAAGCGCACAGTAATGCACTTTTCTCCCAGCAAATACACTGTTTCTAAGGAAATGGGAACACAGTGAGGAGACAATTGTGGGAGCTACTGTGACTAAAACTGAGCTTCCCTACGCACAGGGAAGCAAGAGAAATGCTGATTTCATCAAGCCCAGTTACATACTCAGAATCTGTACTACTGCGCAAATAGGCATGTCTCTGTAGGCAAAAAACTCATTTCTGACAAAGTTGCCCAAATGCATCTCAGAAGTGTGCAACTTGTTCCCTGAGTTAGAAAACGTCGAGAAACGGTCGTTTCTGCTAGCGCTGTGCTTCTACACATGTATTTGCTGACCGGTGAAAGCGCACAGTAATGCACTTTTCTCCCATCAAATACACTGTTTCTAAGGAAATGGGAACACACTGAGGAGACACTTGTGGGGGCTACTGTGACTAAAACTGAGCTTCCCTACGCATAGGGAAGCAAAAGAAATGCTGATTTCATCAAGCCTAGTTACATTCTCAGAATCTGTACTACTGCGCAAATAGGCATTTCTCTTTAGGCAAAAAACTCATTTCTGACAAAGGTGCCCAAATGCATCTCAGAAGTGTGCAAATTGTTCCCTGAGTTAGAAAACGTCGAGAAACGGTCGTATCTGCTAGAGCTGTGCTTCTACACATGTATTTTCTGAACGGTGAAAGCGCACAGTAATGCACTTTTCTCCCAGCAAATACACTGTTTCTAAGGAAATGGGAACACACTGAGGAGACACTTGTGGGAGCTACTGTGACTAAAACTGAGCTTCCCTACGCACAGGGAAGCAAGAGAAATGCTGATTTCATCAAGCCCAGTTACATACTCAGAATCTGTACTACTGCGCAAATAGGCATGTCTCTTTAGGCAAAAATCTCATTTCTGACAAAGTTGCCCAAATGCATCTCAGAAGTGTGCAACTTGTTCCCTGAGTTAGAAAACGTCGAGAAACGTTCGTTTCTGCTAGCGCTGTGCTTCTACACATGTATTTACTGAACGGTGAAAGCGCACAGTAATGCACTTTTCTCCCAGCAAATACACTGTTTCTAAGGAAATGGGTACACACTGAGGAGACACTTGTGGGAGCTACTGTGACTAAAACTGAGCTTCCCTACGCACAGGGAAGCAAGAGAAATGCTGATTTCATCAAGCCTAGTTACATTCTCAGAATCTGTACTACTGCGCAAATAGGCATTTCTCTTTAGGCAAAAAACTCATTTCTGACAAAGTTGCCCAAATGCATCTCAGAAGTGTGCAAATTGTTCCCTGAGTTAGAAAACGTCGAGAAACGGTCGTATCTGCTAGGGCTGTGCTTCTACACATGTATTTGCTGAACGGTGAAAGCGCACAGTAATGCACTTTTCTCCCAGCAAATACACTGTTCCTAAGGAAATGGGAACACACTGAGGAGACACTTGTGGGAGCTACTGTGACTAAAACTGAGCTTCCCTACGCACAGGGAAGCACGAGAAATGCTGATTTCATCAAGCCCAGTTACATACTCAGAATCTGTACTACTGCGCAAATAGGCATGTCTCTTTAGGCAAAAAACTCATTTCTGACAAAGTTGCCCAAATGCATCTCAGAAGTGTGCAACTTGTTCCCTGACTTAGAAAACGTCGAGAAACGGTCGTTTCTGCTAGCGCTGTGCTTCTACACATGTATTTGCTGAACGGTGAAAGCGCACAGTAATGTACTTTTCTCCCAGCAAATACACTGTTTCTAAGGAAATGGGAACACACTGAGGAGACACTTGTGGGAGCTACTGTGACTAAAACTGAGCTTCCATACGCACAGGGAAGCAAGAGAAATGCTGATTTCATCAAGCCCAGTTACATACTCAGAATCTGTACTACTGCGCAAATAGGCATGTCTCTTTAGGCAAAAAACTCATTTCTGACAAAGTTGCCCAAATGCATCTCAGAAGTGTGCAACTTGTTCCCTGAGTTAGAAAACGTCGAGAAACGTTCGTTTCTGCTAGCGCTGTGCTTCTACACATGTATTTGCTGAACGGTGAAAGCGCACAGTAATGCACTTTTCTCCCAGCAAATACACTGTTTCTAAGGAAATGGGTACACACTGAGGAGACACTTGTGGGAGCTACTGTGACTAAAACTGAGCTTCCCTACGCACAGGGAAGCAAGAGAAATGCTGATTTCATCAAGCCTAGTTACATTCTCAGAATCTGTACTACTGCGCAAATAGGCATTTCTCTTTAGGCAAAAAACTCATTTCTGACAAAGTTGCCCAAATGCATCTCAGAAGTGTACAACTTCTTACCTGAGTTAGAAAACGTCGAGAAACGTTCGTTTCTGCTAGCGCTGTGCTTCTACACATGTATTTGCTGAACGGTGAAAGCGCACAGTAATGCACTTTTCTCCCAGCAAATACACTGTTTCTAAGGAAATGGGTACACACTGAGGAGACACTTGTGGGAGCTACTGTGACTAAAACTGAGCTTCCCTACGCACAGGGAAGCAAGAGAAATGCTGATTTCATCAAGCCTAGTTACATTCTCAGAATCTGTACTACTGCGCAAATAGGCATTTCTCTTTAGGCAAAAAACTCATTTCTGACAAAATTGCCCAAATGCATCTCAGAAGTGTGCAAATTGTTCCCTGAGTTAGAAAACGTCGAGAAACGGTCGTTTCTGCTAGCGCTGTGCTTCTACACATGTATTTGCTGAACGGTGAAAGCGCACAGTAATGCACTTTTCTCCCAGCAAATACACTGTTTCTAAGGAAATGGGAACACACTGAGGAGACACTTGTGGGAGCTACTGTGACTAAAACTGAGCTTCGCTATGCACAGGGAAGCACGAGAAATGCTGATTTCATCAAGCCCAGTTACATACTGAGAATCTGTACTACTGCGCAAATAGGCATGTCTCTTTAGGCAAAAAACTCATTTCTGACAAAGTTGCCCAAATGCATCTCAGAAGTGTGCAACTTGTTCCCTGACTTAGAAAACGTCGAGAAACGGTCGTTTCTGCTAGCGCTGTGCTTCTACACATGTATTTGCTGAACGGTGAAAGCGCACAGTAATGCACTTTTCTCCCAGCAAATACACTGTTTCTAAGGAAATGGGAACACACTGAGGAGACACTTGTGGGAGCTACTGTGACTAAAACTGAGCTTCCCTACGCACAGGGAAGCACGAGAAATGCTGATTTCATCAAGCCCAGTTACATACTCAGAATCTGTACTACTGCGCAAATAGGCATGTCTCTTTAGGCAGAAAACTCATTTCTGACAAAGTTGCCCAAATGCATCTCAGAAGTGTGCAACTTGTTCCCTGACTTAGAAAACGTCGAGAAACGGTCGTTTCTGCTAGCGCTGTGCTTCTACACATGTATTTGCTGAACGGTGAAAGCGCACAGTAATGCACTTTTCTCCCAGCAAATACACTGTTTCTAAGGAAATGGGAACACACTGAGGAGACACTTGTGGGAGCTACTGTGACTAAAACTGAGCTTCCCTACGCACAGGGAAGCAAGAGAAATGCTGATTTCATCAAGCCCAGTTACATACTCAGAATCTGTACTACTGCGCAAATAGGCATGTCTCTTTAGGCAAAAAACTCATTTCTGACAAAGTTGCCCAAATGCATCTCAGAAGTGTGCAACTTGTTCCCTGACTTAGAAAACGTCGAGAAACGGTCGTTTCTGCTAGCGCTGTGCTTCTACACATGTATTTGCTGAACGGTGAAAGTGCACAGTAATGCACTTTTCTCCCCGCAAATACACAGTTACTAAGGAAATGGGAACAAACTGAGGAGACACTTGTGGGAGCTACTGTGACTAAAACTGAGCTTCCCTACGCACAGGGAAGCAAGAGAAATGCTGATTTCGTCAAGCCTAGTTACATACTCACAATCTGTACTACTGCGCAAATAGGCATGTCTCTTTAGGCAAAAAACTCATTTCTGACAAAGTTGCCCAAATGCATCTCAGAAGTGTGCAACTTGTTCCCTGAGTTAGAAAACGTCGAGAAACGGTCGTTACTGCTAGTGCTGTGCTTCTACACATGTATGTGCAGAACGGTGAAAGCGCACAGTAATGCACTTTTCTCCCAGCAAATACACTGTTTCTGAGGAAATGGGAACACACTGAGGAGACACTTGTGGAAGATACAGTGACTAAAACTGAGCTTCCCTACGCACAGGGAAGCAAGAGAAATGCTGATTTCATCAAGCCCAGTTACATACTCAGAATCTGTACTACTGCGCAAATAGGCATGTCTCTGTAGGCAAAAAACTCATTTCTGACAAAGTTGCCCAAATGCATCTCAGAACTGTGCAACTTGTTCCCTGAGTTAGAAAACGTCGAGAAACGGTCGTTTCTGCTAGCGCTGTGCTTCTACACAGGTATTTGCTGAACGGTGAAAGCGCACAGTAATGCACTTTTCTCCCAGCAAATACACTGTTTCTAAGGAAATGGGAACACACTGAGGAGACACTTGTGGGAGCTACTGTGACTAAAACTGAGCTTCCCTACACACAGGGAAGCAAGAGAAATGCTGATTTCATCAAGCCTAGTTACATACTCAGATTCGGTACTACTGCGCAAATAGGCATGTCTCTTGAGGCAAAAAACTGATTTCTGACAAAGTTGCCCAAATGCATCTCAGAAGTGTGCAACTTGTTCCCTGAGTTAGAAAACGTCGAGAAACGGTCGTTTCTGCTAGCGCTGTGCTTCTACACATGTATTTGCTGAACGGTAAAAGCACACAGTAAAGCACTTTTCTCCCAGCAAATACACTGTTTCTAAGGAAATGGGAACACACTGAGGAGACTCTTGTGGGAGCTACAGTGACTAAAACCGAGCTTCCCTACGCACAGGGAAGCAAGAGAAATGCTGATTTCATCAAGCCCAGTAACATACTCAGAATCTGTACTACTGCGCAAATAGGCATGTCTCTTTAGGCAAAAAACTCATTTCTGACAAAGTTGCCCAAATGCATCTCAGAAGTGTGCAACTTGTTCCCTGACTTAGAAAACGTCGAGAAACGGTCGTTTCTGCTAGCGCTGTGCTTCTACACATGTATTTGCTGAACGGTGAAAGCGCACAGTAATGCACTTTTCTCCCAGCAAATACACTGTTTCTAAGGAAATGGGAACACACTGAGGAGACACTTGTGGGAGCTACTGTGACTAAAACTGAGCTTCCCTACGCACAGGGAAGCAAGAGAAATGCTGATTTCATCAAGCCTAGTTACATTCTCAGAATCTGTACTACTTCGCAAATAGGCATTTCTCTTTAGGCAAAAAACTCATTTCTGACAAAGTTGCCCAAATGCATCTCAGAAGTGTGCAAATTGTTCCCTGACTTAGAAAACGTCGAGAAACGGTCGTATCTGCTAGCGCTGTGCTTCTACACATGTATTTGCTGAACGGTGAAAGCGCACAGTAATGCACTTTTCTCCAAGCAAATACACTGTTTCTAAGGAAATGGGAACACACTGAGGAGACACTTGTGGGAGCTACTGTGACTAAAACTGAGCTTCCCTACGCACAGGGAAGCAAGAGAAATGCTGATTTCATCAAGCCCAGTTACGTACTCAGAATCTGTACTACTGCGCAAATAGGCATGTCTCTTTAGGCAAAAAACTCATTTCTGACAAAGTTGCCCAAATGCATCTCAGAAGTGTGCAACTTCTTCCCTGACTTAGAAAACGTCGAGAAACGGTCGTTTCTGCTAGCGCTGTGCTTCTACACATGTCTTTGCTGAACGGTGAAAGCGCACAGTAATGCACTTTTCTCCCAGCAAATACACTGTTTCTAAGGAAATGGGAACACACTGAGGAGACACTTGTGGGAGCTACTGTGACTAAAACTGAGCTTCCCTACGCACAGGGAAGCAAGAGAAATGCTTATTTCATCAAGCCCAGTTACATACTCAGAATCTGTACTACTGCGCAAATAGGCATGTCTCTTTAGGCAAAAAACTCATTTCTGACAAAGTTGCCCAAATGCATCTCAGAAGTGTGCAACTTGTTCCCTGAGTTAGAAAACGTCGAGAAACGGTCGTTTCTGCTAGCGCTGTGCTTCTACACATGTATTTGCTGAACGGTGAAAGCGCACAGTAATGCACTTTTCTCCCAGCAAATACACTGTTTCTAAGGAAATGGGTACACACTGAGGAGACACTTGTGGGAGCTACTGTGACTAAAACTGAGCTTCCCTACGCACAGGGAAGCAAGAGAAATGCTGATTTCATCAAGCCCAGTTACATACTCAGAATCTGTACTACTGCGCAAATAGGCATGTCTCTTTAGGCAAAAAACTCATTTCTGACAAAGTTGCCCAAATGCATCTCAGAAGTGTGCAACTTGTTCCCTGACTTAGAAAACGTCGAGAAACGGTCGTTTCTGCTAGCGCTGTGCTTCTACACATGTATTTGCTGAACAGTAAAAGTGCACAGTAATGGACTTTTCTCCCCGCAAATACACTGTTACTAAGGAAATGGGAACAAACTGAGGAGACACTTGTGGGAGCTACTGTGACTAAAACTGAGCTTCCCTACGCACAGGGAAGCAAGAGAAATGCTGATTTCGTCAAGCCTAGTTACATACTCACAATCTGTACTACTGCGCAAATAGGCATGTCTCTTTAGGCAAAAAACTCATTTCTGACAAAGTTGCCCAAATGCATCTCAGAAGTGGGCAACTTGTTCTCTGACTTAGAAAACGTCGAGAAACAGTCGTTTCTGCTAGCGCTGTGCTTCTACACATGTATTTGCTGAACGGTGAAAGTGCACAGTAATGCACTTTTCTCCCCGCAAATACACAGTTACTAAGGAAATGGGAAAAAACTGAGGAGACACTTGTGGGAGCTACTGTGACTAAAACTGAGCTTCCCTACGCACAGGGAAGCAAGAGAAATGCTGATTTCGTCAAGCCTAGTTACATACTCACAATCTGTACTACTGCGCAAATAGGCATGTCTCTTTAGGCAAAAAACTCATTTCTGACAAAGTTGCCCAAATGCATCTCAGAAGTGTGCAACTTGTTCCCTGAGTTAGAAAACGTCGAGAAACGGTCGTTACTGCTAGTGCTGTGCTTCTACACATGTATGTGCAGAACGGTGAAAGCGCACAGTAATGCACTTTTCTCCCAGCAAATACACTGTTTCTGAGGAAATGGGAACACACTGAGGAGACACTTGTTGAAGATACAGTGACTAAAACTGAGCTTCCCTACGCACAGGGAAGCAAGAGAAATGCTGATTTCATCAAGCCCAGTTACATACTCAGAATCTGTACTACTGCGCAAATAGGCATGTCTCTGTAGGCAAAAAACTCATTTCTGACAAAGTTGCCCAAATGCATCTCAGAACTGTGCAACTTGTTCCCTGAGTTAGAAAACGTCGAGAAACGGTCGTTTCTGCTAGCGCTGTGCTTCTACACAGGTATTTGCTGAACGGTGAAAGCGCACAGTAATGCACTTTTCTCCCAGCAAATACACTGTTTCTAAGGAAATGGGAACACACTGAGGAGACACTTGTGGGAGCTACTGTGACTAAAACTGAGCTTCCCTACACACAGGGAAGCAAGAGAAATGCTGATTTCATCAAGCCTAGTTACATTCTCAGAATCTGTACTACTTCGCAAATAGGCATTTCTCTTTAGGCAAAAAACTCATTTCTGACAAAGTTGCCCAAATGCATCTCAGAAGTGTGCAAATTGTTCCCTGACTTAGAAAACGTCGAGAAACGGTCGTATCTGCTAGCGCTGTGCTTCTACACATGTATTTGCTGAACGGTGAAAGCGCACAGTAATGCACTTTTCTCCAAGCAAATACACTGTTTCTAAGGAAATGGGAACACACTGAGGAGACACTTGTGGGAGCTACTGTGACTAAAACTGAGCTTCCCTACGCACAGGGAAGCAAGAGAAATGCTGATTTCATCAAGCCCAGTTACGTACTCAGAATCTGTACTACTGCGCAAATAGGCATGTCTCTTTAGGCAAAAAACTCATTTCTGACAAAGTTGCCCAAATGCATCTCAGAAGTGTGCAACTTCTTCCCTGACTTAGAAAACGTCGAGAAACGGTCGTTTCTGCTAGCGCTGTGCTTCTACACATGTCTTTGCTGAACGGTGAAAGCGCACAGTAATGCACTTTTCTCCCAGCAAATACACTGTTTCTAAGGAAATGGGAACACACTGAGGAGACACTTGTGGGAGCTACTGTGACTAAAACTGAGCTTCCCTACGCACAGGGAAGCAAGAGAAATGCTGATTTCATCAAGCCCAGTTACATACTCAGAATCTGTACTACTGCGCAAATAGGCATGTCTCTTTAGGCAAAAAACTCATTTCTGACAAAGTTGCCCAAATGCATCTCAGAAGTGTGCAACTTGTTCCCTGAGTTAGAAAACGTCGAGAAACGGTCGTTTCTGCTAGCGCTGTGCTTCTACACATGTATTTGCTGAACGGTGAAAGCGCACAGTAATGCACTTTTCTCCCAGCAAATACACTGTTTCTAAGGAAATGGGTACACACTGAGGAGACACTTGTGGGAGCTACTGTGACTAAAACTGAGCTTCCCTACGCACAGGGAAGCAAGAGAAATGCTGATTTCATCAAGCCCAGTTACATACTCAGAATCTGTACTACTGCGCAAATAGGCATGTCTCTGTAGGCAAAAAACTCATTTCTGACAAAGTTGCCCAAATGCATCTCAGAAGTGTGCAACTTGTTCCCTGACTTAGAAAACGTCGAGAAACGGTCGTTTCTGCTAGCGCTGTGCTTCTACACATGTATTTGCTGAACAGTAAAAGTGCACAGTAATGGACTTTTCTCCCCGCAAATACACTGTTACTAAGGAAATGGGAACAAACTGAGGAGACACTTGTGGGAGCTACTGTGACTAAAACTGAGCTTCCCTACGCACAGGGAAGCAAGAGAAATGCTGATTTCGTCAAGCCTAGTTACATACTCACAATCTGTACTACTGCGCAAATAGGCATGTCTCTTTAGGCAAAAAACTCATTTCTGACAAAGTTGCCCAAATGCATCTCAGAAGTGGGCAACTTGTTCCCTGACTTAGAAAACGTCGAGAAACGGTCGTTTCTGCTAGCGCTGTGCTTCTACACATGTATTTGCTGAACGGTGAAAGTGCACAGTAATGCACTTTTCTCCCCGCAAATACACAGTTACTAAGGAAATGGGAACAAACTGAGGAGACACTTGTGGGAGCTACTGTGACTAAAACTGAGCTTCCCTACGCACAGGGAAGCAAGAGAAATGCTGATTTCGTCAAGCCTAGTTACATACTCACAATCTGTACTACTGCGCAAATAGGCATGTCTCTTTAGGCAAAAAACTCATTTCTGACAAAGTTGCCCAAATGCATCTCAGAAGTGTGCAACTTGTTCCCTGAGTTAGAAAACGTCGAGAAACGGTCGTTACTGCTAGTGCTGTGCTTCTACACATGTATGTGCAGAACGGTGAAAGCGCACAGTAATGCACTTTTCTCCCAGCAAATACACTGTTTCTGAGGAAATGGGAACACACTGAGGAGACACTTGTGGAAGATACAGTGACTAAAACTGAGCTTCCCTACGCACAGGGAAGCAAGAGAAATGCTGATTTCATCAAGCCCAGTTACATACTCAGAATCTGTACTACTGCGCAAATAGGCATGTCTCTGTAGGCAAAAAACTCATTTCTGACAAAGTTGCCCAAATGCATCTCAGAAGTGTGCAACTTGTTCCCTGAGTTAGAAAACGTCGAGAAACGGTCGTTTCTGCTAGCGCTGTGCTTCTACACAGGTATTTGCTGAACGGTGAAAGCGCACAGTAATGCACTTTTCTCCCAGCAAATACACTGTTTCTAAGGAAATGGGAACACACTGAGGAGACACTTGTGGGAGCTACTGTGACTAAAACTGAGCTTCCCTACACACAGGGAAGCAAGAGAAATGCTGATTTCATCAAGCCTAGTTACATACTCAGATTCGGTACTACTGCGCAAATAGGCATGTCTCTTGAGGCAAAAAACTGATTTCTGACAAAGTTGCCCAAATGCATCTCAGAAGTGTGCAACTTGTTCCCTGAGTTAGAAAACGTCGAGAAACGGTCGTTTCTGCTAGCGCTGTGCTTCTACACATGTATTTGCTGAACGGTAAAAGCACACAGTAAAGCACTTTTCTCCCAGCAAATACACTGTTTCTAAGGAAATGGGAACACACTGAGGAGACTCTTGTGGGAGCTACAGTGACTAAAACCGAGCTTCCCTACGCACAGGGAAGCAAGAGAAATGCTGATTTCATCAAGCCCAGTAACATACTCAGAATCTGTACTACTGCGCAAATAGGCATGTCTCTTTAGGCAAAAAACTCATTTCTGACAAAGTTGCCCAAATGCATCTCAGAAGTGTGCAACTTGTTCCCTGAGTTAGAAAACGTCGAGAAACGGTCGTTTCTGCTAGCGCTGTGCTTCTACACATGTATTTGCTGAACGGTGAAAGCGCACAGTAATGCACTTTTCTCCCAGCAAATACACTGTTTCTAAGGAAATGGGAACACACTGAGGAGACACTTGTGGGAGCTACTGTGACTAAAACTGAGCTTCCCTACGCACAGGGAAGCAAGAGAAATGCTGATTTCATCAAGCCTAGTTACATTCTCAGAATCTGTACTACTTCGCAAATAGGCATTTCTCTTTAGGCAAAAAACTCATTTCTGACAAAGTTGCCCAAATGCATCTCAGAAGTGTGCAAATTGTTCCCTGACTTAGAAAACGTCGAGAAACGGTCGTATCTGCTAGCGCTGTGCTTCTACACATGTATTTGCTGAACGGTGAAAGCGCACAGTAATGCACTTTTCTCCAAGCAAATACACTGTTTCTAAGGAAATGGGAACACACTGAGGAGACACTTGTGGGAGCTACTGTGACTAAAACTGAGCTTCCCTACGCACAGGGAAGCAAGAGAAATGCTGATTTCATCAAGCCCAGTTACGTACTCAGAATCTGTACTACTGCGCAAATAGGCATGTCTCTTTAGGCAAAAAACTCATTTCTGACAAAGTTGCCCAAATGCATCTCAGAAGTGTGCAACTTCTTCCCTGACTTAGAAAACGTCGAGAAACGGTCGTTTCTGCTAGCGCTGTGCTTCTACACATGTCTTTGCTGAACGGTGAAAGCGCACAGTAATGCACTTTTCTCCCAGCAAATACACTGTTTCTAAGGAAATGGGAACACACTGAGGAGACACTTGTGGGAGCTACTGTGACTAAAACTGAGCTTCCCTACGCACAGGGAAGCAAGAGAAATGCTGATTTCATCAAGCCCAGTTACATACTCAGAATCTGTACTACTGCGCAAATAGGCATGTCTCTTTAGGCAAAAAACTCATTTCTGACAAAGTTGCCCAAATGCATCTCAGAAGTGTGCAACTTGTTCCCTGAGTTAGAAAACGTCGAGAAACGGTCGTTTCTGCTAGCGCTGTGCTTCTACACATGTATTTGCTGAACGGTGAAAGCGCACAGTAATGCACTTTTCTCCCAGCAAATACACTGTTTCTAAGGAAATGGGTACACACTGAGGAGACACTTGTGGGAGCTACTGTGACTAAAACTGAGCTTCCCTACGCACAGGGAAGCAAGAGAAATGCTGATTTCATCAAGCCCAGTTACATACTCAGAATCTGTACTACTGCGCAAATAGGCATGTCTCTTTAGGCAAAAAACTCATTTCTGACAAAGTTGCCCAAATGCATCTCAGAAGTGTGCAACTTGTTCCCTGACTTAGAAAACGTCGAGAAACGGTCGTTTCTGCTAGCGCTGTGCTTCTACACATGTATTTGCTGAACAGTAAAAGTGCACAGTAATGGACTTTTCTCCCCGCAAATACACTGTTACTAAGGAAATGGGAACAAACTGAGGAGACACTTGTGGGAGCTACTGTGACTAAAACTGAGCTTCCCTACGCACAGGGAAGCAAGAGAAATGCTGATTTCGTCAAGCCTAGTTACATACTCACAATCTGTACAACTGCGCAAATAGGCATGTCTCTTTAGGCAAAAAACTCATTTCTGACAAAGTTGCCCAAATGCATCTCAGAAGTGGGCAACTTGTTCCCTGACTTAGAAAACGTCGAGAAACGGTCGTTTCTGCTAGCGCTGTGCTTCTACACATGTATTTGCTGAACGGTGAAAGTGCACAGTAATGCACTTTTCTCCCCGCAAATACACAGTTACTAAGGAAATGGGAACGAACTGAGGAGACACTTGTGGGAGCTACTGTGACTAAAACTGAGCTTCCCTACGCACAATGAAGCAAGAGAAATGCTGATTTCGTCAAGCCTAGTTACATACTCACAATCTGTACTACTGCACAAATAGGCATGTCTCTTTAGGCAAAAAACTCATTTCTGACAAAGTTGCCCAAATGCATCTCAGAAGTGTGCAACTTGTTCCCTGAGTTAGAAAACGTCGAGAAACGGTCGTTTCTGCTAGCGCTGTGCTTCTACACATGTATTTGCTGAACGGTAAAAGCACACAGTAAAGCACTTTTCTCCCAGCAAATACACTGTTTCTAAGGAAATGGGAACACACTGAGGAGACTCTTGTGGGAGCTACAGTGACTAAAACCGAGCTTCCCTACGCACAGGGAAGCAAGAGAAATGCTGATTTCATCAAGCCCAGTAACATACTCAGAATCTGTACTACTGCGCAAATAGGCATGTCTCTTTAGGCAAAAAACTCATTTCTGACAAAGTTGCCCAAATGCATCTCAGAAGTGTGCAACTTGTTCCCTGAGTTAGAAAACGTCGAGAAACGGTCGTTTCTGCTAGCGCTGTGCTTCTACACATGTATTTGCTGAACGGTGAAAGCGCACAGTAATGCACTTTTCTCCCAGCAAATACACTGTTTCTAAGGAAATGGGAACACACTGAGGAGACACTTGTGGGAGCTACTGTGACTAAAACTGAGCTTCCCTACGCACAGGGAAGCAAGAGAAATGCTGATTTCATCAAGCCTAGTTACATTCTCAGAATCTGTACTACTTCGCAAATAGGCATTTCTCTTTAGGCAAAAAACTCATTTCTGACAAAGTTGCCCAAATGCATCTCAGAAGTGTGCAAATTGTTCCCTGACTTAGAAAACGTCGAGAAACGGTCGTATCTGCTAGCGCTGTGCTTCTACACATGTATTTGCTGAACGGTGAAAGCGCACAGTAATGCACTTTTCTCCAAGCAAATACACTGTTTCTAAGGAAATGGGAACACACTGAGGAGACACTTGTGGGAGCTACTGTGACTAAAACTGAGCTTCCCTACGCACAGGGAAGCAAGAGAAATGCTGATTTCATCAAGCCCAGTTACGTACTCAGAATCTGTACTACTGCGCAAATAGGCATGTCTCTTTAGGCAAAAAACTCATTTCTGACAAAGTTGCCCAAATGCATCTCAGAAGTGTGCAACTTCTTCCCTGACTTAGAAAACGTCGAGAAACGGTCGTTTCTGCTAGCGCTGTGCTTCTACACATGTCTTTGCTGAACGGTGAAAGCGCACAGTAATGCACTTTTCTCCCAGCAAATACACTGTTTCTAAGGAAATGGGAACACACTGAGGAGACACTTGTGGGAGCTACTGTGACTAAAACTGAGCTTCCCTACGCACAGGGAAGCAAGAGAAATGCTTATTTCATCAAGCCCAGTTACATACTCAGAATCTGTACTACTGCGCAAATAGGCATGTCTCTTTAGGCAAAAAACTCATTTCTGACAAAGTTGCCCAAATGCATCTCAGAAGTGTGCAACTTGTTCCCTGAGTTAGAAAACGTCGAGAAACGGTCGTTTCTGCTAGCGCTGTGCTTCTACACATGTATTTGCTGAACGGTGAAAGCGCACAGTAATGCACTTTTCTCCCAGCAAATACACTGTTTCTAAGGAAATGGGTACACACTGAGGAGACACTTGTGGGAGCTACTGTGACTAAAACTGAGCTTCCCTACGCACAGGGAAGCAAGAGAAATGCTGATTTCATCAAGCCCAGTTACATACTCAGAATCTGTACTACTGCGCAAATAGGCATGTCTCTTTAGGCAAAAAACTCATTTCTGACAAAGTTGCCCAAATGCATCTCAGAAGTGTGCAACTTGTTCCCTGACTTAGAAAACGTCGAGAAACGGTCGTTTCTGCTAGCGCTGTGCTTCTACACATGTATTTGCTGAACAGTAAAAGTGCACAGTAATGGACTTTTCTCCCCGCAAATACACTGTTACTAAGGAAATGGGAACAAACTGAGGAGACACTTGTGGGAGCTACTGTGACTAAAACTGAGCTTCCCTACGCACAGGGAAGCAAGAGAAATGCTGATTTCGTCAAGCCTAGTTACATACTCACAATCTGTACTACTGCGCAAATAGGCATGTCTCTTTAGGCAAAAAACTCATTTCTGACAAAGTTGCCCAAATGCATCTCAGAAGTGGGCAACTTGTTCCCTGACTTAGAAAACGTCGAGAAACGGTCGTTTCTGCTAGCGCTGTGCTTCTACACATGTATTTGCTGAACGGTGAAAGTGCACAGTAATGCACTTTTCTCCCCGCAAATACACAGTTACTAAGGAAATGGGAACGAACTGAGGAGACACTTGTGGGAGCTACTGTGACTAAAACTGATCTTCCCTACGCACAGGGAAGCAAGAGAAATGCTGATTTCATCAAGCCTAGTTACATACTCAGATTCGGTACTACTGCGCAAATAGGCATGTCTCTTGAGGCAAAAAACTGATTTCTGACAAAGTTGCCCAAATGCATCTCAGAAGTGTGCAACTTGTTCCCTGAGTTAGAAAACGTCGAGAAACGGTCGTTTCTGCTAGCGCTGTGCTTCTACACATGTATTTGCTGAACGGTAAAAGCACACAGTAAAGCACTTTTCTCCCAGCAAATACACTGTTTCTAAGGAAATGGGAACACACTGAGGAGACTCTTGTGGGAGCTACAGTGACTAAAACCGAGCTTCCCTACGCACAGGGAAGCAAGAGAAATGCTGATTTCATCAAGCCCAGTAACATACTCAGAATCTGTACTACTGCGCAAATAGGCATGTCTCTTTAGGCAAAAAACTCATTTCTGACAAAGTTGCCCAAATGCATCTCAGAAGTGTGCAACTTGTTCCCTGAGTTAGAAAACGTCGAGAAACGGTCGTTTCTGCTAGCGCTGTGCTTCTACACATGTATTTGCTGAACGGTGAAAGCGCACAGTAATGCACTTTTCTCCCAGCAAATACACTGTTTCTAAGGAAATGGGAACACACTGAGGAGACACTTGTGGGAGCTACTGTGACTAAAACTGAGCTTCCCTACGCACAGGGAAGCAAGAGAAATGCTGATTTCATCAAGCCTAGTTACATTCTCAGAATCTGTACTACTTCGCAAATAGGCATTTCTCTTTAGGCAAAAAACTCATTTCTGACAAAGTTGCCCAAATGCATCTCAGAAGTGTGCAAATTGTTCCCTGACTTAGAAAACGTCGAGAAACGGTCGTATCTGCTAGCGCTGTGCTTCTACACATGTATTTGCTGAACGGTGAAAGCGCACAGTAATGCACTTTTCTCCAAGCAAATACACTGTTTCTAAGGAAATGGGAACACACTGAGGAGACACTTGTGGGAGCTACTGTGACTAAAACTGAGCTTCCCTACGCACAGGGAAGCAAGAGAAATGCTGATTTCATCAAGCCCAGTTACGTACTCAGAATCTGTACTACTGCGCAAATAGGCATGTCTCTTTAGGCAAAAAACTCATTTCTGACAAAGTTGCCCAAATGCATCTCAGAAGTGTGCAACTTCTTCCCTGACTTAGAAAACGTCGAGAAACGGTCGTTTCTGCTAGCGCTGTGCTTCTACACATGTCTTTGCTGAACGGTGAAAGCGCACAGTAATGCACTTTTCTCCCAGCAAATACACTGTTTCTAAGGAAATGGGAACACACTGAGGAGACACTTGTGGGAGCTACTGTGACTAAAACTGAGCTTCCCTACGCACAGGGAAGCAAGAGAAATGCTGATTTCATCAAGCCCAGTTACATACTCAGAATCTGTACTACTGCGCAAATAGGCATGTCTCTTTAGGCAAAAAACTCATTTCTGACAAAGTTGCCCAAATGCATCTCAGAAGTGTGCAACTTGTTCCCTGAGTTAGAAAACGTCGAGAAACGGTCGTTTCTGCTAGCGCTGTGCTTCTACACATGTATTTGCTGAACGGTGAAAGCGCACAGTAATGCACTTTTCTCCCAGCAAATACACTGTTTCTAAGGAAATGGGTACACACTGAGGAGACACTTGTGGGAGCTACTGTGACTAAAACTGAGCTTCCCTACGCACAGGGAAGCAAGAGAAATGCTGATTTCATCAAGCCCAGTTACATACTCAGAATCTGTACTACTGCGCAAATAGGCATGTCTCTTTAGGCAAAAAACTCATTTCTGACAAAGTTGCCCAAATGCATCTCAGAAGTGTGCAACTTGTTCCCTGACTTAGAAAACGTCGAGAAACGGTCGTTTCTGCTAGCGCTGTGCTTCTACACATGTATTTGCTGAACAGTAAAAGTGCACAGTAATGGACTTTTCTCCCCGCAAATACACTGTTACTAAGGAAATGGGAACAAACTGAGGAGACACTTGTGGGAGCTACTGTGACTAAAACTGAGCTTCCCTACGCACAGGGAAGCAAGAGAAATGCTGATTTCGTCAAGCCTAGTTACATACTCACAATCTGTACAACTGCGCAAATAGGCATGTCTCTTTAGGCAAAAAACTCATTTCTGACAAAGTTGCCCAAATGCATCTCAGAAGTGGGCAACTTGTTCCCTGACTTAGAAAACGTCGAGAAACGGTCGTTTCTGCTAGCGCTGTGCTTCTACACATGTATTTGCTGAACGGTGAAAGTGCACAGTAATGCACTTTTCTCCCCGCAAATACACAGTTACTAAGGAAATGGGAACGAACTGAGGAGACACTTGTGGGAGCTACTGTGACTAAAACTGAGCTTCCCTACGCACAGGGAAGCAAGAGAAATGCTGATTTCGTCAAGCCTAGTTACATACTCACAATCTGTACTACTGCACAAATAGGCATGTCTCTTTAGGCAAAAAACTCATTTCTGACAAAGTTGCCCAAATGCATCTCAGAAGTGTGCAACTTGTTCCCTGAGTTAGAAAACGTCGAGAAACGGTCGTTACTGCTAGTGCTGTGCTTCTACACATGTATGTGCAGAACGGTGAAAGCGCACAGTAATGCACTTTTCTCCCAGCAAATACACTGTTTCTGAGGAAATGGGAACACACTGAGGAGACACTTGTGGAAGATACAGTGACTAAAACTGAGCTTCCCTACGCACAGGGAAGCAAGAGAAATGCTGATTTCATCAAGCCCAGTTACATACTCAGAATCTGTACTACTGCGCAAATAGGCATGTCTCTGTAGGCAAAAAACTCATTTCTGACAAAGTTGCCCAAATGCATCTCAGAACTGTGCAACTTGTTCCCTGAGTTAGAAAACGTCGAGAAACGGTCGTTTCTGCTAGCGCTGTGCTTCTACACAGGTATTTGCTGAACGGTGAAAGCGCACAGTAATGCACTTTTCTCCCAGCAAATACACTGTTTCTAAGGAAATGGGAACACACTGAGGAGACACTTGTGGGAGCTACTGTGACTAAAACTGAGCTTCCCTACACACAGGGAAGCAAGAGAAATGCTGATTTCATCAAGCCTAGTTACATACTCAGATTCGGTACTACTGCGCAAATAGGCATGTCTCTTGAGGCAAAAAACTGATTTCTGACAAAGTTGCCCAAATGCATCTCAGAAGTGTGCAACTTGTTCCCTGAGTTAGAAAACGTCGAGAAACGGTCGTTTCTGCTAGCGCTGTGCTTCTACACATGTATTTGCTGAACGGTAAAAGCACACAGTAAAGCACTTTTCTCCCAGCAAATACACTGTTTCTAAGGAAATGGGAACACACTGAGGAGACTCTTGTGGGAGCTACAGTGACTAAAACCGAGCTTCCCTACGCACAGGGAAGCAAGAGAAATGCTGATTTCATCAAGCCCAGTAACATACTCAGAATCTGTACTACTGCGCAAATAGGCATGTCTCTTTAGGCAAAAAACTCATTTCTGACAAAGTTGCCCAAATGCATCTCAGAAGTGTGCAACTTGTTCCCTGAGTTAGAAAACGTCGAGAAACGGTCGTTTCTGCTAGCGCTGTGCTTCTACACATGTATTTGCTGAACGGTGAAAGCGCACAGTAATGCACTTTTCTCCCAGCAAATACACTGTTTCTAAGGAAATGGGAACACACTGAGGAGACACTTGTGGGAGCTACTGTGACTAAAACTGAGCTTCCCTACGCACAGGGAAGCAAGAGAAATGCTGATTTCATCAAGCCTAGTTACATTCTCAGAATCTGTACTACTTCGCAAATAGGCATTTCTCTTTAGGCAAAAAACTCATTTCTGACAAAGTTGCCCAAATGCATCTCAGAAGTGTGCAAATTGTTCCCTGACTTAGAAAACGTCGAGAAACGGTCGTATCTGCTAGCGCTGTGCTTCTACACATGTATTTGCTGAACGGTGAAAGCGCACAGTAATGCACTTTTCTCCAAGCAAATACACTGTTTCTAAGGAAATGGGAACACACTGAGGAGACACTTGTGGGAGCTACTGTGACTAAAACTGAGCTTCCCTACGCACAGGGAAGCAAGAGAAATGCTGATTTCATCAAGCCCAGTTACGTACTCAGAATCTGTACTACTGCGCAAATAGGCATGTCTCTTTAGGCAAAAAACTCATTTCTGACAAAGTTGCCCAAATGCATCTCAGAAGTGTGCAACTTCTTCCCTGACTTAGAAAACGTCGAGAAACGGTCGTTTCTGCTAACGCTGTGCTTCTACACATGTCTTTGCTGAACGGTGAAAGCGCACAGTAATGCACTTTTCTCCCAGCAAATACACTGTTTCTAAGGAAATGGGAACACACTGAGGAGACACTTGTGGGAGCTACTGTGACTAAAACTGAGCTTCCCTACGCACAGGGAAGCAAGAGAAATGCTGATTTCATCAAGCCCAGTTACATACTCAGAATCTGTACTACTGCGCAAATAGGCATGTCTCTTTAGGCAAAAAACTCATTTCTGACAAAGTTGCCCAAATGCATCTCAGAAGTGTGCAACTTGTTCCCTGAGTTAGAAAACGTCGAGAAACGGTCGTTTCTGCTAGCGCTGTGCTTCTACACATGTATTTGCTGAACGGTGAAAGCGCACAGTAATGCACTTTTCTCCCAGCAAATACACTGTTTCTAAGGAAATGGGTACACACTGAGGAGACACTTGTGGGAGCTACTGTGACTAAAACTGAGCTTCCCTACGCACAGGGAAGCAAGAGAAATGCTGATTTCATCAAGCCCAGTTACATACTCAGAATCTGTACTACTGCGCAAATAGGCATGTCTCTTTAGGCAAAAAACTCATTTCTGACAAAGTTGCCCAAATGCATCTCAGAAGTGTGCAACTTGTTCCCTGACTTAGAAAACGTCGAGAAACGGTCGTTTCTGCTAGCGCTGTGCTTCTACACATGTATTTGCTGAACAGTAAAAGTGCACAGTAATGGACTTTTCTCCCCGCAAATACACTGTTACTAAGGAAATGGGAACAAACTGAGGAGACACTTGTGGGAGCTACTGTGACTAAAACTGAGCTTCCCTACGCACAGGGAAGCAAGAGAAATGCTGATTTCGTCAAGCCTAGTTACATACTCACAATCTGTACTACTGCGCAAATAGGCATGTCTCTTTAGGCAAAAAACTCATTTCTGACAAAGTTGCCCAAATGCATCTCAGAAGTGGGCAACTTGTTCCCTGACTTAGAAAACGTCGAGAAACGGTCGTTTCTGCTAGCGCTGTGCTTCTACACATGTATTTGCTGAACGGTGAAAGTGCACAGTAATGCACTTTTCTCCCCGCAAATACACAGTTACTAAGGAAATGGGAACGAACTGAGGAGACACTTGTGGGAGCTACTGTGACTAAAACTGATCTTCCCTACGCACAGGGAAGCAAGAGAAATGCTGATTTCGTCAAGCCTAGTTACATACTCACAATCTGTACTACTGCGCAAATAGGCATGTCTCTTTAGGCAAAAAACTCATTTCTGACAAAGTTGCCCAAATGCATCTCAGAAGTGTGCAACTTGTTCCCTGAGTTAGAAAACGTTGAGAAACGGTCGTTACTGCTAGTGCTGTGCTTCTACACATGTATGTGCAGAACGGTGAATGCGCACAGTAATGCACTTTTCTCCCAGCAAATACACTGTTTCTGAGGAAATGGGAACACACTGAGGAGACACTTGTGGAAGATACAGTGACTAAAACTGAGCTTCCCTACGCACAGGGAAGCAAGAGAAATGCTGATTTCATCAAGCCCAGTTACATACTCAGAATCTGTACTACTGCGCAAATAGGCATGTCTCTGTAGGCAAAAAACTCATTTCTGACAAAGTTGCCCAAAGGCATCTCAGAACTGTGCAACTTGTTCCCTGAGTTAGAAAACGTCGAGAAACGGTCGTTTCTGCTAGCGCTGTGCTTCTACACAGGTATTTGCTGAACGGTGAAAGCGCACAGTAATGCACTTTTCTCCCAGCAAATACACTGTTTCTAAGGAAATGGGAACACACTGAGGAGACACTTGTGGGAGCTACTGTGACTAAAACTGAGCTTCCCTACACACAGGGAAGCAAGAGAAATGCTGATTTCATCAAGCCTAGTTACATACTCAGATTCGGTACTACTGCGCAAATAGGCATGTCTCTTGAGGCAAAAAACTGATTTCTGACAAAGTTGCCCAAATGCATCTCAGAAGTGTGCAACTTGTTCCCTGAGTTAGAAAACGTCGAGAAACGGTCGTTTCTGCTAGCGCTGTGCTTCTACACATGTATTTGCTGAACGGTAAAAGCACACAGTAAAGCACTTTTCTCCCAGCAAATACACTGTTTCTAAGGAAATGGGAACACACTGAGGAGACTCTTGTGGGAGCTACAGTGAGTAAAACCGAGCTTCCCTACGCACAGGGAAGCAAGAGAAATGCTGATTTCATCAAGCCCAGTAACATACTCAGAATCTGTACTACTGCGCAAATAGGCATGTCTCTTTAGGCAAAAAACTCATTTCTGACAAAGTTGCCCAAATGCATCTCAGAAGTGTGCAACTTGTTCCCTGACTTAGAAAACGTCGAGAAACGGTCGTTTCTGCTAGCGCTGTGCTTCTACACATGTATTTGCTGAACGGTGAAAGCAAACAGTAATGCACTTTTCTCCCAGCAAATACACTGTTTCTAAGGAAATGGGAACACACTGAGGAGACACTTGTGGGAGCTACTGTGACTAAAACTGAGCTTCCCTACGCACAGGGAAGCAAGAGAAATGCTGATTTCATCAAGCCTAGTTACATTCTCAGAATCTGTACTACTTCGCAAATAGGCATTTCTCTTTAGGCAAAAAACTCATTTCTGACAAAGTTGCCCAAATGCATCTCAGAAGTGTGCAAATTGTTCCCTGACTTAGAAAACGTCGAGAAACGGTCGTATCTGCTAGCGCTGTGCTTCTACACATGTATTTGCTGAACGGTGAAAGCGCACAGTAATGCACTTTTCTCCAAGCAAATACACTGTTTCTAAGGAAATGGGAACACACTGAGGAGACACTTGTGGGAGCTACTGTGACTAAAACTGAGCTTCCCTACGCACAGGGAAGCAAGAGAAATGCTGATTTCATCAAGCCCAGTTACGTACTCAGAATCTGTACTACTGTGCAAATAGGCATGTCTCTTTAGGCAAAAAACTCATTTCTGACAAAGTTGCCCAAATGCATCTCAGAAGTGTGCAACTTCTTCCCTGACTTAGAAAACGTCGAGAAACTGTCGTTTCTGCTAGTGCTGTGCTTCTACACATGTCTTTGCTGAACGGTGAAAGCGCACAGTAATGCACTTTTCTCCCAGCAAATACACTGTTTCTAAGGAAATGGGAACACACTGAGGAGACACTTTTGGGAGCTACTGTGACTAAAACTGAGCTTCCCTACGCACAGGGAAGCAAGAGAAATGCTTATTTCATCAAGCCCAGTTACATACTCAGAATCTGTACTACTGCGCAAATAGGCATGTCTCTTTAGGCAAAAAACTCATTTCTGACAAAGTTGCCCAAATGCATCTCAGAAGTGTGCAACTTGTTCCCTGAGTTAGAAAACGTCGAGAAACGGTCGTTTCTGCTAGCGCTGTGCTTCTACACATGTATTTGCTGAATGGTGAAAGCGCACAATAATGCACTTTTCTCCCAGCAAATACACTGTTTCTAAGGAAATGGGTACACACTGAGGAGACACTTGTGGGAGCTACTGTGACTAAAACTGAGCTTCCCTACGCACAGGGAAGCAAGAGAAATGCTGATTTCATCAAGCCCAGTTACATACTCAGAATCTGTACTACTGCGCAAATAGGCATGTCTCTTTAGGCAAAAAACTCATTTCTGACAAAGTTGCCCAAATGCATCTCAGAAGTGTGCAACTTGTTCCCTGACTTAGAAAACGTCGAGAAACGGTCGTTTCTGCTAGCGCTGTGCTTCTACACATGTATTTGCTGAACGGTAAAAGTGCACAGTAATGCACTTTTCTCCCCGCAAATACACTGTTACTATGGAAATGGGAACAAACTGAGGAGACACTTGTGGGAGCTACTGTGACTAAAACTGAGCTTCCCTACGCACAGGGAAGCAAGAGAAATGCTGATTTCGTCAAGCCTAGTTACATACTCACAATCTGTACTACTGCGCAAATAGGCATGTCTCTTTAGGCAAAAAACTCATTTCTGACAAAGTTGCCCAAATGCATCTCAGAAGTGGGCAACTTGTTCCCTGAGTTAGAAAACGTCGAGAAACGGTCGTTACTGCTAGTGCTGTGCTTCTACACATGTATGTGCTGAACGGTGAAAGCGCACAGTAATGCACTTTTCTCCCAGCAAATACACTGTTTCTAAGGAAATGGGAACACACTGAGGAGACACTTGTGGGAGCTACTGTGACTAAAACTGAGCTTCCCTATGCACAGGGAAGCAACAGAAATGCTGATTTCATCAAGCCCAGTTACATATTCAGAATCTGTACTACTGCGCAAATAGGCATGTCTCTTTAGGCAAAAAACTCATTTCTGACAAAGTTGCCCAAATGCATCTCAGGAGGGTGCAACTTGTTCCCTAAGGTAGAAAACATCGAGAGACGGTCGTTTCTGCTAGAGCTGTGCTGCTACACATGTATTTGCTGAACGGTGAAAGCGCACAGTAATGCACTTTTCTCCCAGCAAATACACTGTTTCTTAGGAAATGGGAACACACTGAGGAGACACTTGTGGGAGCTACTGTGACTAAAACTGAGCTTCCCTACGCACAGGGAAGCAAGAGAAATGCTGATTTCATCAAGCCCAGTTACATACTCAGAATCTGTACTACTGTGCAAATAGGCATGTCTCTTTAGGCAAAAAACTCATTTCTGACAAAGTTGCCCAAATGCATCTCAGAAGTGTGCAACTTGTTCCCTGAGTTAGAAAACATCGAGAAACGGTCTTTTCTGCTAGCGCTGTGCTTCTACACATGTACTTGCTGAACGGTGAAAGCGCATAGTAATGCACTTTTCTCCCAGCAAATACACTGTTTCTAAGGAAATGGGAACACACTGAGGAGACACTTGTGGGAGCTACTGTGACTAAAACTGAGCTTCCCTACACACAGGGAAGCAAGAGAAATGCTGATTTCATCAAGCCCAGTTACATACTCAGAATCTGTACTACTGCGCAAATAGGCATGTCTCTTTAGGCAAAAAACTCATTTCTGACAAAGTTGCCCAAATGCATCTCAGAAGTGTGCAACTTGTTCCCTGAGTTAGAAAACGTTGAGAAACGGACTTTTCTGCTAGCGCTGTGCTTCTACACATGTATTTGCTGAACGGTGAAAGCGCACAGTAATGCACTTTTCTCCCAGCAAATACACTGTTTCTAAGCAAATGGGAACACACTGAGGAGACACTTGTGGGAGCTACTGTGACTAAAACTGAGCTTCCCTACGCACAGGGAAGCAAGAGAAATGCTGATTTCATCAAGCCCAGTTACATACTCAGAATCTGTACTACTGCGCAAATAGGCATGTCTCTTTAGGCAAAAAACTCATTTCTGACAAAGTTGCCCAAATGCATCTCAGAAGTGTGCAAATTGTTCCCTGAGTTAGAAAACGTCGAGAAACGGTCTTTTCTGCTAGCGCTGTGCTTCTACACATGTATTTGCTGAACGGTGAAAGCGCACAGTAATGCACTTTTCTCCCAGCAAATACACTGTTTCTAAGGAAATGGGAACACACTGAGGAGACACTTGTGGGAGCTACAGTGCCTAAAACTGAGCTTCCCTACGCACAGGGAAGCAAGAGAAATGCTGATTTCATCAAGCCCAGTTACATACTCAGAATCTGTACTACTGCGCAAATAGGCATGTCTCTTTAGGCAAAAAACTCATTTCTGACAAAAGTTGCCCAAATGCATCTCAGAAGTGTGCAACTTGTTACCTGAGTTAGAAAACGACGAGAAACGGTCGTTTCTGCTAGCGCTGTGCTTCTACACATGTATTTGCTGAACGGTGAAAGCGCACAGTAATGCACTTTTCTCCCAGCAAATACACTGTTTCTAAGGAAATGGGAACACACTGAGGAGACACTTGTGGGAGCTACTGTGACTAAAACTGAGCTTCCCTACGCACAGGGAAGCAAGAGAAATGCTGATTTCATCAAGCCCAGTTACATACTCAGAATCTGTACTACTGCGCAAATAGGCATGTCTCTTTAGGCAAAAAACTCATTTCTGACAAAGTTGCCCAAATGCATCTCAGAAGTGTCCAACTTGTTCCCTGAGTTAGAAAACGTCGAGAAACGGTCGTTTCTGCTAGCGCTGTGCTTCTACACATGTATTTGCTGAAAGGTGAAAGCGCAGAGTAATGCACTTTTCTCCCAGCAAATACACTGTTTCTAAGGAAATGGGAACACACTGAGGAGACACTTGTGGGAGCCACTGTGACTAAAATTGAGCTTCCCTACACACAGGGAAGCAAGAGAAATGCTGATTTCGTCAATCCCAGTTACATACTCAGAATCTGTACTACTGCGCAAATAGGCATGTCTCTTTAGGCAAAAAACTCATTTCTGACAAAGTTGCCCAAATGCATCTCAGAAGTGTGCAACTTGTTCCCTGAGTTAGAAAACGTCGTGAAACGGTCGTTTCTGCTAGTGCTGTGCTTCTACACATGTACTTGCTGAACGGTCAAAGCGCACAGTAATGCACTTTTCTCCCAGCAAATACACTGTTTCTAAGGAAATGGGAACACACTGAGGAGACACTTGTGGGAGCTACTGTGACTAAAAGTGAGCTTCCCTACGCACAGGGAAGCAAGAGAAATGCTGATTTCAACAAGCCCAGTTACATACTCAGAATCTGTACTACTGCGCAAATGGGCATGTCTCTTTAGGCAAAAAACTCATTTCTGACAAAGTTGCCCAAATGCATCTCAGAAGTGTGCAACTTGTTCCCTGAGTTAGAAAACGTCGAGAAACGGTCGTTTCTGCTAGCGCTGTGCTTCTACACATGTATTTGCTGAACGGTGAAAGCGCACAGTAATGCACTTTTCTCCCAGCAAATACACTGTTTCTAATGAAATGAGAACACACTGAGGAGACACTTGTGGGAGCTACAGTGACTAAAACTGAGCTTCCCTACACACAGGGAAGCAAGAGAAATGCTGATTTCATCAAGCCTAGTTACATACTCAGAATCTGTACTACTGCGCAAATAGGCATGTCTCTTTAGGCAAAAAACTCATTTCTGACAAAGTTGCCCAAATGCATCTCAGAAGTGTGCAACTTGTTCCCTGAGTTAGAAAACGTCGAGAAACGGTCGTATCTGCTAGCGCTGTGCTTCTACACATGTATTTGCTGAACGGTGAAAGCGCACAGTAATGCACTTTTCTCCCAGCAAATACACTGATCTAAGGAAATGGGAACACACTGAGGAGACACTAGTGGGAGCTACTGTGACTAAAACTGAGCTTCCCTACGCACACGGAAGCAAGAGAAATGCTGATTTCATCAAGCCTAGTTACATACTCAGAATCTGTACTACTGCGCAAATAGGCATGCCTCTTTAGGCAAAAAACTCATTTCTGACAAAGTTGCCCAAATGCATCTCAGAAGTGTGCAACTTGTTCCCTGAGTTAGAAAACGTCGAGAAACGGTCGTATCTGCTAGCGCTGTGCTTCTACACATGTATTTGCTGAACGGTGAAAGCGCACAGTAATGCACTTTTCTCCCAGCAAATACACTGATCTAAGGAAATGGGAACACACTGAGGAGACACTAGTGGGAGCTACTGTGACTAAAACTGAGCTTCCCTACGCACACGGAAGCAAGAGAAATGCTGATTTCATCAAGCCTAGTTACATACTCAGAATCTGTACTACTGCGCAAATAGGCATGCCTCTTTAGGCAAAAAACTCATTTCTGAAAAAGTTGCCCAAATGCATCTCAGAAGTGTGCAACTTGTTCCCTGAGTTAGAAAACGTCGAGAAACGGTTGTTTCTGCTAGCGCTGTGCTTCTACACATGTATTTGCTGAACGGTGAAAGTGCACAGTAATGCACTTTTCTCCCAGCAATTACACTGTTTCTAATGAAATGGGAACACACTGAGGAGACACTTGTGAGAGCTACAGTGCCTAAAACTGAGCTTCCCTACGCACAGGGAAGCAAGAGAAATGCTGATTTCATCAAGCCCAGTTACATACTCAGAATCTGTACTACTGCGCAAATAGGCATGTCTCTTTAGGCAAAAAACTCATTTCTGACAAAGTTGCCCAAATGCATCTCAGAAGTGTGCAACTTCTTACCTGAGTTAGAAAACGACGAGAAACGGTCGTTTCTGCTAGCGCTGTGCTTCTACACATGTACTTGCTGAACTGTGAAAGCGCACAGTAATGCACTTTTCCCCCAGCAAATACACTGTTTCTAAGGAAATGGGAACACACTGAGGAGACACTTGTGGGAGCTACTGTGACTAAAACTGAGCTTCCCTACGCACAGGGAAGCAAGAGAAATGCTGATTTCATCAAGCCCAGTTACATACTCAGAATCTGTACTACTGAGCAAATAGGCATGTCTCTGTAGGCAAAAAACTCATTTCTGACAAAGTTGCCCAAATGCATCTCAGAAGTGTGCAACTTGTTCCCTGAGTTAGAAAACGTCGAGAAACGGTCGTTTCTGCTAGCGCTGTGCTTCTACACATGTATTTGCTGAACGGTGAAAGCGCACAGTAATGCACTTTTCTCCCAGCAAATACACTATTTCTAAAGAAATGGGAACACACTGAGGAGACACTTGTGGGAGCTACAGTGACTAAAACTGAGCTTCCCTACGCACAGGGAAGCAAGAGAAATGCTCATTTCATCAATCCCAGTTACATACTCAGATTCTGTACTACTGCGCAAATAGGCATGTCTCTTTAGGCAAAAAAATCATTTCTGACAAAGTTGCCCAAATGCATCTCAGAAGTGTGCAACTTGTTCCCTGAGTTAGAAAACGTCGAGAAACGGTCGTTTCTGCTAGCGCTGTGATTCTAAACATGTATTTGCTGAACGGTGAAAGCGCACAGTAATGCACTTTTCTCCCAGCAAATACACTGTTTCTAAGGAAATGGGAACACACTGAGGAGACACTTTTGGGAGCTACAGTGACTAAAACTGAGCTTCCCTACGCACAGGGAATCAAGAGAAATGCTGATTTCATCAAGCCCAGTTACATACTCAGAATCTGTACTACTGTACAAATAGGCATGTCTCTTTAGGCAAAAAACTCATTTCTGACAAAGTTGCCCAAATGCATCTCAGAAGTGTGCAACTTGTTCCCTGAGTTAGAAAACGTCGAGAAACGGTCGTTTCTACTAGCGCTGTGCTTCTACACATGTATTTGCTCAACGGTGAAAGCGCACAGTAATGCACTTTTCTCCCAGCAAATACACTGTTTCTAAGGAAATGGGAACACACTGAGGAGACACTTGTGGGAGCTACTGTGACTAAAACTGAGCTTCCCTACGCACAGGGAAGCAAGAGAAATGCTGATTTCATCAAGCCCAGTTACATACTCAGAATCTGTACTACTGCGCAAATAGGCATGTCTCTGTAGGCAAAAAACTCATTTCTGACAAAGTTGCCCAAATGCATCTCAGAAGTGTGCAACTTGTTCCCTGAGTTAGAAAACGTCGAGAAACGGTCGTTTCTGCTAGCGTTGTGCTTCTACACATGTATTTCCTCAACGGTGAAAGCGCACAGTAATGCACTTTTCTCCCAGCAAATACACTGTTTCTAAAGAAATGGGAACACACTGAGGAGACACTTGTGGGAGCTACAGTGACTAAAACTGAGCTTCCCTCCGCACAGGGAAGCAAGAGAAATGCTCATTTCATCAATCCCAGTTACATACTCAGAATCTGTACTACTGCGCAAATAGGCATGTCTCTTTAGGCAAAAAAATCATTTCTGACAAAGTTGCCCAAATGCATCTCAGAAGTGTGCAACTTGTTCCCTGAGTTAGAAAACGTCGAGAAACGGTCGTTTCTGCTAGCGCTGTGATTCTAAACATGTATTTGCTGAACGGTGAAAGCGCACAGTAATGCACTTTTCTCCCAGCAAATACACTGTTTCTAAGGAAATGGGAACACACTGAGGAGACACTTGTGGGAGCTACTGTGACTAAAACTGAGCTTCCCTACGCACAGGGAAGCAAGAGAAATGCTGATTTCATCAAGCCCAGTTACATACTCAGAATCTGTACTACTGCACAAATAGGCATGTCTCTTTAGGCAAAAAACTCATTTCTGACAAAGTTGCCCAAATGCATCTCAGAAGTGTGCAACTTGTTCCCTGAGTTAGAAAACGTCGAGAAACGGTCGTATCTGCTAGCGCTGTGCTTCTACACATGTATTTGCTGAACGGTGAAAGCGCACAGTAATGCACTTTTCTCCCAGCAAATACACTGTTTCTAAGGAAATGGGAACACACTGAGGAGACACTAGTGGGAGCTACTGTGACTAAAACTGAGCTTCCCTACGCACACGGAAGCAAGAGAAATGCTGATTTCATCAAGCCTAGTTACATACTCAGAATCTGTACTACTGCGCAAATAGGCATGCCTCTGTAGGCAAAAAACTCATTTTGACAAAGTTGCCCAAATGCATCTCAGAAGTGTGCAACTTGTTCCCTGAGTTAGAAAACGTCGAGAAACGGTTGTTTCTGCTAGCGCTGTGCTTCTACACATGTATTTGCTGAACGGTGAAAGCGCACAGTAATGCACTTTTCTCCCAGCAAATACACTGTTTCTAAGGAAATGGGAACACACTGAGGAGACACTTGTGGGAGCTACAGTGCCTAAAACTGAGCTTCCCTACGCAGAGGGAAGCAAGAGAAATGCTGATTTCATCAAGCCCAGTTACATACTCAGAATCTGTACTACTGCACAAATAGGCATGTCTCTTTAGGCAAAAAACTCATTTCTCACAAAGTTGCCCAAATGCATCTCAGAAGTGTGCAACTTCTTACCTGAGTTAGAAAACGACGAGAAACGGTCGTTTCTGCTAGCGCTGTGCTTCTACACATGTATTTGCTCAACGGTGAAAGTGCACAGTAATGCACTTTTCTCCCAGCAAATACACTGTTTCTAAGGAAATGGGAACACACTGAGGAGACACTTGTGGGAGCTACTGTGACTAAAACTGAGCTTCCCTGCGCACAGGGAAGCAAGAGAAATGCTGATTTCATTAAGCCCAGTTACATACTCAGAATCTGTACTACTGCGCAAATAGGCATGTCTCTTTAGGCAAAAAACTCATTTCTGACAAAGTTGCCCAAATGCATCTCAGAAGTGTGCAACTTGTTCCCTGCGTTAGAAAACGTCGAGAAACGGTCGTTTCTGCTAGCGCTGTGCTTCTACACATGTATTTGCTCAACGGTGAAAGCGCACAGTAATGCACTTTTCTCCCAGCAAATACACTGTTTCTAAGGAAATGGGAACACACTGAGGAGACACTTGTGGGAGCTACTGTGACTAAAACTGAGCTTCCCTGCGCACAGGGAAGCAAGAGAAATGCTGATTTCATTAAGCCCAGTTACATACTCAGAATCTGTACTACTGCGCAAATAGGCATGTCTCTTTAGGCAAAAAACTCATTTCTGACAAAGTTGCCCAAATGCATCTCAGAAGTGTGCAACTTGTTCCCTGCGTTAGAAAACGTCGAGAAACGGTCGTTTCTGCTAGCGCTGTGCTTCTACACATGTATTTGCTCAACGGTGAAAGCGCACAGTAATGCACTTTTCTCCCAGCAAATACACTGTTTCTAAGGAAATGGGAACACACTGAGGAGACACTTGTGGGAGCTACTGTGACTAAAACTGAGCTTCCCTGCGCACAGGGAAGCAAGAGAAATGCTGATTTCATTAAGCCCAGTTACATACTCAGAATCTGTACTACTGCGCAAATAGGCATGTCTCTTTAGGCAAAAAACTCATTTCTGACAAAGTTGCCCAAATGCATCTCAGAAGTGTGCAACTTGTTCCCTGAGTTAGAAAACGTCGAGAAACGGTCGTATCTGCTAGCGCTGTGCTTCTACACATGTATTTGCTGAACGGCGAAAGCGCACAGTAATGCACTTTTCTCCCAGCAAATACACTGTTTCTAAGGAAATGGGAACAAACTGAGGAGACACTAGTGGGAGCTACTGTGACTAAAACTGAGCTTCCCTACGCACACGGAAGCAAGAGAAATGCTGATTTCATCGAGCCTAGTTACATACTCAGAATCTGTACTACTGCGCAAATAGGCATGCCTCTGTAGGCAAAAAACTCATTTCTGACTAAGTTGCCCAAATGCATCTCAGAAGTGTGCAACTTGTTCCCTGAGTTAGAAAACGTCGAGAAACGGTCGTATCTGCTAGCGCTGTACTTCTACACATGTATTTGCTGAACGGTGAAAGCGCACAGTAATGCACTTTTCTCCAGCAAATACACTGTTTCTAAGGAAATGGGAACACACTGAGGAGACACTTGTGGGAGCCACTGTGACTAAAACTGAGCTTCCCTACACACAGGGAAACAAGAGAAATGCTGATTTCATCAAGCCCAGTTACCTACTCAGAATCTGTACTACTGCGCAAATAGGCATGTCTCTTTAGGCAAAAAATTCATTTCTGACAAAGTTGCCCAAATGCATCTCAGAAGTGTGCAACTTGTTCCCTGAGTTAGAAAACGTCGAGAAACGGTCGTTTCTGCTAGCGCTGTGCTTCTACACATGTATTTGCTGAACGGTGAAAGCGCACAGTAATGCACTTTTCCCCCAGCAAATACACTGTTTCTAAGGAAATGGGAACAAACTGAGGAGACACTTGTGGGAGCTACTGTGACTAAAACTGAGCTTCCCTACGCACAGGGAAGCAAGAGAAATGCTGATTTCATCAAGCCCAGTTACATACTCAGAATCTGTACGACTGCGCAAATAGGCATGTCTCTTTAGGCAAAAAACTCATTTCTGACAAAGTTGCCCAAATGCATCTCAGAAGTGTGCAACTTGTTCTCTGAGTTAGAAAACGTCGAGAAACGTTCGTTTCTGCTAGCGCTGTGCTTCTACACATGTATTTGCTGAACGGTGAAAGCGCACAGTAATGCACTTTTCTCCCAGCAAATACACTGTTTCTAAGGAAATGGGAACACACTGAGGAGACACTTGTGGGAACTACTGTGACTAAAACTGAGCTTCCACACGTACAGGGAAGCAAGAGAAATGCTGATTTCATCAAGCCCAGTTACATACTCAGAATCTGTATTACTGGGCAAATAGGCATGTCTCTGTAGGCAAAAAACTCATTTTTGACAAAGTTGCCCAAATGCATCTCAGAAGTGTACATCTTGTTCCCTGAGTTAGAAAACGTTGAGAAATGGTCGTTTCTGCTAGCGCTGTGCTTCTACACATGTATTTGCTGAACGTTGAAAGCACAGGGTAATTCACTTTTCGCCCAGCAAATACACTGTTTCTAAGGAAATGGGAACACACTGAGGAGACACTTGTGGGAGCTACAGTGACTAAAACTGAGCTTCCCTACGCACAGGGAAGCAAGAGAAATGCTGATTTCATCAAGCCCAGTTACATACTCAGAATCTGTACTACTGCGCAAATAGGCATGTCTCTGTAGGTAAAAAACTCATTTCTGACAAAGTTGCCCAAATGCATCTCAGAAGTGTGCAACTTGTTCCCTGAGTTAGAAAACGTCGAGAAACGGTCGTTTCTGCTAGCGCTGTGCTTCTACACATGTATTTGCTGAACGGTGAAAGCGCACAGTAATGCACTTTTCCCCCAGCAAATACACTGTTTCTAAGGAAATGGGAACACACTGAGGAGACACTTGTGGGAGCTACTGTGACTAAAACTGAGCTTCCCTACGCACAGGGAAGCAAGAGAAATGCTGATTTCATCAAGCCCAGTTACATACTCAGAATCTGTACGACTGCGCAAATAGGCATGTCTCTTTAGGCAAAAAACTCATTTCTGACAAAGTTGCCCAAATGCATCTCAGAAGTGTGCAACTTGTTCCCTGAGTTAGAAAACGTCGAGAAACGTTCGTTTCTGCTAGCGCTGTGCTTCTACACATGTATTTGCTGAACGGTGAAAGCGCACAGTAATGCACTTTTCCCCCAGCAAATACACTGTTTCTAAGGAAATGGGAACACACTGAGGAGACACTTGTGGGAGCTACTGTGACTAAAACTGAGCTTCCCTACGCACAGGGAAGCAAGAGAAATGCTGATTTCATCAAGCCCAGTTACATACTCAGAATCTGTACGACTGCGCAAATAGGCATGTCTCTTTAGGCAAAAAACTCATTTCTGACAAAGTTGCCCAAATGCATCTCAGAAGTGTGCAACTTGTTCCCTGAGTTAGAAAACGTCGAGAAACGTTCGTTTCTGCTAGCGCTGTGCTTCTACACATGTATTTGCTGAACGGTGAAAGCGCACAGTAATGCACTTTTCTCCCAGCAAATACACTGTTTCTAAGGAAATGGGAACACACTGAGGAGACACTTGTGGGAACTACTGTGACTAAAACTGAGCTTCCACACGTACAGGGAAGCAAGAGAAATGCTGATTTCATCAAGCCCAGTTACATACTCAGAATCTGTATTACTGGGCAAATAGGCATGTCTCTGTAGGCAAAAAACTCATTTTTGACAAAGTTGCCCAAATGCATCTCAGAAGTGTACATCTTGTTCCCTGAGTTAGAAAACGTTGAGAAATGGTCGTTTCTGCTAGCGCTGTGCTTCTACACATGTATTTGCTGAACGTTGAAAGCACAGGGTAATGCACTTTTCGCCCAGCAAATACACTGTTTCTAAGGAAATGGGAACACACTGAGGAGACACTTGTGGGAGCTACAGTGACTAAAACTGAGCTTCCCTACGCACAGGGAAGCAAGAGAAATGCTGATTTCATCAAGCCCAGTTACATACTCAGAATCTGTACTACTGCGCAAATAGGCATGTCTCTTTAGGCAAAAAACTCATTTCAGACAAAGTTGCCCAAATGCATCTCAGAAGTGTGCAACTTGTTCCCTGAGTTAGAAAACGTCGAAAAACGTTCGTTTCTGCTAGCGCTGTGCTTCTACACATGTATTTGCTGAACGGTGAAAGTGCACAGTAATGCACTTTTCTCCCAGCAAATACACTGTTTCTAAGGAAATGGGAACACACTGAGGAGACACTTGTGGGAGCTACTGTGACTAAAACTGAGCTTCCCTACACAGAGGGAAGCAAGAGAAATGCTGATTTCATCAAGCCCAGTTACATACTCAGAATCTGTACGACTGCGCAAATAGGCATGTCTCTTTAGGCAAAAAACTCATTTCTGACAAAGTTGCCCAAATGCATCTCAGAAGTGTGCAACTTGTTCCCTGAGTTAGAAAACGTCGAGAAACGTTCGTTTCTGCTAGCGCTGTGCTTCTACACATGTATTTGCTGAACGGTGAAAGCGCACAGTAATGCACTTTTCTCCCAGCAAATACACTGTTTCTAAGGAAATGGGAACACACTGAGGAGACACTTGTGGGAACTACTGTGACTAAAACTGAGCTTCCACACGTACAGGGAAGCAAGAGAAATGCTGATTTCATCAAGCCCAGTTACATACTCAGAATCTGTATTACTGGGCAAATAGGCATGTCTCTGTAGGCAAAAAACTCATTTTTGACAAAGTTGCCCAAATGCATCTCAGAAGTGTACATCTTGTTCCCTGAGTTAGAAAACGTTGAGAAATGGTCGTTTCTGCTAGCGCTGTGCTTCTACACATGTATTTGCTGAACGTTGAAAGCACAGGGTAATGCACTTTTCGCCCAGCAAATACACTGTTTCTAAGGAAATGGGAACACACTGAGGAGACACTTGTGGGAGCTACAGTGACTAAAACTGAGCTTCCCTACGCACAGGGAAGCAAGAGAAATGCTGATTTCATCAAGCCCAGTTACATACTCAGAATCTGTACTACTGCGCAAATAGGCATGTCTCTTTAGGCAAAAAACTCATTTCAGACAAAGTTGCCCAAATGCATCTCAGAAGTGTGCAACTTGTTCCCTGAGTTAGAAAACGTCGAAAAACGTTCGTTTCTGCTAGCGCTGTGCTTCTACACATGTATTTGCTGAACGGTGAAAGTGCACAGTAATGCACTTTTCTCCCAGCAAATACACTGTTTCTAAGGAAATGGGAACACACTGAGGAGACACTTGTGGGAGCTACTGTGACTAAAACTGAGCTTCCCTACACAGAGGGAAGCAAGAGAAATGCTGATTTCATCAAGCCCAGTTACATACTCAGAATCTGTACTACTGCGCAAATAGGCATGTCTCTTTAGGCAAAAAACGCATTTCGGAGAAAGTTGCCCAAATGCATCTCAGAAGTGTGCAACTTGTTCCCTGAGTTAGAAAACGTCGAGAAACGGTCGTTTCTGCTAGCGCTGTGCTTCTACACATGTACTTGCTGAACGGTGAAAGCGCACAGTAATGCACTTTTCTCCCAGCAAATACACTGTTTCTAAGGAAATGGGAACACACTGAGGAGACACTTGTGGGAGCTACTGTGACTAAAACTGAGCTTCCCTACGCACAGGGAAGCAAGAGAAATGCTGATTTCATCAAGCCCAGTTACATACTCAGAATCTGTACTACTGCGCAAATGGGCATGTCTCTTTAGGCAAAAAACGCATTTCTGACAAAGTTGCCCAAATGCATCTCAGAAGTGTGCAACTTGTTCCCTGAGTTAGAAAACGTCGAGAAACGGTCGTTTCTGCTAGCGCGGTGCTTCTACACATGTATTTGCTGAACGGTGAAAGCACACAGTAATGCACTTTTCTCCCAGCAAATACACTGTTACTAAGGAAATGGGAACACACTGAGGAGACACTTGTGGGAGCTACTGTGACTAAAAATGAGCTTCCCTACGCACAGGGAAGCAAGAGAAATGCTGATTTCATCAATCCCAGTTACATACTCAGAATCTGTACTACTGCGCAAATAGGCATGTCTCTTTAGGCAAAAAAATCATTTCTGACAAAGTTGCCCAAATGCATCTCAGAAGTGTGCAACTTGTTCCCTGAGTTAGAAAACGTCGAGAAACGGTCATTTCTGCTAGCGCTGTGCTTCTAAACATGTATTTGCTGAACGGTGAAAGCGCAGAGTAATGCACTTTTCTCCCAGCAAATACACTGTTTCTAAGGAAATGGGAACACACTTAGGAGACACTTGTGGGAGCTACTGTGACTAAAACTGAGCTTCCCTACGCACAGGGAAGCAAGAGAAATGCTGATTTCATCAAGCCCCGTTACATACTCAGAATCTGTACTACTGCGCAAATAGGCATGTCTCTTTAGGCAAAAAACTCATTTCAGACAAAGTTGCCCAAATGCATCTCAGAAGTGTGCAACTTGTTCCCTGAGTTAGAACACGTCGAGAAACGGTTGTTTCTGCTAGCGCTGTGCTTCTACACATGTATTTGCTGAACGGTGAAAGCGCACAGTAATGCACTTTTCTCCCAGCAAATACACTGTTTCTAAGGAAATGGGAACACACTGAGGAGACACTTGTGGGAGCCACTGTGACTAAAACTGAGCTTCCCTACGCACAGGGAAGCAAGAGAAATGCTGATTTCATCAAGCCCAGTTACATACTCAGAATCTGTACTACTGCGCAAATAGGCATGTCTCTTTAGGAAAAAAACTCATTTCTGACAAAGTTGCCCAAATGCACCTCAGAAGTGTGCAACTTGTTCCCTGAGTTAGAAAACGTCGAGAAACGGTCGTTTCTGCTAGCGCTGTGCTTCTACACATGTATTTGCTGAACGGTGAAAGCGCACAGTAATGCACTTTTCTCCCAGCAAATACACTGTTTCTAAAGAAATGGGAACACACTGAGGAGACACGTGTGGGAGCTACAGTGACTAAAACTGAGCTTCCCTATGCACAGGGAAGCAAGAGAAATGCTGATTTCATCAATCCCAGTTACATACTCAGAATCTGTAGTACTGCGCAAATAGGCATGTCTCTTTAGGCAAAAAATTCATTTCTGACAAAGTTGCCCAAATGCATCTCAGAAGTGTGCAACTTGTTCCCTGAGTTAGAAAACGTCGAGAAACGGTCGTTTCTGCTAGCGCTGTGCTTCTAAACATGTATTTGCTGAACGGTGAAAGCGCAGAGTAATGCCCTTTTCTCCCAGCAAATACACTGTTTCTAAGGAAATGGGAACACACTGAGGAGACACTTGTGGGAGCTACTGTGACTAAAACTGAGCTTCCCTACGCACAGGGAAGCAAGAGAAATGCTGATTTCATCAAGCCCAGTTACATACTCAGAATCTGTACTACTGCACAAATAGGCATGTCTCTTTAGGCAAAAAACTCATTTCTGACAAAGTTGCCCAAATGCACCTCAGAAGTGTGCAACTTGTTCCCTGAGTTAGAAAACGTCGAGAAACGTTCGTTTCTGCTAACGCTGTGCTTCTACACATGTATTTGCTGAACGGTGAAAGCGCACAGTAATGCACTTTTCTCCCAGCAAATACACTGTTTCTAAGGAAATGGGAACACACTGAGGAGACACTTGTGGGAGCCACTGTGACTAGAACTGAGCTTCCCTACGCACAGGGAAGCAAGAGAAATGCTGATTTCATCAAGCCCAGTTACATACTCAGAATCTGTACTACTGCGCAAATAGGCATGTCTCTTTAGGCAAAAAACTCATTTCTGACAAAGTTGCCCAAATGCATCTCAGAAGTGTGCAACTTGTTCCCTGAGTTAGAAACCTCAAGAAACGTTCGTTTCTGCTGGCGCTGTGCTTCTACACATGTATTTGCTGAACGGTGAAAGCACACAGTAATGCACTTTTCTCCCAGCAAATACACTGTTTCTAAGGAAATGGGAACACACTGAGGAGACACTTGTGGGAGCCACTGTGACTAAAACTGAGCTTCCCTACGCACAGGGAAGCAAGAGAAATGCTGATTTCATCAAGCCCAGTTACATACTCAGAATCTGTACTACTGCACAAATAGGCATGTCTCTTTAGGCAAAAAACTCATTTCTGACAAAGTTGCCCAAATGCATCTCAGAAGTTTGCAACTTGTTCCATGAGTTAGAAAACGTCGAGAAACGTTCGTTTCTGCTAGCGCTGTGCTTCTACACATGTATTTGCTGAACGGTGAAAGCGCACAGTAATGCACTTTTCTCCCAGCAAATACACTGTTTCTAAGGAAATGGGAACACACTGAGGAGACACTTGTGGGAGCTACTGTGACTAAAACTGAGCTTCCCTACGCACAGGGAAGCAAGAGAAATGCTGATTTCATCAAGCCCAGTTACATACTCAGAATCTGAACTACTGCGCAAATAGGCATGTCTCTTTAGGCAAAAAACTCATTTGTGACAAAGTTGCCCAAATGCATCTCAGATGTGTGCAACTTGTTCCATGAGTTAGAAAACGTCGAGAAACGTTCGTTTCTGCTAGCGCTGTGCTTCTACACATGTATTTGCTGAACGGTGAAAGCGCACAGTAATGCACTTTTCTCCCAGCAAATACACTGTTTCTAAGGAAATGGGAACACACTGAGGAGACACTTGTGGGAGCTACTGTGACTAAAACTGAGCTTCCCTACGCACAGTGAAGCAAGAGAAATGCTGATTTCATCAAGCCCAGTTACATACTCAGAATCTGTATGACTGCGCAAATAGGCATGTCTCTTTAGGCAAAAAACTCATTTCTGACAAAGTTGCCCAAATGCATCTCAGAAGTGTGCAACTTGTTCCCTGAGTTAGAAAACGTCGAGAAACGTTCGTTTCTGCTAGCGCTGTGCTTCTACACATGTATTTGCTGAACGGTGAAAGCGCACAGTAATGCAATTTTCTCCCAGCAAATACACTGTTTCTAAGGAAATGGGAACACACTGAGGAGACATTTGTGGGAGCTACTTTGACTAAAACTGAGCTTCCCTACGCACAGGGAAGCAAGAGAAATGCTGATTTCATCAAGCCTAGTTACATACTCAGAATCTGTACTACTGCGCAAATAGGCATGTCTCTTAGGCAAAAAACTCATTTCTGACAAAGTTGCCCAAATGCATCTCAGAAGTTTGCAACTTGTTCCATGAGTTACAAAACGTCGAGAAACGTTCGTTTCTGCTAGCGCTGTGCTTCTACACATGTATTTGCTGAACGGTGAAAGCGCACAGTAATGCACTTTTCTCCCAGCAAATACACTGTTTCTAAGGAAATGGGAACACACTGAGGAGACACTTGTGGGAGCTACTGTGACTAAAACTGAGCTTCCCTACGGACAGGGAAGCAAGAGAAATGCTGATTTCATCAAGCCCAGTTACATACTCAGAATCTGAACTACTGCGCAAATAGGCATGTCTCTTTAGGCAAAAAACTCATTTCTGACAAAGTTGCCCAAATGCATCTCAGAAGTGTGCAACTTGTTCCCTGAGTTAGAAAACGTCGAGAAACGGTCGTTTCTGCTAGCGCTGTGCTTCTACACATGTATTTGCTGAACGGTGAAAGCGCACAGTAATGCACTTTTCTCCCAACAAATACACTGTTTCTAAGGAAATGGGAACACACTGAGGAGACACTTGTGGGAGCTACTGTGACTAAAACTGAGCTTCCCTACACACAGGGAAGCAAGAGAAATGCTGATTTCATCAAGCCCAGTTACATACTCAGAATCTGTACTACTGCGCAAATAGGCATGTCTCTTTAGGCAAAAAACACATTTCTGACAAAGTTGCCCAAATGCATCTCAGAAGTGTGCAACTTGTTCCCTGAGTTAGAAAACGTCGAGAAACGTTCATTTCTGCTACCGCTGTGCTTCTACACATGTAGTTGCTGAACGGTGAAAGCGCACAGTAATGCACTTTTCTCCCAGCAAATACACTGTTTCTAAGGAAATGGGAACACACTGAGGAGACACTTGTGGGAGACACTGTGACTAAAACTGAGCTTCCCTACGCACAGGGAAGCAAGAGAAATGCTGATTTCATCAAGCCCAGTTACATACTCAGAATCTGTATGACTGCGCAAATAGGCATGTCTCTTTAGGCAAAAAACTCATTTCTGACAAAGTTGCCCAAATGCATCTCAGAAGTGTGCAACTTGTTCCCTGAGTTAGAAAACGTCGAGAAACGTTCGTTTCTGCTAGCGCTGTGCTTCTACACATGTATTTGCTCAACGGTGAAAGCGCACAGTAATGCACTTTTCTCCCAGCAAATACACTGTTTCTAAGGAAATGGGAACACACTGAGGAGACACTTGTGGGAGCCACTGTGACTAAAACTGAGCTTCCCTACGCAGAGGGAAGCAAGAGAAATGCTGATTTCATCAAGCCCAGTTACATACTCAGAATCTGTACTACTGCACAAATAGGCATGTCTCTTTAGGCAAAAAACTCATTTCTGACAAAGTTGCCCAAATGCATCTCAGAAGTTTGCAACTTGTTCCATGAGTTAGAAAACGTCGAGAAACGTTCGTTTCTGCTAGCGCTGTGCTTCTTCACATGTATTTGCTGAACGGTGAAAGCTCACAGTAATGCACTTTTCTCCCAGCAAATACACTGTTTCTAAGGAAATGGGAACACACTGAGGAGACACTTGTGGGAGCTACTGTGACTAAAACTGAGCTTCCCTACGCACAGGGAAGCAAGAGAAATGCTGATTTCATCAAGCCCAGTTACATACTCAGAATCTGAACTACTGCGCAAATAGGCATGTCTCTTTAGGCAAAAAACTCATTTCTGACAAAGTTGCCCAAATGCATCTCAGAAGTGTGCAACTTGTTCCCTGAGTTAGAAAACGTCGAGAAACGGTCGTTTCTGCTAGCGCTGTGCTTCTAAACATGTATTTGCTGAACGGTGAAAGCGCAGAGTAATGCATTTTTCTCCCAGCAAATACACTGTTTCTAAGGAAATGGGAACACACTGAGGAGACACTTGTGGGAGCTACAGTGACTAAAACTGAGCTTCCCTACGCACAGGGAAGCAAGAGAAATGCTGATTTCATCAAGCCCAGTTACATAGTCAGAATCTGTACTACTGCACAAATAGGCATGTCTTTTTAGGCAAAAAACTCATTTCTGACAAAGTTGCCCAAATGCATCTCAGAAGTGTGCAACTTGTTCCCTGAGTTAGAAAACGTCGAGAAACGTTCATTTCTGCTAGCGCTGTGCTTCTACACATGTATTTGCTGAACGGTGAAAGCGCACAGTAATGCACTTTTCTCCCAACAAATACACTGTTTCTAAGGAAATGGGAACACACTGAGGAGACACTTGTGGGAGCACTGTGACTAAAACTGAGCTTCCCTACACAGAGGGAAGCAAGAGAAATGCTGATTTCATCAAGCCCAGTTACATACTCAGAATCTGTACTACTGCGCAAATAGGCATGTCTCTTTAGGCAAAAAACACATTTCTGACAAAGTTGCCCAAATGCATCTCAGAAGTGTGCAACTTGTTCCCTGAGTTAGAAAACGTCGAGAAACGTTCGTTTCTGCTAGCGCTGTGCTTCTACACATGTATTTGCTGAACGGTGAAAGCGCACAGTAATGCACTTTTCTCCCAGCAAATACCCTGTTTCTAAGGAAATGGAAACACACTGAGGAGACACTTGTGGGAGCTACTGTGACTAAAACTGAGCTTCCCTACGCACAGGGAAGCAAGAGAAATGCTGATTTCATCAAGCCCAGTTACATACTTAGAATCTGTATGACTGCGCAAATAGGCAAGTCTCTTTAGGCAAAAAACTCATTTCTGACAGAGTTGCCCAAATGCATCTCAGAAGTGTGCAACTTGTTCCCTGAGTTAGAAAAACGTCGAGAAACGTTCGTTTCTGCTAGCGCTGTGCTTCTACACATGTATTTGCTCAACGGTGAAAGCGCACAGTAATGCACTTTTCTCCCAGCAAATACACTGTTTCTAAGGAAATGGGAACACACTGAGGAGACACTTGTGGGAGCCACTGTGACTAAAACTGAGCTTCCCTACGCACAGGGAAGCAAGAGAAATGCTGATTTCATCAAGCCCAGTTACATACTCAGAATCTGTACTACTGCACAAATAGGCATGTCTCTTTAGGCAAAAAACTCATTTCTGACAAAGTTGCCCAAATGCATCTCAGAAGTTTGCAACTTGTTCCATGAGTTAGAAAACGTCGAGAAACGTTCGTTTCTGCTAGCGCTGTGCTTCTACACATGTATTTGCTGAACGGTGAAAGCGCACAGTAATGCACTTTTCTCCCAGCAAATACACTGTTTCTAAGGAAATGGGAACACACTGAGGAGACACTTGTGGGAGCTACTGTGACTAAAACTGAGCTTCCCTACGCACAGGGAAGCAAGAGAAATGCTGATTTCATCAAGCCCAGTTACATACTCAGAATCTGAACTACTGCGCAAATAGGCATGTCTCTTTAGGCAAAAAACTCATTTCTGACAAAGTTGCCCAAATGCATCTCAGAAGTGTGCAACTTGTTCCCTGAGTTAGAAAACGTCGAGAAACGGTCGTTTCTGCTAGCGCTGTGCTTCTAAACATGTATTTGCTGAACAGTGAAAGCGCAGAGTAATGCACTTTTCTCCCAGCAAATACACTGTTTCTAAGGAAATGGGAACACACTGAGGAGACACTTTTGGGAGCTACAGTGACTAAAACTGAGCTTCCCTACGCACAGGGAAGCAAGAGAAATGCTGATTTCATCAAGCCCAGTTACATAGTCAGAATCTGTACTACTGCACAAATAGGCATGTCTCTTTAGGCAAAAAACTCACTTCTGACAAAGTTGCCCAAATGCATCTCAGAAGTGTGCAACTTGTTCCCTGAGTTAGAAAATGTCGAGAAACGTTCGTTTCTGCTAGTGCTGTGCTTCTACACATGTATTTGCTGAACGGTGAAAGCGCACAGTAATGCACTTTTCTCCCAGCAAATACACTGTTTCTAAGGAAATGGGAACACACTGAGGAGACACTTGTGGGAGCTACTGTGACTAAAACTGAGCTTCCCTACGCACAGGGAAGCAAGAGAAATGCTGATTTCATCAAGCCCAGTTACATTCTCAGAATCTGTACTACTGCACAAATAGGCATGTCTCTTTAGGCAAAAAACTCATTTCTGACAAAGTTGCCCAAATGCACCTCAGAAGTGTGCAACTTGTTCCCTGAGTTAGAAAACGTCAAGAAACGTTCGTTTCTGCTAGCGCTGTGCTTCTACACATGTATTTGCTGAACGGTGAAAGCGCACAGTAATGCACTTTTCTCCCAGCAAATACACTGTTTCTAAGGAAATGGGAACACACTGAGGAGACACTTGTGGGAGCTACTGTGACTAAAACTGAGCTTCCCTACGCACAGGGAAGCAAGAGAAATGCTGATTTCATCAAGCCCAGTTACATACTCAGAATCTGTATGACTGCGCAAATAGGCATGTCTCTTTAGGCAAAAAACTCATTTCGAACAAAGTTGCCCAAATGCATCTCAGAAGTGTGCAACTTGTTCCCTGAGTTAGAAAACGTCGAGAAACTTTTGTTTCTGCTAGCGCTGTGCTTCTACACATGTATTTGCTGAACGGTGAAAGCGCACAGTAATGCAATTTTCTCCCAGCAAATACACTGTTTCTAAGGAAATGGAAAGACACTGAGGAGACATTTGTGGGAGCTACTGTGACTAAAACTGAGCTTCCCTACGCACAGGGAAGCAAGAGAAATGCTGATTTCATCAAGCCTAGTTACATACTCAGAATCTGTACTACTGCACAAATAGGCATGTCTCTTAGGCAAAAAACTCATTTCTGACAAAGTTGCCCAAATGCATCTCAGAAGTGTGCAACTTGTTCCCTGAGTTAGAAAACGTCGAGAAACTTTCGTTTCTGCTAGCGCTGTGCTTCTACACATGTATTTGCTGAACGGTGAAAGCGCACAGTAATGCACTTTTCTCCCAGCAAATACACTGTTTCTAAGGAAATGGGAACACACTGAGGAGACACTTTTGGGAGCTACAGTGACTAAAACTGAGCTTCCCTACGCACAGGGAAGCAAGAGAAATGCTGATTTCATAAAGCCCAGTTACATACTCAGAATCTGTACTACTGCACAAATAGGCATGTCCCTATAGGCAAAAAACTCATTTCTGACAAAGTTGCCCAAATGCATCTCAAAAGTTTGCAACTTGTTCCATGAGTTAGAATACGTCGAGAAACGGTTGTTTCTGCTAGCGCTGTGCTTCTACACATGTATTTGCTGAACGGTGAAAGTGCACAGTAATGCACTTTTCTCCCAGCAAATACACTGTTTCTAAGGAAATGGGAACACACTGAGGAGACACTTGTGGGAGCTACTGTGACTAAAACTGAGCTTCCCTACGCACAGGGAAGCAAGAGAAATGCTGATTTCATCAAGCCCAGTTACATACTCAGAATCTGAACTACTGCGCAAATAGGCATGTCTCTTTAGGCAAAAAACTCATTTCTGACAAAGTTGCCCAAATGCATCTCAGAAGTGTGCAACTTGTTCCCTGAGTTAGAAAACGTCGAGAAACGTTCGTTTCTGCTAGCCCTGTGCTTCTACACATGTATTTGCTGAACGGTGAAAGCGCACAGTAATGCACTTTTCTCCCAACAAATACACTGTTTCTAAGGAAATGGGAACACACTGAGGAGACACTTGTGGGAGCTACTGTGACTAAAACTGAGCTTCCCTACACACAGGGAAGCAAGAGAAATGCTGATTTCATCAAGCCCAGTTACATACTCAGAATCTGTACTACTGCGCAAATAGGCATGTCTCTTTAGGCAAAAAACTCATTTCTGACAAAGTTGCCCAAATGCATCTCAGAAGTGTGCAACTTGTTCTCTGAGTTAGAAAACGTTGAGAAACGGACTTTTCTGCTAGCGCTGTGCTTCTACACATGTACTTGCTGAACGGTGAAAGCGCACAGTAATGCACCTTTCTCCCAGCAAATACACTGTTTCTAAGGAAATGGGAACACACGGAGGAGACACTTGTGGGAGCTACTGTGACTAAAACTGAGCTTCCCTATGCACAGGGAAGCAAGAGAAATGCTGATTTCATCAAGCCCAGTTACATACTAGGAATCTGTACTACTTCGCAAATTAGGCATGTCTCTTTAGGCAAAAAACTCATTTCTGACAAAGTTGCCCAAATGCATCTCAGAAGTGTGCAACTTGTTCCCTGAGTTAGAAAATGTCGAGAAACGGTCGTTTCTGCTAGCGCTGTGCTTCTACACATGTATTTGCTGAACGGTGAAAGCGCACAGTAATGCACTTTTCTCCCAGCAAATACACTGTTTCTAAGGAAATGGGAACACACTGAGGAGACACTTGTGGGAGCTACTGTGACTAAAACTGAGCTTCCCTACGCACAGGGAAGCAAGAGAAATGCTGATTTCATCAAGCCCAGTTACATACTCAGAATCTGTACTACTGCGCAAATAGGCATGTCTCTTTAGGCAAAGAACTCATTTCTGACAAAGTTGCCCAAATGCATCTCAGAAGTATGCAACTTATTCTCTGAGTTAGAAAACGTTGAGAAACGGTCTTTTCTGCTAGCGCTGTGCTTCTACACATGTACTTGCTGAACGGTGAAAGCGCACAGTAATGCACCTTTCTCCCAGCCAATACACTGTTTCTAAGGAAATGGGAACACACGGAGGAGACACTTGTGGGAGCTACTGTGACTAAAACTGAGCTTCCCTACGCACAAGGAAGCAAGAGAAATGCTGATTTCATCAAGCGCAGTTACATACTCAGAATCTGTACTAGTGCGCAAATAGGCATGTCTCCTTAGGCAAAAAACTCGTTTCTGACAAAGTTGCCCTAATGCATCTCAGAAGTGTGCAACTTGTTCCCTGAGTTAGAAAACGTCGACAAACGGTCGTTTCTGCTAGCGCTGTGCTTCTACACATGTATTTGCTGAACGGTGAAAGCGCACAGTAATGCACTTTTCTCCCAGCAAATACACTGTTTCTAAGGAAATGGGAACACACTGAGGAGACACTTGTGGGAGCTACAGTGACTAAAACTGAGCTTCCCTATGCACAGGGAAGCAAGAGAAATGCTGATTTCATCAAGCCCAGTTACATACTCAGAATCTGTACTACTGCGCAAATAGGCATGTCTCTTTAGGCAAAAAACTCATTTCTGACAAAGTTGCCCAAATGCATCTCAGAAGTGTGCAACTTGTCCTCTGAGTTACAAAACGTCGAGAAATGGTCTTTTCTGCTAGCGCTGTGCTTCTACACATGTACTTGCTGAACGGTGAAAGCACACAGTAATGCACTTTTCTCCCAGCAAATACACTGTTTCTAAGGAAATGGGAACACACTGAGGAGACACTTGTGGGAGCTACTGTGACTAAAACTGAGCTTCCCTACGCACAGGGAAGCAAGAGAAATGCTGCTTTCATCAAGCCCAGTTACATACTCAGAATCTGTACTACTGCGCAAATAGGCATGTCTCTTTAGGCAAAAAACTCATTTCTGACATAGTTGCCCAAATGCATCTCAGAAGTGTGCAACTTGTTCCCTGAGTTAGAAAACGTCGAGAAACGGTCGTTTCTGCTAGCGCTGTGCTTCTACACATGTATTTGCTGAACGGTGAAAGCGCACAGTAATGCACTTTTCTCCCAGCAAATACACTGTTTCTAAGGAAATGGGAACACACTGAAGAGACACTTGTGGGAGCTACTGTGACTACGACTGAGCTTCCCTACGCACAGGGATGCAAGAGAAATGATGATTTCATCAAGCCCAGTTACATACTCAGAATCTGTACTACTGCGCAAATAGGCATGTCTCTGTAGGCAAAAAACTCATTTCTGACAAAGTTGCCCAAATGCATCTCAGAAGTGTGCAACTTGTTCCCTGAGTTAGAAAACGTCGATAAACGTTCGTTTCTGCTAGCGCTGTGCTTCTACACATGTATTTGCTGAACGGTGAAAGCGCACAGTAATGCACTTTTCTCCCAGCAAATACACTGTTTCTAAGGAAATGGGAACACACGGAGGAGACACTTGTGGGAGCTACAGTGACTAAAACTGAGCTTCCCTATGCACAGGGAAGCAAGAGAAATGCTGATTTCATCAAGCCCAGTTACATACTCAGAATCTGTACTACTGCGCAAATAGGCATGTCTCTGTAGGCAAAAAACTCATTTCTGACAAAGTTGCCCAAATGCATCTCAGAAGTGTGCAACTTGTTCTCTGAGTTAGAAACCGTTGAGAAACGGACTTTTCTGCTAGCGCTGTGCTTCTACATATGTACTTGCTGAACGGTGAAAGCGCACAGTAATGCACCTTTCTCCCAGCAAATACACTGTTTCTAAGGAAATGCGAACACACGGAGGAGACAGTTGTGGGAGCTACTGTGACTAAAACTGAGCTTCCCTACGCACAGGGAAGCAAGAGAAATGCTGATTTCATCAAGCCCAGTTACATACTCAGAATCTGTACTTCTTCGCAAATTAGGCATGTCTCTTTAGGCAAAAAACTCATTTCTGACAAAGTTGCCCAAATGCATCTCAGAAGTGTGCAACTTCTTCCCTGAGTTAGAAAATGTCGATAAACGTTCGTTTCTGCTAGCGCTGTGCTTCTACACATGTATTTGCTGAACGGTGAAAGCGCACAGTAATGCACTTTTCTCCCAGCAAATACACTGTTTCTAAGGAAATGGGAACACACTGAGGAGACACTTGTGGGAGCTACTGTGACTAAAACTGAGCTTCCCTACGCACAGGGAAGCAAGAGAAATGCTGATTTCATCAAGCCCAGTTACATACTCAGAATCTGTACTACTGCGCAAATAGGCATGTCTCTTTAGGCAAAAAACTCATTTCTGACATAGTTGCCCAAATGCATCTCAGAAGTGTGCAACTTGTTCCCTGAGTTAGAAAACGTCGAGAAACGGTCGTTTCTGCTAGCGCTGTGCTTCTACACATGTATTTGCTGAACGGTGAAAGCGCACAGTAATGCAGTTTTCTCCCAGCAAATACACTGTTTCTAAGGAAATGGGTACACACTGAGGAGACACTTGTGGGAGCTACTGTGACTAAAACTGAGCTTCCCTACGCACAGGGATGCAAGAGAAATGATGATTTCATCAAGCCCAGTTACATACTCAGAATCTGTACTACTGCGCAAATAGGCATGTCTCTGTAGGCAAAAAACTCATTTCTGACAAAGTTGCCCAAATGCATCTCAGAAGTGTGCAACTTGTTCCCTGAGTTAGAAAACGTCGATAAACGTTCGTTTCTGCTAGCGCTGTGCTTCTACACATGTATTTGCTGAACGGTGAAAGCGCACAGTAATGCACTTTTCTCCCAGCAAATACACTGTTTCTAAGGAAATGGGAACACACTGAGGAGACACTTGTGGGAGCTACAGTGACTAAAACTGAGCTTCCCTATGCACAGGGAAGCAAGAGAAATGCTGATTTCATCAAGCCCAGTTACATACTCAGAATCTGTACTACTGCGCAAATAGGCATGTCTCTTTAGGCAAAAAACTCATTTCTGACAAAGTTGCCCAAATGCATCTCAGAAGTGTGCAACTTGTTCTCTGAGTTAGAAACCGTTGAGAAACGGACTTTTCCGCTAGCGCTGTGCTTCTACATATGTACTTGCTGAACGGTGAAAGCGCACAGTAATGCACCTTTCTCCCAGCAAATACACTGTTTCTAAGGAAATGCGAACACACGGAGGAGACACTTGTGGGAGCTACTGTGACTAAAACTGAGCTTCCCTACACACAGGGAAGCAAGAGAAATGCTGATTTCATCAAGCCCAGTTACATACTCAGAATCTGTACTTCTTCGCAAATTAGGCATGTCTCTTTAGGCAAAAAACTCATTTCTGACAAAGTTGCCCAAATGCATCTCAGAAGTGTGCAACTTCTTCCCTGAGTTAGAAAATGTCGAGAAACGGTCGTTTCTGCTAGCGCTGTGCTTCTACACATGTATTTGCTGAACGGTGAAAGCGCACAGTAATGCACTTTTCTCCCAGCAAATACACTGTTTCTAAGGAAATGGGAACACACTGAGGAGACACTTGTGGGAGCTACTGTGACTAAAACTGAGCTTCCCTACGCACAGGGAAGCAAGAGAAATGCTGATTTCATCAAGCCCAGTTACATACTCAGAATCTGTATTACTGCGCAAATAGGCATGTCTCTTTAGGCAAAGAACTCATTTCTGACAAAGTTGCCCAAATGCATCTCAGAAGTATGCAACTTGTTCTCTGAGTTAGAAAACGTTGAACGGTCTTTTCTGCTAGCGCTGTGCTTCTACACATGTACTTGCTGAACGGTGAAAGCGCACAGTAATGCACCTTTCTCCCAGCAAATACACTGTTTCTAAGGAAATGGGAACACACGGAGGAGACACTTGTGGGAGCTACTGTGACTAAAACTGAGCTTCCCTAAGCACAAGGAAGCAAGAGAAATGCTGATTTCATCAAGCGCAGTTACATACTCAGAATCTGTACTGCTGCGCAAATAGGCATGTCTCTTTAGGCAAAAAACTCATTTCTGACAAAGTTGCCCAAATGCATCTCAGAAGTGTGCAACTTGTTCCCTGAGTTAGAAAACGTCGATAAACGTTTGTTTCTGCTAGCGCTGAGCTTCTAGACATGTATTTGCTGAACGGTGAAAGCGCAGAGTAATGCACTTTTCTCCCAGCAAATACACTGTTTCTAAGGAAATGGGAACACACTGTGGAGACACTTGTGGGAGCTACTGTGACTAAAACTGAGCTTCCCTACGCACAGGGAAGCAAGAGAAATGCTGATTTCATCAAGCCCAGTTACATACTCAGAATCTGTACTACTGCGCAAATAGGCATGTCTCTTTAGGCAAAAAACTCTTTTCTGACAAAGTTGCCCAAATGTATCTCAGAAGTATGCAACTTGTTCTCTGAGTTAGAAAACGTTGAGAAACGGTCTTTTCTGCTAGCGCTGTGCTTCTACCCATGTACTTGCTGAACGGTGAAAGCGCACAGTAATGCACCTTTCTCCCAGCAAATACACTGTTTCTAAGGAAATGGGAACACAAGGAGGAGACACTTCTGGGAGCTACTGTGACTAAAACTGAGCTTCCCTACGCACAAAGAAGCAAGAGAAATGCTGATTTCATCAAGCCCAGTTACATACTCAGAATCTGTACTACTGCGCAAATAGGCATGTCTCCTTAGGCAAAAAACTCGTTTCTGACAAAGTTGCCCAAATGCATCTCAGAAGTGTGCAACTTGTTCCCTGAGTTAGAAAACGTCGATAAACGTTCGTTTCTGCTAGCGCTGAGCTTCTACACATGTATTTGCTGAACGGTGAAAGCGCACAGTAATGCACTTTTCTCCCAGCAAATACACTGTTTCTAAGGAAATGGGAACACACTGAGGAGACACTTGTGGGAGCTACTGTGACTAAAACTGGGCTTCCCTACGCACAGGGAAGCAAGAGAAATGCTGATTTCATCAAGCCCAGTTACATACTCAGAATCTGTACTACTGCGCAAATAGGCATGTCTCTTTAGGCAAAAAACTCATTTCTGACAAAGTTGCCCAAATGCATCTCAGAAGTGTGCAACTTGTTCTCTGAGTTAGAAAACATTGAGAAACGGTCTTTTCTGCTAGCGCTGTGCTTCTACACATGTACTTGCTGAACGGTGAAAGCACACAGTAATGCACCTTTCTCCCAGCAAATACACTGTTTAAGGAAATGGGAACACATGGAGGAGACACTTGTGGGAGCTACTGTGACTAAAACTGAGCTTCCCTACGCACAGAAAAGCAAGAGAAATGCTGATTTCATCAAGCCCAGTTACATACTCAGAATCTGTACTACTGCGCAAATTAGGCATGTCTCTTTAGGCAAAAAACTCATTTCTGACAAAGTTGCCCAAATGCATCTCAGAAGTGTGCAACTTCTTCCCTGAGTTAGAAAACGTCGAGAAACGGTCGTTTCTGCTAGCGCTGTGCTTCTACACATGTATTTGCTGAACGGTGAAAGCGCACAGTAATACACTTTTCTCCCAGCAAATACACTGTTTCTAAGGAAATGGGAACACACTGAGGAGACACTTGTGGGAGATACTGTGACTAAAACTGAGCTTCCCCACGCACAGGGAAGCAAGAGAAATGCTGATTTCATCAATCCCAGTTACATACTCAGAATCAGTACTACTGCGCAAATAGGCATGTCTCTTTAGGCAAAAAAATCATTTCTGACAAAGTTGCCCAAATGCATCTCAGAAGTGTGCAACTTGTTCCCTGAGTTAGAAAACGTCGAGAAACGGTCGTTTCTGCTAGCGCTGTGCTTCTACACATGTATTTGCTGAACGGTGAAAGCACACAGTAATGCACTTTTCTCCCAGCAAATACACTGTTTCTAAGGAAATGGGAACACACTGAGGAGACACTTGTGGGAGCTACAGTGACTAAAACTGAGCTTCCCTACGCAGAGGGAAGCAAGAGAAATGCTGATTTCATCAAGCCCAGTTACATACTCAGAATCTGTACTACTGCGCAAATAGGCATGTCTCTTTAGGCAAAGAACTCATTTCTGACAAAGTTGCCCAAATGCATCTCAGAAGTATGCAACTTGTTCTCTGAGTTAGAAAACGTTGAGAAACGGTCTTTTCTGCTAGCGCTGTGCTTCTACACATGTACTTGCTGAACGGTGAAAGCGCACAGTAATGCACCTTTCTCCCAGCAAATACACTGTTTCTAAGGAAATGGGAACACACGGAGGAGACACTTGTGGGAGCTACTGTGACTAAAACTGAGCTTCCCTACGCACAAGGAAGCAAGAGAAATGCTGATTTCATCAAGCGCAGTTACATACTCAGAATCTGTACTGCTGCGCAAATAGGCATGTCTCTTTAGGCAAAAAACTCATTTCTGACAAAGTTGCCCAAATGCATCTCAGAAGTGTGCAACTTGTTCCCTGAGTTAGAAAACGTCGATAAACGTTCGTTTCTGCTAGCGCTGAGCTTCTAGACATGTATTTGCTGAACGGTGAATGCGCACAGTAATGCACTTTTCTCCCAGCAAATACACTGTTTCTAAGGAAATGGGAACACACTGTGGAGACACTAGTGGGAGCTACTGTGACTAAAACTGAGCTTCCCTACGCACAGGGAAGCAAGAGAAATGCTGATTTCATCAAGCCCAGTTACATACTCAGAATCTGTACTACTGCGCAAATAGGCATGTCTCTTTAGGCAAAAAACTCTTTTCTGACAAAGTTGCCCAAATGTATCTCAGAAGTATGCAACTTGTTCTCTGAGTTAGAAAACGTTGAGAAACGGTCTTTTCTGCTAGCGCTGTGCTTCTACCCATGTACTTGCTGAACGGTGAAAGCGCACAGTAATGCACCTTTCTCCCAGCAAATACACTGTTTCTAAGGAAATGGGAACACAAGGAGGAGACACTTGAGGGAGCTACTGTGACTAAAACTGAGCTTCCCTACGCACAAAGAAGCAAGAGAAATGCTGATTTCATCAAGCCCAGTTACATACTCAGAATCTGTACTACTGCGCAAATAGGCATGTCTCCTTAGGCAAAAAACTCGTTTCTGACAAAGTTGCCCAAATGCATCTCAGAAGTGTGCAACTTGTTCCCTGAGTTAGAAAACGTCGATAAACGTTCGTTTCTGCTAGCGCTGAGCTTCTACACATGTATTTGCTGAACGGTGAAAGCGCACAGTAATGCACTTTTCTCCCAGCAAATACACTGTTTCTAAGGAAATGGGAACACACTGAGGAGACACTTGTGGGAGCTACTGTGACTAAAACTGGGCTTCCCTACGCACAGGGAAGCAAGAGAAATGCTGATTTCATCAAGCCCAGTTACATACTCAGAATCTGTACTACTGCGCAAATAGGCATGTCTCTTTAGGCAAAAAACTCATTTCTGACAAAGTTGCCCAAATGCATCTCAGAAGTGTGCAACTTGTTCTCTGAGTTAGAAAACATTGAGAAACGGTCTTTTCTGCTAGCGCTGTGCTTCTACACATGTACTTGCTGAACGGTGAAAGCACACAATAATGCACCTTTCTCCCAGCAAATACACTGTTTAAGGAAATGGGAACACATGGAGGAGACACTTGTGGGAGCTACTGTGACTAAAACTGAGCTTCCCTACGCACAGGGAAGCAAGAGAAATGCTGATTTCATCAAGCCCAGTTACATACTCAGAATCTGTACTACTGCGCAAATTAGGCATGTCTCTTTAGGCAAAAAACTCATTTCTGACAAAGTTGCCCAAATGCATCTCAGAAGTGTGCAACTTCTTCCCTGAGTTAGAAAACGTCGAGAAACGGTCGTTTCTGCTAGCGCTGTGCTTCTACACATGTATTTGCTGAACGGTGAAAGCGCACAGTAATACACTTTTCTCCCAGCAAATACACTGTTTCTAAGGAAATGGGAACACACTGAGGAGACACTTGTGGGAGCTACTGTGACTAAAACTGAGCTTCCCCACGCACAGGGAAGCAAGAGAAATGCTGATTTCATCAATCCCAGTTACATACTCAGAATCAGTACTACTGCGCAAATAGGCATGTCTCTTTAGGCAAAAAAATCATTTCTGACAAAGTTGCCCAAATGCATCTCAGAAGTGTGCAACTTGTTCCCTGAGTTAGAAAACGTCGAGAAACGGTCGTTTCTGCTAGCGCTGTGCTTCTACACATGTATTTGCTGAACGGTGAAAGCACACAGTAATGCACTTTTCTCCCAGCAAATACACTGTTTCTAAGGAAATGGGAACACCCTGAGGAGACACTTGAGGGAGCTACTGTGAGTAAAACTGAGCTTCCCTACGCACAGGGAAGCAAGAGAAATGCTGATTTCATCATGCCCAGTTACATACTCAGAATCTGTACTACTGCGCAAATAGGCATGTCTCTTTAGGCAAAAAACTCATTTCTGACAAAGTTGACCAAATGCATCTCAGAAGTGTGCAACTTGTCCTCTGAGTTACAAAACGTCGAGAAATGGTCTTTTCTGCTAGCGCTGTGCTTCTACACATGTACTTGCTGAACGGTAAAAGCGCACAGTAATGCACTTTTCTCCCAGCAAATACACTGTTTCTAAGGAAATGGGAACACACTGAGGAGACACTTGTGGGAGCTACTGTGACTAAAACTGATCTTCCCTACGCACAGGGAAGCAAGAGAAATGCTGATTTCATCAAGCCCAGTTACATACTCAGAATCTGTTCTACTGCGCAAATAGGCATGTCTCCTTAGGCAAAAAACTCATTTCTGACATAGTTGCCCAAATGCATCTCAGAAGTGTGCAACTTGTTCCCTGAGTTAGAAAACGTCGAGAAACGGTCGTATCTGCTAGCGCTGTGCTTCTACACATGTTTTTGCTGAACGGTGAAAGCGCACAGTAATGCACTTTTCTCCCAGCAAATACACTGTTTCTAAGGAAATGGGAACACACTGAGGAGACACTGGTGGGAGCTACTGTGACTAAAAGTGAGCTTCCCTACGCACAGGGAAGCAAGAGAAATGCTGATTTCATCAAGCCCAGTTACATACTCAGAATCTGTACTACTGCGCAAATTAGACATGATTTTTTAGGCAAAAAACTCACTTCTGACAAAGTTGCCCAAATGCATCTCAGAAGTTTACAACTTCTTCCCTGAGTTAGAAAACGTTGAGAAACGGTCTTTTCTGCTGTCGCTGTGCTTCTACACATGTACTTGCTGAACGGTGAAAGCGCACAGTAATGCACCTTTCTCCCAGCAAATACACTGTTTCTAAGGAAATGGGAACACACGGAGGAGACACTTGTGGGAGCTACTGTGAGTAAAACTGAGCTTCCCTACGCACAAGGAAGCAAGAGAAATGCTGATTTCATCAAGCCCAGTTACATACTCAGAATCTGTACTACTGCGCAAATAGGCATGCCTCCTTAGGCAAAAAACTCGTTTCTGACAAAGTTGCCCAAATGCATCTCAGAAGTGTGCAACTTGTTCCCTGAGTTAGAAAACGTCGAGAAACGGTCGTTTCTGCTAGCGCTGTGCTTCTACACATGTATTTGCTGAACGGTGAAAGCGCACAGTAATGCACTATTCTCCCAGCAAATACACTGTTTCTAAGGAAATGGGAACACACTGAGGAGACACTTGTGGGAGCTACTGTGACTAAAACTGAGCTTCCCTACGCACAGGGAAGCAAGAGAAATACTGATTTCATCAAGCCCAGTTACATACTCAGAATCTGTACTACTGCGCAAATAGGCATGTCTCTTTAGGCAAAAAACTCATTTCTGACAAAGTTGCCCAAATGCATCTCAGAAGTGTGCAACTTTTCCTCTGAGTTACAAAACGTCGAGAAATGGTCTTTTCTGCTAGCGCTGTGCTTCTACACATGTACTTGCTGAACGGTGAAAGCGCACAGTAATGCACTTTTCTCCCAGCAAATACACTGTTTCTAAGGAAATGGGAACACACTGAGGAGACACTTGTGGGAGCTACTGTGACTAAAACTGAGCTTCCCTACCCACAGGGAAGCAAGAGAAATGCTGATTTCATCAAGCCCAGTTACATACTCAGAATCTGTACTACTGCGCAAATAGGCATGTCTCTTTAGGCAAAAAACTCATTTCTGACAAAGTTGCCCAAATGCATCTCAGAAGTGTGCAATTTGTTCCCTGAGTTAGAAAACGTTGAGAAACGGTCGTTTCTGCTAGCGCTGTGCTTCTACACATGTATTTGCTGAACGGTGAAAGCACAGAGTAATGCACTTTTCTCCCAGCAAATACACTGTTTCTAAGGAAATGGGAACACACTGAGGAGACACTTGTGGGAGCTACTGTGACTAAAACTTAGCTTCCCTACGCAGAGGGAAGCAAGAGTAATGCTGATTTCATCAAGTCCAGTTACATACTCAGAATCTGTACTACTGGGCAAATAGGCATGTCTCTTTAGGCAAAAAACTCATTTCTGACAAAGTTGCCCAAATGCATCTCAAAAGTGTGCAACTTGTTCCCTGAGTTAGAAAACGTTGAGAAACGGTCTTTTCTGCTAGCGCTGTGCTTCTACACATGTACTTGCTGAACGGTGAAAGCGCACAGTAATGCACTTTTCTCCCAGCAAATACATTGTTTCTAAGGAAATGGGAACACACTGAGGAGACACTTGTGGGAGCTACTGTGACTAAAACTGAGCTTCCCTACGCACAGGGAAGCAAGAGAAATGCTGATTTCATCAAGCCCAGTTACATACTCAGAATCTGTACTACTGCGCAAATAGGCATGTCTCTGTAGGCAAAAAACTCATTTCTGACAAAGTTGCCCAAATGCATCTCAGAAGTGTGCAACTTGTTCCCTGAGTTAGAAAACGTCGAGAAACGGTCGTTTCTGCTAGCGCTGTGCTTCTACACATGTATTTGCTGAAGGGTGAAAGCGCACAGTAATGCACTTTTCTCCCAGCAAATACACTGTTTCTAAGGAAATGGGAACACACTGAGGAGACACTTGTGGGAGCTACTGTGACCAAAACTGAGCTTCCCTACGCACAGGGAATCAAGAGAAATGCTGATTTCATCAAGCCCAGTTACATATTCAGAATCTGTACTACTGCGCAAATAGGCATGTCTCTTTAGGCAAAAAAATCATTTCTGACAAAGTTGACCAAATGCATCTCAGAAGTGTGCAACTTGTCCTCTGAGTTACAAAACGTCGAGAAATGGTCTTTTCTGCTAGCGCTGTGCTTCTACACATGTACTTGCTGAACGGTAAAAGCGCACAGTAATGCACTTTTCTCCCAGCAAATACACTGTTTCTAAGGAAATGGGAACACACTGAGGAGACACTTGTGGGAGCTACTGTGACTAAAACTGATCTTCCCTACGCACAGGGAAGCAAGAGAAATGCTGATTTCATCAAGCCCAGTTACATACTCAGAATCTGTTCTAATGCGCAAATAGGCATGTCTCCTTAGGCAAAAAACTCATTTCTGACATAGTTGCCCAAATGCATCTCAGAAGTGTGCAACTTGTTCCCTGAGTTAGAAAACGTCGAGAAACGGTCGTATCTGCTAGCGCTGTGCTTCTACACATGTTTTTGCTGAACGGTGAAAGCGCACAGTAATGCACTTTTCTCCCAGCAAATACACTGTTTCTAAGGAAATGGGAACACACTGAGGAGACACTTGTGGGAGCTACTGTGACTAAAAGTGAGCTTCCCTACGCACAGGGAAGCAAGAGAAATGCTGATTTCATCAAGCCCAGTTACATACTCAGAATCTGTACTACTGCGCAAATTAGACATGATTCTTTAGGCAAAAAACTCACTTCTGACAAAGTTGCCCAAATGCATCTCAGAAGTTTACAACTTGTTCCCTGAGTTAGAAAACGTTGAGAAACGGTCTTTTCTGCTAGCGCTGTGCTTCTACACATGTACTTGCTGAACGGTGAAAGCGCACAGTAATGCACCTTTCTCCCAGCAAATACACTGTTTCTAAGGAAATGGGAACACACGGAGGAGACACTTGTGGGAGCTACTGTGACTAAAACTGAGCTTCCCTACGCACAAGGAAGCAAGAGAAATGCTGATTTCATCAAGCCCAGTTACATACTCAGAATCTGTACTACTGCGCAAATAGGCATGCCTCCTTAGGCAAAAAACTCGTTTCTGACAAAGTTGCCCAAATGCATCTCAGAAGTGTGCAACTTGTTCCCTGAGTTAGAAAACGTCGAGAAACGGTCGTTTCTGCTAGCGCTGTGCTTCTACACATGTATTTGCTGAACGGTGAAAGCGCACAGTAATGCACTATTCTCCCAGCAAATACACTGTTTCTAAGGAAATGGGAACACACTGAGGAGACACTTGTGGGAGCTACAGTGACTAAAACTGAGCTTCCCTACGCACAGGGAAGCAAGAGAAATACTGATTTCATCAAGCCCAGTTACATACTCAGAATCTGTACTACTGCGCAAATAGGCATGTCTCTTTAGGCAAAAAACTCATTTCTGACAAAGTTGCCCAAATGCATCTCAGAAGTGTGCAACTTTTCCTCTGAGTTACACAACGTCGAGAAACGGTCTTTTCTGCTAGCGCTGTGCTTCTACACATGTACTTGCTGAACGGTGAAAGCGCACAGTAATGCACTTTTCTCCCAGCAAATACACTGTTTCTAAGGAAATGGGAACACACTGAGGAGACACTTGTGGGAGCTACTGTGACTAAAACTGAGCTTCCCTACCCACAGGGAAGCAAGAGAAATGCTGATTTCATCAAGCCCAGTTACATACTCAGAATCTGTACTACTGCGCAAATAGGCATGTCTCTTTAGGCAAAAAACTCATTTCTGACAAAGTTGCCCAAATGCATCTCAGAAGTGTGCAACTTGTTCCCTGTGTTAGTCAAATTCGAGAAAAGGGCGTTTCTGTTAGCGCTGTGCTTCTACACATGTTTTTGCTGAACGGTGAAAGCGCACAGTAATGCACTTTTCTCCCAGGAAATACATTGTTTCTAAGGAAATGGGAACACACTGAGGAGATACTTGTGGGAGCTACTGTGACTAAAACTGAGCTTCCCTATGCACAGGGAAGCAAGAGAAATGCTGATTTCATCAAGCCTAGTTACATACTCAGAATCTGTACTACTGCGCAAATAGGCATGTCTCTTTAGGCAAAAAACTGATTTCTGACAAAGTTGCCCAAATGCATCTCAGAAGTGTGCAACTTGTTCCCTGAGTTAGAAAACGTCGAGAAACGGTCGTTTCTGCTAGCGCTGTGCTTCTACACATGTATTTGCTGAACGGTGAAAGCGCACAGTAATGCACTTTTCTCCCAGCAAATACACTGTTTCTAAGGAAATGGGAACACACTGAGGAGACACTTGTGGGAGCTACTGTGACTAAAACTGAGCTTCCCTACGCACAGGGAAGCAAGAGAAATGCTGATTTCATCAAGCCCAGTTACATACTCTGAATCTGTACTACTGCGCAAATAGGCATGTCTCTTTAGGCAAAAAACTCATTTCTGACAAAGTTGCCCAAATGCATCTCAGAAGTGTGCAACTTGTTCCCTGATTTAGAAAACGTCGAGAAACGTTCGTTTCTGCTAGCGCTGTGCTTCTACACATGTATTTGATGAACGGTGAAAGCGCATAGTAATGCACTTTTCTCCCAGTAAATACACTGTTTCTTAGGAAATGGGAACACACTGAGGAGACACTTGTGGGAGCCACTGTGACTAAAACTGAGCTTCCCTACGCACAGGGAAGCAAGAGAAATGCTGATTTCATCAAGCCCAGTTACATACTCAGAATCTGTACTACTGCGCAAATAGGCATGTCTCTGTAGGCAAAAATCTCATTTCTGACAAAGTTGCCCAAACGCATCTCAGAAGTGTGCAACTTGTTCCCTGAGTTAGAAAACATCGAGAAACGTTGGTTTCTGCTAGCGCTGTGCTTCTACACATGTATTTGCTGAACGGTGAAAGCGCACAGTAATGCACTTTTCTCCCAGCAAATACACTGTTTCTAAGGAAATGGGAACACACTGAGGAGACACTTGTGGGAGCTACTGTGACTAAAACTGAGCTTCCCTACGCACAGGGAAGCAAGAGAAATGCTGATTTCATCAAGCCCAGTTACATACTCAGAATCTGTACTACTGCGCAAATACGCATGTCTCTTTAGGCAAAAAACTCATTTCTGACAAAGTTGCCCAAATGCATCTCAGAAGTGTGCAACTTGTTCCCTGAGTTAGTCAAATTCGAGAAAAGGGCGTTTCTGTTAGCGCTGTGCTTCTACACATGTATTTGATGAACGGTGAAAGCGCACAGTAATGCACTTTTCTCCCAGCAAATACACTGTTTCTAAGGAAATGGGACCACACTGAGGAGACACTTGTGGGAGCTACTGTTACTAAAACTGAGCTTCCCTAGCACAGGGAAGCAAGAGAAATGCTGATTTCATCAAGCCCAGTTACATACTCAGAATCTTTACTACTGCGAAAATAGGCATGTCTCTTTAGGCAAAAAACTCATTTCTGACAAAGTTGCCCAAAGGCATCTCAGAAGTGTGCAACTTGTTCCCTGAGTTAGAAAACGTCGAGAAACGTTCGTTTCTGCTAGCGCTGTGCTTCTACACATGTATTTGATGAACGGTGAAAGCGCATAGTAATGCACTTTTCTCCCAGCAAATACACTGTTTCTTAGGAAATGGGAACACACTGAGGAGACACTTGTGGGAGCCACTGTGACTAAAACTGAGCTTCCCTACGCACAGGGAAGCAAGAGAAATGCTGATTTCATCAAGCCCAGTTACATACTCGGAATCTGTACTACTGCGCAAATAGGCACGTCTCTTTATGCAAAAAACTCATTTCTGACAAAGTTGCCCAAACGCATCTCAGAAGTGTGCAACTTGTTCCCTGAGTTAGAAAACGTCGAGAAACGGTCGTTTCTGCTAGCGCTGTGCTTCTACACATGTATTTGCTGAACGGTGAAAGCGCACAGTAATGCACTTTTCTCCCAGCAAATACACTGTTTCTAAGGAAATGGGAACACACTGAGGAGACACTTGTGGGAGCTACTGTGACTAAAACTGAGCTTCCCTACGCACAGGGAAGCAAGAGAAATGCTGATTTCATCAAGCCCAGTTACATATTCAGAATCTGTACTACTGCGCAAATAGGCATGTCTCTTTAGGCAAAAAAATCATTTCTGACAAAGTTGCCTAAATGCATCTCAGAAGTGTGCAACTTTTTCCCTGAGTTAGAAAACGTCGAGAAACGGTCGTTTCTGCTAGCACTGTGCTTCTACACATGTATTTGCTGAACGGTGAAAGCACACAGTAATGCACTTTTCTTCCAGCAAATACACTGTTTCTAAGGAAATGGGAACACACTGAGGAGACACTTGTGGGAGCTACTGTGACTAAAACTGAGCTTCCCTACGCACAGGGAAGCAAGAGAAATGCTGATTTCATCAAGCCCAGTTACATACTCAGAATCTGTACTACTGCGCAAATAGGAATGTCTCTTTAGGCAAAAAACTCATTTCTGACAAAGTTGCCCAAATGCATCTCAGAAGTGTGCAACTTGTTCCCAGAGTTAGGAAACGTCAAGAAACGGTCGTATCTGCTAGCGCTATTCTTCTACACATGTATATGCTGAACGGTGAAAGCGCACAGTAATGTACTTTTCTCCCAGCAAATACACTGTTTCTAAGGAAATGGGAACACACTGAGGAGACACTTGTGGGAGCTACTGTGACTAAAACTGAGCTTCCCTACGCACAGGGAAGCAAGAGAAATGCTGATTTCATCAAGCCCAGTTACATACTCAGAATCTGTACTACTGCGCAAATAGGAATGTCTCTTTAGGCAAAAAACTCATTTCTGACAAAGTTGCCCAAATGCATCTCAGAAGTGTGCAACTTGTTCCCAGAGTTAGGAAACGTCAAGAAACGGTCGTATCTGCTAGCGCTATTCTTCTACACATGTATATGCTGAACGGTGAAAGCGCACAGTAATGTACTTTTCTCCCAGCAAATACACTGTTTCTAAGGAAATGGGAACACACTGAGGAGACACTTGTGGGAGCTACTGTGACTAAAACTGAGCTTCCCTACGCACAGGGAAGCAAGAGAAATGCTGATTTCATCAAGCCCAGTTACATACTCTGAATCTGTACTACTGCGAAAATAGGCATGTCTCTTTAGGCAAAAAAACTCATTTCTGACAAAGTTGCCCAAATGCATCTCAGAAGTGTGCAACTTGTTCCCTGAGTTAGAAAACGTCGAGAAACGGTCGTTTCTGCCAGCGCTGTGCTTCTACACATGTATTTGCTGAACGGTGAAAGCGCACAGTAATGCACTTTTCTCCCAGCAAATACAATGTTTCTAAGGAAATGGGAACACACTGAGGAGACACTTGTGGGAGCTACTGTGACTAAAACTGAGCTTCCCTACGCACAGGGAAGCAGGAGAAATGCTGATTTCATCAAGCCCAGTTACATACTCTGAATCTGTACTACTGCGCAAATAGGCATGTCTCTTTAGGCAAAAAACTCATTTCTGACAAAGTTGCCCAAATGCATCTCAGAAGTGTGCAACTTGTTCTCTGAGTTAGAAAACATCGAGAAACAGTCGTTTCTGCTAGCGCTGTGCTTCTACACATGTACTTGTTGAACGGTGAAAGCGCACAGTAATGCACTTTTCTCCCAGCAAATACACTGTTTCTAAGGAAATGGGAACACACTGAGGAGACACTTGTGGGAGCTACAGTGACTAAAACTGAGCTTCCCTACACACAGGGAAGCAAGAGAAATGCTGATTTCATCAAGCCCAGTTACATACTCAGAATCTGTACTACTGTGCAAATAGGCATGTCTCTTTAGGCAAAAAACTCATTTCTGACAAAGTTGCCCAAATGCATCTCAGAAGTGTGCAACTTGTTCCCTATTTAGAACACGTCGAGAAACGGTCGTTTCTGCTAACGGTGTGCTTCTACACATGTATTTGCTGAACGGTGAAAGCGCACAGTAATGCACTTTTCTCCCAGCAAATACACTGTTTCTAAGGAAATGGGAACACACTGAGGAGACACTTGTGGGAGCTACTGTGACTAAAACTGAGCTTCCCTACGCACAGGGAAGCAAGAGAAATGCTGATTTCATCATGCCCAGTTACATACTCAGAATCTGTACTACTGCGCAAATAGGCATGTCTCTTTAGGCAAAAAAATCATTTCTGACAAAGTTGCCCAAATGCATCTCAGAAGTGTGCAACTTGTTCCCTGATTTAGAAAACGTCGTGAAACGTTCGTTTCTGCTAGCGCTGTGCTTCTACACATGTATATGCTGAACGGTGAAAGCGCACAGTAATGCACTTTTCTCCCAGCAAATACACTGTTTCTAAGGAAATGGGAACACACTGAGGAGACACTTGTGGGAGCTACTGTGACTAAAACTGAGCTTCCCTACGCACAGGGAAACAAGAGAAATGCTGATTTCATCAAGCCCAGTTACATACTCAGAATCTGTACCACTGCGCAAATAGGCATGTCTCTTTAGGCAAAAAACTCATTTCTGACAAAGTTGCCCAAATGCATCTCAGAAGTGTGCAACTTGTTCCCTGAGTTAGAAAACGTCGAGAAACGGTCGTTTCTGCTAGCGCTGTGCTTCTACACATGTATTTGATGAACGGTGAAAGCGCACAGTAATGCACTTTTCTCCCAGCAAATACACTGTTTCTAAGGAAATGGGAACACACTGAGGAGACACTTGTGGGAGCTACTGTTACTAAAACTGAGCTTCCCTAGCACAGGGAAGCAAGAGAAATGCTGATTTCATCAAGCCCAGTTACATACTCAGAATCTTTACTACTGCGAAAATAGGCATGTCTCTTTAGGCAAAAAAACTCATTTCTGACAAAGTTGCCCAAATGCATCTCAGAAGTGTGCAACTTGTTCCCTGAGTTACAAAACGTCGAGAAACGGTCGTTTCTGCCAGCGCTGTGCTTCTACACATGTATTTGCTGAACGGTGAAAGCGCACAGTAATGCACTTTTCTCCCAGCAAATACAATGTTTCTAAGGAAATGGGAACACACTGAGGAGACACTTGTGGGAGCTACTGTGACTAAAACTGAGCTTCCCTACGCACAGGGAAGCAAGAGAAATGCTGATTTCATCAAGCCCAGTTACATACTCTGAATCTGTACTACTGCGCAAATAGGCATGTCTCTTTAGGCAAAAAACTCATTTCTGACAAAGTTGCCCAAATGCATCTCAGAAGTGTGCAACTTGTTCTCTGAGTTAGAAAACATCGAGAAACAGTCGTTTCTGCTAGCGCTGTGCTTCTACACATGTACTTGTTGAACGGTGAAAGCGCACAGTAATGCACTTTTCTCCCAGCAAATACACTGTTTCTAAGGAAATGGGAACACACTGAGGAGACACTTGTGGGAGCTACAGTGACTAAAACTCAGCTTCCCTACACACAGGGAAGCAAGAGAAATGCTGATTTCATCAAGCCCAGTTACATACTCAGAATCTGTACTACTGTGCAAATAGGCATGTCTCTTTAGGCAAAAAACTCATTTCTGACAAAGTTGCCCAAATGCATCTCAGAAGTGTGCAACTTGTTCCCTATTTAGAACACGTCGAGAAACGGTCGTTTCTGCTAACGGTGTGCTTCTACACATGTATTTGCTGAACGGTGAAAGCGCACAGTAATGCACTTTTCTCCCAGCAAATACACTGTTTCTAAGGAAATGGGAACACACTGAGGAGACACTTGTGGGAGCTACTGTGACTAAAACTGAGCTTCCCTACGCACAGGGAAGCAAGAGAAATGCTGATTTCATCATGCCCAGTTACATACTCAGAATCTGTACTACTGCGCAAATAGGCATGTCTCTTTAGGCAAAAAAATCATTTCTGACAAAGTTGCCCAAATGCATCTCAGAAGTGTGCAACTTGTTCCCTGAGTTAGAAAACGTCGTGAAACGTTCGTTTCTGCTAGCGCTGTGCTTCTACACATGTATATGCTGAACAATGAAAGCGCACAGTAATGCACTTTTCTCCCAGCAAATACACTGTTTCTAAGGAAATGGGAACACACTGAGGAGACACTTGTGGGAGCTACTGTGACTAAAACTGAGCTTCCCTACGCACAGGGAAACAAGAGAAATGCTGATTTCATCAAGCCCAGTTACATACTCAGAATCTGTACTACTGCGCAAATAGGCATGTCTCTTTAGGCAAAAAACTCATTTCTGACAAAGTTGCCCAAATGCATCTCAGAAGTGTCCGACTTGTTCCCTGAGTTAGAAAACGTCGAGAAACGTTCGTTTCTGCTAGCGCTGTGCTTCTACACATGTATTTGCTGAACGGTGAAAGCGCACAGTAATGTACTTTTCTCCCAGCAAATACACTGTTTCTAAGGAAATGGGAACACCCTGAGGAGACACTTGTGGGAGCTACTGTGACTAAAACTGAGCTTCCCTACGCACAGGGAAGCAAGAGAAATGCTGATTTCATCAAGCCCAGTTACATACTCAGAATCTGTACTACTGTGCAAATAGGCATGTCTCTTTAGGCAAAAAACTCATTTCTGACAAAGTTGCCGAAATGCATCTCAAAAGTGTGCAACTTGTTCCCTGAGTTTGAAACATCGAGAAACGTTCGTTTCTGCTAGCACTGTGCTTCTACACATGTATTTGCTGAACGGTGAAAGCGCACAGTAATGCACTTTTCTCCCAGCAAATACACTGTTTCTAAAGAAATGGGAACACACTGAGGAGACACTTGTGGGAGCTACTGTGACTAAAACTGAGCTCCCTACGCACAGGGAAGCAAGAGAAATGCTGATTTCATCAAGCCCAGTTACATACTCAGAATCTGTACTACTGCGCAAATAGGCATGTCTCTTTAGGCAAAAAACTCATTTCTGACAAAGTTGCTCAAATGCATCTCAGAAGTGTGCAACTTGTCCCTGAGTTAGAAAACGTCAAGAAACGGTCGTTTCTGCTAGCGCTGTGCTTCTACACATGTATTTGCTGAACGGTGAAAGCGCACAGTAATGCACTTTTCTTCCAGCAAATACACTGCTTCTAAGGAAATGGGAACACACTGAGGAGACACTTGTGGGAGCTACTGTGACTAAAACTGAGCTTCCCTACGCACAGGGAAGCAAGAGAAATGCTGATTTCATCAAGCCCAGTTACATACTCAGAATCTGTACTACTGCGCAAATAGGCATGTCTCTTTAGGCAAAAAACTCATTTCTGACAAAGTTGCCCAAATGCATCTCAGAAGTGTGCAACTTGTTCTCTGAGTTAGAAAACATCGAGAAACGTTCATTTCTGCTAGCGCTGTGCTTCTACACATGTACTTGCTGAACGGTGAAAGCGCACAGTAATGCACTTTTCTCCCAGCAAATACACTGTTTCTAAGGAAATGGGAACACACTGAGGAGACACTTGTGGGAGCTACTGTGACTAAAACTGAGCTTCCCTACGCACAGGGAAGCAAGAGAAATGCGGATTTCATCAAGCCCAGTTACATACTCAGAATCTGTACTACTGCGCAAATAGGCATGTCTCTTTAGGCAAAAAACTCATTTCTGACAAAGTTGCCCAAATGCATCTCAGAAGTGTGCAACTTGTTCCCTGATTTAGAACACGTCGAAAAACGGTCGTTTCTGCTAGCGGTGTGCTTCTAGACATGTATTTGCTGAACGGTGAAAGCGCACAGTAATGCACTTTTCTCCCAGCAAAGACACTGTTTCTAAGGAAATGGGAACACACTGAGGAGACACTTGTGGGAGCTACTGTGACTAAAACTGACCTTCCCTACGCACAGGGAAGCAAGAGAAATGCTGATTTCATCATGCCCAGTTACATACTCAGAATCTGTACTAGTGCGCAAATAGGCATGTCTCCTTAGGCAAAAAACTCGTTTCTGACAAAGTTGCCCAAATGCATCTCAGAAGTGTGCAACTTGTTCCCTGAGTTAGAAAACGTCGTGAAACGTTCGTTTCTGCTAGCGCTGTGCTTCTACACATGTATTTGCTGAACGGTGAAAGCGCACAGTAATGCACTTTTCTCACAGCAAATACACTGTTTCTAAGGAAATGGGAACACACTGAAGAGACACTTGTGGGAGCTACTGTGACTAAAACTGAGCTTCCCTACGCACAGGGAAACAAGAGAAATGCTGATTTCATCAAGCCCAGTTACATACTCAGAATCTGTACTACTGCGCAAATAGGCATGTCTCTTTAGGCAAAAAACTCATTTCTGACAAAGTTGCCCAAATGCATCTCAGAAGTGTGCAACTTGTTCCCTGAGTTAGAAAACGTCGAGAAACGGTCGTTTCTGCTAGCGCTGTGCTTCTACACATGTATTTGCTGAACGGTGAAAGCGCACAGTAATGTACTTTTCTCCCAGCAAATACACTGTTTCTAAGGAAATGGGAACACACTGAGGAGACACTTGTGGGAGCTACTGTGACTAAAACTGAGCTTCCCTACGCACAGGGAAGCAAGAGAAATGCTGATTTCATCAAGCCCAGTTACATACTCAGAATCTGTACTACTGTGCAAATAGGCATGTCTCTTTAGGCAAAAAACTCATTTCTGACAAAGTTGCCGAAATGCATCTCAGAAGTGTGCAACTTGTTCCCTGAGTTAGAAAACGTCGAGAAACGTTCGTTTCTGCTAGCACTGTGCTTCTACACATGTATTTGCTGAACGGTGAAAGCGCACAGTAATGCACTTTTCTCCCAGCAAATACACTGTTTCTAAGGAAATGGGAACACACTGAGGAGACACTTGTGGGAGCTACTGTGACTAAAACTGAGCTTCCCTACGCACAGGGAAGCAAGAGAAATGCTGATTTCATCAAGCCCAGTTACATACTCAGAATCTGTACTACTGTGCAAATAGGCATGTCTCTTTAGGCAAAAAACTCATTTCTGACAAAGTTGCCGAAATGCATCTCAGAAGTGTGCAACTTGTTCCCTGAGTTAGAAAACGTCGAGAAACGTTCGTTTCTGCTAGCACTGTGCTTCTACACATGTATTTGCTGAACGGTGAAAGCGCACAGTAATGCACTTTTCTCCCGGCAAATACACTGTTTCTAAGGAAATGGGAACACACTGAGGAGACACTTGTGGGAGCTACTGTGACTAAAACTGAGCTCCCTACGCACAGGGAAGCAAGAGAAATGCTGATTTCATCAAGCCCAGTTACATACTTAGAATCTGTACTACTGCGCAAATAGGCATGTCTCTTTAGGCAAAAAACTCATTTCTGACAAAGTTGCTCAAATGCATCTCAGAAGTGTGCAACTTGTCCCTGAGTTAGAAAACGTCAAGAAACGGTCGTTTCTGCTAGCGCTGTGCTTCTACACATGTATTTGCTGAACGGTGAAAGCGCACAGTAATGCACTTTTCTTCCAGCAAATACACTGCTTCTAAGGAAATGGGAACACACTGAGGAGACACTTGTGGGAACTACTGTGACTAAAACTGAGCTTCCCTACGCACAGGGAAGCAAGAGAAATGCTGATTTCATCAAGCCCAGTTACATACTCAGAATCTGTACTACTGCGCAAATAGCCATGTCTCTTTAGGCAAAAAACTCATTTCTGACAAAGTTGCCCAAATGCATCTCAGAAGTGTGCAACTTGTTCTCTGAGTTAGAAAACATCGAGAAACGGTCGTTTCTGCTAGCGCTGTGCTTCTACACATGTACTTGCTGAACGGTGAAAGCGCACAGTAATGCACTTTTCTCCCAGCAAATACACTGTTTCTAAGGAAATGGGAACACACTGAGGAGACACTTGTGGGAGCTACTGTGACTAAAACTGAGCTTCCCTACACACAGGGAAGCAAGAGAAATGCTGATTTCATCAAGCCCAGTTACATACTCAGAATCTGTACTACTGCACAAATACGCATGTCTCTTTAGGCAAAAAACTCATTTCTGACAAAGTTGCCCAAATGCATCTCAGAAGTGTGCAACTTGTTCCCTGAGTTAGAAAACGTCGAGAAACGGTCGTTTCTGCTAGCGCTGTGCTTCTACACATGTATTTGCTGAACGGTGAAAGCACACAGTAATGCACTTTTCTCCCGGCAAACACACTGTTTCTAAGGAAATGGGAACACACTGAGGAGACACTTGTGGGAGCTACTGTGACTAAAACTGAGCTTCCCTACGCACAGGGAAACAAGAGAAATGCTGATTTCATCAAGCCCAGTTACATACTCAGAATCTGTACTACTGAGCAAATAGCCATGTCTCTTTAGGCAAAAAACTCATTTCTGACAAAGTTGCCCAAATGCATCTCAGAAGTGTGCAACTTGTTCTCTGAGTTAGAAAACATCGAGAAACGGTCGTTTCTGCTAGCACTGTGCTTCTACACATGTACTTGCTGAACGGTGAAAGCGCACAGTAATGCACTTTTCTCCCAGCAAATACACTGTTTCTAAGGAAATGGGAACACACTGAGGAGACACTTGTGGGAGCTACTGTGACTAAAACTGAGCTTCCCTATGCACATGGAAGCAAGAGAAATGCTGATTTCATCAAGCCCAGTTACATACTCAGAATCTGTACTACTGCACAAATAGGCATGTCTCTTTAGGCAAAAAACTCATTTCTGACAAAGTTGCCCAAATGCATCTCAGAAGTGTGCAACTTGTTCCCTGAGTTAGAACACGTCGAGAAACGTTCGTTTCTGCTAGCGCTGTGCTTCTACACATGTATTTGCTGAACGGTGAAAGCGCACAGTAATGCACTTTTCTCCCAGCAAACACACTGTTTCTAAGGAAATGGGAACACACTGAGGAGACACTTGTGGGAGCTACTGTGACTAAAACTGAGCTTCCCTACGCACAGGGAAACAAGAGAAATGCTGATTTCATCAAGCCCAGTTACATACTCAGAATCTGTACTACTGCGCAAATAGGCATGTCTCTTTAGGCAAAAAACTCATTTCTGACAAAGTTGCCCAAATGCATCTCAGAAGTGTGCAACTTGTTCTCTGAGTTAGAAAACATCGAGAAACGGTCGTTTCTGCTAGCGCTGTGCTTCTACACATGTACTTGCTGAACGGTGAAAGCGCACAGTAATGCACTTTTCTCCCAGCAAATACACTGTTTCTAAGGAAATGGGAACACACTGAGGAGACACTTGTGGGAGCTACTGTGACTAAAACTGAGCTTCCCTACACACAGGGAAGCAAGAGAAATGCTGATTTCATCAAGCCCAGTTACATACTCAGAATCTCTACTACTGCACAAATAGGCATGTCTCTTTAGGCAAAAAACTCATTTCTGACAAAGTTGCCCAAATGCATCTCAGAAGTGTGCAACTTGTTCCCTGAGTTAGAACACGTCGAGAAACGGTCGTTTCTGCTAGCGCTGTGCTTCTACACATGTATTTGCTGAACGGTGAAAGCACACAGTAATGCACTTTTCTCCCAGCAAATACACTGTTTCTAAGGAAATGGGAACACACTGAGGAGACACTTGTGGGAGCTACTGTGACTAAAACTGAGCTTCCCTACGCACAGGGAAGCAAGAGAAATGCTGATTTCATCAAGCCCAGTTACATACTCAGAATCTGTACTACTGCGCAAATAGGCATGTCTCTTTAGGCAAAAAACTCATTTCTGACAAAGTTGCCCAAATGCATCTCAGAAGTGTGCAACTTGTTCCCTGAGTTAGAACACGTCGAGAAACGTTCGTTTCTGCTAGCGCTGTGCTTCTACACATGTATTTGCTGAACGGTGAAAGCGCACAGTAATGCACTTTTCTCCCAGCAAACACACTGTTTCTAAGGAAATGGGAACACACTGAGGAGACACTTGTGGGAGCTACTGTGACTAAAACTGAGCTTCCCTACGCACAGGGAAACAAGAGAAATGCTGATTTCATCAAGCCCAGTTACATACTCAGAATCTGTACTACTGCGCAAATAGGCATGTCTCTTTAGGCAAAAAACTCATTTCTGACAAAGTTGCCCAAATGCATCTCAGAAGTGTGCAACTTGTTCTCTGAGTTAGAAAACATCGAGAAACGGTCGTTTCTGCTAGCGCTGTGCTTCTACACATGTACTTGCTGAACGGTGAAAGCGCACAGTAATGCACTTTTCTCCCAGCATATACACTGTTTCTAAGGAAATGGGAACACACTGAGGAGACACTTGTGGGAGCTACTGTGACTAAAACTGAGCTTCCCTACACACAGGGAAGCAAGAGAAATGCTGATTTCATCAAGCCCAGTTACATACTCAGAATCTGTACTACTGCACAAATAGGCATGTCTCTTTAGGCAAAAAACTCATTTCTGACAAAGTTGCCCAAATGCATCTCAGAAGTGTGCAACTTGTTCCCTGAGTTAGAACACGTCGAGAAACAGTCGTTTCTGCTAGCGCTGTGCTTCTACACATGTATTTGCTGAACGGTGAAAGCACACAGTAATGCACTTTTCTCCCAGCAAATACACTGTTTCTAAGGAAATGGGAACACACTGAGGAGACACTTGTGGGAGCTACTGTGACTAAAACTGAGCTTCCCTACGCACAGGGAAGCAAGAGAAATGCTGATTTCATCAAGCCCAGTTACATACTCAGAATCTGTACTACTGCGCAAATAGGCATGTCTCTTTAGGCAAAAAACTCATTTCTGACAAAGTTGCCCAAATGCATCTCAGAAGTGTGCAACTTGTTCCCTGAGTTAGAAAACGTCGTGAAACGTTCGTTTCTGCTAGCGCTGTGCTTCTACACATGTATTTGCTGAACGGTGAAAGCGCACAGTAATGCACTTTTCTCCCAGCAAATACACTGTTTCTAAGGAAATGGGAACACACTGAGGAGACATTTGTGGGAGCTACTGTGACTAAAACTGAGCTTCCCTACGCAAAAGGAAGCAAGAGAAATGCTGATTTCATCAAGCCCAGTTACATACTCAGAATCTGTACTACTGTGCAAATAGGCATGTCTCTTTAGGCAAAAAACTCATTTCTGACAAAGTTGCCGAAATGCATCTCAGAAGTCTGCAACTTGTTCCCTGAGTTAGAAAACGTCGAGAAACGTTCGTTTCTGCTAGCACTGTGCTTCTACACATGTATTTGCTGAACGGTGAAAGCGCACAGTAATGCACTTTTCTCCCAGAAAATACACTGTTTCTAAGGAAATGGGAACACACTGAGGAGACACTTGTGGGAGCTACTGTGACTAAACCTGAGCTCCCTACGCACAGGGAAGCAAGAGAAATGCTGATTTCATCAAGCCCAGTTACATACTTAGAATCTGTACTACTGCGCAAATAGGCATGTCTCTTTAGGCAAAAAACTCATTTCTGACAAAGTTGCTCAAATGCATCTCAGAAGTGTGCAACTTGTCCCTGAGTTAGAAAACTTCGAGAAACGGTCGTTTCTGCTAGCGCTGTGCTTCTACACATGTATTTGCTGAACGGTGAAAGCGCACAGTAATGCACTTTTCTTCCAGCAAATACACTGCTTCTAAGGAAATGGGAACACACTGAGGAGACACTTGTGGGAGCTCCTGTGACTAAAACTGAGCTTCCCTACGCACAGGGAAGCAAGAGAAATGCTGATTTCATCAAGCCCAGTTACATACTCAGAATCTGTACTACTGCGCAAATAGGCATGTCTCTTTAGGCAAAAAACTCATTTCTGACAAAGTTGCCCAAATGCATCTCAGAAGTGTGCAACTTGTTCTCTGAGTTAGAAAACATCGAGAAACGGTCGTTTCTGCTAGCGCTGTGCTTCTACACATGTACTTGCTGAACGGTGAATGCGCACAGTAATGCACTTTTCTCCCAGCAAATACACTGTTTCTAAGGAAATGGGAACACACTGAGGAGACACTTGTTGGAGCTACAGTGACTAAAACTGAGCTTCCCTACACACAGGGAAGCAAGAGAAATGCTGATTTCATCAAGCCCAGTTACATACTCAGAATCTGTACTACTGCGCAAATAGCCATGTCTCTTTAGGCAAAAAACTCATTTCTGACAAAGTTGCCCAAATGCATCTCAGAAGTGTGCAACTTGTTCCCTGAGTTAGAAAACGTCGTGAAACGTTCGTTTCTGCTAGCGCTGTACTTCTACACATGTATTTGCTGAACGGTGAAAGCGCACAGGAATGCACTTTTCTCCCAGCAAATACACTGTTTCTAAGGAAATGGGAACACATTGAGAAGAAACTTGTGGGCGCTACTGTGACTAAAACTGAGCTTCCCTACGCACAGGGAAGCAAGAGAAATGCTGATTTCATCAAGCCCAGTTACATACTCAGAATCTGTACTACTGCGCAAATAGGCATGTCTCTTTAGGCAAAAAACTGATTTCTGACAAAGTTGCCCAAATGCATCTCAGAAGTGTGCAACTTGTTCCCTGAGTTAGAAAACGTCGAGAAACGGTCGTTTCTGCTAGCGCTGTGCTTCTACACATGTATTTGCTGAACGGTGAAAGCGCACAGTAATGCACTTTTTTCCCAGCAAATACACTGTTTCTAAGGAAATGGGACCACACTGAGGAGACACTTGTGGGAGCTACTGTGACTAAAACTGAGCTTCCCTACGCACAGGGAAGCAAGAGAAATGCTGATTTCATCAAGCCCAGTTACATACTCAGAATCTGTACTACTGCGCAAATAGGCATTTCTCTTTAGGCAAAAAACTCATTTCTGACAAAGTTGCCCAAATGCATCTCAGAAGTGTGCAGCTTGTTCCCTTAGTTAGAAAACATCGAGAAACGTTCGTTTCTGCTAGCGCTGTGCTTCTACACATGTATTTGCTGAACGGTGAAAGCGCACAGTAATGTACTTTTCTCCCAGCAAATACACTGTTTCTAAGGAAATGGGAACACACTTAGGAGACACTTGTGGGCACTACTGTGACTAAAACTGAGCTTCCCTACGCACAGGGAAGCAAGAGAAATGCTGATTTCATCAAGCCCAGTTACATACTCAGAATCTGTACTACTGCGCAAATAGGCATGTCTCTTTGGGCAAAAAACTCATTTCTGACAAAGTTGCCCAAAGGCATCTCAGAAGTGTCCACCTTGTTCCCTGAGTTAGAAAACATCGAGAAACGGTCGTTTCTGCTAGCGCTGTGCTTCTACACATGTACTTGCTGAACGGTGAAAGCGCACAGTAATGCACTTTTCTCCCAGCAAATACACTGTTTCTAAGGAAATGGGAACACACTGAGGAGACACTTGTGGGAGCTACTGTGACTAAAACTGAGCTTCCCTATGCACATGGAAGCAAGAGAAATGCTGATTTCATCAAGCCCAGTTACATACTCAGAATCTGTACTACTGCACAAATAGGCATGTCTCTTTAGGCAAAAAACTCATTTCTGACAAAGTTGCCCAAATGCATCTCAGAAGTGTGCAACTTGTTCTCTGAGTTAGAAAACATCGAGAAACGGTCGTTTCTGCTAGCGCTGTGCTTCTACACATGTACTTGCTGAATGGTGAATGTGCACAGTAATGCACTTTTCTCCCAGCAAATACACTGTTTCTAAGGAAATGGGAACACACTGAGGAGACACTTGTGGGAGCTACAGTGACTAAAACTGAGCTTCCCTACACACAGGGAAGCAAGAGAAATGCTGATTTCATCAAGCCCAGTTACATACTCAGAATCTGTACTACTGCGCAAATAGGCATGTCTCTTTAGGCAAAAAACTCATTTCTGACAAAGTTGCCCAAATGCATCTCAGAAGTGTGCAACTTGTTCCCTGAGTTAGAACACGTCGAGAAACGTTCGTTTCTGCTAGCGCTGTGCTTCTACACATGTATTTGCTGAACGGTGAAAGCGCACAGTAATGCACTTTTCTCCCAGCAAACACACTGTTTCTAAGGAAATGGGAACACACTGAGGAGACACTTGTGGGAGCTACTGTGACTAAAACTGAGCTTCCCTACGCACAGGGAAACAAGAGAAATGCTGATTTCATCAAGCCCAGTTACATACTCAGAATCTGTACTACTGCGCAAATAGGCATGTCTCTTTAGGCAAAAAACTCATTTCTGACAAAGTTGCCCAAATGCATCTCAGAAGTGTGCAACTTGTTCTCTGAGTTAGAAAACATCGAGAAACGGTCGTTTCTGCTAGCGCTGTGCTTCTACACATGTACTTGCTGAACGGTGAAAGCGCACAGTAATGCACTTTTCTCCCAGCAAATACACTGTTTCTAAGGAAATGGGAACACACTGAGGAGACACTTGTGGGAGCTACTGTGACTAAAACTGAGCTTCCCTACGCACAGGGAAGCAAGAGAAATGCTGATTTCATCAAGCCCAGTTACATACTCAGAATCTGTACTACTGCGCAAATAGGCATGTCTCTTTAGGCAAAAAACTCATTTCTGACAAAGTTGCCCAAATGCATCTCAGAAGTGTGCAACGTGTTCCCTGAGTTAGAAAACGTCGTGAAACATTCGTTTCTGCTAGCGCTGTGCTTCTACACATGTATTTGCTGAACGGTGAAAGCGCACAGTAATGCACTTTTCTCCCAGCAAATACACTGTTTCTAAGGAAATGGGAACACACTGAGGAGACACTTGTGGGAGCTACTGTGACTAAAACTGAGCTTCCCTACGCACAAGGAAGCAAGAGAAATGCTGATTTCATCAAGCCCAGTTACATACTCAGAATCTGTACTACTGTGCAAATAGGCATGTCTCTTTAGGCAAAAAACTCATTTCTGACAAAGTTGCCGAAATGCATCTCAGAAGTCTGCAACTTGTTCCCTGAGTTAGAAAACGTCGAGAAACGTTCGTTTCTGCTAGCACTGTGCTTCTACACATGTATTTGCTGAACGGTGAAAGCGCACAGTAATGCACTTTTCTCCCAGAAAATACACTGTTTCTAAGGAAATGGGAACACACTGAGGAGACACTTGTGGGAGCTACAGTGACTAAAACTGAGCTCCCTACACACAGGGAAGCAAGAGAAATGCTGATTTCATCAAGCCCAGTTACATACTTAGAATCTGTACTACTGCGCAAATAGGCATGTCTCTTTAGGCAAAAAACTCATTTCTGACAAAGTGGCTCAAATGCATCTCAGAAGTGTGCAACTTGTCCCTGAGTTAGAAAATTTCGAGAAACGGTCGTTTCTGCTAGCGCTGTGCTTCTACACATGTATTTGCTGAACGGTGAAAGCGCACAGTAATGCACTTTTCTTCCAGCAAATACACTGCTTCTAAGGAAATGGGAACACACTGAGGAGACACTTGTGGGAGCTCCTGTGACTAAAACTGAGCTTCCCTACGCACAGGGAAGCAAGAGAAATGCTGATTTCATCAAGCCCAGTTACATACTCAGAATCTGTACTACTGCGCAAATAGGCATGTCTCTTTAGGCAAAAAACTCATTTCTGACAAAGTTGCCCAAATGCATCTCAGAAGTGTGCAACTTGTTCTCTGAGTTAGAAAACATCGAGAAACGGTCGTTTCTGCTAGCGCTGTGCTTCTACACATGTACTTGCTGAACGGTGAATGCGCACAGTAATGCACTTTTCTCCCAGCAAATACACTGTTTCTAAGGAAATGGGAACACACTGAGGAGACACTTGTTGGAGCTACAGTGACTAAAACTGAGCTTCCCTACACACAGGGAAGCAAGAGAAATGCTGATTTCATCAAGCCCAGTTACATACTCAGAATCTGTACTACTGCACAAATAGGCATGTCTCTTTAGGCAAAAAACTCATTTCTGACAAAGTTGCCCAAATGCATCTCAGAAGTGTGCAACTTGTTCCCTAAGTTAGAACACGTCGAGAAACGGTCGTTTCTGCTAGCGCTGTGCTTCTACACATGTATTTGCTGAACGGTGAAAGCGCACAGTAATGCACTTTTCTCCCAGCAAACACACTGTTTCTAAGGAAATGGGAAAACACTGAGGAGACACTTGTGGGAGCTACTGTGACTAAAACTGAGCTTCCCTACGCACAGGGAAACAAGAGAAATGCTGATTTCATCAAGCCCAGTTACATACTCAGAATCTGTACTACTGCGCAAATAGCCATGTCTCTTTAGGCAAAAAACTCATTTCTGACAAAGTTGCCCAAATGCATCTCAGAAGTGTGCAACTTGTTCCCTGAGTTAGAAAACGTCGTGAAACGTTCGTTTCTGCTAGCGCTGTACTTCTACACATGTATTTGCTGAACGGTGAAAGCGCACAGTAATGCACTTTTCTCCCAGCAAATACACTGTTTCTAAGGAAATGGGAACACATTGAGAAGACACTTGTGGGCGCTACTGTGACTAAAACTGAGCTTCCCTACGCACAGGGAAGCAAGAGAAATGCTGATTTCATCAAGCCCAGTTACATACTCAGAATCTGTACTACTGCGCAAATAGGCATGTCTCTTTAGGCAAAAAACTCATTTCTGACAAAGTTGCCCAAATGCATCTCAGAAGTGTGCAACTTGTTCCCTGAGTTAGAAAACGTCGAGAAACGGTCGTTTCTGCTAGCGCTGTGCTTCTACACATGTATTTGCTGAACGGTGAAAGCGCACAGTAATGCACTTTTTTCCCAGCAAATACACTGTTTCTAAGGAAATGGGACCACACTGAGGAGACACTTTTGGGAGCTACTGTGACTAAAACTGAGCTTCCCTACGCACAGGGAAGCAAGAGAAATGCTGATTTCATCAAGCCCAGTTACATACTCAGAATCTGTACTACTGCGCAAATAGGCATGTCTCTTTAGGCAAAAAACTCATTTCTGACAAAGTTGCCCAAATGCATCTCAGAAGTGTGCAACTTGTTCCCTGAGTTAGAAAACATCGAGAAACGTTCGTTTCTGCTAGCGCTGTGCTTCTACACATGTATTTGCTGAACGGTGAAAGCGCACAGTAATGTACTTTTCTCCCAGCAAATACACTGTTTCTAAGGAAATGGGAACACACTTAGGAGACACTTGTGGGCACTACTGTGACAAAAACTGAGCTTCCCTACGCACAGGGAAGCAAGAGAAATGCTGATTTCATCAAGCCCAGTTACATCCTCAGAATCTGTACTACTGCGCAAATAGGCATGTCTCTTTGGGCAAAAAACTCATTTCTGACAAAGTTGCCCAAAGGCATCTCAGAAGTGTCCACCTTGTTCCCTGAGTTAGAAAACGTCGAGAAACGTTCGTTTCTGCTAGCGCTGTGCTTCTACACATGTATTTGCTGAACGGTGAAAGCGCACAGTAATGCACTTTTCTCCCAGCAAATACACTGTTTCTAAGGAAATGGGAACACACTGAGGAGACACTTGTGGGAGCTACTGTGACTAAAACTGAGCTTCCCTACGCACAGGGAAGCAAGAGAAATGCTGATTTCATCAAGCCCAGTTACATACTCAGAATCTCTACTACTGCGCAAATAGCCATGTCTCTTTAGGCAAAAAACTCATTTCTGACAAAGTTGCCCAAATGCATCTCAGAAGTGTGCAACTTGTTCCCTGAGTTAGAAAACTTGGAGAAACGTTCGTTTCTGCTAGCGCTGTGCTTCCACACATGTATTTGTTGAACGGTGAATGCGCACAGTAATGCACTTTTCTCCCAGCAAATACACTGTTTCTAAGGAAATGGGAACACCCTGAGGAGACACTTGTGGGAGCTACTGTGACTAAAACTGAGCTTCCCTACGCACAGGGAAGCAAGAGAAATGCTGATTTCATCAAGCTCAGTTACATACTCAGAATCTGTACTACTGCGCAAATAGGCATGTCTCTTTAGGCAAAAAACTCATTTCTGACAAAGTTGCCCAAATGCATCTCAGAAGTGTGCAACTTGTTCTCTGAGTTAGAAAACGTCGAGAAACGTTCGTTTCTGCTAGCACTGTGCTTCTACACATGTATTTGCTGAACGGTGAAAGCGCACAGTAATGCACTTTTCTCCCAGCAAATACACTGTTTCTCAGGAAATGGGAAAACACTGAGGAGACACTTGTGGGAGCTACTGTGACTAAAACTGAGCTTCCCTACGTGCAGGGAAACAAGAGAAATGCTGATTTCATCAAGCCCAGTTACGTTCTCAGAATCTGTACTACTGCGCAAATAGGCATGTCTCTTTAGGCAAAAAACTCATTTCTGACAAAGTTGCCCAAATGCATCTCAGAAGTGTGCAACTTGTTCCCTGAGTTAGAAAACGTCGAGAAACGGTCGTTTCTGCTAGCGCTGTGCTTCTACACATGTATTTGCTGAACGGTGAAAGCGCACAGTAATGCACTTTTCTCCCAGCAAATACACTGTTTCTAAGGAAATGGGACCACACTGAGGAGACACTTGTGGGAGCTACTGTGACTAAAACTGAGCTTCCCTACGCACAGGGAAGCAAGAGAAATGCTGATTTCATCAAGCCCAGTTACATACTCAGAATCTGTACTACTGCGCAAATAGGCATGTATTTTTAGGCAAAAAACTCATTTCTGACAAAGTTGCCCAAATGCATCTCAGAAGTGTGCAACTTGTTCCCTGAGTTAGTCAACTTCGAGAAAAGGTCGTTTCTGCTAGCGCTGTGCTTCTACACATGTATTTGATGAACGGTGAAAGCGCACAGTAATGCACTTTTCTCCCAGCAAATACACTGTTTCTAAGGAAATGGGAACACACTGAGGAGACACTTGTGGGAGCTACTGTGAAAAAAACTGAGCTTCCCTACGCACAGGGAAGCAAGAGAAATGCTGAATTCATCAAGCCCAGTTACATACTCAGAATCTGTACTACTGCGCAAATAGGCATGTCTCTTTAGGCAAAAAACTCATTTCTGACAAAGTTGCCCAAATGCATCTCAGAAGTGTGCAACTTGTTCCCTAAGTTAGAACACGTCGAGAAACGGTCGTTTCTGCTAGCGCTGTGCTTCTACACATGTATTTGCTGAACGGTGAAAGCGCACAGTAATGCACTTTTCTCCCAGCAAACACACTGTTTCTAAGGAAATGGGAAAACACTGAGGAGACACTTGTGGGAGCTACTGTGACTAAAACTGAGCTTCCCTACGCACAGGGAAACAAGAGAAATGCTGATTTCATCAAGCCCAGTTACATACTCAGAATCTGTACTACTGCGCAAATAGCCATGTCTCTTTAGGCAAAAAACTCATTTCTGACAAAGTTGCCCAAATGCATCTCAGAAGTGTGCAACTTGTTCCCTGAGTTAGAAAACGTCGTGAAACGTTCGTTTCTGCTAGCGCTGTACTTCTACACATGTATTTGCTGAATGGTGAAAGCGCACAGTAATGCACTTTTCTCCCAGCAAATACACTGTTTCTAAGGAAATGGGAACACATTGAGAAGACACTTGTGGGCGCTACTGTGACTAAAACTGAGCTTCCCTACGCACAGGGAAGCAAGAGAAATGCTGATTTCATCAAGCCCAGTTACATACTCAGAATCTGTACTACTGCGCAAATAGGCATGTCTCTTTAGGCAAAAAACTGATTTCTGACAAAGTTGCCCAAATGCATCTCAGAAGTGTCCAACTTGTTCCCTGAGTTAGAAAACGTCGAGAAACGGTCGTTTCTGCTAGCGCTGTGCTTCTACACATGTATTTGCTGAACGGTGAAAGCGCACAGTAATGCACTTTTTTCCCAGCAAATACACTGTTTCTAAGGAAATGGGACCACACTGAGGAGACACTTGTGGGAGCTACTGTGACTAAAACTGAGCTTCCCTACGCACAGGGAAGCAAGAGAAATGCTGATTTCATCAAGCCCAGTTACATACTCAGAATCTGTACTACTGCGCAAATAGGCATGTCTCTTTAGGCAAAAAACTCATTTCTGACAAAGTTGCCCAAATGCATCTCAGAAGTGTGCAACTTGTTCCCTGAGTTAGAAAACATCGAGAAACGTTCGTTTCTGCTAGCGCTGTGCTTCTACACATGTATTTGCTGAACGGTGAAAGCGCACAGTAATGTACTTTTCTCCCAGCAAATACACTGTTTCTAAGGAAATGGGAACACACTTAGGAGACACTTGTGGGCACTACTGTGACTAAAACTGAGCTTCCCTACGCACAGGGAAGCAAGAGAAATGCTGATTTCATCAAGCCCAGTTACATACTCAGAATCTGTACTACTGCGCAAATAGGCATGTCTCTTTGGGCAAAAAACTCATTTCTGACAAAGTTGCCCAAAGGCATCTCAGAAGTGTCCACCTTGTTCCCTGAGTTAGAAAACGTCGAGAAACGTTCGTTTCTGCTAGCGCTGTGCTTCTACACATGTATTTGCTGAACGGTGAAAGCGCACAGTAATGCACTTTTCTCCCAGCAAATACACTGTTTCTAAGGAAATGGGAACACACTGAGGAGACACTTGTGGGAGCTACTGTGACTAAAACTGAGCTTCCCTACGCACAGGGAAGCAAGAGAAATGCTGATTTCATCAAGCCCAGTTACATACTCAGAATCTGTACTACTGCGCAAATAGGCATGTCTCTTTAGGCAAAAAACTCATTTCTGACAAAGTTGCCCAAATGCATCTCAGAAGTGTGCAACTTGTTCCCTGAGTTAGAAAACTTGGAGAAACGTTCGTTTCTGCTAGCGCTGTGCTTCTACACATGTATTTGCTGAACGGTGAAAGCGCACAGTAATGCACTTTTCTCCCAGCAAATACACTGTTTCTCAGGAAATGGGAAAACACTGAGGAGACACTTGTGGGAGCTACTGTGACTAAAACTGAGCTTCCCTACGCACAGGGAAACAAGAGAAATGCTGATTTCATCAAGCCCAGTTACGTTCTCAGAATCTGTACTACTGCGCAAATAGGCATGTCTCTTTAGGCAAAAAACTCATTTCTGACAAAGTTGCCCAAATGCATCTCAGAAGTGTGCAACTTGTTCCCTGAGTTAGAAAACGTCGAGAAACGGTCGTTTCTGCTAGCGCTGTGCTTCTACACATGTATTTGCTGAACGGTGAAAGCGCACAGTAATGCACTTTTCTCCCAGCAAATACACTGTTTCTAAGGAAATAGGACCACACTGAGGAGACACTTGTGGGAGCTACTGTGACTAAAACTGAGCTTCCCTACGCACAGGGAAGCAAGAGAAATGCTGATTTCATCAAGCCCAGTTACATACTCAGAATCTGTACTACTGCGCAAATAGGCATGTCTTTTTAGGCAAAAAACTCATTTCTGACAAAGTTGCCCAAATGCATCTCAGAAGTGTGCAACTTGTTCCCTGAGTTAGTCAACTTCGAGAAAAGGTCGTTTCTGCTAGCGCTGTGCTTCTACACATGTATTTGATGAACGGTGAAAGCACACAGTAATGCACTTTTCTCCCAGCAAATACACTGTTTCTAAGGAAATGGGAACACACTGAGGAGACACTTGTGGGAGCTACTGTGACTAAAACTGAGCTTCCCTAAGCATTGGGAAGCAAGAGAAATGCTGATTTCATCAAGCCCAGTTACATACTCAGAATCTGTACTACTGCGCAAATAGGCATGTCTCTTTAGGCAAAAAACTCATTTCTGACAAAGTTGCCCAAATGCATCTCAGAAGTGTGCAACTTGTTCCTTGAGTTAGAAAACATCGAGAAATGGTCGTTTCTGCTAGCGCTGTGCTTCTACACATGTACTTGCTGAACGGTGAAAGCGCACAGTAATGCACTTTTCTCCCAGCAAATACACTGTTTCTAAGGAAATGGGAACACACTGAGGAGACACTTGTGGGAGCTACTGTGAAAAAAACTGAGCTTCCCTACGCACAGGGAAGCAAGAGAAATGCTGAATTCATCAAGCCCAGTTACATACTCAGAATCTGTACTACTGCGCAAATAGCCATGTCTCTTTAGGCAAAAAACTCATTTCTGACAAAGTTGCCCAAATGCATCTCAGAAGTGTGCAACTTGTTCCCTAAGTTAGAACACGTCGAGAAACGGTCGTTTCTGCTAGCGCTGTGCTTCTACACATGTATTTGCTGAACGGTGAAAGCGCACAGTAATGCACTTTTCTCCCAGCAAACACACTGTTTCTAAGGAAATGGGAAAACACTGAAAAGACACTTGTGGGAGCTACTGTGACTAAAACTGAGCTTCCCTACGCACAGGGAAACAAGAGAAATGCTGATTTCATCAAGCCCAGTTACATACTCAGAATCTGTACTACTGCGCAAATAGCCATGTCTCTTTAGGCAAAAAACTCATTTCTGACAAAGTTGCCCAAATGCATCTCAGAAGTGTGCAACTTGTTCCCTGAGTTAGAAAACGTCGTGAAACATTCGTTTCTGCTAGCGTTGTACTTCTACACATGTATTTGCTGAACGGTGAAAGCGCACAGTAATGCACTTTTCTCCCAGCAAATACACTGTTTCTAAGGAAATGGGAACACATTGAGAAGACACTTGTGGGCGCTACTGTGACTAAAACTGAGCTTCCCTAAGCATAGGGAAGCAAGAGAAATGCTGATTTCATCAAGCCCAGTTACATACTCAGAATCTGTACTACTGCGCAAATAGGCATGTCTCTTTAGGCAAAAAACTCATTTCTGACAAAGTTGCCCAAATGCATCTCAGAAGTGTGCAACTTGTTCCTTGAGTTAGAAAACTTCGAGAAATGGTCGTTTCTGCTAGCGCTGTGCTTCTACACATGTACTTGCTGAACGGTGAAAGCGCACAGTAATGCACTTTTCTCCCAGCAAATACACTGTTTCTAAGGAAATGGGAACACACTGAGGAGACACTTGTGGGAGCTACTGTGAAAAAAACTGAGCTTCCCTACGCACAGGGAAGCAAGAGAAATGCTGAATTCATCAAGCCCAGTTACATACTCAGAATCTGTACTACTGCGCAAATAGGCATGTCTCTTTAGGCAAAAAACTCATTTCTGACAAAGTTGCCCAAATGCATCTCAGAAGTGTGCAACTTGTTCCCTGAGTTAGAAAACGTCGAGAAACGTTCGTTTCTGCTAGCGCTGTGCTTCCACACATGTATTTGTTGAACGGTGAATGCGCACAGTAATGCACTTTTCTCCCAGCAAATACACTGTTTCTAAGGAAATGGGAACACCCTGAGGAGACACTTGTGGGAGCTACTGTGACTAAAACTGAGCTTCCCTACGCACAGGGAAGCAAGAGAAATGCTGATTTCATCAAGCCCAGTTACATACTCAGAATCTGTACTACTGCGCAAATAGGCATGTCTCTTTAGGCAAAAAACTCATTTCTGAAAAAGTTGCCCAAATGCATCTCAGAAGTGTGCAACTTGTTCCCTGAGTTAAAAAACGTCGAGAAACGTTCGTTTCTGCTAGCACTGTGCTTCTACACATGTATTTGCTGTACGGTGAAAGCGCACAGTAATGCACTTTTCTCCTAGCAAATACACTGTTTCTAAGGAAATGGGAACACACTGAGGAGACACTTGTGGGAGCTACTGTGACTAAAACTGAGCTTCCCTACGCACAGGGAAGCAAGAGAAATGCTGATTTCATCAATCCCAGTTACATACTCAGAATCTGTACTACTGCGCAAATAGGCATGTCTCTTTAGGCAAAAAACTCATTTCTGACAAAGTTGCCCAAATGCATCTCAGAAGTGTGCAACTTGTTCCCTGAGTTAGAAAACTTGGAGAAACGTTCGTTTCTGCTAGCGCTGTGCTTCTACACATGTATTTGCTGAACGGTGAAAGCGCACAGTAATGCACTTTTCTCCCAGCAAATACACTGTTTCTCAGGAAATGGGAAAACACTGAGGAGACACTTGTGGGAGCTACTGTGACTAAAACTGAGCTTCCCTACGCACAGGGAAACAAGAGAAATGCTGATTTCATCAAGCCCAGTTACATACTCAGAATCTGTACTACTGCGCAAATAGGCATGTCTCTTTAGGCAAAAAACTCATTTCTGACAAAGTTGCCGAAATGCATCTCAGAAGTGTGCAACTTGTTCCCTGAGTTAGAAAACGTCGAGAAACGGTCGTTTCTGCTAGCGCTGTGCTTCTACACATGTATTTGCTGAACGGTGAAAGCGCACAGTAATGCACTTTTCTCCCAGCAAATACACTGTTTCTAAGGAAATGGGAACACACTGAGGAGACACTTGTGGGAGCTACTGTGACTAAAACTGAGCTTCCCTACGCACAGGGAAGCAAGAGAAATGCTGATTTCATCAAGCCCAGTTACATACTCAGAATCTGTACTACTATGCAAATAGGCATGTCTCTTTAGGCAAAAAACTCATTTCTGACAAAGTTGCCCAAATGCATCTCAGAAGTGTGCAACTTGTTCCCTGAGTTAGAAAACGTCGAGAAACGGTCGTTTCTGCTAGCGCTGTGCTTCTACACATGTATTTGCTGAACGGTGAAAGCGCACAGTAATGCACTTTTCTTCCAGCAAATACAGTGTTTCTAAGGAAATGGGAACACACTGAGGAGACACTTGTGGGAGCTACTGTGACTAAAACTGAGCTTCCCTACGCACAGGGAAGCAAGAGAAATGCTGATTTCATCAAGCCCAGTTACATACTCAGAATCTGTACTACTGCGCAGATAGGCATGTCTCTTTAGGCAAAAAACTCATTTCTGATAAAGTTGCCCAAATGCATCTCAGAAGTGTGCAACTTGTTCCCTGAGTTAGAAACTTTGAGAAACGTTCGTTTCTGCTAGCGCTGTGCTTCTACACATGTATTTGCTGAACGGTGAAAGCGCACAGTGATGCACTTTTGTCCCAGCAAATACACTGTTTCTAAGGAAATGGGAACACACTGAGGAGACACTTGTGGGAGCTACTGTGACTAAAACTGAGCTTCCCTACGCACAGGGAAGCAAGAGAAACGCTGATTTCATCAAGCCCAGTTACATACTCAGAATCTGTACTACTGCGCAGATAGGCATGTCTCTTTAGGCAAAAAACTCATTTCTGATAAAGTTGCCCAAATGCATCTCAGAAGTGTGCAACTTGTTCCCTGAGTTAGAAACTCTGAGAAACGTTCGTTTCTGCTAGCGCTGTGCTTCTACACATGTATTTGCTGAACGGTGAAAGCGCACAGTGATGCACTTTTGTCCCAGCAAATACACTGTTTCTAAGGAAATGGGAACACACTGAGGAGACACTTGTGGGAGCTACTGTGACTAAAACTGAGCTTCCCTACGCACAGGGAAGCAAGAGAAATGCTGATTTCATCAAGCCCAGTTGCATACTCAGAATCTGTACTACTGCGCAAATAGGCATGTCTCTTTAGGCAAAAAACTCATTTCCGACAAAGTTGCCCAAATGCATCTCAGAAGTGTGCAACTTGTTCCCTGAGTTAGAAAACGTCGAGAAACAGTCGTTTCTGCTAGCGCTGTGCTTCTACACATGTATTTGCTGAACGGTGAAAGCACAAAGTAATGCACTTTTCTCCCAGCAAATACACTGTTTCGAAGGAAATGGGAACACACTGAGGAGACACTTGTGGGAGCTACAGTGACTAAAACTGAGCTTCCCTACGCACAGGGAAGCAAGAGAAATGCTGATTTCATCAAGCCCAGTTACATACTCAGAATCTGTACTACTGCGCAAATAGGCATGTCTCTTTAGGCAAAAAACTCATTTCTGACAAAGTTGCCTAAATGCATCTCAGAAGTGTGCAACTTGTTCCCTGAGTTAGAAAACATCGAGAAACGGTCGTTTCTGCTAGCGCTGTGCTTCTACACATGTATTTGCTGAACGGTGAAAGCGCACAGTAATGCACTTTTCTCCCAGCAAAGACACTGTTTCTAAGGAAATGGGAACACACTGAGGAGACACTTGTGGGAGCTACAGTGACTAAAACTGAGCTTCCCTATGCACAGGGAAGCAAGAGAAATGCTGATTTCATCAAGCCCAGTTACGTTCTCAGAATCTGTACTACTGCGCAAATAGGCATGTCTCTTTAGGCAAAAAACTCATTTCTGACAAAGTTGCCCAAATGCATCTCAGAAGTGTGCAACTTGTTCCCTGAGTTAGAAAACGTCGAGAAACGTTCGTTTCTGCTAGCGCTGTGCTTCTACACATGTATTTGCTGAACGGTGAAAGCGCATAGTAATGCACTTTTCTCCTAGCAAATACACTGTTTCTAAGGAAATGGGAACACACTGAGGAGACACTTGTGGGAGCTACTGTGACTAAAACTGAGCTTCCCTACGCACAGGGAAGCAAGAGAAATGCTGATTTCATCAAGCCCAGTTGCATACTCAGAATCTGTACTACTGCGCAAATAGGCATGTCTCTTTAGGCAAAAAACTCATTTCTGACAAAGTTGCCCAAATGCATCTCAGAAGTGTGCAACTTGTTCCCTGAGTTAGAAAACGTCGAGAAACGGTCGTTTCTGCTAGCGCTGTGCTTCTACACATGTATTTGCTGAACGGTGAAAGCACACAGTAAAGCACTTTTCTCCCAGCAAATACACTGTTTCGAAGGAAATGGGAACACACTGAGGAGACACTTGTGGGAGCTACAGTGACTAAAACTGAGCTTCCCTACGCACAGGGAAGCAAGAGAAATGCTGATTTCATCAAGCCCAGTTACATACTCAGAATCTGTACTACTGCGCAAATAGGCATGTCTCTTTAGGCAAAAAACTCATTTCTGACAAAGTTGCCTAAATGCATCTCAGAAGTGTGCAACTTGTTCCCTGAGTTAGAAAACGTCGAGAAACGGTCGTTTCTGCTAGCGCTGTGCTTCTACACATGTATTTGCTGAACGGTGAAAGCGCACAGTAATGCACTTTTCTCCCAGCAAATACACTGTTTCGAAGGAAATGGGAACACACTGAGGAGACACTTGTGGGAGCTACAGTGACTAAAACTGAGCTTCCCTACGCACAGGGAAGCAAGAGAAATGCTGATTTCATCAAGCCCAGTTACATACTCAGAATCTGTACTACTGCGCAAATAGGCATGTCTCTGTAGGCAAAAAACTCATTTCTGACAAAGTTGCCCAAATGCATCTCAGAAGTGTGCAACTTGTTCCCTGAGTTAGAAAACATCGAGAAACGTTCGTTTCTGCTAGCGCTGTGCTTCTACACATGTATTTGCTGAACGGTGAAAGCGCACAGTAATGCACTTTTCTCCCAGCAAATACACTGTTTCGAAGGAAATGGGAACACACTGAGGAGACACTTGTGGGCGCTACTGTGACTAAAACTGAGCTTCCATACGCACAGGGAAACAAGAGAAATGCTGATTTCATCAAGCCCAGTTACGTACTAAGAATCTGTACTACTGCGCAAATAGGCATGTCTCTTTAGGCAAAAAACTCATTTCTGACAAAGTTGCCCAAATGCATCTCAGAAGTGTGCAACTTGTTCCCTGAGTTAGAAAACGTCGAGAAACGGTCGTTTCTGCTACCGCTGTGCTTCTACACATGTATTTGCTGAACGGTGAAAGCGCATAGTAATGCACTTTTCTCCTAGCAAATACACTGTTTCTAAGGAAATGGGAACACACTGAGGAGACACTTGTGGGAGCTACTGTGACTAAAACTGAGCTTCCCTACGCACAGGGAAGCAAGAGAAATGCTGATTTCATCAAGCCCAGTTGCATACTCAGAATCTGTACTACTGCGCAAATAGGCATGTCTCTTTAGGCAAAAAACTCATTTCCGACAAAGTTGCCCAAATGCATCTCAGAAGTGTGCAAGTTGTTCCCTGAGTTAGAAAACGTCGAGAAACGGTCGTTTCTGCTAGCGCTGTGCTTCTACACATGTATTTGCTGAACGGTGAAAGCACACAGTAATGCACTTTTCTCCCAGCAAATACACTGTTTCGAAGGAAATGGGAAGACACTGAGGAGACACTTGTGGGAGCTACAGTGACTAAAACTGAGCTTCCCTACGCACAGGGAAGCAAGAGAAATGCTGATTTCATCAAGCCCAGTTACATACTCAGAATCTGTACTACTGCGCAAATAGGCATGTCTCTTTAGGCAAAAAACTCATTTCTGACAAAGTTGCCCAAATGCATCTCAGAAGTGTGCAACTTGTTCCCTGAGTTAGAAAACGTCGAGAAACGGTCGTTTCTGCTAGCGCTGTGCTTCTACACATGTATTTGCTGAACGGTGAAAGCGCACAGTAATGCACTTTTCTCCCAGCAAAGACACTGTTTCTAAGGAAATGGGAACACACTGAGGAGACACTTGTGGGAGCTACAGTGACTAAAACTGAGCTTCCCTATGCACAGGGAAGCAAGAGAAATGCTGATTTCATCAAGCCCAGTTACGTTCTCAGAATCTGTACTACTGCGCAAATAGGCATGTCTCTTTAGGCAAAAAACTCATTTCTGACAAAGTTGCCCAAATGCAACTCAGAAGTGTGCAACTTGTTCCCTGAGTTAGAAAACGTCGAGAAACGGTCGTTTCTGCTAGCGCTGTGCTTCTACACATGTATTTGCTGAACGGTGAAAGCGCACAGTAATGCACTTTTCTCCCAGTAAATAAACTGTTTCGAAGGAAATGGGAACACACTGAGGAGACACTTGTGGGAGCTACAGTGACTAAAACTGAGCTTCCCTACACACAGGGAAGCAAGAGAAATGCTGATTTCATCAAGCCCAGTTACATACTCAGAATCTGTACTACTGCGCAAATAGGCATGTCTCTTTAGGCAAAAAACTCATTTCTGACAAAGTTGCCCAAATGCATCTCAGAAGTGTGCAACTTGTTCCCTGAGTTAGAAAAAGTCAAGAAACGGTCTTATCTGCTAGCGCTATGCTTCTACACATGTATATGCTGAACCGTGAAAGCGCACAGTAATGCACTTTTCTCCCAGCAAATACACTGTTTCTAAGGAAATGGGAACACACTGAGGAGACACTTGTGGGAGCTACTGTGACTAAAACTGAGCTTCCCTACGCACAGGGAAGCAAGAGAAATGCTGATTTCATCAAGCCCAGTTACATACTCTGAATCTGTACTACTGCGCAAATAGGCATGTCTCTTTAGGCAAAAAACTCATTTCTGACAAAGTTGCCCAAATGCATCTCAGAAGTGTGCAACTTGTTCCCTGAGTTAGAAAACATCGAGAAACGTTCGTTTCTGCTAGCGCTGTGCTTCTACACATGTATTTGCTGAGCGGTGAAAGCGCACAGTAATGCACTTTTCTCCCAGCAAATACACTGTTTCTAAGGAAATGGGAACACACTGAGGAGACACTTGTGGGAGCTACTGTGACTAAAACTGAGCTTCCCTATGCACAGGGAAGCAAGAGAAATGCTGATTTCATCAAGCCTAGTTACATACTCAGAATCTGTACTACTGCGCAAATAGGCATGTCTCTTTAGGCAAAAAACTGATTTCTGACAAAGTTGCCCAAATGCATCTCAGAAGTGTCCGACTTGTTCCCTGAGTTAGAAAAGGTCGAGAAACAGTAGTTTCTGCTAGCGCTGTGCTTCTACACATGTATTTGCTGAACGGTGAAAGCGCACAGTAATGCACTTTTCTACCAGCAAAGACACTGTTTCTAAGGAAATGGGAACACACTGAGGAGACACTTGTGGGAGCTACTGTGACTAAAACTGAGCTTCCCTACACACAGGGAAGCAAGAGAAATGCTGATTTCATCAAGCCCAGTTACATACTCAGAATCTGTACTACTGCGCAAATAGGCATGTCTCTTTAGGCAAAAAACTCATTTCTGACAAAGTTGCCCAAATGCATGTCAGAAGTGTGCAACTTGTTCTCTGAGTTAGAAAACGTCGAGAAACAGTCGTTTCTGCTAGCGCTGTGATTCTACACATGTATTTGCTGAACGGTGAAAGCGCACAGTAATGCACTTTTCTCCCAGCAAATACACTGTTTCGAAGGAAATGGGAACACACTGAGGAGACACTTGTGGGAGCTACAGTGACTAAAACTGAGCTTCCCTACGCACAGGGAAGCCAGAGAAATGCTGATTTCATCAAGCCCACTTACATACTCAGAATCTGTACTACTGCGCAAATAGGCATGTCTCTTTAGGCAAAAAACTCATTTCTGACAAAGTTGCCTAAATGCATCTCAGAAGTGTGCAACTTGTTCCCTGAGTTAGAAAACGTCGAGAAACGGTCGTTTCTGCTAGCGCTGTGCTTCTACACATGTATTTGCTGAACGGTGAAAGCGCATAGTAATGCACTTTTCTCCTAGCAAATACACTGTTTCTAAGGAAATGGGAACACACTGAGGAGCTACTGTGGGAGCTACTGTGACTAAAACTGAGCTTCCTTATGCACAGGGAAGCAAGAGAAATGCTGATTTCATCAAGCCCAGTTGCATACTCAGAATCTGTACTACTGCGCAAATAGGCATGTCTCTTTAGGCAAAAAACTCATTTCTGACAAAGTTGCCCAAATGCATCTCAGAAGTGTGCAACTTGTTCCCTGAGTTAGAAAATGTCGAGAAATGGTCGTTTCTGCTAGCGCTGTGCTTCTACACATGTATTTGCTGAACGGTGAAAGCACACAGTAATGCACTTTCCTCCCAGCAAATACACTGTTTCTAAGGAAATGGGAACACACTGAGGAGACACTTGTGGGAGCTACTGTGACTAAAACTGAGCTTCCCTACGCACAGGGAAGCAAGAGAAATGCTGATTTCATCAAGCCCAGTTACATACTCAGAATCTGTACTACTGCGCAAATAGGCATGTCTCTTTAGGCAAAAAACTCATTTCTGACAAAGTTGCCCAAATGCATCTCAGAAGTGTGCAACTTGTTCCCTGAGTTAGAAAAAGTCAAGAAACGGTCTTATCTGCTAGCGCTATGCTTCTACACATGTATTTGCTGAGCGGTGAAAGCGCACAGTAATGCACTTTTCTCCCAGCAAATACACTGTTTCTAAGGAAATGGGAACACACTGAGGAGACACTTGTGGGAGCTACTGTGACTAAAACTGAGCTTCCCTATGCACAGGGAAGCAAGAGAAATGCTGATTTCATCAAGCCCAGTTACATACTCAGAATCTGTACTACTGCGCAAATAGGCATGTCTCTTTAGGCAAAAAACTGATTTCTGACAAAGTTGCCCAAATGCATCTCAGAAGTGTCCAACTTGTTCCCTGAGTTAGAAAACGTCGAGAAACAGTCGTTTCTGCTAGCGCTGTGCTTCTACACATGTATTTGCTGAACGGTGAAAGCGCACAGTAATGCACTTTTCTACCAGCAAATACACTGTTTCTAAGGAAATGGGAACACACTGAGGAGACACTTGTGGGAGCTACTGTGACTAAAACTGAGCTTCCCTACACACAGGGAAGCAAGAGAAATGCTGATTTCATCAAGCCCAGTTACATACTCAGAATCTGTACTACTGCGCAAATAGGCATGTCTCTTTAGGCAAAAAACTCATTTCTGACAAAGTTGCCCAAATGCATCTCAGAAGTGTGCAACTTGTTCCCTGAGTTAGAAAACGTCGAGAAACGGTCGTTTCTGCTAGCGCTGTGCTTCTACACATGTATTTGCTGAACGGTGAAAGCACACAGTAATGTACTTTTCTCCCAGCAAATACACTGTTTCTAAGGAAATGGGAACACACTGAGGAGACACTTGTGGGAGCTACAGTGACTAAAACTGAGCTTCCCTACGCACAGGGAAGCAAGAGAAATGCTGATTTCATCAAGCCCAGTTACATACTCTGAATCTGTACTACTGCGCAAATAGGCATGTCTCTTTAGGCAAAAAACTCATTTCTGACAAAGTTGCCCAAATGCATCTCAGAAGTGTGCAACTTGTTCCCTGAGTTAGAAAACATCGAGAAACGTTCGTTTCTGCTAGCGCTGTGCTTCTACACATGTATTTGCTGAGCGGTGAAAGCGCACAGTAATGCACTTTTCTCCCAGCAAATACACTGTTTCTAAGGAAATGGGAACACACTGAGGAGACACTTGTGGGAGCTACTGTGACTAAAACTGAGCTTCCCTACGCACAGGGAAGCAAGAGAAATGCTGATTTCATCAAGCCCAGTTACATACTCAGAATCTGTACTACTGCGCAAATAGGCATGTCTCTTTAGGCAAAAAACTCATTTCTGACAAAGTTGCCCAAATGCATCTCAGAAGTGTGCAACTTGTTCCCTGAGTTAGAAAACGTCGAGAAACGGTCGTTTCTGCTAGCGCTGTGCTTCTACACATGTATTTGCTGAACGGTGAAAGCGCACAGTAATCACTTTTCTCCCAGCAAATACACTGTTTCGAAGGAAATGGGAACACACTGAGGAGACACTTGTGGGAGCTACTGTGACTAAAACTGAGCTTCCCTACGCACAGGGAAGCAAGAGAAATGCTGATTTCATCAAGCCCAGTTACATACTCAGAATCTGTACTACTGCGCAAATAGGCATGTCTCTTTAGGCAAAAAACTCATTTCTGACAAAGTTGCCCAAATGCATCTCAGAAGTGTGCAACTTGTTCCCTGAGTTAGAAAACGTCGAGAAACGGTCGTTTCTGCTAGCGCTGTGCTTCTACACATGTATTTGCTGAACGGTCAAAGCACACAGTTATGCACTTTTCTCCCAGCAAATACACTGTTTCTAAGGAAATGGGAACACACTGAGGAGACACTTGTGGGAGCTACTGTGACTAAAACTGAGCTTCCCTACGCACAGGGAAGCAAGAGAAATGCTGATTTCATCAAGCCCAGTTACATACTCAGAATCTGTACTACTGCGCAAATAGGCATGTCTCTTTAGGCAAAAAACTCATTTCTGACAAAGTTGCCCAAATGCATCTCAGAAGTGTGCAACTTGTTCCCTGAGTTAGAAAACGTCAGGAAACGGTCGTATCTACTAGCGCTATGCTTCTACACATGTATATGCTGAACCGTGAAAGCGCACAGTAATGCACTTTTCTCCCAGCAAATACACTGTTTCTAAGGAAATGGGAACACACTGAGGAGACACTTGTGGGAGCTACTGTGACTAAAACTGAGCTTCCCTACGCACAGGGAAGCAAGAGAAATGCTGATTTCATCAAGCCCAGTTACATACTCTGAATCTGTACTACTGCGCAAATAGGCATGTCTCTATAGGCAAAAAACTCATTTCTGACAAAATTGCCGAAATGCATCTCAGAAGTGTCCAACTTGTTCCCTGAATTAGAAAACATCGAGAAACGTTCGTTTCTGCTAGCGCTGTGCTTCTACACATGTATTTGCTGAACGGTGAAAGCGCACAGTAATGCACTTTTCTCCCAGCAAATACACTGTTTCTAAGGAAATGGGAACACACTGAGGAGACACTTGTGGGAGCTACTGTGACTAAAACTGAGCTTCCCTCCGCAAAGGGAAGCAAGAGAAATGCTGATTTCATCAAGCCCAGTTACATACTCAGAATCTGTACTACTGCGCAAATAGGCATGTCTCTGTAGGCAAAAAACTCATTTCTGACAAAGTTGCCCAAATGCATCTCAGAAGTGTGCAACTTGTTCCCTGAGTTAGTCAACTTCGAGAAAAGGGCGTTTCTGTTAGCGCTGTGCTTCTACACATGTATTTGATGAACGGTGAAAGCACACAGTAATGCACTTTTCTCCCAGCAAATACACTGTTTCTAAGGAAATGGGAACACACTGAGGAGACACTTGTGGGAGCTACTGTGACTAAAACTGAGCTTCCCTACGCACAGGGAAGCAAGAGAAATGCTGATTTCATCAAGCCCAGGTACATACTCAGAATCTGTACTACTGCGCAAATAGGCATGTCTCTTTAGGCAAAAAACTCATTTCTGACAAAGTTGCCCAAATGCATCTCAGAAGTGTGCAACTTGTTCCCTGAGTTAGAAAACGTCGAGAAACGGTCGTTTCTGCTAGCGCTGTGCTTCTACACATGTATTTGCTGAACGGTGAAAGCACACAGTTATGCACTTTTCTCCCAGCAAATACACTGTTTCTAAGGAAATGGGAACACACTGAGGAGACACTTGTGGGAGCTACTGTGACTAAAACTGAGCTTCCCTACGCACAGGGAAGCAAGAGAAATGCTGATTTCATCAAGCCCAGTTACATACTCAGAATCTGTACTACTGCGCAAATAGGCATGTCTCTTTAGGCAAAAAACTCATTTCTGACAAAGTTGCCCAAATGCATCTCAGAAGTGTGCAACTTGTTCCCTGAGTTAGAAAACGTCAGGAAACGGTCGTATCTACTAGCGCTATGCTTCTACACATGTATATGCTGAACCGTGAAAGCGCACAGTAATGCACTTTTCTCCCAGCAAATACACTGTTTCTAAGGAAATGGGAACACACTGAGGAGACACTTGTGGGAGCTACTGTGACTAAAACTGAGCTTCCCTACGCACAGGGAAGCAAGAGAAATGCTGATTTCATCAAGCCCAGTTACATACTCTGAATCTGTACTACTGCGCAAATAGGCATGTCTCTATAGGCAAAAAACTCATTTCTGACAAAATTGCCGAATTGCATCTCAGAAGTGTCCAACTTGTTCCCTGAATTAGAAAACATCGAGAAACGTTCGTTTCTGCTAGCGCTGTGCTTCTACACATGTATTTGCTGAACGGTGAAAGCGCACAGTAATGCACTTTTCTCCCAGCAAATACACTGTTTCTAAGGAAATGGGAACACACTGAGGAGACACTTGTGGGAGCTACTGTGACTAAAACTGAGCTTCCCTCCGCAAAGGGAAGCAAGAGAAATGCTGATTTCATCAAGCCCAGTTACATACTCAGAATCTGTACTACTGCGCAAATAGGCATGTCTCTTTAGGCAAAAAACTCATTTCTGACAAAGTTGCCCAAATGAATCTCAGAAGTGTCCAACTTGTTCCCTGAGTTAGAAAACGTCGAGAAACGGTCGTTTCTGCTAGCGCTGTGCTTCTACACATGTATTTGCTGAACGGTGAAAGCGCACAGTAATGCACTTTTCTCCCAGCAAATACACTGTTTCTAAGGAAATGGGAACACACTGAGGAGACACTTGTGGGAGCTACTGTGACTAAAACTGAGCTTCCCTACGCACAGGGAAGCAAGAGAAATGCTGATTTCATCAAGCCCAGTTACATACTCAGAATCTGTACTACTGCGCAAATAGGCATGTCTCTTTAGGCAAAAAACTCATTTCTGACAAAGTTGCCCAAATGCATCTCAGAAGTGTGCAACTTGTTCCCTGAGTTAGAAAACGTCGAGAAACGGTCGTTTCTGCTAGCGCTGTGCATCTACACATGTATTTGCTGAACGGTGAAAGCGCACAGTAATGCACTTTTCTCCCAGCAAATACACTGTTTCTAAGGAAATGGGAACACACTGAGGAGACACTTGTGGGAGCTACTGTGACTAAAACTGAGCTTCCCTACGCACAGGGAAGCAAGAGAAATGCAGATTTCATCAAGCCCAGTTACATACTCAGAATCTGTACTACTGCGCAAATAGGCATGTCTCTTTAGGCAAAAAACTCATTTCTGACAAAGTTGCCCAAATGCATCTCAGAAGTGTGCAACTTGTTCCCTGAGTTAGTCAACTTCGAGAAAAGGGCGTTTCTGTTAGCGCTGTGCTTCTACACATGTATTTGATGAACGGTGAAAGCACACAGTAATGCACTTTTCTCCCAGCAAATACACTGTTTCTAAGGAAATGGGAACACACTGAGGAGACACTTGTGGGAGCTACTGTGACTAAAACTGAGCTTCCCTACGCACAGGGAAGCAAGAGAAATGCTGATTTCATCAAGCCCAGGTACATACTCAGAATCTGTACTACTGCGCAAATAGGCATGTCTCTTTAGGCAAAAAACTCATTTCTGACAAAGTTGCCCAAATGCATCTCAGAAGTGTCCAACTTGTTCCCTGAGTTAGAAAACGTCGAGAAACGGTCGTTTCTGCTAGCGCTGTGCTTCTACACATGTATTTGCTGAACGGTGAAAGCGCACAGTAATGCACTTTTCTCCCAGCAAATACACTGTTTCTAAGGAAATGGGAACACACTGAGGAGACACTTGTGGGAGCTACTGTGACTAAAACTGAGCTTCCCTACGCACAGGGAAGCAAGAGAAATGCTGATTTCATCAAGCCCAGTTACATACTCAGAATCTGTACTACTGCGCAAATAGGCATGTCTCTTTAGGCAAAAAACTCATTTCTGACAAAGTTGCCCAAATGCATCTCAGAAGTGTGCAACTTGTTCCCTGAGTTAGAAAACGTCGAGAAACGGTCGTTTCTGCTAGCGCTGTGCTTCTACACATGTATTTGCTGAACGGTGAAAGCACACAGTTATGCACTTTTCTCCCAGCAAATACACTGTTTCTAAGGAAATGGGAACACACTGAGGAGACACTTGTGGGAGCTACTGTGACTAAAACTGAGCTTCCCTACGCACAGGGAAGCAAGAGAAATGCTGATTTCATCAAGCCCAGTTACATACTCAGAATCTGTACTACTGCGCAAATAGGCATGTCTCTTTAGGCAAAAAACTCATTTCTGACAAAGTTGCCCAAATGCATCTCAGAAGTGTGCAACTTGTTCCCTGAGTTAGAAAACGTCAGGAAACGGTCGTATCTACTAGCGCTATGCTTCTACACATGTATATGCTGAACCGTGAAAGCGCACAGTAATGCACTTTTCTCCCAGCAAATACACTGTTTCTAAGGAAATGGGAACACACTGAGGAGACACTTGTGGGAGCTACTGTGACTAAAACTGAGCTTCCCTACGCACAGGGAAGCAAGAGAAATGCTGATTTCATCAAGCTCAGTTACATACTCTGAATCTGTACTACTGCGCAAATAGGCATGTCTCTATAGGCAAAAAACTCATTTCGGACAAAATTGCCGAATTGCATCTCAGAAGTGTCCAACTTGTTCCCTGAGTTAGAAAACATCGAGAAACGTTCGTTTCTGCTAGCGCTGTGCTTCTACACATGTATTTGCTGAACGGTGAAAGCGCACAGTAATGCACTTTTCTCCCAGCAAATACACTGTTTCTAAGGAAATGGGAACACACTGAGGAGACACTTGTGGGAGCTACTGTGACTAAAACTGAGCTTCCCTCCGCAAAGGGAAGCAAGAGAAATGCTGATTTCATCAAGCCCAGTTACATACTCAGAATCTGTACTACTGCGCAAATAGGCATGTCTCTTTAGGCAAAAAACTCATTTCTGACAAAGTTGCCCAAATGCATCTCAGAAGTGTCCAACTTGTTCCCTGACTTAGAAAACGTCGAGAAACGGTCGTTTCTGCTAGCGCTGTGCTTCTACACATGTATTTGCTGAACGGTGAAAGCGCACAGTAATGCACTTTTCTCCCAGCAAATACACTGTTTCTAAGGAAATGGGAACACACTGAGGAGACACTTGTGGGAGCTACTGTGACTAAAACTGAGCTTCCCTACGCACAGGGAAGCAAGAGAAATGCTGATTTCATCAAGCCCAGTTACATACTCAGAATCTGTACTACTGCGCAAATAGGCATGTCTCTTTAGGCAAAAAACTCATTTCTGACAAAGTTGCCCAAATGCATCTCAGAAGTGTGCAACTTGTTCCCTGAGTTAGAAAACGTCGAGAAACGGTCGTTTCTGCTAGCGCTGTGCATCTACACATGTATTTGCTGAACGGTGAAAGCGCACAGTAATGCACTTTTCTCCCAGCAAATACACTGTTTCTAAGGAAATGGGAACACACTGAGGAGACACTTGTGGGAGCTACTGTGACTAAAACTGAGCTTCCCTACGCACAGGGAAGCAAGAGAAATGCAGATTTCATCAAGCCCAGTTACATACTCAGAATCTGTACTACTGCGCAAATAGGCATGTCTCTTTAGGCAAAAAACTCATTTCTGACAAAGTTGCCCAAATGCATCTCAGAAGTGTGCAACTTGTTCCCTGAGTTAGTCAACTTCGAGAAAAGGGCGTTTCTGTTAGCGCTGTGCTTCTACACATGTATTTGATGAACGGTGAAAGCACACAGTAATGCACTTTTCTCCCAGCAAATACACTGTTTCTAAGGAAATGGGAACACACTGAGGAGACACTTGTGGGAGCTACTGTGACTAAAACTGAGCTTCCCTACGCACAGGGAAGCAAGAGAAATGCTGATTTCATCAAGCCCAGTTACATACTCAGAATCTGTACTACTGCGCAAATAGGCATGTCTCTTTAGGCAAAAAACTCATTTCTGACAAAGTTGCCCAAATGCATCTCAGAAGTGTGCAACTTGTTCCCTGAGTTAGAAAACGTCGAGAAACGGTCGTTTCTGCTAGCGCTGTGCATCTACACATGTATTTGCTGAACGGTGAAAGCGCACAGTAAGGCACTTTTCTCCCAGCAAATACACTGTTTCTAAGGAAATGGGAACACACTGAGGAGACACTTGTGGGAGCTACTGTGACTAAAACTGAGCTTCCCTACGCACAGGGAAGCAAGAGAAATGCAGATTTCATCAAGCCCAGTTACATACTCAGAATCTGTACTACTGCGCAAATAGGCATGTCTCTTTAGGCAAAAAACTCATTTCTGACAAAGTTGCCCAAATGCATCTCAGAAGTGTGCAACTTGTTCCCTGAGTTAGTCAACTTCGAGAAAAGGGCGTTTCTGTTAGCGCTGTGCTTCTACACATGTATTTGATGAACGGTGAAAGCACACAGTAATGCACTTTTCTCCCAGCAAATACACTGTTTCTAAGGAAATGGGAACACACTGAGGAGACACTTGTGGGAGCTACTGTGACTAAAACTGAGCTTCCCTACGCACAGGGAAGCAAGAGAAATGCTGATTTCATCAAGCCCAGGTACATACTCAGAATCTGTACTACTGCGCAAATAGGCATGTCTCTTTAGGCAAAAAACTCATTTCTGACAAAGTTGCCCAAATGCATCTCTGAATTGTGCAACTTGTTCCCTGAGTTAGAAAACGTCGAGAAAGGGTCGTTTCTGCTAGCGCTGTGCTTCTACACATGTATTTGCTGAACGATGAAAGCGCACAGTAATGCACTTTTCTCCCAGCAAATACACTGTTTCTAAGGAAATGGGAACACACTGATAAGACACTTGTGGGAGCTACTGTGACTAAAACTGAGCTTCCCTAAGCACAGGGAGACAAGAGAAATGCTGATTTCATCAAGCCCAGTTACATACTCAGAATCTGTACTACTGCGAAAATAGGCATGTCTCTTTAGGCAAAAAAACTCATTTCTGACAAAGTTGCCCAAATGCATCTCAGAAGTGTGCAACTTGTTCCCTGAGTTAGAAAACGTCGAGAAACGTTCGTTTCTGCTAGCGCTGTGCCTCTACACATGTATTTGCTGAACGGTGAAAGCACTCAGTAATGTACTTTTCTCCCAGCAAATACACTGTTTATAAGGAAATGGGAACACCCTGAGGAGACACTTGTGGGAGCTACTGTGACTAAAACTGAGCTTCCCTACGCACAGGAAAGCAATAGAAATGCTGATTTCATCAAGCCCAGTTACATACTCAGAATCTGTACTACTGCGCAAATAGGCATGTCTCTTTAGGCAAAAAACTCATTTCTGACAAAGTTGCCCAAATGCATCTCAGAAGTGTGCAACTTGTTCCCTGAGTTAGAATACGTCGAGAAACGGTCGTTTCTGCTAGCGCTGTGCTTCTACACATGTATTTGCTGAACGGTGAAAGCGCACAGTGATGCACTTTTCTCCCAGCAAATACACTCTTTCTAAGGAAATGGGAACACCCTGAGGAGACACTTGTGGGAGCTACTGTGACTAAAACTGAGCTTCCCTACGCACAGGGAAGCAAGAGAAATGCTGATTTCATCAAGCCCAGTTACATACTCAGAATCTGTACTACTATGCAAATAGGCATGTCTCTTTAGGCAAAAAACTCATTTTTGACACAGTTGCCCAAATGCATCTCAGAAGTGTGCAACTTGTTCCCTGAGTTAGAAAACGTCGAGAAACGGTCGTTTCTGCTAGCGCTGTGCTTCTACACATGTATTTGCTGAACGGTGAAAGAGCACAGTAATGCACTTTTCTTCCAGCAAATACAGTGTTTCTAAGGAAATGGGAACACACTGAGGAGACACTTGTGGGAGCTACTGTGACTAAAACTGAGCTTCCCTACGCACAGGGAAGCAAGAGAAATGCTGATTTCATCAAGCCCAGTTACATACTCAGAATCTGTACTACTGCGCAGATAGGCATGTCTCTTTAGGCAAAAAACTCATTTCTGATAAAGTTGCCCAAATGCATCTAAGAAGTGTGCAACTTGTTCCCTGAGTTAGAAAACTTTGAGAAACGTTCGTTTCTGCTAGCGCTGTGCTTCTACACATGTATTTGCTGAACGGTGAAAGCGCACAGTAATGCACTTTTCTCCCAGCAAATACACTGTTTCTAAGGAAATGGGAACACACTGAGGAGACACTTGTGGGAGCTACTGTGACTAAAACTGAGCTTCCCTACGCACAGGGAAGCAAGAGAAATGCTGATTTCATCAATCCCAGTTACATACTCAGAATCTGTACTACTGCGCAAATAGGCATGTCTCTTTAGGCAAAAAACTCATTTCTGACAAACTTGCCCAAATGCATCTCAGAAGTGTGCAACTTGTTCCCTGAGTTAGAAAACGTCGAGAAACGGTCGTTTCTGCTAGCGCTGTGCTTCTACACATGTATTTGCTGAACGGTGAAAGCGCACAGTAATGCACTTTTTTCCCAGCAACTACACTGTTTCTAAGGAAATGGGAACACACTGAGGAGACACTTGTGGGAGCTACTGTGACTAAAACTGAGCTTCCCTACGCACAGGGAAGCAAGAGAAATGCTGATTTCATCAAGCCCAGTTACATACTCAGAATCTGTACTACTGCGCAAATAGGCATGTCTCTTTAGGCAAAAAACTCATTTCTGACAAAGTTGCCCAAATGCATCTCAGAAGTGTGCAACTTGTTCTGTGAGTTAGAAAACGTCGAGAAACATTCATTTCTGCTAGCACTGTGCTTCTACACATGTATTTGCTGAACGGTGAAAGCGCACAGTAATGCACTTTTCTCCCAGCAAATACACTGTTTCTAAGGAAATGGGAACACACTGAGGAGACACTTGTGGGAGCTACTGTGACTAAAACTGAGCTTCCCTACACACAGGGAAGCAAGAGAAATGCTGATTTCATCAAGCCCAGTTACATACTCAGAATCTGTACTACTGCGCAAATAGGCATGTCTCTTTAGGCATAAAACTCATTTCTCACAAAGTTGCCCAAATGCATCTCAGAAGTGTGCAACTTGTTCCCTGAGTTAGAAAACGTCGAGAAACATTCATTTCTGCTAGCACTGTGCTTCTACACATGTATTTGCTGAACGGTGAAAGCACACAGTAATGCACTTTTCTCCCAGCAAATACACTGTTTCTAAGGAAATGGGAACACACTGAGGAGACACTTGTGGGAGCTACTGTGACTAAAACTGAGCTTCCCTACACACAGGGAAGCAAGAGAAATGCTGATTTCATCAAGCCCAGTTACATACTCAGAATCTGTACTACTGCGCAAATAGGCATGTCTCTTTAGGCAAAAAACTCATTTCTGACAAAGTTGCCCAAATGCATCTCAGAAGTGTGCAACTTGTTCCCTGAGTTAGAAAACGTCGAGAAACGGTCGTTTCTGCTAGCGCTGTGCTTCTACACATGTATTTGCTCAACGGTGAAAGCGCACAGTAATGCACTTTTCTCCCAGCAAATACACTGTTTCTTAGGAAATGGGAGCACACTGAGGAGACACTTGTGGGAGCTACAGTGACTAAAACTGAGCTTCCCTACGCACAGGGAAGCAAGAGAAATGCTGATTTCATCAATCCCAGTTACATACTCAGAATCTGTACTACTGCGCAAATAGGCATGTCTCTTTAGGGAAAAAACTCATTTCTGACAAAGTTGCCCAAATGCATCTCAGAAGTGTGCAACTTGTTCCCTGAGTTAGAAAACGTCGAGAAACGTTCGTTTCTGCTAGCACTGTGCTTCTACACATGTATTTGCTGAACGGTGAATGCGCACAGTAATGCACTTTTCTCCCAGCAAATACACTGTTTCGAAGGAAATGGGAACACACTGAGGAGACACTTGTGGGAGCTACAGTGACTAAAACTGAGCTTCCCTACGCACAGGGAAGCAAGAGAAATGCTGATTTCATCAAGCCCAGTTACATACTCAGAATCTGTACTACTGCGCAAATAGGCATGTCTCTTTAGGCAAAAAACTCATTTCTGACAAAGTTGCCTAAATGCATCTCAGAAGTATGCAACTTGTTCCCTGAGTTAGAAAACGTCGAGAAACAGTAGTTTCTGCTAGCGCTGTGCTTCTACACATGTATTTGCTCAATGGTGAAAGCGCACAGTAATGCACTTTTCTCCCAGCAAATACACTGTTTCGAAGGAAATGGGAACACACTGAGGAGACACTTGTGGGAGCTACAGTGACTAAAACTGAGCTTCCCTACGCACAGGGAAGCAAGAGAAATGCTGATTTCATCAAGCCCAGTTACATACTCAGAATCTGTACTACTGCGCAAATAGGCATGTCTCTTTAGGCAAAAAACTCATTTCTGACAAAGTTGCCTAAATGCATCTCAGAAGTGTGCAACTTGTTCCCTGAGTTAGAAAACGTCGAGAAACGGTCGTTTCTGCTAGCGCTGTGCTTCTACACATGTATTTGCTGAACGGTGAAAGCGCACAGTAATGCACTTTTCTCCCAGCAAATACACTGTTTCTAAGGAAATGGGAACACACTGAGGAGACACTTGTGGGAGCTACAGTGACTAAAACTGAGCTTCCCTACGCACAGGGAAGCAAGAGAAATGCTGATTTCATCAAGCCCAGTTACATACTCAGAATCTCTACTACTGCGCAAATAGGCATGTCTCATTAGGCAAAAAACTCATTTCTGACAAAGTTGCCTAAATGCATCTCAGAAGTGTGCAACTTGTTCCCTGAGTTAGAAAACGTCGAGAAACGGTCGTTTCTGCTAGCGCTGTGCTTCTACACATGTATTTGCTGAACGGTGAAAGCGCACAGTAGTGCACTTTTCTCCCAGCAAATACACTGTTTCGAAGGAAATGGGATACACTGAGGAGACACTTGTGGGAGCTACTGTGACTAAAACTGAGCTTCCCTACACACAGGGAAGCAAGAGAAATGCTGATTTCATCAAGCCCAGTTACATACTCAGAATCTGTACTACTGCGCAAATAGGCATGTCTCTTTAGGCAAAAAACTCATTTCTGACAAAGTTGCCCAAATGCATCTCAGAAGTGTGCAACTTGTTCCCTGAGTTAGAAAACGTCGAGAAACGGTCGTTTCTGCTAGCGCTGTGCTTCTACACATGTATTTGCTCAACGGTGAAAGCGCACAGTAATGCACTTTTCTCCCAGCAAATACACTGTTTCGAAGGAAATGGGAACACACTGAGGAGACACTTGTGGGAGCTACTGTGACTAAAACTGAGCTTCCATACGCACAGGGAAGCAAGAGAAATGCTGATTTCATCAAGCCCAGTTACATACTCAGAATCTGTACTACTGCGCAAATAGGCATGTCTCTTTAGGCAAAAAAATCATTTCTGACAAAGTTGCCTAAATGCATCTCAGAAGTGTGCAACTTGTTCCCTGAGTTAGAAAACGTCGAGAAACGGTCGTTTCTGCTAGCGCTGTGCTTCTACACATGTATTTGATGAACGGTGAAAGCGCACAGTAATGCACTTTTCTCCCAGCAAATACACTGTTTCTAAGGAAATGGGAACACACTGAGGAGACACTTGTGGGAGCTACAGTGACTAAAACTGAGCTTCCCTACACACAGGGAAGCAAGAGAAATGCTGATTTCATCAATCCCAGTTACATACTCAGAATCTGTACTACTGCGCAAATAGGCATGTCTCTTTAGGGAAAAAACTCATTTCTGACAAAGTTGCCAAAATGCATCTCAGAAGTGTGCAACTTGTTCCCTGAGTTAGAAAACGTCGAGAAACGTTCGTTTCTGCTAGCACTGTGCTTCTACACATGTATTTGCTGAACGGTGAAAGCGCACAGTAATGCACTTTTCTCCCAGCAAATACACTGTTTCTAAGGAAATGGGAACACACTGAGGAGACACTTGTGGGAGCTACTGTGACTAAAACTGAGCTTCCCTACACACAGGGAAGCAAGAGAAATGCTGATTTCATCAAGCCCAGTTACATACTCAGAATCTGTACTACTGCGCAAATAGGCATGTCTCTTTAGGCAAAAAACTCATTTCTGACAAAGTTGCCCAAATGCATCTCAGAAGTGTGCAACTTGTTCCCTGAGTTAGAAAACGTCGAGAAACGGTCGTTTCAGCTAGCGCTGTGCTTCTACACATGTATTTGCTGAACGGTGAAAGCGCACAGTAATGCACTTTTCTCCCAGTAAATACACTGATTCGAAGGAAATGGGAACACACTGAGGAGACACTTGTGGGAGCTACAGTGACTAAAACTGAGCTTCCCTACGCACAGGGAAGCAAGAGAAATGCTGATTTCATCAATCCCAGTTACATACTCAGAATCTGTACTACTGCGCAAATAGGCATGTCTCTTAGGCATAAAACTCATTTCTCACAAAGTTGCCCAAATGCATCTCAGAAGTGTGCAACTTGTTCCCCGAGTTAGAAAACGTCGAGAAACATTCATTTCTGCTAGCACTCTGCTTCTACACATGTATTTGCTGAACGGTGAAAGCACACAGTAATGCACTTTTCTCCCAGCAAATACACTGTTTCTAAGGAAATGGGAACACACTGAGGAGACACTTGTGGGAGCTACTGTGACTAAAACTGAGCTTCCCTACACACAGGGAAGCAAGAGAAATGCTGATTTCATCAAGCCCAGTTACATACTCAGAATCTGTACTACTGCGCAAATAGGCATGTCTCTTTAGGCAAAAAACTCATTTCTGACAAAGTTGCCCAAATGCATCTCAGAAGTGTGCAACTTGTTCCCTGAGTTAGAAAACGTCGAGAAACAGTCGTTTCTGCTAGCGCTGTGCTTCTACACATGTATTTGCTCAACGGTGAAAGCGCACAGTAATGCACTTTTCTCCCAGCAAATACACTGTTTCTAAGGAAATGGGAGCACACTGAGGAGACACTTGTGGGAGCTACAGTGACTAAAACTGAGCTTCCCTACGCACAGGGAAGCAAGAGAAATGCTGATTTCATCAATCCCAGTTACATACTCAGAATCTGTACTACTGCGCAAATAGGCATGTCTCTTTAGGGAAAAAACTCATTTCTGACAAAGTTGCCAAAATGCATCTCAGAAGTGTGCAACTTGTTCCCTGAGTTAGAAAACGTCGAGAAACGTTCGTTTCTGCTAGCACTGTGCTTCTACACATGTATTTGCTGAACGGTGAAAGCACACAGTAATGCACTTTTCTCCCAGCAAATACACTGTTTCTAAGGAAATGGGAACACACTGAGGAGACACTTGTGGGAGCTACAGTGACTAAAACTGAGCTTCCCTACGCACAGGGAAGCAAGAGAAATGCTGATTTCATCAAGCCCAGTTACATACTCAGAATCTGTACTACTGCGCAAATAGGCATGTCTCTTTAGGCAAAAAACTCATTTCTGACAAAGTTGCCTAAATGCATCTCAGAAGTGTGCAACTTGTTCCCTGAGTTAGAAAACGTCGAGAAACGGTCGTTTCTGCTAGCGCTGTGCTTCTACACATGTATTTGCTGAACGGTGAAAGCGCACAGTAATGCACTTTTCTCCCAGCAAGTACACTGTTTCTAAGGAAATGGGAACACACTGAGGAGACACTTGTGGGAGCTACTGTGACTAAAACTGAGCTTCCCTACGCACAGGGAAGCAAGAGAAATGCTGATTTCATCAAGCCTAGTTACATACTCAGAATCTGTACTACTGCGCAAATAGGCATGTCTCTTTAGGCAAAAAACTCATTTCTGACAAAGTTGCCGAAATGCATCTCAGAAGCGTGCAACTTGCTCCCTGAGTTAGAAAACGTTGAGAAACGGTCGTTTCTGCTAGCGCTGTGCTTCTACACATGTATTTGCTGAACGGTGAAAGCGCACAGTAATGCACTTTTCTCCCAGCAAATACACTGTTTCGAAGGAAATGGGAACACACTGAGGAGACACTTGTGGGAGCTACAGTGACTAAAACTGAGCTTCCCTACGCACAGGGAAGCAAGAGAAATGCTGATTTCATCAAGCCCAGTTACATACTCAGAATCTGTACTACTGCGCAAATAGGCATGTCTCTTTAGGCAAAAAACTCATTTCTGACAAAGTTGCCCAAATGCATCTGAGAAGTGTGCAACTTGTTCCCTGAGTTAGAAAACGTCGAGAAACGGTCGTTTCTGCTAGCGCTGTGCTTCTACACATGTATTTGCTCAACGGTGAAAGCGCACAGTAATGCACTTTTCTCCCAGCAAATACACTGTTTCGAAGGAAATGGGAACACACTGAGGAGACACTTGTGGGAGCTACTGTGACTAAAACTGAGCTTCCATACGCACAGGGAAGCAAGAGAAATGCTGATTTCATCAAGCCCAGTTACATACTCAGAATCTGTACTACTGCGCAAATAGGCATGTCTCTTTAGGCAAAAAAATCATTTCTGACAAAGTTGCCTAAATGCATCTCAGAAGTGTGCAACTTGTTCCCTGAGTTAGAAAACGTCGAGAAACGGTCGTTTCTGCTAGCGCTGTGCTTCTACACATGTATTTGCTGAACGGTGAAAGCGCACAGTAATGCACTTTTCTCCCAGCAAATACACTGTTTCTAAGGAAATGGGAACACACTGAGGAGACACTTGTGGGAGCTACAGTGACTAAAACTGAGCTTCCCTACGCACAGGGAAGCAAGAGAAATGCTGATTTCATCAATCCCAGTTACATACTCAGAATCTGTACTACTGCGCAAATAGGCATGTCTCTTTAGGGAAAAAACTCATTTCTGACAAAGTTGCCAAAATGCATCTCAGAAGTGTGCAACTTGTTCCCTGAGTTAGAAAACGTCGAGAAACGTTCGTTTCTGCTAGCACTGTGCTTCTACACATGTATTTGCTGAACGGTGAAAGCACACAGTAATGCACTTTTCTCCCAGCAAATACACTGTTTCGAAGGAAATGGGAACACAATGAGGAGACACTTGTGGGAGCTACAGTGACTAAAACTGAGCTTCCCTACGCACAGGGAAGCAAGAGAAATGCTGATTTCATCAAGCCCAGTTACATACTCAGAATCTGTACTACTGCGCAAATAGGCATGTCTCTTTAGGCAAAAAACTCATTTCTGACAAAGTTGCCTAAATGCATCTCAGAAGTGTGCAACTTGTTCCCTGAGTTAGAAAACGTCGAGAAACGGTCGTTTCTGCTAGCGCTGTGCTTCTACACATGTATTTGCTGAACGGTGAAAGCGCACAGTAATGCACTTTTCTCCCAGCAAATACACTGTTTCTAAGGAAATGGGAACACACTGAGGAGACACTTGTGGGAGCAACTGTGACTAAAACTGAGCTTCCCTACGCACAGGGAAGCAAGAGAAATGCTGATTTCATCAAGCCTAGTTACATACTCAGAATCTGTACTACTGCGCAAATAGGCATGTCTCTTTAGGCAAAAAACTCATTTCTGACAAAGTTGCCTAAATGCATCTCAGAAGTGTGCAACTTGTTCCCTGAGTTAGAAAACGTCGAGAAACGGTCGTTTCTGCTAGCGCTGTGCTTCTACACATGTATTTGCTGAACGGTGAAAGCGCACAGTAATGCACTTTTCTCCCAGCAAATACACTGTTTCGAAGGAAATGGGAACACACTGAGGAGACACTTGTGGGAGCTACTGTGACTAAAACTGAGCTTCCCTACACACAGGGAAGCAAGAGAAATGCTGACTTCATCAAGCCCAGTTACATACTCAGAATCTGTACTACTGCGCAAATAGGCATGTCTCTTTAGGCAAAAAACTCATTTCTGACAAAGTTGCCCAAATGCATCTCAGAAGTGTGCAACTTGTTCCCTGAGTTAGAAAACGTCGAGAAACGGTCGTTTCTGCTAGCGCTGTGCTTCTACACATGTATTTGCTCAACGGTGAAAGCGCACAGTAATGCACTTTTCTCCCAGCAAATACACTGTTTCTAAGGAAATGGGAACACACTGAGGAGACACTTGTGGGAGCTACTGTGACTAAAACTGAGCTTCCATACGCACAGGGAAGCAAGAGAAATGCTGATTTCATCAAGCCCAGTTACATACTCAGAATCTGTACTACTGCGCAAATAGGCATGTCTCTTTAGGCAAAAAAATCATTTCTGACAAAGTTGCCTAAATGCATCTCAGAAGTGTGCAACTTGTTCCCTGAGTTAGAAAACGTCGAGAAACGGTCGTTTCTGCTAGCGCTGTGCTTCTACACATGTATTTGCTGAACGGTGAAAGCGCACAGTAATGCACTTTTCTCCCAGCAAATACACTGTTTCTAAGGAAATGGGAACACACTGAGGAGACACTTGTGGGAGCTACTGTGACTAAAACTGAGCTTCCCTACGCACAGGGAAGCAAGAGAAATGCTGATTTCATCAAGCCCAGTTACATACTCAGAATCTGTACTACTGCGCAAATAGGCATGTCTCTTTAGGCAAAAAACTCATTTCTGACAAAGTTGCCCAAATGCATCTCAGAAGTGTGCAACTTGTTCCCTGAGTTAGAAAACGTCGAGAAACGTTCGTTTCTGCTAGCGCTGTGCTTCTACACATGTATTTGCTGAACGGTGAAAGCGCATAGTAATGCACTTTTCTCCTAGCAAATACACTGTTTCTAAGGAAATGGGAACACACTGAGGAGACACTTGTGGGAGCTACTGTGACTAAAACTGAGCTTCCCTACGCACAGGGAAGCAAGAGAAATGCTGATTTCATCAAGCCCAGTTGCATACTCAGAATCTGTACTACTGCGCAAATAGGCATGTCTCTTTAGGCAAAAAACTCATTTCTGACAAAGTTGCCCAAATGCATCTCAGAAGTGTGCAACTTGTTCCCTGAGTTAGAAAACGTCGAGAAACGTTCGTTTATGCTAGCACTGTGCTTCTACACATGTATTTGCTGAACGATGAAAGCGCACAGTAATGCACTTTTCTCCCAGCAAATACACTGTTTCTAAGGAAATGGGAACACACTGAGGAGACACTTGTGGGAGCTACTGTGACTAAAACTGAGCTTCCCTACGCACAGGGAAGCAAGAGAAATGCTGATTTCATCAAGCCCAGTTACATACTCAGAATCTGTACTACTGCGCAAATAGGAATGTCTCTTTAGGCAAAAAACTCATTTCTGACAAAGTTGCCCAAATGCATCTCAGAAGTGTGCAACTTGTTCCCTGAGTTAGAAAACATCGAGAAACGGTCGTTTCTGCTAGTGCTGTGCTTCTACACATGTATTTGCTGAACGGTGAAAGCGCATAGTAATGCACTTTTCTCCCAGCAAATACACTGCTTCTAAGGAAAAGGTAACACACTGAGGAGACACTTGTGGGAGCTACTGTGACTAAAACTGAGCTTCCCTATGCACAGGGAAGCAAGAGAAATGCTGATTTCATCAAGCCCAGTTACATACTCAGAATCTGTACTACTGCGCAAATAGGCATGTCTTTTTAGGCAAAAAAATCATTTCTGACAAAGTTGCCCAAATGCATCTCAGAAGTGTGCAACTTGTTCCCTGAGTTAGAAAACGTCAAGAAACGGTCGTTTATGCTAGCGCTGTGCTTCTACACATGTATTTGCTGAACGATGAAAGCGCACAGTAATGCACTTTTCTCCCAGCAAATACACTGTTTCTAATGAAATGGGAACACACTGAGGAGACACTTGTGGGAGCTACTGTGACTAAAACTGAGCTTCCCTACGCACAGGGAAGCAAGAGAAATGCTGATTTCATCAAGCCCAGTTACATACTCAGAATCTGTACTACTGCGCAAATAGGCATGTCTCTTTAGGCAAAAAACTCATTTCTGACAAAGTTGCCCAAATGCATCTCAGAAGTGTGCAACTTGTTCCCTGAGTTAGAAAACGTCAAGAAACGGTCGTATCTGCTAGTGCTATGCTTCTACACATGTATATGCTGAACCGTGAAAGCGCACAGTAATGCACTTTTCTCCCAGCAAATACACTGTTTCTAAGGAAATGGGAACACACTGAGGAGACACTTGTGGGAGCTACTGTGACTAAAACTGAGCTTCCCTACGCACAGGGAAGCAAGAGAAATGCTGATTTCATCAAGCCCAGTTACATACTCTGAATCTGTACTACTGCGCAAATAGGCATGTCTCTTTAGGCAAAAAACTCATTTCTGACAAAGTTGCCCAAATGCACCTCAGAAGTGTGCAACTTGTTCCCTGAGTTAGAAAACATCGAGAAACGTTCGTTTCTGCTAGCGCTGTGCTTCTACACATGTATTTGCTGAACGGTGAAAGCGCACAGTAATGCACTTTTCTCCCAGCAAATACACTGTTTCTAAGGAAATGGGAACACACTGAGGAGACACTTGTGGGAGCTACTGTGACTAAAACTGAGCTTCCCTACGCACAGGGAAGCAAGAGAAATGCTGATTTCATCAAGCCCAGTTACATACTCAGAATCTGTACTACTGTGCAAATAGGCATGTCTCTGTAGGCAAAAAACTCATTTCTGACAAAGTTGCCCAAATGCATCTCAGAAGTGTGCAACTTGTTCCCTGAGTTAGAAAACGTCGGGAAACGTTCGTTTCTGCTAGCGCTGTGCTTCTACACATGTATTTGCTGAATGGTGAAAGCGCACAGTAATGCACTTTTCTCCCAGCAAATACATTGTTTCTAAGGAAATGGTAACACACTGAGGAGACACTTGTGGGAGCTACTGTGACTAAAACTGAGCTTCACTACGCACAGGGAAGCAAGAGAAATGCTGATTTCATCAAGCCCAGTTACATACTCAAAATCTGTACTACTGCGCAAATAGGCATGTCCCTTAGGCAAAAAACTCATTTCTCATAAAGTTGCCCAAATGCATCTCAGAAGTGTGCAACTTGTTCTCTGAGTTAGAAAACGTCGAGACACGGTCTTTTCTGCTAGCGCTGTGCTTCTACACATGTACTTGCTGAACGGTGAAAGTGCACAGTAATGTGCACTATTCTCCCAGCAAATACACTGTTTCTAAGGAAATGGGAACACACGCAAGAGACACTTGTGCGAGCTACTGTGACTAAAACTGAGCTTCGCTACGAACAGGGAAGCAAGAGAAATGCTGATTTCATCAAGCCCAGTTACATACTCACAATCTGTACTACTGCGCAAATAGGCATGTCTCTTTAGGCAAAAAACTCATTTCTGACAAAGTTGCCCAAATGCATCTCAGAAGTGTGCAACTTGTTCCCTGAGTTAGAAAACGACGAGAAACGGTCTTTTCTGCTAGCGCTGTGCTTCTACACATGTACTTGCTGACCGGTGAAAGCGCACAGTAATGCACTTTTCTCCCAGCAAATACACTGTTTCTAAGGAAATGGGAACACACTGAGGAGACACTTGTGGGAACGACTGTGACTAAAACTGAGCTTCCCTACGCACAGGGAAGCAAGAGAAATGCTGATTTCATCAAGCCCAGTTACATACTCAGAATCTGTACTACTGCGCAAATAGGCATGTCTCTTTAGGCAAAAAACTCATTTCTGACAAAGTTGCCCAAATGCATCTCAGAAGTGTGCAACTTGTTCCCTGAGTTAGAAAACGTTGAGAAACAGTCTTTTCTGCTAGCGCTGTGCTTCTACACATGTACTTGCTGAACGGTGAAAGAGCACAGTAATGCACTTTTCTCCCAGCAAATACACTGTTTCTAAGGAAATGGGAACACACTGAGGAGACACTTGTGGGAGCTACTGTGACTAAAACTGAGCTTCCCTACGCACAGGGAAGCAAGAGAAATGCTGATTTCATAAAGTCCAGTTACATACTCAGAATCTGTACTACTGCGCAAATAGGCATGTCTCTGTAGGCAAAAAACTCATTTCTGACAAAGTTGCCCAAATGCATCTCAGAAGTGTGCAACTTGTTCCCTGAGTTAGAAAACGTCGTGAAATGTTCGTTTCTGCTAGCGCTGTGCTTCTACAAATGTATTTGCTGAACGTTGAAAGCGCACAGTAATGCACTTTTCTCCCAGCAAATACACTGTTTCTAAGGAAATGGGAACACACTGAGGAGACACTTGTGGGAGCTACTGTGACTAAAACTGAGCTTCCCTACGCACAGGGAAGCAAGAGAAATGCTGATTTCATCAAGCCCAGTTACATACTCAGAATCTGTACTACTGCGCAAATAGGCATGTCTCTGTAGGCAAAAAACTCATTTCTGAAAAAGTTGCCCAAATGCATCTCAGAAGTGTGCAACTTGTTCCCTGAGTTAGAAAACGTCAAGAAACGGTCGTATCTGCTAGCGCTATGTTTCTACACATGTATATGCTGAACCGTGAAAGCGCACAGTAATGCACTTTTCTCCCAGCAAATACACTGTTTCTAAGGAAATGGGAACACACTGAGGAGACACTTGTGGGAGCTACTGTGACTAAAACTGAGCTTCCCTACGCACAGGGAAGCAAGAGAAATGCTGATTTCATCAAGCCTAGTTACATACTCTGAATCTGTACTACTGCGCAAATAGGCATGTCACTTTAGGCAAAAAACTCATTTCTGACAAAGTTGCCCAAATGCACCTCAGAAGTGTGCAACTTGTTCCCTGAGTTAGAAAACATCGAGAAACGTTCGTTTCTGCTAGCGCTGTGCTTCTACACATGTATGTGCTGAACGGTGAAAGCGCACAGTAATGCACTTTTCTCCCAGCAAATACACTGTTTCTAAGGAAATGGGAACACACTGAGGAGACACTTGTGGGAGCTACAGTGACTAAAACTGAGCTTCCCTATGTACAGGGAAGCAAGAGAAATGCTGATTTCATCAAGCCCAGTTACATACTCAGAATCTGTACTACTGCGCAAATAGGCATGTCTCTGTAGGCAAAAAACTCATTTCTGACAAAGTTGCCCAAATGCATCTCAGAAGTGTGCAACTTGTTCCCTGAGTTAGAAAACGTCGAGAAACGGTCGTTTCTGCTAGCGCTGTGCTTCTACACATGTATTTGCTGACCGGAGAAAGCACAAAGTAATGCACTTTACTCCCAGCAAATACACTGTTTCTAAGGAAATGGGAACACACTGAGGAGACACTTGTGGGAGCTACTGTGACTAAAACTGAGCTTCCCTACGCACAGGGAAGCAAGAGAAATGCTGATTTCATCAAGCCCAGTTACATACTCAGAATCTGTACTACTGCGCAAATAGGCATGTCTCTGTAGGCAAAAAACTCATTTCTGAAAAAGTTGCCCAAATGCATCTCAGAAGTGTGCAACTTGTTCCCTGAGTTAGAAAACGTCAAGAAACGGTCGTATCTGCTAGCGCTATGCTTCTACACATGTATATGCTGAACCGTGAAAGCGCACAGTAATGCACTTTTCTCCCAGCAAATACACTGTTTCTTAGGAAATGGGAACACACTGAGGAGACACTTGTGGGAGCTACTGTGACTAAAACTGAGCTTCCCTACGCACAGGGAAGCAAGAGAAATGCTGATTTCATCAAGCCCAGTTACATACTCTGAATCTGTACTACTGCGCAAATAGGCATGTCTCTTTAGGCAAAAAACTCATTTCTGACAAAGTTGCCCAAATGCACCTCAGAAGTGTGCAACTTGTTCCCTGAGTTAGAAAACATCGAGAAACGTTCGTTTCTGCTAGCGCTGTGCTTCTACACATGTATTTGCTGAATGGTGAAAGCGCACAGTAATGCACTTTTCTCCCAGCAAATACACTGTTTCTAAGGAAATGGGAACACACTGAGGAGACACTTGTGGGAGCTACAGTGACTAAAACTGAGCTTCCCTATGTACAGGGAAGCAAGAGAAATGCTGATTTCATCAAGCCCAGTTACATACTCAGAATCTGTACTACTGCGCAAATAGGCATGTCTCTGTAGGCAAAAAACTCATTTCTGACAAAGTTGCCCAAATGCATCTCAGAAGTGTGCAACTTGTTCCCTGAGTTAGAAAACGTCGAGAAACGGTCGTTTCTGCTAGCGCTGTGCTTCTACACATGTATTTGCTGACCGGAGAAAGCACACAGTAATGCACTTTACTCCCAGCAAATACACTGTTTCTAAGGAAATGGGAACACACTGAGGAGACACTTGTGGGAGCTACTGTGACTAAAACTGAGCTTCACTACGCACAGGGAAGCAAGAGAAATGCTGATTTCATCAAGCCCAGTTACATACTCAGAATCTGTACTACTGTGCAAATAGGCATGTCTCTGTAGGCAAAAAACTCATTTCTGACAAAGTTGCCCAAATGCATCTCAGAAGTGTGCAACTTGTTCCCTGAGTTAGAAAACGTCGAGAAACGTTCGTTTCTGCTAGCGCTGTGCTTCTACACATGTATTTGCTGAATGGTGAAAGCGCACAGTAATGCACTTTTCTCCCAGCAAATACACTGTTTCTAAGGAAATGGTAACACACTGAGGAGACACTTGTGGGAGCTACTGTGACTAAAACTGAGCTTCACTACGCACAGGGAAGCAAGAGAAATGCTGATTTCATCAAGCCCAGTTACATACTCAAAATCTGTACTACTGCGCAAATAGGCATGTCCCTTAGGCAAAAAACTCATTTCTCATAAAGTTGCCCAAATGCATCTCAGAAGTGTGCAACTTGTTCTCTGAGTTAGAAAACGTCGAGACACGGTCTTTTCTGCTAGCGCTGTGCTTCTACACATGTACTTGCTGAACGGTGAAAGTGCACAGTAATGTGCACTATTCTCCCAGCAAATACACTGTTTCTAAGGAAATGGGAACACACGCAAGAGACACTTGTGCGAGCTACTGTGACTAAAACTGAGCTTCGCTACGCACAGGGAAGCAAGAGAAATGCTGATTTCATCAAGCCCAGTTACATACTCACAATCTGTACTACTGCGCACATAGGCATGTCTCTTTAGGCAAAAAACTCATTTCTGACAAAGTTGCCCAAATGCATCTCAGAAGTGTGCAACTTGTTCCCTGAGTTAGAAAACGACGAGAAACAGTCTTTTCTGCTAGCGCTGTGCTTCTACACATGTACTTGCTGACCGGTGAAAGCGCACAGTAATGCACTTTTCTCCCAGCAAATACACTGTTTCTAAGGAAATGGGAACACACTGAGGAGACACTTGTGGGAACGACTGTGACTAAAACTGAGCTTCCCTACGCACAGGGAAGCAAGAGAAATGCTGATTTCATCAAGCCCAGTTACATACTCAGAATCTGTACTACTGCGCAAATAGGCATGTCTCTGTAGGCAAAAAACTCATTTCTGACAAAGTTGCCCAAATGCATCTCAGAAGTGTGCAACTTGTTCCCTGAATTAGAAAACGTCGAGAAACGGTCTTTTCTGCTAGCGCTGTGCTTCTACACATGTATTTGCTGAACGGTGAAAGCGCACAGTAATGCACTTTTCTCCCAGCAAATACACTGTTTCTAAGGAAATGGGAACACACTGAGGAGACACTTGTGGGAGCTACAGTGACTAAAACTGAGTTTCCCTATGCACAGGGAAGCAAGAGAAATGCTGATTTCATCAAGCCCAGTTACATACTCAGAATCTGTACTACTGCGCAAATAGGCATGTCTCTTTAGGCAAAAAACTCATTTCTGACAAAGTTGCCCAAATGCATCTCAGAAGTGTGCAACATGTTCCCTGAGTTAGAAAACGTCGAGAAACGGTCGTGTCTGCTAGCGCTGTGCTTCTACACATGTATTTGCTGAACGGTGAAAGCGCACAGTAATGCACTTTTCTCCCAGCATATACACTGTTTCTAAGGAAATGGGAACACACTGAGGAGACACTTGTGGGAGCTACTGTGACTAAAACTGAGCTTCCCTACACACAGGGAAGCAAGAGAAATGCTGATTTCATCAAGTCCAGTTACATACTCAGAGTCTGTACTACTGCGCAAATAGGCATGTCTCTGTAGGCAAAAAACTCATTTCTGACAAAGTTGCCCAAATGCATCTCAGAAGTGTGCAACTTGTTCCCTGAGTTAGAAAACGTCGTGAAACGTTCGTTTCTGCTAGCGCTGTGCTTCTACACATGTATTTGCTGAACGGTGAAAGCGCACAGTAATGCACTTTTCTCCCAGCAAATACACTGTTTCTAAGGAAATGGGAACACACTGAGGAGACACTTGTGGGAGCTACTGTGACTAAAACTGAGCTTCCCTATGCACAGGGAAGCAAGAGAAATGCTGATTTCATCAAGCCCAGTTACATAATCAGAATCTGTACTACTGCGCAAATAGGCATGTCTCTGTAGCCAAAAAACTCATTTCTGACAAAGTTGCCCAAATGCATCTCAGAAGTGTACAACTTGTTCCCTGAGTTAGAAAACGTCGAGAAACGTTCGTTTCTCCTAGCGCTGTGCTTCTACACATGTATTTCCTGAACGGTGAAAGAGCACAGTAATGCACTTTTCTCCCAGCAAAGACACTGTTTCTAAGGAAATGGGAACACACTGAGGAGACACTTGTGGGAGCTACTGTGACTAAAACTGAGCTTCCCTACGCACAGGGAAGCAAGAGAAATGCTGATTTCATCAAGCCCAGTTACATACTCAGAGTCTGTACTACTGCGCAAATAGGCATGTCTCTGTAGGCAAAAAACTCATTTCTGACAAAGTTGCCCAAATGCATCTCAGAAGTGTGCAACTTGTTCCCTGAGTTAGAAAACGTCGAGAAACGTTCGTTTCTGCTAGCGCTGTGCTTCTACACATGTATTTGCTGAACGGTGAAAGCGCACAGTAATGCACTTTTCTCCCAGCAAATACACTGTTTCTAAGGAAATGGGAACACACTGAGGAGACACTTGTGGGAGCTACAGTGACTAAAACTGAGCTTCCCTATGCACAGGGAAGCAAGAGAAATGCTGATTTCATCAAGCCCAGTTGCATACTCAAAATCTGTACTACTGCGCAAATAGACATGTCTCTTTAGGCAAAAAACTCATTTCTGACAAAGTTGCCCAAATGCATCTCAGAAGTGTGCAACTTGTTCCCTGAGTTAGAAAACGTCGAGAAACGGTCGTTTCTGCTAGCGCTGTGCTTCTACACATGTATTTGCTGACCGGAGAAAGCGCACAGTAATGCACTTTTCTCCCAGCAAATACACTGTTTCTAAGGAAATGGGAACACACTGAGGAGACACTTGTGGGAATTACTGTGACTAAAACTGAGCTTCCCTACGCACAGGGAAGCAAGGGAAATGCTGATTTCATCAAGCCCAGTTACATACTCAGAATCTGTACTACTGCGCAAATAGGCATGTCTCTGTAGGCAAAAAACTCATTTCTGACAAAGTTGCCCAAATGCATCTCAGAAGTGTGCAACTTGTTCCCTGAGTTAGAAAACATCGTGAAACGTTCGTTTCTGCTAGCGCTGTGCTTCTACACATGTATTTGCTGAACGTTGAAAGCGCACAGTAATGCACTTTTCTCCCAGCAAATACACTGTTTCTAAGGAAATGGGAAAACACTGAGGAGACACTTGTGGGAGCTACTGTGACTAAAACTGAGCTTCCCTACGCACAGGGAAGCAAGAGAAATGCTGATTTCATCAAGCCCAGTTACATACTCAGAATCTGTACTACTGCGCAAATAGGCATGTCTCTGTAGGCAAAAAACTCATTTCTGAAAAAGTTGCCCAAATGCATCTCAGAAGTGTGCAACTTGTTCCCTGAGTTAGAAAACGTCGAGAAACGGTCGTTTCTGCTAGCGCTGTGCTTCTACACATGTATTTGCTGAACGGTGAAAGAGCACAGTAATGCACTTTTCTCCCAGCAAAGACACTGTTTCTAAGGAAATGGGAACACACTGAGGAGACACTTGTGGGAGCTACAGTGACTAAAACTGAGCTTCCATACGCACAGGGAAGCCAGAGAAATGCTGATTTCATCAAGCCCAGTTACATACTCAGAATCTGTACTACTGCGCAAATAGGCATGTCTCTGTAGGCAAAAAACTCATTTCTGACAAAGTTGCCCAAATGCATCTCAGAAGTGTGCAACTTGTTCCCTGAGTTAGAAAACGTCGAGAAACGGTCTTTTCTGCTAGCGCTGTGCTTCTACACTTGTACTTGCTGAACGGTGAAAGCGCACAGTAATGCACTTTTCTCCCAGCATATACACTGTTTCTAAGGAAATGGGAACACACTGAGGAGACACTTGTGGGAGCTACTGTGACTAAAACTGAGCTTCCCTACGCACAGGGAAGCAAGAGAAATGCTGATTTCATCAAGTCCAGTTACATACTCAGAGTCTGTACTACTGCGCAAATAGGCATGTCTCTGTAGGCAAAAAACTCATTTCTGACAAAGTTGCCCAAATGCATCTCAGAAGTGTGCAACTTGTTCCCTGAGTTAGAAAACGTCGTGAAACGTTCGTTTCTGCTAGCGCTGTGCTTCTACACATGTATTTGCTGAACGGTGAAAGCGCACAGTAATGCACTTTTCTCCCAGCAAATACACTGTTTCTAAGGAAATGGGAACACACTGAGGAGACACTTGTGGGAGCTACTGTGACTAAAACTGAGCTTCCCTACGCACAGGGAAGCAAGAGAAATGCTGATTTCATCAAGCCCAGTTACATACTCAGAATCTGTACTACTGCGCAAATAGGCATGTCTCTTTAGGCAAAAAACTCATTTCTGACAAAGTTTCCCAAATGCATCTCAGAAGTGTGCAACTTGTTCCCTGAGTTAGAAAACGTCGAGAAACGGTCGTTTCTGCTAGCGCTGTGCTTCTACACATGTATTTGCTGAACGGTGAAAGCGCACAGTAATGCACTTTTCTCCCAGCAAATACACTGTTTCTAAAGAAATGGGAACACACTGAGGAGACACTTGTGGGAGATACTGTGACTTAAACTGAGCTTCCCTACGCACAGGGAAGCAAGAGAAATGCTGATTTCATCAAGCCCAGTTACATACTCAGAATCTGTACTACTGCGCAAATAGGCATGTCTCTGTAGGCAAAAAACTCATTTCTGACAAAGTTGCCCAAATGCATCTCAGAAGTGTGCAACTTGTTCCCTGAGTTAGAAAACGTTGTGAAACGTTCGTTTCTGCTAGCGCTGTGCTTCTACACATGTATTTGCTGAACGTTGAAAGCGCACAGTAATGCACTTTTCTCCCAGCAAATACACTGTTTCGAAGGAAATGGGAACACACTGAGGAGACACTTGTGGGAGCTACTGTGACTCAAACTGATCTTCCCTACGCACAGGGAAGCAAGAGAAATGCTGATTTCATCAAGCCCAGTTACATACTAAGAATCTGTACTACTGCGCAAATAGGCATGTCTCTGTAGGCAAAAAACTCATTTCTGAAAAAGTTGCCCAAATGCATCTCAGAAGTGTGCAACTTGTTCCCTGAGTTAGAAAACGTCGAGAAACGGTCGTTTCTGCTAGCGCTGTGCTTCTACACATGTATTTGCTGAACGGTGAAAGAGCACAGTAATGCACTTTTCTCCCAGCAAAGACACTGTTTCTAAGGAAATGGGAACACACTGAGGAGACACTTGTGGGAGCTACAGTGACTAAAACTGAGCTTCCATACGCACAGGGAAGCCAGAGAAATGCTGATTTCATCAAGCCCAGTTACATACTCAGAATCTGTACTACTGCGCAAATAGGCATGTCTCTTTAGGCAAAAAACTCATTTCTGACAAAGTTTCCCAAATGCATCTCAGAAGTGTGCAACTTGTTCCCTGATTTAGAAAACGTCGAGAAACGGTCGTTTCTGTTAGCGCTGTGCTTCTACACATGTATTTGCTGAACGGTGAAAGCGCACAGTAATGCACTTTTCTCCCAGCAAATACACTGTTTCTAAGGAAATGGGAACACACTGAGGAGACACTTGTGGGAGCTACTGTGACTAAAACTGAGCTTCACTATGCACAGGGAAGCAAGCAAATGCTGATTTCATCAAGCCCAGTTGCATACTCAAAATCTGTACTACTGCGCAAATAGGCATGTCTATTTAGGCAAAAAACTCATTTCTGACAAAGTTGCCCAAATGCATCTCAGAAGTGTGCATCTTGTTCCCTGAGTTAGAAAACGTTGAGAAACGGTCGTTTCTGCTAGCGCTGTGTTTCTACACATGTATTTGCTGAACGGTGAAAGCACACAGTAATGCACTTTTCTCCCAGCAAATACACTGTTTCTAAGGAAATGGGAACACACTGAGGAGACACTTGTGGGAGCTACAGTGACTAAAACTGAGCTTCCCTATGCACAGGGAAGCAAGAGAAATGCTGATTTCTTCAAGCCCAGTTACATACTCAGAATCTGTACTACTGCGCAAATAGGCATGTCTCTTTAGGCAAAAAACTCATTTCTGACAAAGTTGCCCAAATGCATCTCAGAAGTGTGCAACTTGTTCCCTGAGTCAGAAAACGTCGAGAAACGGTCGTTTCTGCTAGCGCTGTGCTTCTACACATGTATTTGCTGACCGGAGAAAGCGCACAGTAATGCACTTTTCTCCCAGCAAATACACTGTTTCTAAGGAAATGGGAACACACTGAGGAGACACTTGTGGGAGCTACTGTGACTAAAACTGAGCTTACCTACGCACAGGGAAGCAAGAGAAATGCTGATTTCATCAAGCCCAGTTACATACTCAGAATCTGTACTACTGCGCAAATAGGCATGTCTCTGTAGGCAAAAAACTCATTTCTGAAAAAGTTGCCCAAATGTATCTCAGAAGTGTGCAACTTGTTCCCTGAGTTAGAAAACGTCGAGAAACGGTCGTTTCTGCTAGCGCTGTGCTTCTACACATGTATTTGCTGAACGGTGAAAGAGCACAGTAATGCACTTTTCTCCCAGCAAAGACACTGTTTCTAAGGAAATGGGAACACACTGAGGAGACACTTGTGGGAGCTACAGTGACTAAAACTGAGCTTCCATACGCACAGGGAAGCCAGAGAAATGCTGATTTCATCAAGCCCAGTTACATACTCAGAATCTGTACTACTGCGCAAATAGGCATGTCTCTGTAGGCAAAAAACTCATTTCTGACAAAGTTGCCCAAATGCATCTCAGAACTGTGCAACTTGTTCCCTGAGTTAGAAAATGTCGAGAAACGGTCTTTTCTGCTAGCGCTGTGCTGCTACACATGTACTTGCTGAACGGTGAAAGCGCACAGTAATGCACTTTTCTCCCAGCATATACACTGTTTCTAAGGAAATGGGAACACACTGAGGAGACACTTGTGGGAGCTACTGTGACTAAAACTGAGCTTCCCTACGCACAGGGAAGCAAGAGAAATGCTGATTTCATCAAGTCCAGTTACATACTCAGAGTCTATACTACTGCGCAAATAGGCATGTCTCTGTAGGCAAAAAACTCATTTCTGACAAAGTTGCCCAAATGCATCTCAGAAGTGTGCAACTTGTTCCCTGAGTTAGAAAACGTCGTGAAACGTTCGTTTCTGCTAGCGCTGTGCTTCTACACATGTATTTGCTGAACGGTGAAAGCGCACAGTAATGCACTTTTCTCCCAGCAAATACACTGTTTCTAAGGAAATGGGAACACACTGAGGAGACACTTGTGGGAGCTACTGTGACTAAAACTGAGCTTCCCTACGCACAGGGAAGCAAGAGAAATGCTGATTTCATCAAGCCCAGTTACATACTCAGAATCTGTACTACTGCGCAAATAGGCATGTCTCTTTAGGCAAAAAACTCATTTCTGACAAAGTTTCCCAAATGCATCTCAGAAGTGTGCAACTTGTTCCCTGAGTTAGAAAACGTCGAGAAACGGTCGTTTCTGCTAGCGCTGTGCTTCTACACATGTATTTGCTGAACGGTGAAAGCGCACAGTAATGCACTTTTCTCCCAGCAAATACACTGTTTCTAAAGAAATGGGAACACACTGAGGAGACACTTGTGGGAGATACTGTGACTTAAACTGAGCTTCCCTACGCACAGGGAAGCAAGAGAAATGCTGATTTCATCAAGCCCATTTACATACTCAGAATCTGTACTACTGCGCAAATAGGCATGTCTCTGTAGGCAAAAAACTCATTTCTGACAAAGTTGCCCAAATGCATCTCAGAAGTGTGCAACTTGTTCCCTGAGTCAGAAAACGTCGAGAAACGGTCGTTTCTGCTAGCGCTGTGCTTCTACACATGTATTTGCTGACCGGAGAAAGCGCACAATAATGCACTTTTCTCCCAGCCAATACACTGTTTCTAAGGAAATGGGAACACACTGAGGAGACACTTGTGGGAATTACTGTGACTGAAACTGAGCTTCCCTACGCACAGGGAAGCAAGGGAAATGCTGATTTCATCAAGCCCAGTTACATACTCAGAATCTGTACTACTGCGCAAATAGGCATGTCTCTGTAGGCAAAAAACTCATTTCTGACAAAGTTGCCCAAATGCATCTCAGAAGTGTGCAACTTGTTCCCTGAGTTAGAAAACGTCAAGAAACGGTCGTTTCTGCTAGCGCTGTGCTTCTACACATGTATTTGCTGAACGGTGAAAGCGCACAGTAATGCACTTTTCTCCCAGCAAATACACTGTTGCTAAGGAAATGGGAACACACTGAGGAGACACTTGTGGGAGCTACTGTGACTAAAACTGAGCTTCCCTACGCACAGGGAAGCAAGAGAAATGCTGATTTCATCAAGCCCAGTTACATACTCAGAATCTGTACTACTGTGCAAATAGGCATGTCTCTGTAGGCAAAAAACTCATTTCTGACAAAGTTGCCCAAATGCATCTCAGAAGTGTGCAACTTGTTCCCTGAGTTAGAAAATGTCGAGAAACGGTCGTTTCTGCTAGCGCTGTGCTTCTACACATGTATTTGCTGTACGGTGAAAGCGCACAGTAATGCACTTTTCTCCCAGCAAATACACTGATTCTAAGGAAATGGGAACACACTGAGGAGACACTTGTGGGAGCTACTGTGACTAAAACTGAGCTTCCCTACGCACAGGGAAGCAAGAGAAATGCTGATTTCATCAAGCCCAGTTACATACTCAGAATCTGTACTACTGCGCAAATAGGCATGTCCCTTTAGGCAAAAAACTCATTTCTGACAAAGTTGCCCAAATGCATCTCAGAAGTGTGCAACTTGTTCCCTGAGTTAGAAAACGTCGAGAAACGGTCGTTTCTGCTAGCGCTGTGCTTCTACACATGTATTTGCTGTACGGTGAAAGCGCACAGTAATGCACTTTTCTCCCAGCAAATACACTGTTTCTAAGGAAATGGGAACACACTGAGGAGACACTTGTGGGAGCTACTGTGACTAAAACTGAGCTTCCCTACGCACAGGGAAGCAAGAGAAATGCTGATTTCATCAAGCCCAGTTACATACTCAGAATCTGTACTACTGCGCAAATAGGCATGTCCCTTTAGGCAAAAAACTCATTTCTGACAAAGTTGCCCAAATGCATCTCAGAAGTGTGCAACTTGTTCCCTGAGTTAGAAAACGTCGAGAAACGGTCGTTTCTGCTAGCGCTGTGCTTCTAAACATGTATTTGCTGAACGGTGAAAGCGCACAGTAATGCACTTTTCTCCCAGCAAATACACTGTTTCTAAGGAAATGGGAACACACTGAGGAGACACTTGTGGGAGCTACTGTGACTAAAACTGAGCTTCCCTACGCACAGGGAAGCAAGAGAAATGCTGATTTCATCAAGCCCAGTTACATACTCAGAATCTGTACTACTGCGCAAATAGGCATGTCTCTGTAGGCAAAAAACTCATTTCTGACAAAGTTGCCCAAATGCATATCAGAAGTGTGCAACTTGTTCCCTGAGTTAGAAAATGTTGAGAAACGGTCTTTTCTGCTAGCGCTGTGCTTCTACACATGTACTTGCTGAACGGTGAATGCGCACAGTAATGCACTTTTCTCCCAGCAAATACACTGTTTCTAAGGAAATGGGAACACACTGAGGAGACACTTGTGGGAGCTACTGTGACTAAAACTGAGCTTCCCTACACACAGGGAAGCAAGAGAAATGCTGATTTCATCAAGCCCAGTTACATACTCAGAATCTGTACTACTGCGCAAATAGGCACGTCTCTCTGTAGGCAAAAAACTCATTTCTGACAAAGTTGCCCAAATGCATCTCAGAAGTGTGCAACTTGTTCCCTGAGTTAGAAAACGTCGAGAAACGGTCGTTTCTGCTAGCGCTGTGCTTCTACACATGTATTTGCTGAACGGTGAAAGCGCACAGTAATGCACTTTTCTCCCAGCAAATACACTGTTTCTAAGGAAATAGGAACACACTGAGGAGACATTTGTGGGAGCTACTGTGACTAAAACTGAGCTTCCCTACGGACAGGGAAGCAAGGGAAATGCTGATTTCATCAAGCCCAGTTACATACTCAGAATCTGTACTACTGCGCAAATAGGCATGTCTCTTTAGGCAAAAAACTCATTTCTGACAAAGTTGCCCAAATGCATCTCAGAAGTGTGCAACTTGTTCCCTGAGTTAGAAAACGTCGAGAAACGTTCGTTTCTGCTAGCGCTGTGCTTCTACACATGTATTTGCTGAACGGTGAAAGCGCACAGTAATGCACTTTTCTCCCAGCAAATAAAATGTTTCTAAGGAAATGGGAACACACTGAGGAGACACTTGTGGGAGCCACGGTGACTAAAACTGAGCTTCACTACGCACAGGGAAGCAAGAGAAATGCTGATTTCCTCAAGCCCAGTTACATACTCACAATCTGTACTACTGCGCAAATAGGCGTGTCTCTTTAGGCAAAAAACTCATTTCTGACAAAGTTGCCCAAATGCATCTCAGAAGTGTGCAACTTGTTCCCTGAGTTAGAAAACGTCGAGAAACGGTCGTTTCTGCTAGCGCTGTGCTTCTACACATGTATTTGCTGAACGGTGAAAGCGCACAGTAATGCACTTTTCTCCCAGCAAATACACTGTTTCTAAGGAAATAGGAACACACTGAGGAGACACTTGTGGGAGCTACTGTGACTAAAACAGAGCTTCCCTGCGGACAGGGAAGCAAGAGAAATGCTGATTTCATCAAGCCCAGTTACATACTCAGAATCTGTACTACTGCGCAAATAGGCATGTCTCTGTAGGCAAAAAACTCATTTCTGACAAAGTTGCCTAAATGCATCTCAGAAGTGTGCAACTTGTTCCCTGAGTTAGAAAACGTCGAGAACGTTCGTTTCTGCTAGCGCTGTGCTTCTACACATGTATTTGCTGAACGGTGAAAGCACACAGTAATGCACTTTTCTCCCAGCAAATACACTGTTTCTAAGGAAATGGGAACACACTGAGGAGACACTTGTGGGAGCTACTGTGACTAAAACTGAGCTTCACTAAGCACAGGGAAGCAAGAGAAATGCTGATTTCATCAAGCCCAGTTACATACTCAGAATCTGTACTACTGTGCAAATAGGCGTGTCTCTTTAGGCAAAAAACTCATTTCTGATAAAGTTGCCCAAATGCATCTCAGAAGTGTCCAACTTGTTCCCTGAGTTAGAAAACGTCGAGAAACGGTCGTTTCTGCTAGCGCTGTGCTTCTACACATGTATTTGCTGTACGGTGAAAGTGCACAGTAATGCACTTTTCTCCCAGCAAATACACTGTTTCTAAGGAAATGGGAACACACTGAGGAGACACTTGTGGGAGCTACTGTGACTAAAACTGAGCTTCCCTACGCACAGGGAAGCAAGAGAAATGCTGATTTCATCAAGCCCAGTTACATACTCAGAATCTGTACTACTGCGCAAATAGGCATGTCCCTTTAGGCAAAAAACTCATTTCTGACAAAGTTGCCCAAATGCATCTCAGAACTGTGCAACTTGTTCCCTGAGTTAGAAAACGTCGAGAAACGGTCGTTTCTGCTAGCGCTGTGCTTCTACACATGTATTTGCTGAACGGTGAAAGCGCACAGTAATGCACTTTTCTCCCAGCAAATACACTGTTTCTAAGGAAATGGGAACACACTGAGGAGACACTTGTGGGAGCTACTGTGACTAAAACTGAGCTTCCCTACGCACAGGGAAGCAAGAGAAATGCTGATTTCATCAAGCCCAGTTACATACTCAGAATCTGTACTACTGCGCAAATAGGCGTGTCTCTGTAGGCAAAAAACTCATTTCTGACAAAGTTGCCCAAATGCATCTCAGAAGTGTGCAACTTGTTCCCTGAGTTAGAAAATGTTGAGAAACGGTCTTTTCTGCTAGCGCTGTGCTTCTACACATGTACTTGCTGAACGGTGAAAGCGCACAGTAATGCACTTTTCTCCCAGCAAATACACTGTTTCTAAGGAAATGGGAACACACTGAGGAGACACTTGTGGGAGCTACTGTGACTAAAACTGAGCTTCCCTACACACAGGGAAGCAAGAGAAATGCTGATTTCATCAAGCCCAGTTACATACTCAGAATCTGTACTACTGCGCAAATAGGCACATCTCTGTAGGCAAAAAACTCATTTCTGACAAAGTTGCCCAAATGCATCTCAGAAGTGTACAACTTGTTCCCTGAGTTAGAAAACGTCGAGAAACATTCGTTTCTGCTAGCGCTGTGCTTCTACACATGTATTTGCTGAACGGTGAAAGCGCACAGTAATGCACTTTTCTTCCAGCAAATACACTGTTTCTAAGGAAATGGGAACACACTGAGGAGACACTTGTGGGAGCTACTGTGACTAAAACTGAGCTTCCCTACGCACAGGGAAGCAAGAGAAATGCTGATTTCATCAAGCCCAGTTACATACTCAGAATCTGTACTACTGTGCAAATAGGCGTGTCTCTTTAGGCAAAAAACTCATTTCTGACAAAGTTGCCCAAATGCATCTCAGAAGTGTGCAACTTGTTCCCTGAGTTAGAAAACGTCGAGAAACGGTCGTTTCTGCTAGCGCTGTGCTTCTACACATGTATTTGCTGTACGGTGAAAGCGCACAGTAATGCACTTTTCTCCCAGCAAATACACTGTTTCTAAGGAAATGGGAACACACTGAGGAGACACTTGTGGGAGCTACTGTGACTAAAACTGAGCTTCCCTACGCAGAGGGAAGCAAGAGAAATGCTGATTTCATCAAGCCCAGTTACATACTCAGAATCTGTACTACTGCGCAAATAGGCATGTCTTTGTAGGCAAAAAACTCATTTCTGACAAAGTTGCCCAAATGCATCTCAGAAGTGTGCAACTTGTTCCCTGAGTTAGAAAACGTCGAGAAACGGTCGTTTCTGCTAGCGCTGTGCTTCTACACATGTGTTTGCTGAACGGTGAAAGCGCACAGTAATGCACTTTTCTCCAAGCAAATACACTGTTTCTAAGGAAATGGGAACACACTGAGGAGACACTTGTGGGAGCTACTGTGACTAAAACTGAGCTTCCCTACGCACAGGGAAGCAAGAGAAATGCTGATTTCATCAAGCCCAGTTACATACTCAGAATCTGTACTACTGCGCAAATAGGTGTGTCTCTGTAGGAAAAAACTCATTTCTGACAAAGTTGCCCAAATGCATCTCAGAAGTGTGCAACTTGTTCCCTGAGTTAGAAAATGTTGAAAAACGGTCTTTTCTGCTAGCGCTGTGCTTCTACACATGTACTTGCTGAACGGTGAAAGCGCACAGTAATGCACTTTTCTCCCAGCAAATACACTGTTTCTAAGGAAATGGGAACACACTGAGGAGACACTTGTGGGAGCTACTGTGACTAAAACTGAGCTTCCCTACACACAGGGAAGCAAGAGAAATGCTGATTTCATCAAGCCCAGTTACATACTCAGAATCTGTACTACTGTGCAAATAGGCGTGTCTCTTTAGGCAAAAAACTCATTTCTGACAAAGTTGCCCAAATGCATCTCAGAAGTGTGCAACTTGTTCCCTGAGTTAGAAAACGTCGAGAAACGGTCGTTTCTGCTAACGCTGTGCTTCTACACATGTATTTGCTGAACGGTGAAAGCGCACAGTAATGCACTTTTCTCCAAGCAAAGACACTGTTTCTAAGGAAATGGGAACACACTGAGGAGACACTTGTGGGAGCTTCTGTGACTAAAACTGAGATTCCCTACGCACAGGGAAGCAAGAGAAATGCTGATTTCATCAAGCCCAGTTACATACTCAGAATCTGTACTACTGCGCAAATAGGCGTGTCTCTGTAGGAAAAAACTCATTTCTGAAAAAGTTGCCCAAATGCATCTCAGAAGTGTGCAACTTGTTTCCTGAGTTAGAAAATGTTGAGAAACGGTCTTTTCTGCTAGCGCTGGGCTTCTACACATGTACTTGCTGAACGGTGAAAGCGCACAGTAATGCACTTTTCTCCCAGCAAATACACTGTTTCTAAGGAAATGGGAACACACTGAGGAGACACTTGTGGGAGCTACTGTGACTAAAACTGAGCTTCCCTACACACAGGGAAGCAAAAGAAATGCTGATTTCATCAAGCCCAGTTACATACTCAGAATCTGTACTACTGCGCAAATAGGCGTGTCTCTTTAGGCAAAAAACTCATTTCTGACAACGTTGCCCAAATGCATCTCAGAAGTGTGCAACTTGTTCCCTGAGTTAGAAAACGTCGAGAAACGGTCGTTTCTGCTAGCGCTGTGCTTCTACACATGTATTTGCTGTACGGTGAAAGCGCACAGTAATGCACTTTTCTCCCAGCAAAGACACTGTTTCTAAGGAAATGGGAACACACTGAGGAGACACTTGTGGGAGCTACTGTGACTAAAACTGAGCTTCCCTACGCACAGGGAAGCAAGAGAAATGCTGATTTCATCAAGCCCAGTTACATACTCAGAATCTGTACTACTGCGCAAATAGGCGTGTCTCTTTAGGCAAAAAACTCATTTCTGACAAAGTTGCCCAAATGCATCTCAGAAGTGTGCAACTTGTTCCCTGAGTTAGAAAACTTCGAGAAACGGTCGTTTCTGCTAGCGCTGTGCTTCTACACATGTATTTGCTGAACGGTGAAAGCACACAGTAATGCACTTTTCTCCAAGCAAAGACACTGTTTCTAAGGAAATGGGAACACACTGAGGAGACACTTGTGGGAGCTTCTGTGACTAAAACTGAGCTTCCCTACGCACAGGGAAGCAAGAGAAATGCTGATTTCATCAAGCCCAGTTACATACTCAGAATCTGTACTACTGCGCAAATAGGCGTGTCTCTGTAGGAAAAAACTCATTTCTGACAAAGTTGCCCAAATGCATCTCAGAAGTGTGCAACTTGTTCCCTGAGTTAGAAAATGTTGAGAAACGGTCTTTTCTGCTAGCGCTGTGCTTCTACACATGTACTTGCTGAACGGTGAAAGCGCACAGTAATGCACTTTTCTCCCAGCAAATACACTGTTTCTAAGGAAATGGGAACACACTGAGGAGACACTTGTGGGAGCTACTGTGACTAAAACTGAGCTTCCCTACACACAGGGAAGCAAGAGAAATGCTGATTTCATCAAGCCCAGTTACATACTCAGAATCTGTACTACTGCGCAAATAGGCACGTCTCTGTAGGCAAAAAACTCATTTCTGACAAAGTTGCCCAAATGCATCTCAGAAGTGTGCAACTTGTTCCCTGAGTTAGAAAACGTCGAGAAACGGTCGTTTCTGCTAGCGCTGTGCTTCTACACATGTATTTGCTGAACGGTGAAAGCGCACAGTAATGCACTTTTCTCCCAGCAAAGACACTGTTTCTAAGGAAATGGGAACACACTGAGGAGACACTTGTGGGAGCTACTGTGACTAAAACTGAGCTTCCCTACGCACAGGGAAGCAAGAGACATGCTGATTTCATCAAGCCCAGTTACATACTCAGAATCTGTACTACTGCGCAAATAGGCGTGTCTCTTTAGGCAAAAAACTCATTTCTGACAAAGTTGCCCAAATGCATCTCAGAAGTGTGCAACTTGCTCCCTGAGTTAGAAAACGTCGAGAAACGGTCGTTTCTGCTAGCGCTGTGCTTCTACACATGTATTTGATGAACGGTGAAAGCGCAAAGTAATGCACTTTTCTCCCAGCAAATACACTGTTTCTAAGGAAATGGGAACACACTGAGGAGACACTTGTGGGAGCTACTGTGACTAAAACTGAGCTTCACTACGCACAGGGAAGCAAGAGAAATGCTGATTTCATTAAGCCCAGTTACATACTCAGAATCTGTACTACTGCGCAAATAGGCGTGTCTCTTTAGGCAAAAAACTCATTTCTGACAAAGTTGCTCAAATGCATCTCAGAAGTGTGCAACTTGTTCCCTGAGTTAGAAAACGTCGAGAAACGGTCGTTTCTGCTAGCGCTGTGCTTCTACACATGTATTTGCTGAACGGTGAAAGCGCACAGTAATGCACTTTTCTCCCAGCAAATACACTGTTTCTAAGGAAATGGGAACACACTGAGGAGACACTTGTGGGAGCTACTGTGACTAAAACTGAGCTTCCCTACGGACAGGGAAGCAAGGGAAATGCTGATTTCATCAAGCCCAGTTACATACTCAGAATCAGTACTACTGCGCAAATAGGCATGTCTCTGTAGGCAAAAAACTCATTTCTGACAAAGTTGCCCAAATGCATCTCAGAAGTGTGCAACTTGTTCCCTGAGTTAGAAAACATCGAGAAACGTTCGTTTCTGCTAGCGCTGTGCTTCTACGCATGTATTTGCTGAACGGTGAAAGCGCACAGTAATGCACTTTTCTCCCAGCAAATACACTGTTTCTAAGGAAATGGGAACACACTGAGGAGACACTTGTGGGAGCCACTGTGACTAAAACTGAGCTTCACTACGCACAGGGAAGCAAGAGAAATGCTGATTTCCTCAAGCCCAGTTACATACTCACAATCTGTACTACTGCGCAAATAGGCGTGTCTCTTTAGGCAAAAAACTCATTTCTGACAAAGTTGCCCAAATGCATCTCAGAAGTGTGCAACTTGTTCCCTGAGCTAGAAAAAGTCGTGAAACGTTCGTTTCTGCTAGCGCTGTGCTTCTACACATGTATTTGCTGAACGGTGAAAGCGCACAGTAATGCACTTTTCTCCCAGGAAATACACTGTTTCTAAGGAAATGGGAACACACTGAGGAGACAATTGTGGGAGCTACTGTGACTAAAACTGAGCTTCCCTACGCACAGGGAAGCAAGAGAAATGCTGATTTCATCAAGCCCAGTTATATACTCAGAATCTGTACTACTGCGCAAATAGGCATGTCTCTTTAGGCAAAAAACTCATTTCTGACAAAGTTTCCCAAATGCATCTCAGAAGTGTGCAACTTATTCCCTGAGTTAGAAAACGTCGAGAAACGTTCGTTTCTGCTAGCGCTGTGCTTCTACACATGTATTTGCTGAACGGTGAAAGCGCACAGTAATGCACTTTTCTCCCAGCAAATACACTGTTTGTAAAGAAATGGGAACACACTGAGGAGACACTTGTGGGAGCTACAGTGACTAAAACTGAGCTTCCCTATGCACAGGGAAGCAAGAGAAATGCTGATTTCATCAAGCCCATTTACATACTCAGAATCTGTACTACTGCGCAAATAGGCATGTCTCTGTAGGCAAAAAACTCATTTCTGACAAAGTTGCCCAAATGCATCTCAGAAGTGTGCAACTTGTTCCCTGAGTCAGAAAACGTCGAGAAACGGTCGTTTCTGCTAGCGCTGTGCTTCTACACATGTATTTGCTGACCGGAGAAAGCGCACAGTAATGCACTTGTCTCCCAGCAAATACACTGTTTCTAAGGAAATGGGAACACACTGAGGAGACACTTGTGGGAATTACTGTGATTAAAACTGAGCTTCCCTACGCACAGGGAAGCAAGGGAAATGCTGATTTCATCAAGCCAAGTTACATACTCACAATCTGTACTACTGCGCAAATAGGCATGTCTCTGTAGGCAAAAAACTCATTTCTGACAAAGTTGCCCAAATGCATCTCAGAAGTGTGCAACTTGTTCCCTGAGTTAGAAAACGTCGTGAAACGTTCGTTTCTGCTAGCGCTGTGCTTCTACACATGTATTTGCTGAACGGTGAAAGCGCAGAGTAATGCACTTTTCTCCCAGCAAATACACTGTTTCTAAGGAAATGGGAACACACTGAGGAGACACTTGTGGGAGCTACTGTGACTAAAACTGAGCTTCCCTACGCACAGGGAAGCAAGAGAAATGCTGATTTCATCAAGCCCAGTTACATACTCAGAATCTGTACTACTGCGCAAATAGGCATGTCTCTTTAGGCAAAAAACTCATTTCTGACAAAGTTTCCCAAATGCATCTCAGAAGTGTGCAACTTGTTCCCTGAGTTAGAAAACGTCGAGAAACGGTCGTTTCTGCTAGCGCTGTGCTTCTACACATGTATTTGCTGAACGGTGAAAGCGCACAGTAATGCACTTTTCTCCCAGCAAATACACTGTTTCTAAAGAAATGGGAACACACTGAGGAGACACTTGTGGGAGATACTGTGACTAAAACTGAGCTTCCCTACGCACAGGGAAGCAATAGAAATGCTGATTTCATCAAGCCCAGTTACATACTCAGAATCTGTACTACTGCACAAATAGGCATGTCCCTTTAGGCAAAAAACTCATTTCTGACAAAGTTGCCCAAATGCATCTCAGAAGTGTGCAACTTGTTCCCTGAGTTAGAAAACGTCGAGAAACGGTCGTTTCTGCTAGCGCTGTGTTTCTACACATGTATTTGCTGAACGGTGAAAGCGCACAGTAATGCACTTTTCTCCCAGCAAATACACTGTTTCTAAGGAAATGGGAACACACTGAGGAGACACTTGTGGGAGCTACAGTGACTACAACTGAGCTTCCCTATGCACAAGGAAGCAAGAGAAATGCTGATTTCATCAAGCCCAGTTACATACTCAGAATCTGTACTACTGCGCAAATAGGCATGTCTCTGTAGGCAAAAAACTCATTTCTGACAAAGTTGCCCAAATGCATCTCAGAAGTGTGCAACTTGTTCCCTGAGTCAGAAAACGTCGAGAAACGGTCGTTTCTGCTAGCGCTGTGCTTCTACACATGTATTTGCTGACGGGAGAATGCGCACAGTAATGCACTTTTCTCCCAGCAAATACACTGTTTCTAAGGAAATGGGAACACACTGAGGAGGCACTTGTGGGAATTACTGTGACTAAAACTGAGCTTCCCTACGCACAGGGAAGCAAGGGAAATGCTGATTTCATCAAGCCCAGTTACATACTCAGAATCTGTACTACTGCGCAAATAGGCATGTCTCTGTAGGCAAAAAACTCATTTCTGACAAAGTTGCCCAAATGCATCTCAGAAGTGTGCAACTTGTTCCCTGAGTTAGAAAACGTCGAGAAACGGTCGTTTCTGCTAGCGCTGTGCTTCTACACATGTATTTGCTGAACGGTGAAAGAGCACAGTAATGCACTTTTCTCCCAGCAAAGACACTGTTTCTAAGGAAATGGGAACACACTGAGGAGACACTTGTGGGAGCTACTGTGACTAAAACTGAGCTTCCCTACGCACAGGGAAGCAAGAGAAATGCTGATTTCATCAAGCCCAGTTACATACTCAGAATCTGTACTACTGCGCAAATAGGCATGTCTCTGTAGGCAAAAAACTCATTTCTGACAAAGTTGCCCAAATGCATCTCAGAAGTGTGCAACTTGTTCCCTGAGTTAGAAAACGTCGAGAAACGGTCTTTTCTGCTAGCGCTGTGCTTCTACACATGTACTTGCTGAACGGTGAAAGCGCACAGTAATGCACTTTTCTCCCAGCAAATACACTGTTTCTAAGGAAATGGGAACACACTGAGGAGACACTTGTGGGAGCTACTGTGACTAAAACTGAGCTTCCCTACGCACAGGGAAGCAAGAGAAATGCTGATTTCATCAAGCCCAGTTACATACTCAGAGTCTGTACTACTGCGCAAATAGGCATGTCTCTGTAGGCAAAAAACTCATTTCTGACAAAGTTGCCCAAATGCATCTCAGAAGTGTGCAACTTGTTCCCTGAGTTAGAAAACGTCGAGAAACGTTCGTTTCTGCTAGCGCTGTGCTTCTACACATGTATTTGCTGAACGGTGAAAGCGCACAGTAATGCACTTTTCTCCCAGCAAATACACTGTTTCTAAGGAAATGGGAACACACTGAGGAGACACTTGTGGGAGCTTCAGTGACTACAACTGAGCTTCCCTATGCACAGGGAAGCAAGGGAAATGCTGATTTCATCAAGCCCAGTAACATACTCAGAATCTGTACTACTGCGCAAATAGGCATGTCTCTGTAGGCAAAAAACTCATTTCTGACAAAGTTGCCCAAATGCATCTCAGAAGTGTGCAACTTGTTCCCTGAGTTAGAAAACGTCGAGAAACGGTCGTTTCTGCTAGCGCTGTGCTTCTACACATGTATTTGCTGAACGGTGAAAGAGCACAGTAATGCACTTTTCTCCCAGCAAAGACACTGTTTCTAAGGAAATGGGAACACACTGAGGAGACACTTGTGGGAGCTACTGTGACTAAAACTGAGCTTCCCTACGCACAGGGAAGCAAGAGAAATGCTGATTTCATCAAGCCCAGTTACATACTCAGAATCTGTACTACTGCGCAAATAGGCATGTCTCTGTAGGCAAAAAACTCATTTCTGACAAAGTTGCCCAAATGCATCTCAGAAGTGTGCAACTTGTTCCCTGAGTTAGAAAACGTCGAGAAACGGTCTTTTCTGCTAGCGCTGTGCTTCTACACATGTACTTGCTGAACGGTGAAAGCGCACAGTAATGCACTTTTCTCCCAGCAAATACACTGTTTCTAAGGAAATGAGAACACACTGAGGAGACACTTGTGGGAGCTACTGTGACTAAAACTGAGCTTCCCTACGCACAGGGAAGCAAGAGAAATGCTGATTTCATCAAGCCCAGTTACATACTCAGAGTCTGTACTACTGCGCAAATAGGCATGTCTCTGTAGGCAAAAAACTCATTTCTGACAAAGTTGCCCAAATGCATCTCAGAAGTGTGCAACTTGTTCCCTGAGTTAGAAAACGTCGAGAAACGGTCGTTTCTGCTAGCGCTGTGCTTCTACACATGTATTTGCTGAACGGTGAAAGAGCACAGTAATGCACTTTTCTCCCAGCAAAGACACTGTTTCTAAGGAAATGGGAACACACTGAGGAGACACTTGTGGGAGCTACAGTGACTAAAACTGAGCTTCCCTATGCACAGGGAAGCAAGAGAAATGCTGATTTCATCAAGCCCAGTTACATACTCAGAATCTGTACTACTGCGCAAATAGGCATGTCTCTGTAGGCAAAAAACTCATTTCTGACAAAGTTGCCCAAATGCATCTCAGAAGTGTGCAACTTGTTCCCTGAGTAAGAAAACGTCGAGAAACGGTCTTTTCTGCTAGCGCTGTGCTTCTACACATGTACTTGCTGAACGGTGAAAGCGCACAGTAATGCACTTTTCTCCCAGCATATACACTGTTTCTAAGGAAATGGGAACACACTGAGGAGACACTTGTGGGAGCTACTGTGACTAAAACTGAGCTTCCCTACGCACAGGGAAGCAAGAGAAATGCTGACTTCATCAAGTCCAGTTACATACTCAGAGTCTGTACTACTGCGCAAATAGGCATGTCTCTGTAGGCAAAAACTCATTTCTGGCAAAGTTGCCCAAATGCATCTCAGAAGTGTGCAACTTGTTCCCTGAGTTAGAAAACGTCGAGAAACGTTTGTTTCTGCTACCGCTGTGCTTCTACACATGTATTTGCTGAACGGTGAAAGAGCACAGTAATGCACTTTTCTCCCAGCAAAGACACTGTTTCTAAGGAAATGGGAAAACACTGAGGAGACACTTGTGGGAGCTACTGTGACTAAAACTGAGCTTCCCTACCCCCAGGGAAGCAAGAGAAATGCTGATTTCATCAATCCCAGTTACATATTCAGAATCTGTACTACTGCGCAAATAGGCATGTCTCTGTAGGAAAAAAACTCATTTCTGACAAAGTTGCCCAAATGCATCTCAGAAGTGTGCAACTTGTTCCCTGAGTTAGAAAACGTCGAAAAACGGTCGTTTCTGCTAGCGCTGTGCTTCTACACATGTATTTGCTGAATGTTGAAAGCGCACAGTAATGCACTTTTCTCCCAGCAAAGACACTGTTTCTAAGGAAATGGGAACACACTGAGGAGACACTTGTGGGAGCTACTGTGACTAAAACTGAGCTTCCCTACGCACAGGGAAGCAAGAGAAATGCTGATTTCATCAAGCACAGTTACATACTCAGAGTCTGTACTACTGCGCAAATAGGCATGTCTCTGTAGGCAAAAAACTCATTTCTGACAAAGTTGCCCAAATGCATCTCAGAAGTGTGCAACTTGTTCCCTGAGTTATTAAACGTCGAGAAACGGTCGTTTCTGCTAGCGCTGTGCTTCTACACATGTATTTGCTGACCGGAGAAAGCGCACAGTAATGCACTTTTCTCCCAGCAAATACACTGTTTCTAAGGAAATGGGAACACACTGAGGTGACACTTGTGGGAATTACTGTGACTAAAACTGAGCTTCCCTACGCACAGGGAAGCAAGGGAAATGCTGATTTCATCAAGCCCAGTTACATACTCAGAATCTGTACTACTGCGCAAATAGGCATGTCTCTTTAGGCAAAAAACTCATTTCTGACAAAGTTGCCCAAATGCATCTCAGAAGTGTGCAACTTGTTCCCTGAGTTAGAAAACGTCGTGAAACGTTCGTTTCTGCTAGCGCTGTGCTTCTACACATGTATTTGCTGAACGGTGAAAGCGCACAGTAATGCACTTTTCTCCCAGCAAAGACACTGTTTCTAAGGAAATGGGAACACACTGAGGAGACACTTGTGGGAGCTACTGTGACTAAAACTGAGCTTCCCTACGCACAGGGAAGCAAGAGAAATGCTGATTTCATCAATCCCAGTTACATACTCAGAATCTGTACTACTGCCCAAATAGGCATGTCTCTGTAGGCAAAAAACTCATTTCTGACAAAGTTGCCCAAATGCATCTCAGAAGTGTGCAACTTGTTCCCTGAGTTAGAAAACGTCGAGAAACGGTCGTTTCTGCTAGCGCTGTGCTTCTACACATGTATTTGCTGAACGGTGAAAAAGCACAGTAATGCACTTTTCTCCCAGCAAAGACACTGTTTCCAAAGAAATGGAAACACACTGAGGAGACACTTGCGGGAGCTACTGTGACTAAAACTGAGCTTCCCTACGCACAGGGAAGCCAGAGAAATGCTGATTTCATCAAGCCCAGTTACATACTCAGAATCTGTACTACTGCGCAAATAGGCATGTCTCTTTAGGCAAAAAACTCATTTCTGACAAAGTTGCCCAAATGCATCTCAGAAGTGTGCAACTTGTTCCCTGAGTTAGAAAACGTCGAGAAACGGTCTTTTCTGCTAGCGCTGTGCTTCTACACATGTACTTGCTGAACGGTGAAAGCGCACAGTAATGCACTTTTCTCCCAGCAAATACACTGTTTCTAAGGAAATGGGAACACACTGAGGAGACACTTGTGGGAGCTACTGTGACTAAAACTGAGCTTCCCTACGCACAGGGAAGCAAGAGAAATGCTGATTTCATCAAGCCCAGTTACATACTCAGAATCTGTACTACTGCGCAAATAGGCATGTCTCTGTAGGCAAAAAACTCATTTCTGACAAAGTTGCCCAAATGCATCTCAGAAGTGTGCAACTTGTTCCCTGAGTTAGAAAACGTCGAGAAACGTTCGTTTCTGCTAGCGCTGTGCTTCTACACATGTATTTGCTGAACGGTGAAAGAGCACAGTAATGCACTTTTCTCCCAGCAAAGACACTGTTTCTAAGGAAATGGGAACACACTGAGGAGACACTTGTGGGAGCCACTGTGACTAAAACTGAGCTTCCCTATGCACAGGGAAGCAAGAGAAATGCTGATTTTATCAAGCCCAGTTACATACTCAGAATCTGTACTACTGCGCAAATAGGCATGTCTCTTTAGGCAAAAAACTCATTTCTGACAAAGTTGCCCAAATGCATCTCAGAAGTGTGCAACTTGTTCCCTGAGTAAGAAAACGTCGAGAAACGGTCTTTTCTGCTAGCGCTGTGCTTCTACACATGTACTTGCTGAACGGTGAAAGCGCACAGTAATGCACTTTTCTCCCAGCATATACACTGTTTCTAAGGAAATGGGAACACACTGAGGAGACACTTGTGGGAGCTACTGTGACTAAAACTGAGCTTCCCTACGCACAGGGAAGCAAGAGAAATGCTGATTTCATCAAGCCCAGTTACATACTCAGAGTCTGTACTACTGCGCAAATAGGCATGTCTCTGTAGGAAAAAAACTCATTTCTGACAAAGTTGCCCAAATGCATCTCAGAAGTGTGCAACTTGTTCCCTGAGTTAGAAAACGTCGAGAAACGGTCGTTTCTGCTAGCGCTGTGCTTCTACACATGTATTTGCTGAACGGTGAAAGAGCACAGTAATGCACTTTTCTCCCAGCAAAGACACTGTTTCTAAGGAAATGGGAACACACTGAGGAGACACTTGTGGGAGCTACAGTGACTAAAACTGAGCTTCCCTATGCACAGGGAAGCAAGAGAAATGCTGATTTCATCAAGCCCAGTTACATACTCAGAATCTGTACTACTGCGCAAATAGGCATGTCTCTGTAGGCAAAAAACTCATTTCTGACAAAGTTGCCCAAATGCATCTCAGAAGTGTGCAACTTGTTCCCTGAGTAAGAAAACGTCGAGAAACGGTCGTTTCTGCTAGCGCTGTGCTTCTACACATGTACTTGCTGAACGGTGAAAGCGCACAGTAATGCACTTTTCTCCCAGCATATACACTGTTTCTAAGGAAATGGGAACACACTGAGGAGACACTTGTGGGAGCTACTGTGACTAAAACTGAGCTTCCCTACGCACAGGGAAGCAAGAGAAATGCTGACTTCATCAAGTCCAGTTACATACTCAGAGTCTGTACTACTGCGCAAATAGGCATGTCTCTGTAGGCAAAAACTCATTTCTGGCAAAGTTGCCCAAATGCATCTCAGAAGTGTGCAACTTGTTCCCTGAGTTAGAAAACGTCGAGAAACGTTTGTTTCTGCTAGCGCTGTGCTTCTACACATGTATTTGCTGAACGGTGAAAGAGCACAGTAATGCCCTTTTCTACCAGCAAAGACACTGTTTCTAAGGAAATGGGAACACACTGAGGAGACACTTGTGGGAGCTACTGTGACTAAAACTGAGCTTCCCTACGCACAGGGAAGCAAGAGAAATGCTGATTTCATCAATCCCAGTTACATATTCAGAATCTGTACTACTGCGCAAATAGGCATGTCTCTGTAGGAAAAAAACTCATTTCTGACAAAGTTGCCCAAATGCATCTCAGAAGTGTGCAACTTGTTCCCTGAGTTAGAAAACGTCGAAAAACGGTCGTTTCTGCTAGCGCTGTGCTTCTACACATGTATTTGCTGAATGTTGAAAGCGCATAGTAATGCACTTTTCTCCCAGCAAAGACACTGTTTCTAAGGAAATGGGAACACACTGAGGAGACACTTGTGGGAGCTACTGTGACTAAAACTGAGCTTCCCTACGCACAGGGAAGCAAGAGAAATGCTGATTTCATCAAGCACAGTTACATACTCAGAGTCTGTACTACTGCGCAAATAGGCATGTCTCTGTAGGCAAAAAACTCATTTCTGACAAAGTTGCCCAAATGCATCTCAGAAGTGTGCAACTTGTTCCCTGAGTTATTAAACGTCGAGAAACGGTCGTTTCTGCTAGCGCTGTGCTTCTACACATGTATTTGCTGACCGGAGAAAGCGCACAGTAATGCACTTTTCTCCCAGCAAATACACTGTTTCTAAGGAAATGGGAACACACTGAGGTGACACTTGTGGGAATTACTGTGACTAAAACTGAGCTTCCCTACGCACAGGGAAGCAAGGGAAATGCTGATTTCATCAAGCCCAGTTACATACTCAGAATCTGTACTACTGCGCAAATAGGCATGTCTCTTTAGGCAAAAAACTCATTTCTGACAAAGTTGCCCAAATGCATCTCAGAAGTGTGCAACTTGTTCCCTGAGTTAGAAAACGTCGTGAAACGTTCGTTTCTGCTAGCGCTGTGCTTCTACACATGTATTTGCTGAACGGTGAAAGCGCACAGTAATGCACTTTTCTCCCAGCAAAGACACTGTTTCTAAGGAAATGGGAACACACTGAGGAGACACTTGTGGGAGCTACTGTGACTAAAACTGAGCTTCCCTATGCACAGGGAAGCAAGAGAAATGCTGATTTCATCAATCCCAGTTACATACTCAGAATCTGTACTACTGCCCAAATAGGCATGTCTCTGTAGGCAAAAAACTCATTTCTGACAAAGTTGCCCAAATGCATCTCAGAAGCGTGCAACTTGTTCCCTGAGTTAGAAAACGTCGAGAAACGGTCGTTTCTGCTAGCGCTGTGCTTCTACACATGTATTTGCTGAACGGTGAAAAAGCACAGTAATGCACTTTTCTCCCAGCAAAGACACTGTTTCTAAGGAAATGGGAACACACTGAGGAGACACTTGTGGGAGCTACTGTGACTAAAACTGAGCTTCCCTACGCACAGGGAAGCAAGAGAAATGCTGATTTCATCAAGCCCAGTTACATACTCAGAATCTGTACTACTGCGCAAATAGGCATGTCTCTGTAGGCAAAAAACTCATTTCTGACAAAGTTGCCCAAATGCATCTCAGAAGTGTGCAACTTGTTCCCTGAGTTAGAAAACGTCGAGAAACGTTCGTTTCTGCTAGCGCTGTGCTTCTACATATGTATTTGCTGAACGGTGAAAGAGCACAGTAATGCACTTTTCTCCCAGCAAAGACACTGTTTCTAAGGAAATGGGAACACACTGAGGAGACACTTGTGGGAGCTACTGTGACTAAAACTGAGCTTCCCTACGCACAGGGAAGCAAGAGAAATGCTGATTTCATCAAGCCCAGTTACATACTCAGAATCTGTACTACTGCGCAAATAGGCATGTCTCTGTAGGCAAAAAACTCATTTCTGACAAAGTTGCCCAAATGCATCTCAGAAGTGTGCAACTTGTTCCCTGAGTAAGAAAACGTCGAGAAACGGTCTTTTCTGCTAGCGCTGTGCTTCTACACATGTACTTGCTGAACGGTGAAAGCGCACAGTAATGCTCTTTTCTCCCAGCATATACACTGTTTCTAAGGAAATGGGAACACACTGAGGAGACACTTGTGGGAGATACTGTGACTAAAACTGAGCTTCCCTACGCACAGGGAAGCAAGAGAAATGCTGATTTCATCAATCCCAGTTACATACTCAGAATCTGTACTACTGCGCAAATAGGCATGTCTCTGTAGGAAAAAAACTCATTTCTGACAAAGTTGCCCAAATGCATCTCAGAAGTGTGCAACTTGTTCCCTGAGTTAGAAAACGTCGAGAAACGGTCGTTTCTGCTAGCGCTGTGCTTCTACACATGTATTTGCTGAACGGTGAAAGAGCACAGTAATGCACTTTTCTCCCAGCAAAGACACTGTTTCTAAGGAAATGGGAACACACTGAAGAGACACTTGTGGGAGCTACTGTGACTAAAACTGAGCTTCCCTATGCACAGGGAAGCAAGAGAAATGCTGATTTCATCAATCCCAGTTACATACTCAGAATCTGTACTAGTGCGCAAATAGGCATGTCTCTTTAGGCAAAAAACTCATTTCTGACAAAGTTGCCCAAATGCATCTCAGAAGTGTGCAACTTGTTCCCTGAGTTAGAAAACGTCGAGAAACGGTCTTTTCTGCTAGCGCTGTGCTTCTACACATGTATTTGCTGAACGGTGAAAGGGCACAGTAATGCACTTTTCTCCCAGCAAATACACTGTTTCTAAAGAAATGGGAACACACTGAGGAGACACTTGTGGGAGCTACTGTGACTAAAACTGAGCTTCCCTACGCACAGGGAAGCAAGAGAAATGCTGATTTCATCAAGCCCAGTTACATACTCAGAATCTGTACTACTGCACAAATAGGCATGTCCCTTTAGGCAAAAAACTCATTTCTGACAAAGTTGCCCAAATGCATCTCAGAAGTGTGCAACTTGTTCCCTAAGTTAGAAATCGTCGAGAAACGGTCGTTTCTGCTAGCGCTGTGTTTCTACACATGTATTTGCTGAACGGTGAAAGCGCACAGTAATGCACTTTTCTCCCAGCAAATACACTGTTTCTAAGGAAATGAAAACACACTGAGGAGACACTTGTGGGAGCTACTGTGACTAAAACTGAGCTTCCCTATGCACAGGGAAGCAAGAGAAGTGCTGATTTCATCAAGCCCAGTTACATACTCAGAATCTGTACTACTGCGCAAATAGGCATGTCTCTGTAGGCAAAAAACTCATTTCTGACAAAGTTGCCCAAATGCATCTCAGAAGTGTGCAACTTGTTCCCTGAGTCAGAAAACGTCGATAAATGGTCGTTTCTGCTAGCGCTGTGCTTCTACACATATATTTGCTGACCAGAGAAAGCGCACAGTAATGCACTTTTCTCCCAGCAAATACACTGTTTCTAAGGAAATGGGAACACACTGAGGAGACACTTGTGGGAATTACTGTGACTAAAACTGAGCTTCCCTACGCACAGGGAATCAAGGGAAATGCTGATTTCATCAAGCCCAGTTACATACTCAGAATCTGTACTACTGCGCAAATAGGCATGTCTCTGTAGGCAAAAAACTCATTTCTGACAAAGTTGCCCAAATGCATCTCAGAAGTGTGCAACTTGTTCCCTTAGTTAGAAAATGTCGAGAAACGGTCGTTTCTGCTAGCGCTGTGCTTCTACACATGTATTTGCTGAACGGTGAAAGCGCACAGTAATGCACTTTTCTCCCAGCAAATACACTGTTTCTAAAGAAATGGGAACACACTGAGGAGACACTTGTGGGAGATACTGTGACTAAAACTGAGCTTCCCTACGCACAGGGAAGCAAGAGAAATGCTGATTTCATCAAGCCCAGTTACATACTCAGAATCTGTACTACTGCGCAAATAGGCATGTCTCTGTAGGCAAAAAACTCATTTCTGACAAAGTTGCCCAAATGCATCTCAGAAGTGTGCAACTTGTTCCCTGAGTTAGAAAACGTCGAGAAACGGTCGTTTCTGCTAGCGCTGTGTTTCTACACATGTATTTGCTGAACGGTGAAAGCGCACAGTAATGCACTTTTCTCCCAGCAAATACACTGTTTCTAAGGAAATGGGAACACACTGAGGAGACACTTGTGGGAGCTACAGTGACTAAAACTGAACTTCCCTATGCACAGGGAAGCAAGAGAAATGCTGATTTCATCAAGCCCAGTTACATACTCACAATCTGTACTACTGCGCAAATAGGCATGTCTCTGTAGGCAAAAAACTCATTTCTGACAAAGTTGCCCAATTGCATCTCAGAAGTGTGCAACTTGTTCCCTGAGTCAGAAAACGTCGAGAAACGTTCGTTTCTGCTAGCGCTGTGCTTCTACACATGTATTTGCTGACCGGAGAAAGCACACAGTAATGCACTTTTCTCCCAGCAAAGACACTGTTTCTAAGGAAATGGGAACACACTGAGGAGACACTTGTGGGAGCTACTGTGACTAAAACTGAGCTTCCCTACGCACAGGGAAGCAAGAGAAATGCTGATTTCATCAAGCCCAGTTACATACTCAGAATCTGTACTACTGCGCAAATAGGCATGTCTCTGTAGGCAAAAAACTCATTTCTGACAAAGTTGCCCAAATGCATCTCAGAAGTGTGCAACTTGTTCCCTGAGTTAGAAATCGTCGAGAAACGGTCTTTTCTGCTAGCGCTGTGCTTCTACACATGTATTTGCTGAACGGTGAAAGCGCACAGTAATGCACTTTTCTCCCAGCAAAGACACTGTTTCTAAAGAAATGAAAACACACTGAGGAGACACTTGTGGGAGCTACTGTGACTAAAACTGAGCTTCCCTACGCACAGGGAAGCAAGAGAAATGCTGATTTCATCAAGCCCAGTTACATACTCAGAATCTGTACTACTACACAAATAGGCATGTCTCTGTAGGCAAAAAACTCATTTCTGACAAAGTTGCCCAAATGCATCTCAGAAGTGTGCAACTTGTTCCCTGAGTTAGAAATCGTCGAGAAACGGTCGTTTCTGCTAGCGCTGTGCTTCTACACATGTATTTGCTGAACGGTGAAAGTGCACAGTAATGCACTTTTCTCCCAGCAAATACACTGTTTCTAAGGAAATGGGAACACACTGAGGAGACACTTGTGGGAGCTACTGTGACTAAAACTGAGCTTCCCTATGCACAGGGAAGCAAGAGAAGTGCTGATTTCATCAAGCCCAGTTACATACTCAGAATCTGTACTACTGCGCAAATAGGCATGTCTCTGTAGGCAAAAAACTCATTTCTGACAAAGTTGCCCAAATGCATCTCAGAAGTGTGCAACTTGTTCCCTGAGTCAGAAAACGTCGATAAATGTTCGTTTCTGCTAGCGCTGTGCTTCTACACATATATTTGCTGACCAGAGAAAGCGCACAGTAATGCACTTTTCTCCCAGCAAATACACTGTTTCTAAGGAAATGGGAACACACTGAGGAGACACTTGTGGGAATTACTGTGACTAAAACTGAGCTTCCCTACGCACAGGGAATCAAGGGAAATGCTGATTTCATCAAGCCCAGTTACATACTCAGAATCTGTACTACTGCGCAAATAGGCATGTCTCTGTAGGCAAAAAACTCATTGCTGACAAAGTTGCCCAAATGCATCTCAGAAGTGTGCAACTTGTTCCCTTAGTTAGAAAACGTCGAGAAACGGTCGTTTCTGCTAGCGCTGTGCTTCTACACATGTATTTGCTGAACGGTGAAAGCGCACAGTAATGCACTTTTCTCCCAGCAAATACACTGTTTCTAAAGAAATGGGAACACACTGAGGAGACACTTGTGGGAGCTACTGTGACTAAAACTGAGCTTCCCTACGCACAGGGAAGCAAGAGAAATGCTGATTTCATCAAGCCCAGTTACATACTCAGAATCTGTACTACTGCGCAAATAGGCATGTCTCTGTAGGCAAAAAACTCATTTCTGACAAAGTTGCCCAAATGCATCTCAGAAGTGTGCAACTTGTTCCCTGAGTTAGAAAACGTCGAGAAACGGTCGTTTCTGCTAGCGCTGTGTTTCTACACATGTATTTGCTGAACGGTGAAAGCGCACAGTAATGCACTTTTCTCCCAGCAAATACACTGTTTCTAAGGAAATGGGAACACACTGAGGAGACACTTGTGGGAGCTACAGTGACTAAAACTGAACTTCCCTATGCACAGGGAAGCAAGAGAAATGCTGATTTCATCAAGCCCAGTTACATACTCAGAATCTGTACTACTGCGCAAATAGGCATGTCTCTGTAGGCAAAAAACTCATTTCTGACAAAGTTGCCCAAATGCATCTCAGAAGTGTGCAACTTGTTCCCTGAGTCAGAAAACGTCGAGAAACGGTCGTTTCTGCTAGCGCTGTGCTTCTACACATGTATTTGCTGACCGGAGAAAGCGCACAGTAATGCACTTTTCTCCCAGCAAAGACACTGTTTCTAAGGAAATGGGAACACACTGAGGAGACACTTGTGGGAGCTACTGTGACTAAAACTGAGCTTCCCTACGCACAGGGAAGCAAGAGAAATGCTGATTTCATCAAGCCCAGTTACATACTCAGAATCTGTACTACTGCGCAAATAGGCATGTCTCTGTAGGCAAAAGACTCATTTCTGACAAAGTTGCCCAAATGCATCTCAGAAGTGTGCAACTTGTTCCCTGAGTTAGAAATCGTCGAGAAACGGTCTTTTCTGCTAGCGCTGTGCTTCTACACATGGATTTGCTGAACGGTGAAAGCGCACAGTAATGCACTTTTCTCCCAGCAAATACACTGTTTCTAAAGAAATGGGAACACACTGAGGAGACACTTGTGGGAGATACTGTGACTAAAACTGAGCTTCCCTACGCACAGGGAAGCAAGAGAAATGCTGATTTCATCAAGCCCAGTTACATACTCAGAATCTGTACTACTGCACAAATAGGCATGTCCCTTTAGGCAAAAAACTCATTTCTGACAAAGTTGCCCAAATGCATCTCAGAAGTGTGCAACTTGTTCCCTGAGTTAGAAATCGTCGAGAAACGGTCGTTTCTGCTAGCGCTGTGTTTCTACACATGTATTTGCTGAACGGTGAAAGCGCACAGTAATGCACTTTTCTCCCAGCAAATACACTGTTTCTAAGGAAATGGGAACACACTGAGGAGACACTTGTGGGAGCTACAGTGACTAAAACTGAGCTTCCCTATGCACAGGGAAGCAAGAGAAATGCTGATTTCATCAAGCCCAGTTACATACTCAGAATCTGTACTACTGCGCAAATAGGCATGTCTCTTTAGGCAAAAAACTCATTTCTGACAAAGTTGCCCAAATGCATCTCAGAAGTGTGCAACTTGTTCCCTGAGTCAGAAAACTTCGAGAAATGGTCGTTTCTGCTAGCGCTGTGCTTCTACACATGTATTTGCTGACCGGAGAAAGCGCACAGTAATGCACTTTTCTCCCAGCAAATACACTGTTTCTAAGGAAATGGGAACACACTGAGGAGACACTTGTGGGAATTACTGTGACTAAAACTGAGCTTCCCTACGCACAGGGAATCAAGGGAAATGCTGATTTCATCAAGCCCAGTTACATACTCAGAATCTGTACTACTGCGCAAATAGGCATGTCTCTGTAGGCAAAAAACTCATTTCTGACAAAGTTGCCCAAATGCATCTCAGAAGTGTACAACTTGTTCCCTTAGTTAGAAAACGTCGAGAAACGGTCGTTTCTGCTAGCGCTGTGCTTCTACACATGTATTTGCTGAACGGTGAAAGCGCACAGTAATGCACTTTTCTCCCAGCAAATACACTGTTTCTAAGGAAATGGGAACACACTGAGGAGACACTTGTGGGAGCTACTGTGACTAAAACTGAGCTTCCCTACGCACAGGGAAGCAAGAGAAATGCTGATTTCATCAAGCACAGTTACATACTCAGAATCTGTACTACTGCGCAAATAGGCATGTCTCTTTAGGCAAAAAACTCATTTCTGACAAAGTTGCCCAAATGCATCTCAGAAGTGTGCAACTTGTTCCCTGAGTTAGAAAACGTCGAGAAACGGTCGTTTCTGCTAGCGCTGTGTTTCTACACATGTATTTGCTGAACGGTGAAAGCGCACAGTAATGCACTTTTCTCCCAGCAAATACACTGTTTCTAAGGAAATGGGAACACACTGAGGAGACACTTGTGGGAGCTACAGTGACTAAAACTGAGCTTCCCTATGCACAGGGAAGCAAGAGAAATGCTGATTTCATCAAGCCCAGTTACATACTCAGAATCTGTACTACTGCGCAAATAGGCATGTCTCTTTAGGCAAAAAACTCATTTCTGACAAAGTTGCCCAAATGCATCTCAGAAGTGTGCAACTTGTTCCCTGAGTCAGAAAACTTCGAGAAATGGTCGTTTCTGCTAGCGCTGTGCTTCTACACATGTATTTGCTGACCGGAGAAAGCGCACAGTAATGCACTTTTCTCCCAGCAAATACACTGTTTCTAAGGAAATGGGAACACACTGAGGAGACACTTGTGGGAATTACTGTGACTAAAACTGAGCTTCCCTACGCACAGGGAATCAAGGGAAATGCTGATTTCATCAAGCCCAGTTACATACTCAGAATCTGTACTACTGCGCAAATAGGCATGTCTCTGTAGGCAAAAAACTCATTTCTGACAAAGTTGCCCAAATGCATCTCAGAAGTGTACAACTTGTTCCCTTAGTTAGAAAACGTCGAGAAACGGTCGTTTCTGCTAGCGCTGTGCTTCTACACATGTATTTGCTGAACGGTGAAAGCGCACAGTAATGCACTTTTCTCCCAGCAAATACACTGTTTCTAAGGAAATGGGAACACACTGAGGAGACACTTGTGGGAGCTACTGTGACTAAAACTGAGCTTCCCTACGCACAGGGAAGCAAGAGAAATGCTGATTTCATCAAGCACAGTTACATACTCAGAATCTGTACTACTGCGCAAATAGGCATGTCTCTTTAGGCAAAAAACTCATTTCTGACAAAGTTGCCCAAATGCATCTCAGAAGTGTGCAACTTGTTCCCTGAGTTAGAAAACGTCGAGAAACGGTCGTTTCTGCTAGCGCTGTGTTTCTACACATGTATTTGCTGAACGGTGAAAGCGCACAGTAATGCACTTTTCTCCCAGCAAATACACTGTTTCTAAGGAAATGGGAACACACTGAGGAGACACTTGTGGGAGCTACAGTGACTAAAACTGAACTTCCCTATGCACAGGGAAGCAAGAGAAATGCTGATTTCATCAAGCCCAGTTACATACTCAGAATCTGTACTACTGCGCAAATAGGCATGTCTCTGTAGGCAAAAAACTCATTTCTGACAAAGTTGCCCAAATGCATCTCAGAAGTGTGCAACTTGTTCCCTGAGTCAGAAAACGTCGAGAAACGGTCGTTTCTGCTAGCGCTGTGCTTCTACACATGTATTTGCTGACCGGAGAAAGCGCACAGTAATGCACTTTTCTCCCAGCAAAGACACTGTTTCTAAGGAAATGGGAACACACTGAGGAGACACTTGTGGGAGCTACTGTGACTAAAACTGAGCTTCCCTACGCACAGGGAAGCAAGAGAAATGCTGATTTCATCAAGCCCAGTTACATACTCAGAATCTGTACTACTGCGCAAATAGGCATGTCTCTGTAGGCAAAAGACTCATTTCTGACAAAGTTGCCCAAATGCATCTCAGAAGTGTGCAACTTGTTCCCTGAGTTAGAAATCGTCGAGAAACGGTCTTTTCTGCTAGCGCTGTGCTTCTACACATGGATTTGCTGAACGGTGAAAGCGCACAGTAATGCACTTTTCTCCCAGCAAATACACTGTTTCTAAAGAAATGGGAACACACTGAGGAGACACTTGTGGGAGATACTGTGACTAAAACTGAGCTTCCCTACGCACAGGGAAGCAAGAGAAATGCTGATTTCATCAAGCCCAGTTACATACTCAGAATCTGTACTACTGCACAAATAGGCATGTCCCTTTAGGCAAAAAACTCATTTCTGACAAAGTTGCCCAAATGCATCTCAGAAGTGTGCAACTTGTTCCCTGAGTTAGAAATCGTCGAGAAACGGTCGTTTCTGCTAGCGCTGTGTTTCTACACATGTATTTGCTGAACGGTGAAAGCGCACAGTAATGCACTTTTCTCCCAGCAAATACACTGTTTCTAAGGAAATGGGAACACACTGAGGAGACACTTGTGGGAGCTACAGTGACTAAAACTGAGCTTCCCTATGCACAGGGAAGCAAGAGAAATGCTGATTTCATCAAGCCCAGTTACATACTCAGAATCTGTACTACTGCGCAAATAGGCATGTCTCTTTAGGCAAAAAACTCATTTCTGACAAAGTTGCCCAAATGCATCTCAGAAGTGTGCAACTTGTTCCCTGAGTCAGAAAACTTCGAGAAATGGTCGTTTCTGCTAGCGCTGTGCTTCTACACATGTATTTGCTGACCGGAGAAAGCGCACAGTAATGCACTTTTCTCCCAGCAAATACACTGTTTCTAAGGAAATGGGAACACACTGAGGAGACACTTGTGGGAATTACTGTGACTAAAACTGAGCTTCCCTACGCACAGGGAATCAAGGGAAATGCTGATTTCATCAAGCCCAGTTACATACTCAGAATCTGTACTACTGCGCAAATAGGCATGTCTCTGTAGGCAAAAAACTCATTTCTGACAAAGTTGCCCAAATGCATCTCAGAAGTGTACAACTTGTTCCCTTAGTTAGAAAACGTCGAGAAACGGTCGTTTCTGCTAGCGCTGTGCTTCTACACATGTATTTGCTGAACGGTGAAAGCGCACAGTAATGCACTTTTCTCCCAGCAAATACACTGTTTCTAAGGAAATGGGAACACACTGAGGAGACACTTGTGGGAGCTACTGTGACTAAAACTGAGCTTCCCTACGCACAGGGAAGCAAGAGAAATGCTGATTTCATCAAGCACAGTTACATACTCAGAATCTGTACTACTGCGCAAATAGGCATGTCTCTTTAGGCAAAAAACTCATTTCTGACAAAGTTGCCCAAATGCATCTCAGAAGTGTGCAACTTGTTCCCTGAGTTAGAAAACGTCGAGAAACGGTCGTTTCTGCTAGCGCTGTGTTTCTACACATGTATTTGCTGAACGGTGAAAGCGCACAGTAATGCACTTTTCTCCCAGCAAATACACTGTTTCTAAGGAAATGGGAACACACTGAGGAGACACTTGTGGGAGCTACAGTGACTAAAACTGAGCTTCCCTATGCACAGGGAAGCAAGAGAAATGCTGATTTCATCAAGCCCAGTTACATACTCAGAATCTGTACTACTGCGCAAATAGGCATGTCTCTTTAGGCAAAAAACTTATTTCTGACAAAGTTGCCCAAATGCATCTCAGAAGTGTGCAACTTGTTCCCTGAGTCAGAAAACTTCGAGAAATGGTCGTTTCTGCTAGCGCTGTGCTTCTACACATGTATTTGCTGACCGGAGAAAGCGCACAGTAATGCACTTTTCTCCCAGCAAATACACTGTTTCTAAGGAAATGGGAACACACTGAGGAGACACTTGTGGGAATTACTGTGACTAAAACTGAGCTTCCCTACGCACAGGGAATCAAGGGAAATGCTGATTTCATCAAGCCCAGTTACATACTCAGAATCTGTACTACTGCGCAAATAGGCATGTCTCTGTAGGCAAAAAACTCATTTCTGACAAAGTTGCCCAAATGCATCTCAGAAGTGTACAACTTGTTCCCTTAGTTAGAAAACGTCGAGAAACGGTCGTTTCTGCTAGCGCTGTGCTTCTACACATGTATTTGCTGAACGGTGAAAGCGCACAGTAATGCACTTTTCTCCCAGCAAATACACTGTTTCTAAGGAAATGGGAACACACTGAGGAGACACTTGTGGGAGCTACTGTGACTAAAACTGAGCTTCCCTACGCACAGGGAAGCAAGAGAAATGCTGATTTCATCAAGCACAGTTACATACTCAGAATCTGTACTACTGCGCAAATAGGCATGTCTCTTTAGGCAAAAAACTCATTTCTGACAAAGTTGCCCAAATGCATCTCAGAAGTGTGCAACTTGTTCCCTGAGTTAGAAAACGTCGAGAAACGGTCGTTTCTGCTAGCGCTGTGTTTCTACACATGTATTTGCTGAACGGTGAAAGCGCACAGTAATGCACTTTTCTCCCAGCAAATACACTGTTTCTAAGGAAATGGGAACACACTGAGGAGACACTTGTGGGAGCTACAGTGACTAAAACTGAACTTCCCTATGCACAGGGAAGCAAGAGAAATGCTGATTTCATCAAGCCCAGTTACATACTCAGAATCTGTACTACTGCGCAAATAGGCATGTCTCTGTAGGCAAAAAACTCATTTCTGACAAAGTTGCCCAAATGCATCTCAGAAGTGTGCAACTTGTTCCCTTAGTTAGAAAACGTCGAGAAACGGTCGTTTCTGCTAGCGCTGTGCTTCTACACATGTATTTTCTGAACGGTGAAAGCGCACAGTAATGCACTTTTCTCCCAGCAAATACACTGTTTCTAAGGAAATGGGAACACACTGAGGAGACACTTGTGGGAGCTACAGTGACTAAAACTGAGCTTCCCTATGCACAGGGAAGCAAGAGAAATGCTGATTTCATCAAGCCCAGTTACATACTCAGAATCGGTACTACTGCGCAAATAGGCATGTCTCTGTAGGCAAAAAACTCATTTCTGACAAAGTTGCCCAAATGCATCTCAGAAGTGTGCAACTTGTTCCCTTAGTTAGAAAACGTCGAGAAACGGTCGTTTCTGCTAGCGCTGTGCTTCTACACATGTATTTGCTGAACGGTGAAAGCGCACAGTAATGCACTTTTCTCACAGCAAATACACTGTTTCTAAGGAAATGGGAACACACTGAGGAGACACTTGTGGGAGCTACTGTGACTAAAACTGAGCTTCCCTACGCACAGGGAAGCAAGAGAAATGCTGATTTCATCAAGCCCAGTTACATACTCAGAATCTGTACTACTGCGCAAATAGGCATGTCTCTTTAGGCAAAAAACTCATTTCTGACAAAGTTGCCCAAACGCATCTCAGAAGTGTGCAACTTGTTCCCTGAGTTAGAAAACGTCGAGAAACGGTCGTTTCTGCTAGCGCTGTGCTTCTACACATGTATTTGCTGAATGGTGAAAGCGCACAGTAATGCACTTTTCTCCCAGCAAATACACTGTTTCTAAAGAAATGGGAACACACTGAGGAGACACTTGTGGGAGATACTGTGACTAAAACTGAGCTTCCCTACGCACAGGGAAGCAAGAGAAATGCTGATTTCATCAAGCCCAGTTACATACTCAGAATCTGTACTACTGCGCAAATAGGCATGTCTCTGTAGGCAAAAAACTCATTTCTGACAAAGTTGCCCAAATGCATCTCAGAAGTGTGCAACTTGTTCCCTGAGTTAGAAAACGTCGAGAAACGGTCGTTTCTGCTAGCGCTGTGTTTCTACACATGTATTTGCTGAACGGTGAAAGCGCACAGTAATGCACTTTTCTCCCAGCAAATACACTGTTTCTAAGGAAATGGGAACACACTGAGGAGACACTTGTGGGAGCTACTGTGACTAAAACTGAGCTTCCCTACGCACAGGGAAGCAAGAGAAATGCTGACTTCATCAAGCCTAGTTACATACTCATAATCTGTACTACTGCGCAAATAGGCATGTCTCTGTAGGCAAAAAACTCATTTCTGACAAAGTTGCCCAAATGCATCTCAGAAGTGTGCAACTTGTTCCCTGAGTCAGAAAACGTCGAGAAACGGTCGTTTCTGCTAGCGCTGTGCTTCTACACATGTATTTGCTGACCGGAGAAAGCACACAGTAATGCACTTTTCTCCCAGCAAATACACTGTTTCTAAGGAAATGGGAACACACTGAGGAGACACTTGTGGGAGCTACAGTGACTAAAACTGAGCTTCCCTACGCACAGGGAAGCAAGAGAAATGCTGATTTCATCAAGCCCAGTTACATACTCAGAATCTGTACTACTGCGCAAATAGGCGTGTCTCTGTAGGCAAAAAACTCATTTCTGACAAAGTTGCCCAAATGCATCTCAGAAGTGTGCAACTTGTTCCCTGAGTTAGAAAATGTTGAGAAACGGTCTTTTCTGCTAGCGCTGTGCTTCTACACATGTACTTGCTGAACGGTGAAAGCGCACAGTAATGCACTTTTCTCCCAGCAAATACACTGTTTCTAAGGAAATGGGAACACACTGAGGAGACACTTGTGGGAGCTACTGTGACTAAAACTGAGCTTCCCTACACACAGGGAAGCAAGAGAAATGCTGATTTCATCAAGCCCAGTAACATACTCAGAATCTGTACTACTGCGCAAATAGGCACGTCTCTGTAGGCAAAAAACTCATTTCTGACAAAGTTGCCCAAATGCATCTCAGAAGTGTGCAACTTGTTCCCTGAGTTAGAAAACGTCGAGAAACGTTCGTTTCTGCTAGGGCTGTGCTTCTACACATGTATTTGCTGAACGGTGAAAGCGCACAGTAATGCACTTTTCTCCCAGGAAAGACAATGTTTCTAAGGAAATGGGAACACACTGAGGAGACACTTGTGGGAGCTACTGTGACTAAAACTGAGCTTCCCTACACACAGGGAAGCAAGAGAAATGCTGATTTCATCAAGCCCAGTTACATACTCAGAATCTGTACTACTGCACAAATAGGCATGTCCCTTTAGGCAAAAAACTCATTTCTGACAAAGTTGCCCAAATGCATCTCAGAAGTGTGCAACTTGTTCCCTGAGTTAGAAAACGTCGAGAAACGGTCTTTTCTGCTAGCGCTGTGCTTCTACACATGTATTTGCTGAACGGTGAAAGCGCACAGTAATGCACTTTTCTCCCAGCAAATACACTGTTTCTAAGGAAATGGGAACACACTGAGGAGACACTTGTGGGAGCTACAGTGACTAAAACTGAGCTTCCCTATGCACAGGGAAGCAAGAGAAATGCTGATTTCATCAAGCCCAGTTACATACTCAGAATCTGTACTACTGCGCAAATAGGCATGTCTCTGTAGGCAAAAAACTCATTTCTGACAAAGTTGCCCAAATGCATCTCAGAAGTGTGCAACTTGTTCCCTGAGTTAGAAAACGTCGAGAAACGGTCGTTTCTGCTAGCGCTGTGCTTCTACACATGTATTTGCTGAATGGTGAAAGCGCACAGTAATGCACTTTTCTCCCAGCAAATACACTGTTTCTAAAGAAATGGGAACACACTGAGGAGACACTTGTGGGAGATACTGTGCCTAAAACTGAGCTTCCCTACGCACAGGGAAGCAAGAGAAATGCTGATTTCATCAAGCACAGTTACATACTCAGAATCTGTACTACTGCGCAAATAGGCATGTCTCTTTAGGCAAAAAACTCATTTCTGACAAAGTTGCCCAAATGCATCTCAGAAGTGTGCAACTTGTTCCCTGAGTTAGAAAACGTCGAGAAACGGTCGTTTCTGCTAGCGCTGTGCTTCTACACATGTATTTGCTGAACGGTGAAAGCGCACAGTAATGCACTTTTCTCCCAGCAAATACACTGTTTCTAAGGAAATGGGAACACACTGAGGAGACATTTGTCGGAACGACAGTGACTAAAACTGAGCTTCCCTATGCACAGGGAAGCAAGAGAAATGCTGATTTCATCAAGCCCAGTTACATACTCAGAATCTGTACTACTGCGCAAATAGGCATGTCTCTGTAGGCAAAAAACTCATTTCTGACAAAGTTGCCCAAATGCATCTCAGAAGTGTGCAACTTGTTCCCTGAGTTAGAAAATGTTGAGAAACGGTCTTTTCTGCTAGAGCTGTGCTTCTACACATGTACTTGCTGAACGGTGAAAGCGCACCGTAATGCACTTTTCTCCCAGCAAATACACTGTTTCTAAAGAAATGGGAACACACTGAGGAGACACTTGTGGGAGCTACTGTGACTAAAACTGAGCTTCCCTACACACAGGGAAGCAAGAGAAATGCTGATTTCATCAAGCCCAGTTACATACTCAGAATCTGTACTACTGCGCAAATAGGCATGTCTCTGTAGGCAAAAAACTCATTTCTGACAAAGTTGCCCAAATGCATCTCAGAAGTGTGCAACTTGCTCCCTGAGTTAGAAAACGTCGAGAAACAGTCGTTTCTGCTAGCGCTGTGCTTCTTCACATGTATTTGCTGACCGGAGAAAGCGCACAGTAATGCACTTTTCTCCCAGCAAATACACTGTTTCTAAGGAAATGGGAACACACTGAGGAGACACTTGTGGGAGCTACTGTGACTAAAACTGAGCTTCCCTACGCACAGAGAAGCAAGAGAAATGCTGATTTCATCAAGCCCAGTTACATACTCAGAATCTGTACTACTGCGCAAATAGGCATGTCTCTGTAGGCAAAAAACTCATTTCTGACAAAGGGCCCCAAATGCATCTCAGAAGTGTGCAACTTGTTCCCTGATTTAGAAAATGTCGAGAAACGTTCGTTTCTGCTAGCGCTGTGCTTCTACACATGTATTTGCTGAACGGTGAAAGCGCACAGTAATGCACTTTTCTCCCAGCAAATACACTGTTTCTAATGAAATGGGAACACACGCAGGAGACACTTGTGCGAGCTACTGTGACTAAAACTGAGCTTCCCTACACACAGGGAAGCAAGAGAAATGCTGATTTCATCAAGCCCAGTTACATACTCAGACTCTGTACTACTGCGCAAATAGGCATGTCTCTGTAGGCAAAAAACTCATTTCTGACAAAGTTGCCCAAATGCATCTCAGAAGTGTGCAACTTGTTCCCTGAGTCAGAAAACGTCGAGAAACGGTCGTTTCTGCTAGCGCTGTGCTTCTACACATGTATTTGCTGACCGGAGAAAGCGCACAGTAATGCACCTTTCTCCCAGCAAAGACACTGTTTCTAAGGAAATGGGAACACACTGAGGAGACACTTGTGGGAGCTACTGTGACTAAAACTGAGCTTCCCTACGCACAGGGAAGCAAGAGAAATGCTGATTTCATCAAGCCCAGTTACATACTCAGAATCTGTACTACTGCGCAAATAGGCATGTCTCTGTAGGCAAAAAACTCATTTCTGACAAAGTTGCCCAAATGCATCTCAGAAGTGTGCAACTTGTTCCCTGAGTTAGAAATCGTCGAGAAACGGTCTTTTCTGCTAGCGCTGTGCTTCTACACATGTATTTGCTGAACGGTGAAAGTGCACAGTAATGCACTTTTCTCCCAGCAAACACACTGTTTCTAAAGAAATGGGAACACACTGAGGAGACACTTGTGGGAGCTACTGTGACTAAAACTGAGCTTCCCTACGCACAGGAAAGCCAGAGAAATGCTGATTTCATCAAGCCCAGTTACATACTCAGAATCTGTACTACTGCGCAAATAGGCATGTCTCTTTAGGCAAAAAACTCATTTCTGACAAAGTTGCCCAAATGCATCTCAGAAGTGTGCAACTTGTTCTCTGAGTTAGAAAACGTCGAGAAACGGTCGTTTCTGCTAGCGCTGTGTTTCTACACATGTATTTGCTGAACGGTGAAAGCGCACAGTAATGCACTTTTCTCCCAGCAAATACACTGTTTCTAAGGAAATGGGAACACACTGAGGAGACACTTGTGGGAGCTACAGTGACTAAAACTGAACTTCCCTATGCACAGGGAAGCAAGAGAAATGCTGATTTCATCAAGCCCAGTTACATACTCAGAATCTGTACTACTGCGCAAATAGGCATGTCTCTGTAGGCAAAAAACTCATTTCTGACAAAGTTGCCCAAATGCATCTCAGAAGTGTGCAACTTGTTCCCTGAGTCAGAAAACGTCGAGAAACGGTCGTTTCTGCTAGCGCTGTGCTTCTACACATGTATTTGCTCACCGGAGAAAGTGCACAGTAATGCACGTTTCTCCCAGCAAAGACACTGTTTCTAAGGAAATGGGAACACACTGAGGAGACACTTGTGGGAGCTACTGTGACTAAAACTGAGCTTCCCTACGCACAGGGAAGCAAGAGAAATGCTGATTTCATCAAGCCCAGTTACATACTCAGAATCTGTACTACTGTGCAAATAGGCATGTCTCTTTAGGCAAAAAACTCATTTCTGACAAAGTTGCCCAAATGCATCTCAGAAGTGTGCAACTTGTTCCCTGAGTTAGAAAACGTCGAGAAACGGTCGTTTCTGCTAGCGCTGTGCTTCTACACATGTATTTGCTGAACGGTGAAAGCGCACAGTAATGCACTTTTCTCCCAGCAAATACACTGTTTCTAAGGAAATGGGAACACACTGAGGAGACACTTGTGGGAGCTACAGTGACTAAAACTGAGCTTCCCTATGCACAGGGAAGCAAGAGAAATGCTGATTTCATCAAGCCCAGTTACATACTCAGAATCTGTACTACTGCGCAAATAGGCATGTCTCTGTAGGCAAAAAACTGATTTCTGACAAAGTTGCCCAAATGCATCTCAGAAGTGTGCAACTTGTTCCCTGAGTTAGAAAACGTCGAGAAACGGTCGTTTCTGCTAGCGCTGTGCTTCTACACATGTATTTGCTGACCGGAGAAAGCGCACAGTAATGCACTTTTCTCCCAGCAAATACACTGTTTCAAAGGAAATGGGAACACTCTGAGGAGACACTTGTGGGAATTACTGTGACTAAAACTGAGCTTCCCTACGCACAGGGAAGCAAGGGAAATGCTAATTTCATCAAGCCCAGTTACATACTCAGAATCTGTACTACTGCGCAAATAGGCATGTCTCTGTAGGCAAAAAACTCATTTCTGACAAAGTTGCCCAAATGCATCTCAGAAGTGTGCAACTTGTTCCCTGAGTTAGAAAACGTCGAGAAACGGTCGTTTCTGCTAGCGCTGAGCTTCTACACATGTATTTGCTGAACTGTGAAAGCGCACAGTAATGCACTTTTCTCCCAGCAAATACACTGTTTCTAAGGAAATGGGAACACACTGAGGAGACACTTTTGGGAGCTACTGTGACTAAAACTGAGCTTCCCTACGCACAGGGAAGCAAGAGAAATGCTGATTTCATCAAGCCCAATTACATACTCAGAATCTGTACTACTGCACAAATAGGCATGTCCCTTTAGGAAAAAACTCAATTCTGACAAAGTTGCCCAAATGCATCTCAGAAGTGTGCAACATGTTCCCTGAGTTAGAAAACGTCGAGAAACGGTCGTTTCTGCTAGCGCTGTGCTTCTACACATGTATTTGCTGAACGGTGAAAGCGCACCGTAATGCACTTTTCTCCCAGCAAATACACTGTTTCTAAAGAAATGGGAACACACTGAGGAGACACTTGTGGGAGCTACTGTGACTAAAACTGAGCTTCCCTACACACAGGGAAGCAAGAGAAATGCTGATTTCATCAAGCCCAGTTACATACTCAGAATCTGTACTACTGCGCAAATAGGCATGTCTCTGTAGGCAAAAAACTCATTTCTGACAAAGTTGCCCAAATGCATCTCAGAAGTGTGCAACTTGCTCCCTGAGTTAGAAAACGTCGAGAAACAGTCGTTTCTGCTAGCGCTGTGCTTCTTCACATGTATTTGCTGAACGGTGAAAGCGCACAGTAATGCACTTTTCTCCCAGCAAATACACTGTTTCTAAGGAAATGGGAACACACTGAGGAGACACTTGTGGGAGCTACTGTGACTAAAACTGAGCTTCACTACGCACAGGGAAGCAAGAGAAATGCTGATTTCATTAAGCCCAGTTACATACTCAGAATCTGTACTACTGCGCAAATAGGCGTGTCTCTTTAGGCAAAAAACTCAATTCTGACAAAGTTGCCCAAATGCATCTCAGAAGTGTGCAACTTGTTCCCTGAGTTAGAAAACGTCGAGAAACGGTCGTTTCTGCTAGCGCTGTGCTTCTACACATGTATTTGCTGAACGGTGAAAGCGCACAGTAATGCACTTTTCTCCCAGCAAATACACTGTTCCTAAGGAAATGGGAACACACTGAGGAGACACTTGTGGGAGCTACTGTGACTAAAACTGAGCTTCCCTACGGACAGGGAATCAAGGGAAATGCTGATTTCATCAAGCCCAGTTACATACTCAGAATCTGTACTACTGCGCAAATAGGCATGTCTCTGTAGGCAAAAAACTCATTTCTGACAAAGTTGCCCAAATGCATCTCAGAAGTGTGCAACTTGTTCCCTGAGTTAGAAAACGTCGAGAAACGGTCGTTTCTGCTAGCGCTGAGCTTGTACACATGTATTTGCTGAACTGTGAAAGCGCACAGTAATGCACTTTTCTCCCAGCAAATACACTGTTTCTAAGGAAATGGGAACACACTGAGGAGACACTTTTGGGAGCTACTGTGACTAAAACTGAGCTTCCCTACGCACAGGGAAGCAAGAGAAATGCTGATTTCATCAAGCCCAATTACATACTCAGAATCTGTACTACTGCACAAATAGGCATGTCCCTTTAGGAAAAAACTCAATTCTGACAAAGTTGCCCAAATGCATCTCAGAAGTGTGCAACATGTTCCCTGAGTTAGAAAACGTCGAGAAACGGTCGTTTCTGCTAGCGCTGTGCTTCTACCCATGTATTTGCTGAACGGTGAAAGCGCACAGTAATGCACTTTTCTCCCAGCAAATACACTGTTTCTAAGGAAATGGGAACACACTGAGGAGACACTTGTGGGAGCTACTGTGACTAAAACTGAGCTTCCCTACGCACAGAGAAGCAAGAGAAATGCTGATTTCATCAAGCCCAGTTACATACTCAGAATCTGTACTACTGCGCAAATAGGCATGTCTCTGTAGGCAAAAAACTCATTTCTGACAAAGTTGCCCAAATGCATCTCAGAAGTGTGCAACTTGTTCCCTGATTTAGAAAATGTCGAGAAACGTTCGTTTCTGCTAGCGCTGTGCTTCTACACATGTATTTGCTGAACGGTGAAAGCGCACAGTAATGCACTTTTCTCCCAGCAAATACACTGTTTCTAAGGAAATGGGAACACACGCAGGAGACACTTGTGCGAGCTACTGTGACTAAAACTGAGCTTCCCTACACACAGGGAAGCAAGAGAAATGCTGATTTCATCAAGCCCAGTTACATACTCAGACTCTGTACTACTGCGCAAATAGGCATGTCTCTGTAGGCAAAAAACTCATTTCTGACAAAGTTGCCCAAATGCATCTCAGAAGTGTGCAACTTGTTCCCTGAGTCAGAAAACGTTGAGAAACGGTCGTTTCTGCTAGCGCTGTGCTTCTACACATGTATTTGCTGACCGGAGAAAGCGCACAGTAATGCACCTTTCTCCCAGCAAAGACACTGTTTCTAAGGAAATGGGAACACACTGAGGAGACACTTGTGGGAGCTACTGTGACTAAAACTGAGCTTCCCTACGCACAGGGAAGCAAGAGAAATGCTGATTTCATCAAGCCCAGTTACATACTCAGAATCTGTACTACTGCGCAAATAGGCATGTCTCTGTAGGCAAAAAACTCATTTCTGACAAAGTTGCCCAAATGCATCTCAGAAGTGTGCAACTTGTTCCCTGAGTTAGAAATCGTCGAGAAACGGTCTTTTCTGCTAGCGCTGTGCTTCTACACATGTATTTGCTGAACGGTGAAAGCGCACAGTAATGCACTTTTCTCCCAGCAAACACACTGTTTCTAAAGAAATGGGAACACACTGAGGAGACACTTGTGGGAGCTACTGTGACTAAAACTGAGCTTCCCTACGCACAGGGAAGCCAGAGAAATGCTGATTTCATCAAGCCCAGTTACATACTCAGAATCTGTACTACTGCGCAAATAGGCATGTCTCTTTAGGCAAAAAACTCATTTCTGACAAAGTTGCCCAAATGCATCTCAGAAGTGTGCAACTTGTTCTCTGAGTTAGAAAACGTCGAGAAACGGTCGTTTCTGCTAGCGCTGTGTTTCTACACATGTATTTGCTGAACGGTGAAAGCGCACAGTAATGCACTTTTCTCCCAGCAAATACACTGTTTCTAAGGAAATGGGAACACACTGAGGAGACACTTGTGGGAGCTACAGTGACTAAAACTGAACTTCCCTATGCACAGGGAAGCAAGAGAAATGCTGATTTCATCAAGCCCAGTTACATACTCAGAATCTGTACTACTGCGCAAATAGGCATGTCTCTGTAGGCAAAAAACTCATTTCTGACAAAGTTGCCCAAATGCATCTCAGAAGTGTGCAACTTGTTCCCTGAGTCAGAAAACGTCGAGAAACGGTCGTTTCTGCTAGCGCTGTGCTTCTACACATGTATTTGCTCACCGGAGAAAGTGCACAGTAATGCACGTTTCTCCCAGCAAAGACACTGTTTCTAAGGAAATGGGAACACACTGAGGAGACACTTGTGGGAGCTACTGTGACTAAAATTGAGCTTCCCTACGCACAGGGAAGCAAGAGAAATGCTGATTTCATCAAGCCCAGTTACATACTCAGAATCTGTACTACTGTGCAAATAGGCATGTCTCTTTAGGCAAAAAACTCATTTCTGACAAAGTTGCCCAAATGCATCTCAGAAGTGTGCAACTTGTTCCCTGAGTTAGAAAACGTCGAGAAACGGTCGTTTCTGCTAGCGCTGTGCTTCTACACATGTATTTGCTGAACGGTGAAAGCGCACAGTAATGCACTTTTCTCCCAGCAAATACACTGTTTCTAAGGAAATGGGAACACACTGAGGAGACACTTGTGAGAGCTACAGTGACTAAAACTGAGCTTCCCTATGCACAGGGAAGCAAGAGAAATGCTGATTTCATCAAGCCCAGTTACATACTCAGAATCTGTACTACTGCGCAAATAGGCATGTCTCTGTAGGCAAAAAACTCATTTCTGACAAAGTTGCCCAAATGCATCTCAGAAGTGTGCAACTTGTTCCCTGAGTTAGAAAACGTCGAGAAACGGTCGTTTCTGCTAGCGCTGTGCTTCTACACATGTATTTGCTGACCGGAGAAAGCGCACAGTAATGCACTTTTCTCCCAGCAAATACACTGTTTCTAAGGAAATGGGAACACTCTGAGGAGACACTTGTGGGAATTACTGTGACTAAAACTGAGCTTCCCTACGCACAGGGAAGCAAGGGAAATGCTAATTTCATCAAGCCCAGTTACATACTCAGAATCTGTACTACTGCGCAAATAGGCATGTCTCTTTAGGCAAAAAACTCATTTCTGGCAAAGTTGCCCAAATGCATCTCAGAAGTGTGCAACTTGTTCCCTTAGTTAGAAAACGTCGAGAAACGGTCGTTTCTGCTAGCGCTGTGCTTCTACACATGTATTTGCTGAACGGTGAAAGCGCACAGTAATGCACTTTTCTCTCAGCAAATACACTGTTTCTAAGGAAATGGGAACACACTGAGGAGACACTTGTGGGAGCTACAGTGACTAAAACTGAGCTTCCCTATGCACAGGGAAGCAAGAGAAATGCTGATTTCATCAAGCCCAGTTACATACTCAGAATCTGTACTACTGCGCAAATAGGCATGTCTCTTTAGGCAAAAAACTCATTTCTGACAAAGTTGCCCAAACGCATCTCAGAAGTGTGCAACTTGTTCCCTGAGTTAGAAAACGTCGAGAAACGGTCGTTTCTGCTAGCGCTGTGCTTCTACACATGTATTTGCTGACCGGAGAAATCGCACAGTAATGCACTTTTCTCCCAGCAAATACACTGTTTCTAAGGAAATAGGAACACACTGAGGAGACACTTGTGGGAATTACTGTGACTAAAACTGAGCTTCCCTACGCACAGGGAAGCAAGGGAAATGCTGATTTCATCAAGCCCAGTTACATACTCAGAATCTGTACTACTGCGCAAATAGGCATGTCTCTGTAGGCAAAAAACTCATTTCTGACAAAGTTGCCCAAATGCATCTCAGAAGTGTGCAACTTGCTCCCTGAGTTAGAAAACGTCGAGAAACAGTCGTTTCTGCTAGCGCTGTGCTTCTTCACATGTATTTGCTGAACGGTGAAAGCGCACAGTAATGCACTTTTCTCCCAGCAAATACACTGTTTCTAAGGAAATGGGAACACACTGAGGAGACATTTGTGGGAGCTACTGTGACTAAAACTGAGCTTCACTACGCACAGGGAAGCAAGAGAAATGCTGATTTCATTAAGCCCAGTTACATACTCAGAATCTGTACTACTGCACAAATAGGCATGTCCCTTTAGGCAAAAAACTCATTTCTGACAAAGTTGCCCAAATGCATCTCAGAAGTGTGCAACTTGTTCCCTGAGTTAGAAAACGTCGAGAAACGGTCGTTTCTGCTAGCGCTGTGCTTCTACACATGTATTTGCTGAACGGTGAAAGCGCACAGTAATGCACTTTTCTCCCAGCAAATACACTGTTTCTAAGGAAATGGGAACACACTGAGGAGACACTTGTGGGAGCTACTGTGACTAAAACTGAGCTTCCCTACGGACAGGGAAGCAAGAGAAATGCTGATTTCATCAAGCCCAGTTACATACTCAGAATCTGTACTACTGCACAAATAGGCATGTCTCTGTAGGCAAAAAACTCATTTCTGACAAAGTTGCCCAAATGCATCTCAGAAGTGTGCAACTTGTTCCCTGAGTTAGAAAACGTCGAGAAACGGTCGTTTCTGCTAGCGCTGTGCTTCTACACATGTATTTGCTGAACGGTGAAAGCGCACAGTAATGCACTTTTCTCCCAGGAAAGACAATGTTTCTAAGGAAATGGGAACACACTGAGGAGACACTTGTGGGAGCTACTGTGACTAAAACTGAGCTTCCCTACACACAGGGAAGCAAGAGAAATGCTGATTTCATCAAGCCCAGTTACATACTCAGAATCTGTACTACCGCACAAATAGGCATGTCTCTTTAGGCAAAAAACTCATTTCTGACAAAGTTGCCCAAATGCATCTCAGAAGTGTGCAACTTGTTCCCTGAGTTAGAAAACGTCGAGAAACGGTCGTTTCTGCTAGCGCTGTGCTTCTACACATGTATTTGCTGAACGGTGAAAGCGCACAGTAATGCACTTTTCTCACAGCAAATACACTGTTTCTAAGGAAATGGGAACACACTGAGGAGACATTTGTCGGAGCTACAGTGACTAAAACTGAGCTTCCCTATGCACAGGGAAGCAAGAGAAATGCTGATTTCATCAAGCCCAGTTACATACTCAGAATCTGTACTACTGCGCAAATAGGCATGTCTCTGTAGGCAAAAAACTCATTTCTGACAAAGTTGCCCAAATGCATCTCAGAAGTGTGCAACTTGTTCCCTGAGATAGAAAATGTTGAGAAACGGTCTTTTCTGCTAGAGCTGTGCTTCTACAAATGTACTTGCTGAACGGTGAAAGCGCACAGTAATGCACTTTTCTCCCAGCAAATACACTGTTTCTAAGGAAATGGGAACACACTGAGGAGACACTTGTGGGAGCTACTGTGACTAAAACTGAGCTTCCCTACACACAGGGAAGCAAGAGAAATGCTGATTTCATCAAGCCCAGTTACATACTCAGAATCTGTACTACTGCGCAAATAGGTACGTCTCTGTAGGCAAAAAACTCATTTCTGACAAAGTTACCCAAACGCATCTCAGAAGTGTGCAACTTGTTCCCTGAGTTAGAAAACGTCGAGAAATGTTCGTTTCTGCTAGTGCTGTGCTTCGACACATGTATTTGCTGAACGGTGAAAGCGCACAGTAATGCACTTTTCTCCCAGGAAAGACAATGTTTCTAAGGAAATGGGAACACACTGAGGAAACACTTGTGGGAGATACTGTGACTAAAACTGAGCTTCCCTACACACAGGGAAACAAGGGAAATGCTGATTTCATCAAGCCCAGTTACATACTCAGAATCTGTACTACTGCACAAATAGGCATGTCCCTTTAGGCAAAAAACTCATTTCTGACAATGATGCCCAAATGCATCTCAGAAGTGTGCAACTTGTTCCCTGAGTTAGAAAACGTCGAGAAACGGTCGTTTCTGCTAGCGCTGTGCTTCTACACATGTATTTGCTGAACGGTGAAAGCGCACAGAAATGCACTTTTCTCCCAGCAAATACACTGTTTCTAAGGAAATGGGAACACACTGAGGAGACATTTGTGGGAGCTACAGTGACTAAAATGAGCTTCCCTATACACAGGGAAGCAAGAGAAATGCTGATTTCATCAAGCCCAGTTACATACTCAGAATCTGTACTACTGCGCAAATAGGCATGTCTCTGTAGGCAAAAAACTCATTTCTGACAAAGTTGCCCAAATGCATCTCAGAAGTGTGCAACTTGTGCCCTGAGTCAGAAAACGTCGAGAAACGGTCGTTTCTGCTAGCGCTGTGCTTCTACACATGTATTTGCTGACCGGAGAAATCGCACAGTAATGCACTTTTCTCCCAGCAAATACACTGTTTCTAAGGAAATAGGAACACACTGAGGAGACACTTGTGGGAATTACTGTGACTAAAACTGAGCTTCCCTACTCACAGGGAAGCAAGGGAAATGCTGATTTCATCAAGCCCAGTTACATACTCAGAATCTGTACTACTGCGCAAATAGGCATGTCTCTGTAGGCAAAAAACTCATTTCTGACAAAGTTGCCCAAATGCATCTCAGAAGTGTGCAACTTGCTCCCTGAGTTAGAAAACGTCGAGAAACAGTCGTTTCTGCTAGCGCTGTGCTTCTTCACATGTATTTGCTGAACGGTGAAAGCACACAGTAATGCACTTTTCTCCCAGCAAATACACTGTTTCTAAGGAAATGGGAACACACTGAGGAGACACTTGTGGGAGCTACTGTGACTAAAACTGAGCTTCACTACACACAGGGAAGCAAGAGATATGCTGATTTCATTAAGCCCAGTTACATACTCAGAATCTGTACTACTGCGCAAATAGGCATGTCTCTTTAGGCAAAAAACTCAATTCTGACAAAGTTGCCCAAATGCATCTCAGAAGTGTGCAACTTGTTCCCTGAGTTAGAAAACGTCGAGAAACGGTCGTTTCTGCTAGCGCTGTGCTTCTACACATGTATTTGCTGAACGGTGAAAGCGCACAGTAATGCACTTTTCTCCCAGCAAATACACTGTTTCTAAGGAAATGGGAACACACTGAGGAGACACTTGTGAGAGCTACTGTGACTAAAACTGAGCTTCCCTACGGACAGGGAATCAAGGGAAATGCTGATTTCATCAAGCCCAGTTACATACTCAGAATCTGTACTACTGCGCAAATAGGCATGTCTCTGTAGGCAAAAAACTCATTTCTGACAAAGTTGCCCAAATGCATCTCAGAAGTGTGCAACTTGTTCCCTGAGTTAGAAAACGTCGAGAAACGGTCGTTTCTGCTAGCGCTGAGCTTCTACACATGTATTTGCTGAACTGTGAAAGCGCACAGTAATGCACTTTTCTCCCAGCAAATACACTGTTTCTAAGGAAATGGGAACACACTGAGGAGACACTTGTGGGAGCTACTGTGACTAAAACTGAGCTTCCCTATGCACAGGGAAGCAAGAGAAATGCTGATTTCATCAAGCCCAGTTACATACTCAGAATCTGTACTACTGCACAAATAGGCATGTCCCTTTAGGAAAAAACTCAATTCTGACAAAGTTGCCCAAATGCATCTCAGAAGTGTGCAACATGTTCCCTGAGTTAGAAAACGTCGAGAAACGGTCGTTTCTGCTAGCGCTGTGCTTCTACACATGTATTTGCTGAACGGTGAAAGCGCACAGTAATGCACTTTTCTCCCAGCAAATACACTGTTTCTAAGGAAATGGCAACACACTGAGGAGACACTTGTGGGAGCTACTGTGACTAAAACTGAGCTTCGCTACGCACAGGGAAGCAAGAGAAATGCTGATTTCATCAAGCCCAGTTACATACTCAGAATCTGTACTACTGGGCAAATAGGCATGTCTCTGTAGGCAAAAAACTCATTTCTGACAAAGTTGCCCAAATGCATCTCAGAAGTGTGCAACTTGTTCCCTGAGTTAGAAAACGTCGAGAAACGGTCGTTTCTGCTAGCGCTGTGCTTCTACACATGTATTTGCTGAACGGTGAAAGAGCACAGTAATGCACTTTTCTCCCAGCAAAGACACTGTTTCTAAGGAAATGGGAACACACTGACGAGACACTTGTGGGAGCTACTGTGACTAAAACTGAGCTTCCCTACGCACAGAGAAGCAAGAGAAATGCTGATTTCATCAAGCCCAGTTACATACTCAGAATCTGTACTACTGCGCAAATAGGCATGTCTCTGTAGGCAAAAAACTCATTTCTGACAAAGTTGCCCAAATGCATCTCAGAAGTGTGCAACTTGTTCCCTGAGTTAGAAAACGTTGAGAAACGGTCTTTTTGCTAGCGCTGTGCTTCTACACGTGTATTTGCTGAACGGTGAAAGCGCACAGTAATGCACTTTTCTCCCAGCAAATACACTGTTTCTAAGGAAATGGGAACACACGCAGGAGACACTTGTGCGAGCTACTGTGACTAAAACTGAGCTTCCCTACACACAGGGAAGCAAGAGAAATGCTGATTTCATCAAGCCCAGTTACATACTCAGACTCTGTCTACTGCGCAAATAGGCATGTCTCTGTAGGCAAAAAACTCATTTTTGACAAAGTTGCCCAAATGCATCTCAGAAGTGTGCAACTTGTTCCCTGAGTTAGAAAACGTCGAGAAACGGTCTTTTCTGCTAGCGCTGTGCTTCTACACATGTACTTGCTGAACGGTGAAAGCGCACAGTAATGCACTTTTCTCCCAGCAAATACACTGTTTCTAAGGAAATGGGAACACACTGAGGAGACACTTGTGGGAACGACTGTGACTAAAACTGAGCTTCCCTACGCACAGGGAAGCAAGGGAAATGCTGATTTCATCAAGCCCAGTTACATACTCAGAATCTGTACTACTGCGCAAATAGGCATGTCTCTGTAGGCAAAAAACTCATTTCTGACAAAGTTGCCCAAATGCATCTCAGAAGTGTGCAACTTGTTCCCTGAGTTAGAAAACGTTGAGAAACGGTCTTTTCTGCTAGCGCTGTGCTTCTACACATGTACTTGCTGAACGGTGAAAGCGCACAGTAATGCACTTTTCTCCCAGCAAATACACTGTTTCTAAGGAAATGGGAACACACTGAGGAGACACTTGTGGGAGCTACTGTGACTAAAACTGAGCTTCCCTACGCACAGGGAAGCAAGAGAAATGCTGATTTCATCAAGCCTAGTTACATACTCAGAATCTGTACTACTGAGCAAATAGGCATGTCTCTGTAGGCAAAAAACTCATTTCTGACAAAGTTGCCCAAATGCATCTCAGTAGTGTGCAACTTGTTCCCTGAGTTAGAAAACGTCAAGAAACGGTCGTTTCTGCTAGCGCTGTGCTTCTACACATGTATTTGCTGAACGGTGAAAGAGCACAGTAATGCACTTTTCTCCCAGCAAAGACACTGTTTCTAAGGAAATGGGAACACACTGACGAGACACTTGTGGGAGCTACTGTGACTAAAACTGAGCTTCCCTACGCACAGAGAAGCAAGAGAAATGCTGATTTCATCAAGCCCAGTTACATACTCAGAATCTGTACTACTGCGCAAATAGGCATGTCTCTGTAGGCAAAAAACTCATTTCTGACAAAGTTGCCCAAATGCATCTCAGAAGTGTGCAACTTGTTCCCTGAGTTAGAAAACGTTGAGAAACGGTCTTTTCTGCTAGCGCTGTGCTTCTACACATGTACTTGCTGAACGGTGAAAGCGCACAGTAATGCACTTTTCTCCCAGCAAATACACTGTTTCTAAGGAAATGGGAACACACTGAGGAGACACTTGTGGGAGCTACTGTGACTAAAACTGAGCTTCTCTACACACAGGGAAGCAAGAGAAATGCTGATTTCATCAAGCCCAGTTACATACTCAGAATCTGTACTACTGCGCAAATAGGCATGTCTCTGTAGGCAAAAAACTCATTTCTGACAAAGTTGCCCAAATGCATCTCAGAAGTGTGCAACTTGTTCCCTGAGTTAGAAAATGTTGAGAAACGGTCTTTTCTGCTAGCGCTGTGCTTCTACACATGTACTTGCTGAACGGTGAAAGCGCACAGTAATGCACTTTTCTCCCAGCAAATACACTGTTTCTAAGGAAATGGGAACACACTGAGGAGACACTTGTGGGAGCTACTGTGACTAAAACTGAGCTTCCCTACGCACAGGGAAGCAAGAGAAATGCTGATTTCATCAAGCCCAGTTACATACTCAGAATCTGTACTACTGAGCAAATAGGCATGTCTCTGTAGGCAAAAAACTCATTTCTGACAAAGTTGCCCAAATGCATCTCAGAAGTGTGCAACTTGTTCCCTGAGTTAGAAAACGTCGAGAAACGGTCGTTTCTGCTAGCGCTGTGCTTCTACACATGTATTTGCTGAACGGTGAAAGAGCACAGTAATGCACTTTTCTCCCAGCAAAGACACTGTTTCTAAGGAAATGGGAACACACTGACGAGACACTTGTGGGAGCTACTGTGACTAAAACTGAGCTTCCCTACGCACAGGGAAGCAAGAGAAATGCTGATTTCATCAAGCCCAGTTACATACTCAGAATCTGTACTACTGCGCAAATAGGCATGTCTCTGTAGGCAAAAAACTCATTTCTGACAAAGTTGCCCAAATGCATCTCAGAAGTGTGCAACTTGTTCCCTGAGTTAGAAAACGTTGAGAAACGGTCTTTTCTGCTAGCGCTGTGCTTCTACACATGTACTTGCTGAACGGTGAAAGCGCACAGTAATGCACTTTTCTCCCAGCAAATACACTGTTTCTAAGGAAATGGGAACACACTGAGGAGACACTTGTGGGAGCTACTGTGACTAAAACTGAGCTTCTCTATGCACAGGGAAGCAAGAGAAATGCTGATTTCATCAAGCCCAGTTACATACTCAGAATCTGTACTACTGAGCAAATAGGCATGTCTCTGTAGGCAAAAAACTCATTTCTGACAAAGTTGCCCAAATGCATCTCAGAAGTGTGCAACTTGTTCCCTGAGTTAGAAAACGTTGAGAAACGGTCTTTTCTGCTAGCGCTGTGCTTCTACACATGTACTTGCTGAACGGTGAAAGCGCACAGTAATGCACTTTTCTCCCAGCAAATACACTGTTTCTAAGGAAATGGGAACACACTGAGGAGACACTTGTGGGAGCTACTGTGACTAAAACTGAGCTTCCCTACGGACAGGGAATCAAGGGAAATGCTGATTTCATCAAGCCCAGTTACATACTCGGAATCTGTACTACTGCGCAAATAGGCATGTCTCTGTAGGCAAAAAACTCATTTCTGACAAAGTTGCCCAAATGCATCTCAGAAGTGTGCAACTTGTTCCCTGAGTTAGAAAACGTCGAGAAACGGTCGTTTCTGCTAGCGTTGAGCTTCTACACATGTATTTGCTGAACTGTGAAAGCGCACAGTAATGCACTTTTCTCCCAGCAAATACACTGTTTCTAAGGAAATGGGAACACACTGAGGAGACACTTGTGGGAGCTACTGTGACTAAAACTGAGCTTCCCTACGCACAGGGAAGCAAGAGAAATGCTGATTTCATCAAGCCCAGTTACATACTCAGAATCTGTACTACTGCGCAAATAGGCATGTCTCTGTAGGCAAAAAACTCATTTCTGACAAAGTTGCCCAAATGCATCTCAGAAATGTGCATCTTGTTCCCTGAGTTAGAAAACGTCGAGAAACGGTCGTTTCTGCTAGCGCTGTGCTTCTACACATGTATTTGCTGACCGGAGAAAGCGCACAGTAATGCACTTTTCTCCCAGCAAATACACTGTTTCTAAGGAAATGGCAACACACTGAGGAGACACTTGTGGGAGCTACTGTGACTAAAACTGAGCTTCGCTACGCACAGGGAAGCAAGAGAAATGCTGATTTCATCAAGCCCAGTTACATACTCAGAATCTGTACTACTGAGCAAATAGGCATGTCTCTGTAGGCAAAAAACTCATTTCTGACAAAGTTGCCCAAATGCATCTCAGAAGTGTGCAACTTGTTCCCTGAGTTAGAAAACGTAGAGAAACGGTCGTTTCTGCTAGCGCTGTGCTTCTACACATGTATTTGCTGAACGGTGAAAGAGCACAGTAATGCACTTTTCTCCCAGCAAAGACACTGTTTCTAAGGAAATGGGAACACACTGACGAGACACTTGTGGGAGCTACTGTGACTAACACTGAGCTTCCCTACGCACAGAGAAGCAAGAGAAATGCTGATTTCATCAAGCCCAGTTACATACTCAGAATCTGTACTACTGCGCAAATAGGCATGTCTTTGAAGGAAAAAACTCATTTCTGACAAAGTTCCCCAAATGCATCTCAGAAGTGTGCAACTTGTTCCCTGGTTTAGAAAACGTTGAGAAACGGTCTTTTCTGCTAGCGCTGTGCTTCTACACATGTACTTGCTGAACGGTGAAAGCGCACAGTAATGCACTTTTCTCCCAGCAAATACACTGTTTCTAAGGAAATGGGAACACACTGAGGAGACACTTGTGGGAGCTACTGTGACTAAAACTGAGCTTCTCTACGCACAGGGAAGCAAGAGAAATGCTGATTTCATCAAGCCCAGTTACATACTCAGAATCTGTACTACTGAGCAAATAGGCATGTCTCTGTAGGCAAAACACTCATTTCTGACAAAGTTGCCCAAATGCATCTCAGAAGTGTGCAACTTGTTCCCTGAGTTAGAAAACGTTGAGAAACGGTCTTTTCTGCTAGCGCTGTGCTTCTACACATGTACTTGCTGAACGGTGAAAGCGCACAGTAATGCACTTTTCTCCCAGCAAATACACTGTTTCTAAGGAAATGGGAACACACTGAGGAGACACTTGTGGGAGCTACTGTGACTAAAACTGAGCTTCCCTACGGACAGGGAATCAAGGGAAATGCTGATTTCATCAAGCCCAGTTACATACTCAGAATCTGTACTACTGCGCAAATAGGCATGTCTCTGTAGGCAAAAAACTCATTTCTGACAAAGTTGCCCAAATGCATCTCAGAAGTGTGCAACTTGTTCCCTGAGTTAGAAAACGTCGAGAAACGGTCGTTTCTGCTAGCGCTGAGCTTCTACACATGTATTTGCTGACCGGAGAAAGCGCACAGTAATGCACTTTTCTCCCAGCAAATACACTGTTTCTAAGGAAATGGGAACACACTGAGGAGACACTTGTGGGAGCTACTGTGACTAAAACTGAGCTTCCCTACGCACAGGGAAGCAAGAGAAATGCTGATTTCATCAAGCCCAGTTACATACTCAGAATCTGTACTACTGTACAAATAGGCATGTCCCTTTAGGAAAAAACTAAATTCTGACAAAGTTGCCCAAATGCATCTCAGAAGTGTGCAACATGTTCCCTGAGTTAGAAAACGTCGAGAAACGGTCGTTTCTGCTAGCGCTGTGCTTCTAAACATGTATTTGCTGAACGGTGAAAGCGCAAAGTAATGCACTTTTCTCCCAGCAAATACACTGTTTCTAAGGAAATGGGAACACACTGAGGAGACACTTGTGGGAGCTACTGTGACTAAAACTGAGCTTCGCTACGCACAGGGAAGCAAGAGAAATGCTGATTTCATCAAGCCCAGTTACATACTCAGAATCTGTACTACTGCGCAAATAGGCATGTCTCTGTAGGCAAAAAACTCATTTCTGACAAAGTTGCCCAAATGCATCTCAGAAGTGTGCAACTTGTTCCCTGAGTTAGAAAACGTTGAGAATCGGTCTTTTCTGCTAGCGCTGTGCTTCTACACATGTACTTGCTGAACGGTGAAAGCGCACAGTAATGCACTTTTCTCCCAGCAAATACACTGTTTCTAAGGAAATGGGAACACACTGAGGAGACACTTGTGGGAGCTACTGTGACTAAAACTGAGCTTCCCTACGGACAGGGAATCAAGGAAAATGCTGATTTCATCAAGCCCAGTTACATACTCAGAATCTGTACTACTGCGCAAATAGGCATGTCTCTGTAGGCAAAAAACTCATTTCTGACAAAGTTGCCCAAATGCATCTCAGAAGTGTGCAACTTGTTCCCTGTGTTAGAAAACGTCGAGAAACGGTCGTTTCTGCTAGCACTGAGCTTCTACACATGTATTTGCTGACCGGAGAAAGCGCACAGTAATGCACTTTTCTCCCAGCAAATACACTGTTTCTAAGGAAATGGGAACACACTGAGGAGACACTTGTGGGAGCTACTGTGACTAAAACTGAGCTTCCCTACGCACAGGGAAGCAAGAGAAATGCTGATTTCATCAAGCCCAGTTACATACTCAGAATCTGTACTACTGCACAAATAGGCATGTCCCTTTAGGAAAAAACTCAATTCTGACAAAGTTGCCCAAATGCATCTCAGAAGTGTGCAACATGTTCCCTGAGTTAGAAAACGTCGAGAAACGGTCGTTTCTGCTAGCGCTGTGCTTCTAAACATGTATTTGCTGAACGGTGAAAGCGCAAAGTAATGCACTTTTCTCCCAGCAAATACACTGTTTCTAAGGAAATGGGAACACACTGAGGAGACACTTGTGGGAGCTACTGTGACTAAAACTGAGCTTCGCTACGCACAGGGAAGCAAGAGAAATGCTGATTTCATCAAGCCCAGTTACATACTCAGAATCTGTACTACTGCGCAAATAGGCATGTCTCTGTAGGCAAAAAACTCATTTCTGACAAAGTTGCCCAAATGCATCTCAGAAGTGTGCAACTTGTTCCCTGAGTTAGAAAACGTTGAGAAACGGTCTTTTCTGCTAGCGCTGTGCTTCTACACATGTACTTGCTGAACGGTGAAAGCGCACAGTAATGCACTTTTCTCCCAGCAAATACACTGTTTCTAAGGAAATGGGAACACACTGAGGAGACACATGTGGGAGCTACTGTGACTAAAACTGAGCTTCTCTACGCACAGGGAAGCAAGAGAAATGCTGATTTCATCAAGCCCAGTTACATACTCAGAATCTGTACTACTGCGCAAATAGGCATGTCTCTGTAGGCAAAAAACTCATTTCTGACAAAGTTGCCCAAATGCATCTCAGAAGTGTGCAACTTGTTCCCTGAGTTAGAAAACGTCGAGAAACGGTCGTTTCTGCTAGCGCTGTGCTTCTACACATGTACTTGCTGAACGATGAAAGCGCACAGTAATGCACTTTTCTCCCAGCAAATACACTGTTTCTAAGGAAATGGGAACACACTGAGGAGACACTTGTGGGAGCTACTGTGACTAAAACTGAGCTTCTCTACGCACAGGGAAGCAAGAGAAATGCTGATTTCATCAAGCCCAGTTACATACTCAGAATCTGTACTACTGAGCAAATAGGCATGTCTCTGTAGGCAAAAAACTCATTTCTGACAAAGTTGCCCAAATGCATCTCAGAAGTGTGCAACTTGTTCCCTGAGTTAGAAAACGTAGAGAAACGGTCGTTACTGCTAGCGCTGTGCTTCTACACATGTATTTGCTGAACGGTGAAAGAGCACAGTAATGCACTTTTCTCCCAGCAAAGACACTGTTTCTAAGGAAATGGGAACACACTGACGAGACACTTGTGGGAGCTACTGTGACTAAAACTGAGCTTCCCTACGCAGAGAGAAGCAAGAGAAATGCTGATTTCATCAAGCCCAGTTACATACTCAGAATCTGTACTACTGCGCAAATAGGCATGTCTCTGTAGGCAAAAAACTCATTTCTGACAAAGTTGCCCAAATGCATCTCAGAAGTGTGCAACTTGTTCCCTGAGTTAGAAAACGTTGAGAAACGGTCTTTTCTGCTAGAGCTGTGCTTCTACACATGTACTTGCTGAACGGTGAAAGCGCACGGTAATGCACTTTTCTCCCAGCAATTACACTGTTTCTAAGGAAATGGGAACACACTGAGGAGACACTTGTGGGAGCTACTGTGACTAAAACTGAGCTTCTCTACGCACAGGGAAGCAAGAGAAATGCTGATTTCATCAAGCCCAGTTACATACTCAGAATCTGTACTACTGAGCAAATAGGCATGTCTCTGTAGGCAAAAAACTCATTTCTGACAAAGTTGCCCAAATGCATCTCAGAAGTGTGCAACTTGTTCCCTGAGTTAGAAAACGTTGAGAAACGGTCTTTTCTGCTAGCGCTGTGCTTCTACACATGTACTTGCTGAACGGTGAAAGCGCACAGTAATGCACTTTTCTCCCAGCAAATACACTGTTTTTAAGGAAATGGGAACACACTGAGGAGACACTTGTGGGAGCTACTGTGACTAAAACTGAGCTTCCCTACACACAGGGAAGCAAGAGAAATGCTGATTTCATCAAGCCCAGTTACATACTCAGAATTTGTACTACTGAGCAAATAGGCATGTCTCTGTAGGCAAAAAACTCATTTCTGACAAAGTTGCCCAAATGCATCTCAGAAGTGTGCAACTTGTTCCCTGAGTTAGAAAACGTCGAGAAACGGTCGTTTCTGCTAGCGCTGTGCTTCTACACATGTATTTGCTGAACGGTGAAAGAGCACAGTAATGCACTTTTCTCCCAGCAAAGACACTGTTTCTAAGGAAATGGGAACACACTGACGAGACACTTGTGGGAGCTACTGTGACTAAAACTGAGCTTCCCTACGCACAGAGAAGCAAGAGAAATGCTGATTTCATCAAGCCCAGTTACATACTCAGAATCTGTACTACTGCGCAAATAGGCATGTCTCTGTAGGCAAAAAACTCATTTCTGACAAAGTTGCCCAAATGCATCTCAGAAGTGTGCAACTTGTTCCCTGAGTTAGAAAATGTTGAGAAACGGTCTTTTCTGCTAGCGCTGTGCTTCTACACATGTATTTGCTGAACGGTGAAAGCGCACAGTAATGCACTTTTCTCCCAGCAAATACACTGATTCTAAGAAAATGGGAACACACTGAGGAGACACTTGTGGGAGCTACTGTGACTAAAACTGAGCTTCTCTACGCACAGGGAAGCAAGAGAAATGCTGATTTCATCAAGCCCAGTTACATACTCAGAATCTGTACTACTGCGCAAATAGGCATGTCTCTGTAGGCAAAAAACTCATTTCTGACAAAGTTGCCCAAATGCATCTCAGAAGTGTGCAACTTGTTCCCTGAGTTAGAAAACGTCGAGAAACGGTCTTTTCTGCTAGCGCTGTGCTTCTACACATGTATTTGCTGAACGGTGAGAGAGCACAGTAATGCACTTTTCTCCCAGCAAAGACACTGTTTCTAAGGAAATGGGAACACACTGAGGAGACACTTGTGGGAGCTACTGTGACTAAAACTGAGCTTCCCTACGCACAGAGAAGCAAGAGAAATGCTGATTTCATCAAGCCCAGTTACATACTCAGAATCTGTACTACTGCGCAAATAGGCATGTCTCTTTAGGCAAAAAAATCATTTCTGACAAAGTTGCCCAAATGCATCTCAGAAGTGTGCAACTTGTTCCCTGAGTTAGAAAACGTCGAGAAACGTTCGTTTCTGCTAGCACTGTGCTTCTACACATGTACTTGCTGAACGGTGAAAGCACACAGTAATGCACTTTTCTCCCAGCATATACACTGTTTCTAAGGAAATGGGAACACACTGAGGAGACACTAGTGGGAGCTACTGTGACTAAAACTGAGCTTCCCTATGCACAGGGAGGCAAGAGAAATGCTGATTTCATCAAGCTTAGTTACATACTCAGAATCTGTACTACTGTGCAAATAGGCATGTCTCTGTAGGCAAAAAACTCATTTCTGACAAAGTTGCCCAAATGCATCTCAGAAGTGTGCAACTTGTTCCCTGAGTTAGAAAACGTCGAGAAACGGTCGTTTCTGCTAGCGCTGAGCTTCTACACATGTATTTGCTGAACTGTGAAAGCGCACAGTAATGCACTTTTCTCCCAGCAAATACACTGTTTCTAAGGAAATGGGAACACACTGAGGAGACACTTCTGGGAGCTACTGTGACTAAAACTGAGCTTCCCTACGCACAGGGAAGCAAGAGAAATGCTGATTTCATCAAGCCCAGTTACATACTCAGAATCTGTACTACAGCACAAATAGGCATGTCCCTTTAGGAAAAAACTCAATTCTGACAAAGTTGCCCAAATGCATGTCAGAAGTGTGCAACATGTTCCCTGAGTTAGAAAACGTCGAGAAACGGTCGTTTCTGCTAGCGCTGTGCTTCTACACATGTATTTGCTGAACGGTGAAAGCGCACAGTAATGCACTTTTCTCCCAGCAAATACACTGTTTCTAAGGAAATGGGAACACACTGAGGAGACATTTGTGGGAGCTACTGTGACTAAAACTGAGCTTCGCTACGCACAGGGAAGCAAGAGAAATGCTGATTTCATCAAGCCCAGTTACATACTCAGAATCTGTACTACTGCGCAAATAGGCATGTCTCTGTAGGCAAAAAACTCATTTCTGACAAAGTTGCCCAAATGCATCTCAGAAATGTGCAACTTGTTCCCTGAGTTAGAAAACGTCGAGAAACGGTCGTTTCTGCTAGCGCTGTGCTTCTACACATGTATTTGCTGACCGGAGAAAGCGCACAGTAATGCACTTTTCTCCCAGCAAATACACTGTTTCTAAGGAAATGGCAACACACTGAGGAGACACTTGTGGGAGCTACTGTGACTAAAACTGAGCTTCGCTACGCACAGGGAAGCAAGAGAAATGCTGATTTCATCAAGCCCAGTTACATACTCAGAATCTGTACTACTGAGCAAATAGGCATGTCTCTGTAGGCAAAAAACTCATTTCTGACAAAGTTGCCCAAATGCATCTCAGAAGTGTGCAACTTGTTCCCTGAGTTAGAAAACGTCGAGAAACGGTCGTTTCTGCTAGCGCTGTGCTTCTACACATGTATTTGCTGAACGGTGAAAGAGCACAGTAATGCACTTTTCTCCCAGCAAAGACACTGTTTCTAAGGAAATGGGAACACACTGACGAGACACTTGTGGGAGCTACTGTGACTAAAACTGAGCTTCCCTACGCACAGAGAAGCAAGAGAAATGCTGATTTCATCAAGCCCAGTTACATACTCAGAATCTGTACTACTGCGCAAATAGGCATGTCTTTGAAGGAAAAAACTCATTTCTGACAAAGTTCCCCAAATGCATCTCAGAAGTGTGCAACTTGTTCCCTGGTTTAGAAAACGTTGAGAAACGGTCTCTTCTGCTAGCGCTGTGCTTCTACACATGTACTTGCTGAACGGTGAAAGCGCACAGTAATGCACTTTTCTCCCAGCAAATACACTGTTTCTAAGGAAATGGGAACACACTGAGGAGACACTTGTGGGAGCTACTGTGACTAAAACTGAGCTTCTCTACGCACAGGGAAGCAAGAGAAATGCTGATTTCATCAAGCCCAGTTACATACTCAGAATCTGTACTACAGCACAAATAGGCATGTCCCTTTAGGAAAAAACTCAATTCTGACAAAGTTGCCCAAATGCATGTCAGAAGTGTGCAACATGTTCCCTGAGTTAGAAAACGTCGAGAAACGGTCGTTTCTGCTAGCGCTGTGCTTCTACACATGTATTTGCTGAACGGTGAAAGCGCACAGTAATGCACTTTTCTCCCAGCAAATACACTGTTTCTAAGGAAATGGGAACACACTGAGGAGACATTTGTGGGAGCTACTGTGACTAAAACTGAGCTTCGCTACGCACAGGGAAGCAAGAGAAATGCTGATTTCATCAAGCCCAGTTACATACTCAGAATCTGTACTACTGCGCAAATAGGCATGTCTCTGTAGGCAAAAAACTCATTTCTGACAAAGTTGCCCAAATGCATCTCAGAAATGTGCAACTTGTTCCCTGAGTTAGAAAACGTCGAGAAACGGTCGTTTCTGCTAGCGCTGTGCTTCTACACATGTATTTGCTGACCGGAGAAAGCGCACAGTAATGCACTTTTCTCCCAGCAAATACACTGTTTCTAAGGAAATGGCAACACACTGAGGAGACACTTGTGGGAGCTACTGTGACTAAAACTGAGCTTCGCTACGCACAGGGAAGCAAGAGAAATGCTGATTTCATCAAGCCCAGTTACATACTCAGAATCTGTACTACTGAGCAAATAGGCATGTCTCTGTAGGCAAAAAACTCATTTCTGACAAAGTTGCCCAAATGCATCTCAGAAGTGTGCAACTTGTTCCCTGAGTTAGAAAACGTCGAGAAACGGTCGTTTCTGCTAGCGCTGTGCTTCTACACATGTATTTGCTGAACGGTGAAAGAGCACAGTAATGCACTTTTCTCCCAGCAAAGACACTGTTTCTAAGGAAATGGGAACACACTGACGAGACACTTGTGGGAGCTACTGTGACTAAAACTGAGCTTCCCTACGCACAGAGAAGCAAGAGAAATGCTGATTTCATCAAGCCCAGTTACATACTCAGAATCTGTACTACTGCGCAAATAGGCATGTCTTTGAAGGAAAAAACTCATTTCTGACAAAGTTCCCCAAATGCATCTCAGAAGTGTGCAACTTGTTCCCTGGTTTAGAAAACGTTGAGAAACGGTCTCTTCTGCTAGCGCTGTGCTTCTACACATGTACTTGCTGAACGGTGAAAGCGCACAGTAATGCACTTTTCTCCCAGCAAATACACTGTTTCTAAGGAAATGGGAACACACTGAGGAGACACTTGTGGGAGCTACTGTGACTAAAACTGAGCTTCTCTACGCACAGGGAAGCAAGAGAAATGCTGATTTCATCAAGCCCAGTTACATACTCAGAATCTGTACTACTGAGCAAATAGGCATGTCTCTGTAGGCAAAAAACTCATTTCTGACAAAGTTGCCCAAATGCATCTCAGAAGTGTGCAACTTGTTCCCTGAGTTAGAAAACGTTGAGAAACGGTCTTTTCTGCTAGCGCTGTGCTTCTACACATGTACTTGCTGAACGGTGAAAGCGCACAGTAATGCACTTTTCTCCCAGCAAATACACTGTTTCTAAGGAAATGGGAACACACTGAGGAGACACTTGTGGGAGCTACTGTGACTAAAACTGAGCTTCCCTACGGACAGGGAATCAAGGGAAATGCTGATTTCATCAAGCCCAGTTACATACTCAGAATCTGTACTACTGCGCAAATAGGCATGTCTCTGTAGGCAAAAAACTCATTTCTGACAAAGTTGCCCAAATGCATCTCAGAAGTGTGCAACTTGTTCCCTGAGTTAGAAAACGTCGAGAAACGGTCGTTTCTGCTAGCGCTGAGCTTCTACACATGTATTTGCTGACCGGAGAAAGCGCACAGTAATGCACTTTTCTCCCAGCAAATACACTGTTTCTAAGGAAATGGGAACACACTGAGGAGACACTTGTGGGAGCTACTGTGACTAAAACTGAGCTTCCCTACGCACAGGGAAGCAAGAGAAATGCTGATTTCATCAAGCCCAGTTACATACTCAGAATCTGTACTACTGCACAAATAGGCATGTCCCTTTAGGAAAAAACTCAATTCTGACAAAGTTGCCCAAATGCATCTCAGAAGTGTGCAACATGTTCCCTGAGTTAGAAAACGTCGAGAAACGGTCGTTTCTGCTAGCGCTGTGCTTCTATACATGTATTTGCTGAACGGTGAAAGCGCAAAGTAATGCACTTTTCTCCCAGCAAATACACTGTTTCTAAGGAAATGGGAACACACTGAGGAGACACTTGTGGGAGCTACTGTGACTAAAACTGAGCTTCGCTACGCACAGGGAAGCAAGAGAAATGCTGATTTCATCAAGCCCAGTTACATACTCAGAATCTGTACTACTGCGCAAATAGGCATGTCTCTGTAGGCAAAAAACTCATTTCTGACAAAGTTGCCCAAATGCATCTCAGAAGTGTGCAACTTGTTCCCTGAGTTAGAAAACGTTGAGAAACGGTCTTTTCTGCTAGCGCTGTGCTTCTACACATGTACTTGCTGAACGGTGAAAGCGCACAGTAATGCACTTTTCTCCCAGCAAATACACTGTTTCTAAGGAAATGGGAACACACTGAGGAGACACATGTGGGAGCTACTGTGACTAAAACTGAGCTTCTCTACGCACAGGGAAGCAAGAGAAATGCTGATTTCATCAAGCCCAGTTACATACTCAGAATCTGTACTACTGCGCAAATAGGCATGTCTCTGTAGGCAAAAAACTCATTTCTGACAAAGTTGCCCAAATGCATCTCAGAAGTGTGCAACTTGTTCCCTGAGTTAGAAAACGTTGAGAAACGGTCTTTTCTGCTTGCGCTGTGCTTCTACACATGTACTTGCTGAACGGTGAAAGCGCACAGTAATGCACTTTTCTCCCAGCAAATACACTGTTTCTAAGGAAATGGGAACACACTGAGGAGACACTTGTGGGAGCTACTGTGACTAAAACTGAGCTTCCCTACGCACAGGGAAGCAAGCGAAATGCTGATTTCATCAAGCCCAGTTACATACTCAGAATCTGTACTACTGAGCAAATAGCCATGTCTCTGTAGGCAAAAAACTCATTTCTGACAAAGTTGCCCAAATGCATCTCAGAAGTGTGCAACTTGTTCCCTGAGTTAGAAAACGTCGAGAAACGGTCGTTTCTGCTAGCGCTGTGCTTCTACACATGTACTTGCTGAACGATGAAAGCGCACAGTAATGCACTTTTCTCCCAGCAAATACACTGTTTCTAAGGAAATGGGAACACACTGAGGAGACACTTGTGGGAGCTACTGTGACTAAAACTGAGCTTCTCTACGCACAGGGAAGCAAGAGAAATGCTGATTTCATCAAGCCCAGTTACATACTCAGAATCTGTACTACTGAGCAAATAGGCATGTCTCTGTAGGCAAAAAACTCATTTCTGACAAAGTTGCCCAAATGCATCTCAGAAGTGTGCAACTTGTTCCCTGAGTTAGAAAACGTAGAGAAACGGTCGTTTCTGCTAGCGCTGTGCTTCTACACATGTATTTGCTGAACGGTGAAAGAGCACAGTAATGCACTTTTCTCCCAGCAAAGACACTGTTTCTAAGGAAATGGGAACACACTGACGAGACACTTGTGGGAGCTACTGTGACTAAAACTGAGCTTCCCTACGCACAGAGAAGCAAGAGAAATGCTGATTTCATCAAGCCCAGTTACATACTCAGAATCTGTACTACTGCGCAAATAGGCATGTCTCTGTAGGCAAAAAACTCATTTCTGACAAAGTTGCCCAAATGCATCTCAGAAGTGTGCAACTTGTTCCCTGAGTTAGAAAACGTTGAGAAACGGTCTTTTCTGCTAGAGCTGTGCTTCTACACATGTACTTGCTGAACGGTGAAAGCGCACGGTAATGCACTTTTCTCCCAGCAAATTCACTGTTTCTAAGGAAATGGGAACACACTGAGGAGACACTTGTGGGAGCTACTGTGACTAAAACTGAGCTTCTCTACGCACAGGGAAGCAAGAGAAATGCTGATTTCATCAAGCCCAGTTACATACTCAGAATCTGTACTACTGAGCAAATAGGCATGTCTCTGTAGGCAAAAAACTCATTTCTGACAAAGTTGCCCAAATGCATCTCAGAAGTGTGCAACTTGTTCCCTGAGTTAGAAAACCTTGAGAAACGGTCTTTTCTGCTAGCGCTGTGCTTCTACACATGTACTTGCTGAACGGTGAAAGCGCACAGTAATGCACTTTTCTCCCAGCAAATACACTGTTTCTAAGGAAATGGGAACACACTGAGGAGACACTTGTGGGAGCTACTGTGACTAAAACTGAGCTTCCCTACACACAGGGAAGCAAGAGAAATGCTGATTTCATCAAGCCCAGTTACATACTCAGAATTTGTACTACTGAGCAAATAGGCATGTCTCTGTAGGCAAAAAACTCATTTCTGACAAAGTTGCCCAAATGCATCTCAGAAGTGTGCAACTTGTTCCCTGAGTTAGAAAACGTCGAGAAACGGTCGTTTCTGCTAGCGCTGTGCTTCTACACATGTATTTGCTGAACGGTGAAAGAGCACAGTAATGCACTTTTCTCCCAGCAAAGACACTGTTTCTAAGGAAATGGGAACACACTGACGAGACACTTGTGGGAGCTACTGTGACTAAAACTGAGCTTCCCTACGCACAGAGAAGCAAGAGAAATGCTGATTTCATCAAGCCCAGTTACATACTCAGAATCTGTACTACTGCGCAAATAGGCATGTCTCTGTAGGCAAAAAACTCATTTCTGACAAAGTTGCCCAAATGCATCTCAGAAGTGTGCAACTTGTTCCCTGAGTTAGAAAATGTTGAGAAACGGTCTTTTCTGCTAGCGCTGTGCTTCTACACATGTATTTGCTGAACGGTGAAAGCGCACAGTAATGCACTTTTCTCCCAGCAAATACACTGATTCTAAGGAAATGGGAACACACTGAGGAGACACTTGTGGGAGCTACTGTGACTAAAACTGAGCTTCTCTACGCACAGGGAAGCAAGAGAAATGCTGATTTCATCAAGCCCAGTTACATACTCAGAATCTGTACTACTGCGCAAATAGGCATGTCTCTGTAGGCAAAAAACTCATTTCTGACAAAGTTGCCCAAATGCATCTCAGAAGTGTGCAACTTGTTCCCTGAGTTAGAAAACGTTGAGAAACGGTCTTTTCTGCTAGAGCTGTGCTTCTACACATGTACTTGCTGAACGGTGAAAGCGCACGGTAATGCACTTTTCTCCCAGCAAATTCACTGTTTCTAAGGAAATGGGAACACACTGAGGAGACACTTGTGGGAGCTACTGTGACTAAAACTGAGCTTCTCTACGCACAGGGAAGCAAGAGAAATGCTGATTTCATCAAGCCCAGTTACATACTCAGAATCTGTACTACTGAGCAAATAGGCATGTCTCTGTAGGCAAAAAACTCATTTCTGACAAAGTTGCCCAAATGCATCTCAGAAGTGTGCAACTTGTTCCCTGAGTTAGAAAACCTTGAGAAACGGTCTTTTCTGCTAGCGCTGTGCTTCTACACATGTACTTGCTGAACGGTGAAAGCGCACAGTAATGCACTTTTCTCCCAGCAAATACACTGTTTCTAAGGAAATGGGAACACACTGAGGAGACACTTGTGGGAGCTACTGTGACTAAAACTGAGCTTCCCTACACACAGGGAAGCAAGAGAAATGCTGATTTCATCAAGCCCAGTTACATACTCAGAATTTGTACTACTGAGCAAATAGGCATGTCTCTGTAGGCAAAAAACTCATTTCTGACAAAGTTGCCCAAATGCATCTCAGAAGTGTGCAACTTGTTCCCTGAGTTAGAAAACGTCGAGAAACGGTCGTTTCTGCTAGCGCTGTGCTTCTACACATGTATTTGCTGAACGGTGAAAGAGCACAGTAATGCACTTTTCTCCCAGCAAAGACACTGTTTCTAAGGAAATGGGAACACACTGACGAGACACTTGTGGGAGCTACTGTGACTAAAACTGAGCTTCCCTACGCACAGAGAAGCAAGAGAAATGCTGATTTCATCAAGCCCAGTTACATACTCAGAATCTGTACTACTGCGCAAATAGGCATGTCTCTGTAGGCAAAAAACTCATTTCTGACAAAGTTGCCCAAATGCATCTCAGAAGTGTGCAACTTGTTCCCTGAGTTAGAAAATGTTGAGAAACGGTCTTTTCTGCTAGCGCTGTGCTTCTACACATGTATTTGCTGAACGGTGAAAGCGCACAGTAATGCACTTTTCTCCCAGCAAATACACTGATTCTAAGGAAATGGGAACACACTGAGGAGACACTTGTGGGAGCTACTGTGACTAAAACTGAGCTTCTCTACGCACAGGGAAGCAAGAGAAATGCTGATTTCATCAAGCCCAGTTACATACTCAGAATCTGTACTACTGCGCAAATAGGCATGTCTCTGTAGGCAAAAAACTCATTTCTGACAAAGTTGCCCAAATGCATCTCAGAAGTGTGCAACTTGTTCCCTGAGTTAGAAAACGTCGAGAAACGGTCTTTTCTGCTAGCGCTGTGCTTCTACACATGTATTTGCTGAACGGTGAGAGAGCACAGTAATGCACTTTTCTCCCAGCAAAGACACTGTTTCTAAGGAAATGGGAACACACTGAGGAGACACTTGTGGGAGCTACTGTGACTAAAACTGAGCTTCCCTACGCACAGGGAAGCAAGAGAAATGCTGATTTCATCAAGCCCAGTTACATACTCAGAATCTGTACTACTGCGCAAATAGGCATGTCTCTTTAGGCAAAAAAATCATTTCTGACAAAGTTGCCCAAATGCATCTCAGAAGTGTGCAACTTGTTCCCTGAGTTAGAAAACGTCGAGAAACGTTCGTTTCTGCTAGCACTGTGCTTCTACACATGTACTTGCTGAACGGTGAAAGCACACAGTAATGCACTTTTCTCCCAGCATATACACTGTTTCTAAGGAAATGGGAACACACTGAGGAGACACTAGTGGGAGCTACTGTGACTAAAACTGAGCTTCCCTATGCACAGGGAGGCAAGAGAAATGCTGACTTCATCAAGCTTAGTTACATACTCAGAATCTGTACTACTGTGCAAATAGGCATGTCTCTGTAGGCAAAAAACTCATTTCTGACAAAGTTGCCCAAATGCATCTCAGAAGTGTGCAACTTGTTCCCTGAGTTAGAAAACGTTGAGAAACGGTCTTTTCTGCTAGCGCTGTGCTTCTACACATGTACTTGCTGAACGGTGAAAGCGCACAGTAATGCACTTTTCTCCCAGCAAATACACTGTTTCTAAGGAAATGGGAACACACTGAGGAGACACTTGTGGGAGCTACTGTGACTAAAACTGAGCTTCCCTACGCACAGAGAAGCAAGAGAAATGCTGATTTCATCAAGCCCAGTTACATACTCAGAATCTGTACTACTGCGCAAATAGGCATGTCTCTGTAGGCAAAAAACTCATTTCTGACAAAGTTGCCCAAATGCATCTCAGAAGTGTGCAACTTGTTCCCTGAGTTAGAAAACGTTGAGAAACGGTCTTTTCTGCTAGAGCTGTGCTTCTACACATGTACTTGCTGAACGGTGAAAGCGCACGGTAATGCACTTTTCTCCCAGCAAATTCACTGTTTCTAAGGAAATGGGAACACACTGAGGAGACACTTGTGGGAGCTACTGTGACTAAAACTGAGCTTCTCTACGCACAGGGAAGCAAGAGAAATGCTGATTTCATCAAGCCCAGTTACATACTCAGAATCTGTACTACTGAGCAAATAGGCATGTCTCTGTAGGCAAAAAACTCATTTCTGACAAAGTTGCCCAAATGCATCTCAGAAGTGTGCAACTTGTTCCCTGAGTTAGAAAACCTTGAGAAACGGTCTTTTCTGCTAGCGCTGTGCTTCTACACATGTACTTGCTGAACGGTGAAAGCGCACAGTAATGCACTTTTCTCCCAGCAAATACACTGTTTCTAAGGAAATGGGAACACACTGAGGAGACACTTGTGGGAGCTACTGTGACTAAAACTGAGCTTCCCTACACACAGGGAAGCAAGAGAAATGCTGATTTCATCAAGCCCAGTTACATACTCAGAATTTGTACTACTGAGCAAATAGGCATGTCTCTGTAGGCAAAAAACTCATTTCTGACAAAGTTGCCCAAATGCATCTCAGAAGTGTGCAACTTGTTCCCTGTTAGAAAACGTCGAGAAACGGTCGTTTCTGCTAGCGCTGTGCTTCTACACATGTATTTGCTGAACGGTGAAAGAGCACAGTAATGCACTTTTCTCCCAGCAAAGACACTGTTTCTAAGGAAATGGGAACACACTGACGAGACACTTGTGGGAGCTACTGTGACTAAAACTGAGCTTCCCTACGCACAGAGAAGCAAGAGAAATGCTGATTTCATCAAGCCCAGTTACATACTCAGAATCTGTACTACTGCGCAAATAGGCATGTCTCTGTAGGCAAAAAACTCATTTCTGACAAAGTTGCCCAAATGCATCTCAGAAGTGTGCAACTTGTTCCCTGAGTTAGAAAATGTTGAGAAACGGTCTTTTCTGCTAGCGCTGTGCTTCTACACATGTATTTGCTGAACGGTGAAAGCGCACAGTAATGCACTTTTCTCCCAGCAAATACACTGATTCTAAGGAAATGGGAACACACTGAGGAGACACTTGTGGGAGCTACTGTGACTAAAACTGAGCTTCTCTACGCACAGGGAAGCAAGAGAAATGCTGATTTCATCAAGCCCAGTTACATACTCAGAATCTGTACTACTGCGCAAATAGGCATGTCTCTGTAGGCAAAAAACTCATTTCTGACAAAGTTGCCCAAATGCATCTCAGAAGTGTGCAACTTGTTCCCTGAGTTAGAAAACGTCGAGAAACGGTCTTTTCTGCTAGCGCTGTGCTTCTACACATGTATTTGCTGAACGGTGAGAGAGCACAGTAATGCACTTTTCTCCCAGCAAAGACACTGTTTCTAAGGAAATGGGAACACACTGAGGAGACACTTGTGGGAGCTACTGTGACTAAAACTGAGCTTCCCTACGCACAGAGAAGCAAGAGAAATGCTGATTTCATCAAGCCCAGTTACATACTCAGAATCTGTACTACTGCGCAAATAGGCATGTCTCTTTAGGCAAAAAAATCATTTCTGACAAAGTTGCCCAAATGCATCTCAGAAGTGTGCAACTTGTTCCCTGAGTTAGAAAACGTCGAGAAACGTTCGTTTCTGCTAGCACTGTGCTTCTACACATGTACTTGCTGAACGGTGAAAGCACACAGTAATGCACTTTTCTCCCAGCATATACACTGTTTCTAAGGAAATGGGAACACACTGAGGAGACACTAGTGGGAGCTACTGTGACTAAAACTGAGCTTCCCTATGCACAGGGAGGCAAGAGAAATGCTGACTTCATCAAGCTTAGTTACATACTCAGAATCTGTACTACTGTGCAAATAGGCATGTCTCTGTAGGCAAAAAACTCATTTCTGACAAAGTTGCCCAAATGCATCTCAGAAGTGTGCAACTTGTTCCCTGAGTTAGAAAACGTTGAGAAACGGTCTTTTCTGCTAGCGCTGTGCTTCTACACATGTACTTGCTGAACGGTGAAAGCGCACAGTAATGCACTTTTCTCCCAGCAAATACACTGTTTCTAAGGAAATGGGAACACACTGAGGAGACACTTGTGGGAGCTACTGTGACTAAAACTGAGCTTCCCTACGCACAGGGAAGCAAGAGAAATGCTGATTTCATCAAGCCCAGTTACATACTCAGAATCTGTACTACTGCGCAAATAGGCATGTCTCTGTAGGCAAAAAACTCATTTCTGACAAAGTTGCCCAAATGCATCTCAGAAGTGTGCAACTTGTTCCCTGAGTTAGAAAACGTTGAGAAACGGTCTTTTCTGCTAGCGCTGTGCTTCTACACATGTACTTGCTGAACGGTGAAAGCGCACAGTAATGCACTTTTCTCCCAGCAAATACACTGTTTCTAAGGAAATGGGAACACACTGAGGAGACACTTGTGGGAGCTACTGTGACTAAAACTGAGCTTCTCTACGCACAGGGAAGCAAGAGAAATGCTGATTTCATCAAGCCCAGTTACATACTCAGAATCTGTACTACTGCGCAAATAGGCATGTCTCTGTAGGCAAAAAACTCATTTCTGACAAAGTTGCCCAAATGCATCTCAGAAGTGTGCAACTTGTTCCCTGAGTTAGAAAACGTCGAGAAACGGTCTTTTCTGCTAGCGCTGTGCTTCTACACATGTATTTGCTGAACGGTGAGAGAGCACAGTAATGCACTTTTCTCCCAGCAAAGACACTGTTTCTAAGGAAATGGGAACACACTGAGGAGACACTTGTGGGAGCTACTGTGACTAAAACTGAGCTTCCCTACGCACAGAGAAGCAAGAGAAATGCTGATTTCATCAAGCCCAGTTACATACTCAGAATCTGTACTACTGCGCAAATAGGCATGTCTCTTTAGGCAAAAAAATCATTTCTGACAAAGTTGCCCAAATGCATCTCAGAAGTGTGCAACTTGTTCCCTGAGTTAGAAAACGTCGAGAAACGTTCGTTTCTGCTAGCACTGTGCTTCTACACATGTACTTGCTGAACGGTGAAAGCGCACAGTAATGCACTTTTCTCCCAGCAAATACACTGTTTCTAAGGAAATGGGAACACACTGAGGAGACACTTGTGGGAGCTACTGTGACTAAAACTGAGCTTCTCTACGCACAGGGAAGCAAGAGAAATGCTGATTTCATCAAGCCCAGTTACATACTCAGAATCTGTACTACTGCGCAAATAGGCATGTCTCTGTAGGCAAAAAACTCATTTCTGACAAAGTTGCCCAAATGCATCTCAGAAGTGTGCAACTTGTTCCCTGAGTTAGAAAACGTCGAGAAACGGTCTTTTCTGCTAGCGCTGTGCTTCTACACATGTATTTGCTGAACGGTGAGAGAGCACAGTAATGCACTTTTCTCCCAGCAAAGACACTGTTTCTAAGGAAATGGGAACACACTGAGGAGACACTTGTGGGAGCTACTGTGACTAAAACTGAGCTTCCCTACGCACAGAGAAGCAAGAGAAATGCTGATTTCATCAAGCCCAGTTACATACTCAGAATCTGTACTACTGCGCAAATAGGCATGTCTCTTTAGGCAAAAAAATCATTTCTGACAAAGTTGCCCAAATGCATCTCAGAAGTGTGCAACTTGTTCCCTGAGTTAGAAAACGTCGAGAAACGTTCGTTTCTGCTAGCACTGTGCTTCTACACATGTACTTGCTGAACGGTGAAAGCACACAGTAATGCACTTTTCTCCCAGCATATACACTGTTTCTAAGGAAATGGGAACACACTGAGGAGACACTAGTGGGAGCTACTGTGACTAAAACTGAGCTTCCCTATGCACAGGGAGGCAAGAGAAATGCTGACTTCATCAAGCTTAGTTACATACTCAGAATCTGTACTACTGTGCAAATAGGCATGTCTCTGTAGGCAAAAAACTCATTTCTGACAAAGTTGCCCAAATGCATCTCAGAAGTGTGCAACTTGTTCCCTGAGTTAGAAAACGTTGAGAAACGGTCTTTTCTGCTAGCGCTGTGCTTCTACACATGTACTTGCTGAACGGTGAAAGCGCACAGTAATGCACTTTTCTCCCAGCAAATACACTGTTTCTAAGGAAATGGGAACACACTGAGGAGACACTTGTGGGAGCTACTGTGACTAAAACTGAGCTTCCCTACGCACAGGGAAGCAAGAGAAATGCTGATTTCATCAAGCCCAGTTACATACTCAGAATCTGTACTACTGCGCAAATAGGCATGTCTCTGTAGGCAAAAAACTCATTTCTGACAAAGTTGCCCAAATGCATCTCAGAAGTGTGCAACTTCTTCCCTGAGTTAGAAAACGTCGAGAAACGGTCATTTCTGCTAGCGCTGTGCTTCTACACATGTATTTGCTGAACGGTGAAAGAGCACAGTAATGCACTTTTCTCCCAGCAAAGACACTGTTTCTAAGGAAATGGGAACACACTGACGAGACACTTGTGGGAGCTACTGTGACTAAAACTGAGCTTCCCTACGAACAGAGAAGCAAGAGAAATGCTGATTTCATCAAGCCCAGTTACATACTCAGAATCTGTACTACTGCGCAAATAGGCATGTCTCTTTAGGCAAAAAACTCATTTCTGACAAAGTTGCCCAAATGCATCTCAGAAGTGTGCAACTTGTTCCCTGAGTTAGAAAACGTTGAGAAACGGTCTTTTCTGCTAGCGCTGTGCTTCTACACATGTACTTGCTGAACGGTGAAATCGCACAGTAATGCACTTTTCTCCCAGCATATACACTGTTTCTAAGGAAATGGGAACACACTGAGGAGACACTTGTGGGAGCTACTGTGACTAAAACCGAGCTTCCCTACGCACAGGGAAGCAAGAGAAATGCTGATTTCATCAAGCCCCGTTACATACTCAGAATCTGTACTACTGCGCAAATAGGCATGTCTCTGTAGGCAAAAAACTCATTTCTGAAAAAGTTGCCCAAATGCATCTCAGAAGTGTGCAACTTGTTCCCTGAGTTAGAAAACGTCGAGAAACGTTCGTTTCTTCTAGCGCTGTGCTTCTACACATGTACTTGCTGAACGGTGAAAGCACACAGTAATGCACTTTTCTCCCAGCATATACACTGTTTCTAAGGAAATGGGAACACACTGAGGAGACACTAGTGGGAGCTACTGTGACTAAAACTGAGCTTCCCTATGCACAGTAAGGCAAGAGAAATGCTGATTTCATCAAGCCCAGTTACATACTCAGAATCTGTACTACTGCGCAAATAGGCATGTCTCTGTAGGCAAAAAACTCATTTCTGACAAAGTTGCCCAAATGCATCTCAGAAGTGTGCAACTTGTTCCCTGAGTTAGAAAATGTTGAGAAACGGTCTTTTCTGCTAGCGCTGTGCTTCTACACATGTATTTGCTGAACGGTGAAAGCGCACAGTAATGCACTTTTCTCCCAGCAAATACACTGATTCTAAGGAAATGGGAACACACTGAGGAGACACTTGTGGGAGCTACTGTGACTAAAACTGAGCTTCTCTACGCACAGGGAAGCAAGAGAAATGCTGATTTCATCAAGCCCAGTTACATACTCAGAATCTGTACTACTGCGCAAATAGGCATGTCTCTGTAGGCAAAAAACTCATTTCTGACAAAGTTGCCCAAATGCATCTCAGAAGTGTGCAACTTGTTCCCTGAGTTAGAAAACGTCGAGAAACGGTCTTTTCTGCTAGCGCTGTGCTTCTACACATGTATTTGCTGAACGGTGAGAGAGCACAGTAATGCACTTTTCTCCCAGCAAAGACACTGTTTCTAAGGAAATGGGAACACACTGAGGAGACACTTGTGGGAGCTACTGTGACTAAAACTGAGCTTCCCTACGCACAGAGAAGCAAGAGAAATGCTGATTTCATCAAGCCCAGTTACATACTCAGAATCTGTACTACTGCGCAAATAGGCATGTCTCTTTAGGCAAAAAAATCATTTCTGACAAAGTTGCCCAAATGCATCTCAGAAGTGTGCAACTTGTTCCCTGAGTTAGAAAACGTCGAGAAACGTTCGTTTCTGCTAGCACTGTGCTTCTACACATGTACTTGCTGAACGGTGAAAGCACACAGTAATGCACTTTTCTCCCAGCATATACACTGTTTCTAAGGAAATGGGAACACACTGAGGAGACACTAGTGGGAGCTACTGTGACTAAAACTGAGCTTCCCTATGCACAGGGAGGCAAGAGAAATGCTGACTTCATCAAGCTTAGTTACATACTCAGAATCTGTACTACTGTGCAAATAGGCATGTCTCTGTAGGCAAAAAACTCATTTCTGACAAAGTTGCCCAAATGCATCTCAGAAGTGTGCAACTTGTTCCCTGAGTTAGAAAACGTTGAGAAACGGTCTTTTCTGCTAGCGCTGTGCTTCTACACATGTACTTGCTGAACGGTGAAAGCGCACAGTAATGCACTTTTCTCCCAGCAAATACACTGTTTCTAAGGAAATGGGAACACACTGAGGAGACACTTGTGGGAGCTACTGTGACTAAAACTGAGCTTCCCTACGCACAGGGAAGCAAGAGAAATGCTGATTTCATCAAGCCCAGTTACATACTCAGAATCTGTACTACTGCGCAAATAGGCATGTCTCTGTAGGCAAAAAACTCATTTCTGACAAAGTTGCCCAAATGCATCTCAGAAGTGTGCAACTTCTTCCCTGAGTTAGAAAACGTCGAGAAACGGTCATTTCTGCTAGCGCTGTGCTTCTACACATGTATTTGCTGAACGGTGAAAGAGCACAGTAATGCACTTTTCTCCCAGCAAAGACACTGTTTCTAAGGAAATGGGAACACACTGACGAGACACTTGTGGGAGCTACTGTGACTAAAACTGAGCTTCCCTACGAACAGAGAAGCAAGAGAAATGCTGATTTCATCAAGCCCAGTTACATACTCAGAATCTGTACTACTGCGCAAATAGGCATGTCTCTTTAGGCAAAAAACTCATTTCTGACAAAGTTGCCCAAATGCATCTCAGAAGTGTGCAACTTGTTCCCTGAGTTAGAAAACGTTGAGAAACGGTCTTTTCTGCTAGCGCTGTGCTTCTACACATGTACTTGCTGAACGGTGAAATCGCACAGTAATGCACTTTTCTCCCAGCATATACACTGTTTCTAAGGAAATGGGAACACACTGAGGAGACACTTGTGGGAGCTACTGTGACTAAAACCGAGCTTCCCTACGCACAGGGAAGCAAGAGAAATGCTGATTTCATCAAGCCCCGTTACATACTCAGAATCTGTACTACTGCGCAAATAGGCATGTCTCTGTAGGCAAAAAACTCATTTCTGAAAAAGTTGCCCAAATGCATCTCAGAAGTGTGCAACTTGTTCCCTGAGTTAGAAAACGTCGAGAAACGTTCGTTTCTTCTAGCGCTGTGCTTCTACACATGTACTTGCTGAACGGTGAAAGCACACAGTAATGCACTTTTCTCCCAGCATATACACTGTTTCTAAGGAAATGGGAACACACTGAGGAGACACTAGTGGGAGCTACTGTGACTAAAACTGAGCTTCCCTATGCACAGTAAGGCAAGAGAAATGCTGATTTCATCAAGCCCAGTTACATACTCAGAATCTGTACTACTGCGCAAATAGGCATGTCTCTGTAGGCAAAAAACTCATTTCTGACAAAGTTGCCCAAATGCATCTCAGAAGTGTGCAACTTGTTCCCTGAGTTAGAAAACGTTGAGAAACGGTCTTTTCTGCTAGCGCTGTGCTTCTACACATGTACTTGCTGAACGGTGAAAGCACACAGTAATGCACTTTTCTCCCAGCAAATACACTGTTTCTAAGGAAATGGGAACACACTGAGGAGACACTTGTGGGAGCTACTGTGACTAAAACTGAGCTTCCCTACGCACAGGGAAGCAAGAGAAATGCTGATTTCATCAAGCCCAGTTACATACTCAGAATCTGTACTACTGCGCAAATAGGCATGTCTCTGTAGGCAAAAAACTCATTTCTGACAAAGTTGCCCAAATGCATCTCAGAAGTGTGCAACTTGTTCCCTGAGTTAGAAAATGTCGAGAAACGGTCTTTTCTGCTAGCGCTGTGCTTCTACACATGTACTTGCTGAACGGTGAAAGCACACAGTAATGCACTTTTCTCCCAGCAAATACACTGTTTCTAAGGAAATGGGAACACACTGAGGAGACACTTGTGGGAGCTACTGTGACTAAAACTGAGCTTCCCTACGCACAGGGAAGCAAGAGAAATGCTGATTTCATCAAGCCCAGTTACATACTCAGAATCTGTACTACTGCGCAAATAGGCATGTCTCTGTAGGCAAAAAACTCATTTCTGACAAAGTTGCCCAAATGCATCTCAGAAGTGTGCAACTTGTTCCCTGAGTTAGAAAACGTCGAGAAACGGTTGTTTCTGCTAGCGCTGTGCTTCTACACATGTATTTGCTGAACGGTGAAAAAGCACAGTAATGCACTTTTCTCCCAGCAAAGACACTGTTTCTAAGGAAATGGGAACACACTGAGGAGACACTTGTGGGAGCTACTGTGACTAAAACTGAGCTTCACTACGCACAGAGAAGCAAGAGAAATGCTGATTTCATCAAGCCCAGTTACATACTCAGAATCTGTACTACTGCGCAAATAGGCATGTCTCTGTAGGCAAAAAACTCATTTCTGACAAAGTTGCCCAAATGCATCTCAGAAGTGTGCAAATTGTTCCCTGAGTTAGAAAACGTCGAGAAACGGTCGTTTCTGCTAGCGCTGTGCTTCTACACATGTACTTGCTGAACGGTGAAATCGCACTGTAATGCACTTTTCTCCCAGTATATACACTGTTTCTAAGGAAATGGGAATACACTGAGAAGACACTTGTGGGAGCTACTGTGACTAAAACTGAGCTTCCCTACGCACAGGGAAGCAAGAGAAATGCTGATTTCATCAAGTCGAGTTACATACTCAGAGTCTGTACTACTGCGCAAATAGGCATGTCTCTGTAAGCAAAAAACTCATTTCTGACAAAGTTGCCCAAATGCATCTCAGAAGTGTGCAACTTGTTCCCTGAGTTAGAAAACGTCGTGAAACGTTCGTTTCTGCTAGCGCTGTGCTTCTACACATGTATTTGCTGAACGTTGAAAGCACACAGTAATGCACTTTTCTCCCAGCAAATACACTGTTTCTAAGGAAATGGGAACACACTGAGGAGACACTTGTGGGAGCTACTGTGACTAAAACTGAGCTTCCCTACGCACAGGGAAGCCAGAGAAATGCTGATTTCATCAAGCCCAGTTACATACTCAGAATCTGTACTACTGCGCAAATAGGCATGTCTCTGTAGGCAAAAAACTCATTTCTGAAAAAGTTGCCCAAATGCATCTCAGAAGTGTGCAACTTGTTCCCTGAGTTAGAAAACGTCGAGAAACGGTCTTTTCTGCTAGCGCTGTGCTTCTACACATGTACTTGCTGAACGGTGAAAGCGCACAGTAATGCACTTTTCTCCCAGCATATACACTGTTTCTAAGGAAATGGGAACACACTGAGGAGACACTTGTGGGAGCTACTGTGACTAAATCTGAGCTTCCCTACGCACAGGGAAGCAAGAGAAATGCTGATTTCATCAAGTCCAGTTACATACTCAGAGTCTGTACTACTGCGCAAATAGGCATGTCTCTGTAGGCAAAAAACTCATTTCTGACAAAGTTGCCCAAATGCATCTCAGAAGTGTGCAACTTGTTCCCTGAGTTAGAAAACGTCGAGAAACGGTCGTTTCTGCTAGCGCTGTGCTTCTACACATGTATTTGCTGAACGGTGAAAGAGCACAGTAATGCACTTTTCTCCCAGCAAAGACACTGTTTCTAAGGAAATGGGAACACACTGAGGAGACACTTGTGGGAGCTACTGTGACTAAAACTGAGCTTCCCTACGCACAGGGAAGCAAGAGAAATGCTGATTTCATCAAGCCCAGTTACATACTCAGAATCTGTACTACTGCGCAAATAGGCATGTCTCTTTAGGCAAAAAACTCATTTCTGACAAAGTTGCCCAAATGCACCTCAGAAGTGTGCAACTTGTTCCCTGAGTTAGAAAACGTCGAGAAACGGTCGTTTCTGCTAGCGCTGTGCTTCTACACATGTATTTGCTGAACGGTGAAAGCGCACAGTAATGCACTTTTCTCCCAGCAAATACATTGTTTCTAAGGAAATGGGAAAACACTGAGGAGACACTTGTGGGAGCTACTGTGACTAAAACTGAGCTTCCCTACGCACAGGGAAGCAAGAGAAATGCTGATTTCATCAAGCCCAGTTACATACTCAGAATCTGTACTACTGCACAAATAGGCATGTCCCTTTAGGCAAAAAACTCTTTTCTGACAACGTTGCCCAAATGCATCTCAGAAGTGTGCAACTTGTTCCCTGAATTAGAAAACGTCGAGAAACGGTCGTTTCTGCTAGCGCTGTGCTTCTACACATGTATTTGCTGAACGGTGAAAGCGCACAGTAATGCACTTTTCTCCCAGCAAATACACTGTTTCTAAGGAAATGGGAACACACTGAGGAGACACTTGTGGGAGCTACAGTGACTAAAACTGAGCTTCCCTATGCACAGGGAAGCAAGAGAAATGCTGATTTCATCAAGCCCAGTTACATACTCAGAATCTGTACTACTGCGCAAATAGGCATGTCTCTGTAGGCAAAAAACTCATTTCTGACAAAGTTGCCCAAATGCCTCTCAGAAGTGTGCAACTTGTTCCATGAGTTAGAAAACGTCGAGAAACGTTCGTTTCTGCTAGCGCTGTGCTTCTACACATGTATTTGCTGAACGGTGAAAGCGCAAAGTAATGCACTTTTCTCCCAGCAAATACACTGTTTCTAAGGAAATGGGAACACACTGAGGAGACACTTGTGGGAGCTACTGTGACTAAAACTGAGCTTCCCTACGCACAGGGAAGCAAGAGAAATGCTGATTTCATCAAGCCCAGTTACATACTCAGAATCTGTACTACTGCGCAAATAGGCATGTCTCTGTAGGCAAAAAACTCATTTCTGAAAAAGTTGCCCAAATGCATCTCAGAAGTGTGCAACTTGTTCCCTGAGTTAGAAAACGTCGAGAAACGTTCGTTTCTGCTAGCGCTGTGCTTCTACACATGTACTTGCTGAACGGTGAAAGCACACAGTAATGCACTTTTCTCCCAGCATATACACTGTTCCTAAGGAAATGGGAACACACTGAGGAGACACTAGTGGGAGCTACTGTGACTAAAACTGAGCTTCCCTATGCACAGGGAGGCAAGAGAAATGCTGATTTCATCAAGCCCAGTTACATACTCAGAATCTGTACTACTGCGCAAATAGGCATGTCTCTGTAGGCAAAAAACTCATTTCTGACAAAGTTGCCCAAATGCATCTCAGAAATGTGCAACTTGTTCCCTGAGTTAGAAAACGTTGAGAAACGGTCTTTTCTGCTAGCGCTGTGCTTCTACACATGTACTTGCTGAACGGTGAAAGCGCACAGTAATGCACTTTTCTCCCAGCAAATACACTGTTTCTAAGGAAATGGGAACACACTGAGGAGACACTTGTGGGAGCTACTGTGACTAAAACTGAGCTTCCCTACGCACAGGGAAGCAAGAGAAATACTGATTTCATCAAGCCCAGTTACATACTCAGAATCTGTACTACTGCGCAAATAGGCATGTCTCTGTAGGCAAAAAACTCATTTCTGACAAAGTTGCCCAAATGCATCTCAGAAGTGTGCAACTTGTTCCCTGAGTTAGAAAACGTCGAGAAACGGTCGTTTCTGCTAGCGCTGTGCTTCTACACATGTATTTGCTGAACGGTGAAAGAGCACAGTAATGCACTTTTCTCCCAGCAAAGACACTGTTTCTAAGGAAATGGGAACACACTGAGTAGACACTTGTGGGAGCTAATGTGACTAAAACTGAGCTTCCCTACGCACAGAGAAGCAAGAGAAATGCTGATTTCATCAAGCCCAGTTACATACTCAGAATCTGTACTACTGCGCAAATAGGCATGTCTCTTTAGGCAAAAAACTCATTTCTAACAAAGTTGCCCAAATGCATCTCAGAAGTGTGCAACTTGTTCCCTGAGTTAGAAAACGTCGAGAAACTTTCGTTTCTGCTAGCGCTGTGCTTCTACACATGTACTTGCTGAACGGTGAAAGCACACAGTAATCCACTTTTCTCCCAGCATATACACTGCTTCTAAGGAAATGGGAACACACTGAGGAGACACTAGTGGGAGCTACTGTGACTAAAACTGAGCTTCCCTATGCACAGTAAGGCAAGGGAAATGCTGATTTCATCAAGCCCAGTTACATACTCAGAATCTGTACTACTGCGCAAATAGGCATGTCTCTGTAGGCAAAAAACTCATTTCTGACAAAGTTGCCCAAATGCATCTCAGAAGTGTGCAACTTGTTCCCTGAGTTAGAAAACGTTGAGAAACGGTCTTTTCTGCTAGCGCTGTGCTTCTACACATGTACTTGCTGAACGGTGAAAGCACACAGTAATGCACTTTTCTCCCAGCAAATACACTGTTTCTAAGGAAATGGGAACACACTGAGGAGACACTTGTGGGAGCTACTGTGACTAAAACTGAGCTTCCCTACGCACAGGGAAGCAAGAGAAATGCTGATTTCATCAAGCCCAGTTACATACTCAGAATCTGTACTACTGCGCAAATAGGCATGTCTCTGTAGGCAAAAAACTCATTTCTGACAAAGTTGCCCAAATGCATCTCAGAAGTGTGCAACTTGTTCCCTGAGTTAGAAAATGTCGAGAAACGGTCTTTTCTGCTAGCGCTGTGCTTCTACACATGTACTTGCTGAACGGTGAAATCGCACAGTAATGCACTTTTCTCCAAGCATATACACTGTTTCTAAGGAAATGGGAACACACTGAGAAGACACTTGTGGGAGCTACTGTGACTAAAACTGAGCTTCCCTACGCACAGGGAAGCAAGAGAAATGCTGATTTCATCAAGTCGAGTTACATACTCAGAGTCTGTACTACTGCGCAAATAGGCATGTCTCTGTAAGCAAAAAAATTCATTTCTGACAAAGTTGCCCAAATGCATCTCAGAAGTGTGCAACTTGTTCCCTGAGTTAGAAAACGTCGTGAAACGTTCGTTTCTGCTAGCGCTGTGCTTCTACACATGTATTTGCTGAACGTTGAAAGCGCACAGTAATGCACTTTTCTCCCAGCAAATACACTGTTTCTAAGGAAATGGGAACACACTGAGGAGACACTTGTGGGAGCTACTGTGACTAAAACTGAGCTTCCCTACGCACAGGGAAGCCAGAGAAATGCTGATTTCATCAAGCCCAGTTACATACTCAGAATCTGTACTACTGCGCAAATAGGCATGTCTCTGTAGGCAAAAAACTCATTTCTGAAAAAGTTGCCCAAATGCATCTCAGAAGTGTGCAACTTGTTCCCTGAGTTAGAAAACGTCGAGAAACGGTCTTTTCTGCTAGCGCTGTGCTTCTACACATGTACTTGCTGAACGGTGAAAGCGCACAGTAATGCACTTTTCTCCCAGCATATACACTGTTTCTAAGGAAATGGGAACACACTGAGGAGACACTTGTGGGAGCTACTGTGACTAAAACTGAGCTTCCCTACGCACAGGGAAGCAAGAGAAATGCTGATTTCATCAAGTCCAGTTACATACTCAGAGTCTGTACTACTGCGCAAATAGGCATGTCTCTGTAGGCAAAAAACTCATTTCTGACAAAGTTGCCCAAATGCATCTCAGAAGTGTGCAACTTGTTCCCTGAGTTAGAAAACGTCGAGAAACGGTCGTTTCTGCTAGCGCTGTGCTTCTACACATGTATTTGCTGAACGGTCAAAGAGCACAGTAATGCACTTTTCTCCCAGCAAAGACACTGTTTCTAAGGAAATGGGAACACACTGAGGAGACACTTGTGGGAGCTACTGTGACTAAAACTGAGCTTCCCTACGCACAGGGAAGCAAGAGAAATGCTGATTTCATCAAGCCCAGTTACATACTCAGAATCTGTACTACTGCGCAAATAGGCATGTCTCTTTAGGCAAAAAACTCATTTCTGAAAAAGTTGCCCAAATGCATCTCAGAAGTGTGCAACTTGTTCCCTGAGTTAGAAAACGTCGAGAAACGGTCGTTTCTGCTAGCGCTGTGCTTCTACACATGTATTTGCTGAACGGTGAAAGCGCACAGTAATGCACTTTTCTCCCAGCAAATACATTGTTTCTAAGGAAATGGGAAAACACTGAGGAGACACTTGTGGGAGCTACTGTGACTAAAACTGAGCTTCCCTACGCACAGGGAAGCAAGAGAAATGCTGATTTCATCAAGCCCAGTTACATACTCAGAATCTGTACTACTGCACAAATAGGCATGTCCCTTTAGGCAAAAAACTCATTTCTGACAAAGTTGCCCAAATGCATCTCAGAAGTGTGCAACTTGTTCCCTGAATTAGAAAACGTCGAGAAACGGTCGTTTCTGCTAGCGCTGTGCTTCTACACATGTATTTGCTGAACGGTGAAAGCGCACAGTAATGCACTTTTCTCCCAGCAAATACACTGTTTCTAAGGAAATGGGAACACACTGAGGAGACACTTGTGGGAGCTACAGTGACTAAAACTGAGCTTCCCTATGCACAGGGAAGCAAGAGAAATGCTGATTTCACAAGCCCAGTTACATACTCAGAATCTGTACTACTGCGCAAATAGGCATGTCTCTGTAGGCAAAAAACTCATTTCTGACAAAGTTGCCCAAATGCCTCTCAGAAGTGTGCAACTTGTTCCATGAGTTAGAAAACGTCGAGAAACGTTCGTTTCTGCTAGCGCTGTGCTTCTACACATGTATTTGCTGAACGGTGAAAGCGCAAAGTAATGCACTTTTCTCCCAGCAAATACACTGTTTCTAAGGAAATGGGAACACACTGAGGAGACACTTGTGGGAGCTACTGTGACTAAAACTGAGCTTCCCTACGCACAGGGAAGCAAGAGAAATGCTGATTTCATCAAGCCCAGTTACATACTCAGAATCTGTACTACTGCGCAAATAGGCATGTCTCTGTAGGCAAAAAACTCATTTCTGACAAAGTTGCCCAAATGCATCTCAGAAGTGTGCAACTTGTTCCCTGAGTTAGAAAACGTCGAGAAACGGTCTTTTCTGCTAGCGCTGTGCTTCTACACATGTATTTGCTGAACGGTGAGAGAGCACAGTAATGCACTTTTCTCCCAGCAAAGACACTGTTTCTAAGGAAATGGGAACACACTGAGGAGACACTTGTGGGAGCTACTGTGACTAAAACTGAGCTTCCCTACACACAGAGAAGCAAGAGAAATGCTGATTTCATCAAGCCCAGTTACATACTCAGAATCTGTACTACTGCGCAAATAGGCATGTCTCTGTAGGCAAAAAACTCATTTCTGACAAAGTTGCCCAAATGCATCTCAGAAGTGTGCAACTTGTTCCCTGAGTTAGAATACGTCGAGAATCGGTCTTTTCTGCTAGCGCTGTGCTTCTACACATGTACTTGCTGAACGGTGAAAGCGCACAGTAATGCACTTTTCTCCCAGCATATACACTGTTTCTAAGGAAATGGGAACACACTGAGGAGACACTTGTGGGAGCTACTGTGACTAAAACTGAGCTTCCCTACGCACAGGGAAGCAAGAGAAATGCTGATTTCATCAAGTCCAGTTACATACTCAGAGTCTGTACTACTGCGCAAATAGGCATGTCTCTGTAGGCAAAAAACTCATTTCTGACAAAGTTGCCCAAATGCATCTCAGAAGTGTGCAACTTGTTCCCTGAGTTAGAAAACGTCATGAAACGTTCGTTTCTGCTAGCGCTGTGCTTCTACACATGTATTTGCTGAACGGTGAAAGCGCACAGTAATGCACTTTTCTCCCAGCAAATACACTGTTTCTAAGGAAATGGGAACACACTGAGGAGACACTTGTGGGAGCTACTGTGACTAAAACTGAGCTTCCCTACGCACAGGGAAGCAAGAGAAATGCTGATTTCATCAAGCCCAGTTACATACTCAGAATCTGTACTACTGCGCAAATAGGCATGTCTCTGTAGGCAAAAAACTCATTTCTGAAAAAGTTGCCCAAATGCATCTCAGAAGTGTGCAACTTGTTCCCTGAGTTAGAAAACGTCGAGAAACGTTCGTTTCTGCTAGCGCTGTGCTTCTACACATGTACTTGCTGAACGGTGAAAGCACACAGTAATGCACTTTTCTCCCAGCATATACACTGTTCCTAAGGAAATGGGAACACACTGAGGAGACACTAGTGGGAGCTACTGTGACTAAAACTGAGCTTCCCTATGCACAGGGAGGCAAGAGAAATGCTGATTTCATCAAGCCCAGTTACATACTCAGAATCTGTACTACTGCGCAAATAGGCATGTCTCTGTAGGCAAAAAACTCATTTCTGACAAAGTTGCCCAAATGCATCTCAGAAATGTGCAACTTGTTCCCTGAGTTAGAAAACGTTGAGAAACGGTCTTTTCTGCTAGCGCTGTGCTTCTACACATGTACTTGCTGAACGGTGAAAGCGCACAGTAATGCACTTTTCTCCCAGCAAATACACTGTTTCTAAGGAAATGGGAACACACTGAGGAGACACTTGTGGGAGCTACTGTGACTAAAACTGAGCTTCCCTACGCACAGGGAAGCAAGAGAAATGCTGATTTCATCAAGCCCAGTTACATACTCAGAATCTGTACTACTGCGCAAATAGGCATGTCTCTGTAGGCAAAAAACTCATTTCTGACAAAGTTGCCCAAATGCATCTCAGAAGTGTGCAACTTGTTCCCTGAGTTAGAAAACGTCGAGAAACGGTCTTTTCTGCTAGCGCTGTGCTTCTACACATGTATTTGCTGAACGGTGAGAGAGCACAGTAATGCACTTTTCTCCCAGCAAAGACACTGTTTCTAAGGAAATGGGAACACACTGAGGAGACACTTGTGGGAGCTACTGTGACTAAAACTGAGCTTCCCTACACACAGAGAAGCAAGAGAAATGCTGATTTCATCAAGCCCAGTTACATACTCAGAATCTGTACTACTGCGCAAATAGGCATGTCTCTGTAGGCAAAAAACTCATTTCTGACAAAGTTGCCCAAATGCATCTCAGAAGTGTGCAACTTGTTCCCTGAGTTAGAATACGTCGAGAATCGGTCTTTTCTGCTAGCGCTGTGCTTCTACACATGTACTTGCTGAACGGTGAAAGCGCACAGTAATGCACTTTTCTCCCAGCATATACACTGTTTCTAAGGAAATGGGAACACACTGAGGAGACACTTGTGGGAGCTACTGTGACTAAAACTGAGCTTCCCTACGCACAGGGAAGCAAGAGAAATGCTGATTTCATCAAGTCCAGTTACATACTCAGAGTCTGTACTACTGCGCAAATAGGCATGTCTCTGTAGGCAAAAAACTCATTTCTGACAAAGTTGCCCAAATGCATCTCAGAAGTGTGCAACTTGTTCCCTGAGTAAGAAAACGTCATGAAACGTTCGTTTCTGCTAGCGCTGTGCTTCTACACATGTATTTGCTGAACGGTGAAAGCGCACAGTAATGCACTTTTCTCCCAGCAAAGACACTGTTTCTAAGGAAATGGGAACACACTGAGGAGACACTTGTGGGAGCTACTGTGACTAAAACTGAGCTTCCCTACGCACAGGGAAGCAAGAGAAATGCTGATTTCATCAAGCCCAGTTACATACTCAGAATCTGTACTACTGCGCAAATAGGCATGTCTCTGTAGGCAAAAAACTCATTTCTGAAAAAGTTGCCCAAATGCATCTCAGAAGTGTGCAACTTGTTCCCTGAGTTAGAAAACGTCGAGAAACGTTCGTTTCTGCTAGCGCTGTGCTTCTACACATGTACTTGCTGAACGGTGAAAGCACACAGTAATGCACTTTTCTCCCAGCATATACACTGTTCCTAAGGAAATGGGAACACACTGAGGAGACACTAGTGGGAGCTACTGTGACTAAAACTGAGCTTCCCTATGCACAGGGAGGCAAGAGAAATGCTGATTTCATCAAGCCCAGTTACATACTCAGAATCTGTACTACTGCGCAAATAGGCATGTCTCTGTAGGCAAAAAACTCATTTCTGACAAAGTTGCCCAAATGCATCTCAGAAATGTGCAACTTGTTCCCTGAGTTAGAAAACGTTGAGAAACGGTCTTTTCTGCTAGCGCTGTGCTTCTACACATGTACTTGCTGAACGGTGAAAGCGCACAGTAATGCACTTTTCTCCCAGCAAATACACTGTTTCTAAGGAAATGGGAACACACTGAGGAGACACTTGTGGGAGCTACTGTGACTAAAACTGAGCTTCCCTACCCACAGGGAAGCAAGAGAAATGCTGATTTCATCAAGCCCAGTTACATACTCAGAATCTGTACTACTGCGCAAATAGGCATGTCTCTGTAGGCAAAAAACTCATTTCTGACAAAGTTGCCCAAATGCATCTCAGAAGTGTGCAACTTGTTCCCTGAGTTAGAAAACGTCGAGAAACGGTCGTTTCTGCTAGCGCTGTGCTTCTACACATGTATTTGCTGAACGGTGAAAGAGCACAGTAATGCACTTTTCTCCCAGCAAAGACACTGTTTCTAAGGAAATGGGAACACACTGAGTAGACACTTGTGGGAGCTAATGTGACTAAAACTGAGCTTCCCTACGCACAGAGAAGCAAGAGAAATGCTGATTTCATCAAGCCCAGTTACATACTCAGAATCTGTACTACTGCGCAAATAGGCATGTCTCTTTAGGCAAAAAACTCATTTCTAACAAAGTTGCCCAAATGCATCTCAGAAGTGTGCAACTTGTTCCCTGAGTTAGAAAACGTCGAGAAACGTTCGTTTCTGCTAGCGCTGCGCTTCTACACATGTACTTGCTGAACGGTGAAAGCACACAGTAATCCACTTTTCTCCCAGCATATACACTGCTTCTAAGGAAATGGGAACACACTGAGGAGACACTAGTGGGAGCTACTGTGACTAAAACTGAGCTTCCCTATGCACAGTAAGGCAAGAGAAATGCTGATTTCATCAAGCCCAGTTACATACTCAGAATCTGTACTACTGCGCAAATAGGCATGTCTCTGTAGGCAAAAAACTCATTTCTGACAAAGTTGCCCAAATGCATCTCAGAAGTGTGCAACTTGTTCCCTGAGTTAGAAAACGTTGAGAAACGGTCTTTTCTGCTAGCGCTGTGCTTCTACACATGTACTTGCTGAACGGTGAAAGCACACAGTAATGCACTTTTCTCCCAGCAAATACACTGTTTCTAAGGAAATGGGAACACACTGAGGAGACACTTGTGGGAGCTACTGTGACTAAAACTGAGCTTCCCTACGCACAGGGAAGCAAGAGAAATGCTGATTTCATCAAGCCCAGTTACATACTCAGAATCTGTACTACTGCGCAAATAGGCATGTCTCTGTAGGCAAAAAACTCATTTCTGACAAAGTTGCCCAAATGCATCTCAGAAGTGTGCAACTTGTTCCCTGAGTTAGAAAACGTCGAGAAACGGTCGTTTCTGCTAGCGCTGTGCTTCTACACATGTATTTGCTGAACGGTGAAAAAGCACAGTAATGCACTTTTCTCCCAGCAAAGACACTGTTTCTAAGGAAATGGGAACACACTGAGGAGAAACTTGTGGGAGCTACTGTGACTAAAACTGAGCTTCACTACGCACAGAGAAGCAAGAGAAATGCTGATTTCATCAAGCCCAGTTACATACTCAGAATCTGTACTACTGCGCAAATAGGCATGTCTCTGTAGGCAAAAAACTCATTTCTGACAAAGTTGCCCAAATGCATCTCAGAAGTGTGCAAATTGTTCCCTGAGTTAGAAAACGTCGAGAAACGGTCTTTTCTGCTAGCGCTGTGCTTCTACACATGTACTTGCTGAACGGTGAAATCGCACAGTAATGCACTTTTCTCCCAGCATATACACTGTTTCTAAGGAAATGGGAACACACTGAGAAGACACTTGTGGGAGCTACTGTGACTAAAACTGAGCTTCCCTACGCACAGGGAAGCAAGAGAAATGCTGATTTCATCAAGTCGAGTTACATACTCAGAGTCTGTACTACTGCGCAAATAGGCATGTCTCTGTAAGCAAAAAACTCATTTCTGACAAAGTTGCCCAAATGCATCTCAGAAGTGTGCAACTTGTTCCCTGAGTTAGAAAACGTCGAGAAACGGTCTTTTCTGCTAGCGCTGTGCTTCTACACATGTACTTGCTGAACGGTGAAAGCGCACAGTAATGCACTTTTCTCCCAGCATATACACTGTTTCTAAGGAAATGGGAACACACTGAGGAGACACTTGTGGGAGCTACTGTGACTAAAACTGAGCTTCCCTACGCAGAGGGAAGCAAGAGAAATGCTGATTTCATCAAGTCCAGTTACATACTCAGAGTCTGTACTACTGGCAAATAGGCATGTCTCTGTAGGCAAAAAACTCATTTCTGACAAAGTTGCCCAAATGCATCTCAGAAGTGTGCAACTTGGTCCCTGAATTAGAAAACGTCGAGAAACGGTCGTTTCTGCTAGCGCTGTGCTTCTACACATGTATTTGCTGAACGGTGAAAGAGCACAGTAATGCACTTTTCTCCCAGCAAAGACACTGTTTCTAAGGAAATGGGAACACACTGAGGAGACACTTGTGGGAGCTACTGTGACTAAAACTGAGCTTCCCTACGCACAGGGAAGCAAGAGAAATGCTGATTTCATCAAGCCCAGTTACATACTCAGAATCTGTACTACTGCGCAAATAGGCCTGTCTCTTTAGGCAAAACACTCATTTCTGACAAAGTTGCCCAAATGCATCTCAGAAGTGTGCAACTTGTTCCCTGAGTTAGAAAACGTCGAGAAACGGTCGTTTCTGCTAGCGCTGTGCTTCTACACATGTATTTGCTGAACGGTGAAAGCGCACAGTAATGCACTTTTCTCCCAGCAAATACATTGTTTCTAAGGAAATGGGAAAACACTGAGGAGACACTTGTGGGAGCTACTGTGACTAAAACTGAGCTTCCCTACGCACAGGGAAGCAAGAGAAATGCTGATTTCATCAAGCCCAGTTACATACTCAGAATCTGTACTACTGCACAAATAGGCATGTCCCTTTAGGCAAAAAACTCATTTCTGACAAAGTTGCCCAAATGCATCTCAGAAGTGTGCAACTTGTTCCCTGAATTAGAAAACGTCGAGAAACGGTCGTTTCTGCTAGCGCTGTGCTTCTACACATGTATTTGCTGAACGGTGAAAGCGCACAGTAATGCACTTTTCTCCCAGCAAATACACTGTTTCTAAGGAAATGGGAACACACTGAGGAGACACTTGTGGGAGCTACAGTGACTAAAACTGAGCTTCCCAATGCACAGGGAAGCAAGAGAAATGCTGATTTCATCAAGCCCAGTTACATACTCAGAATCTGTACTACTGCGCAAATAGGCATGTCTCTGTAGGCAAAAAACTCATTTCTGACAAAGTTGCCCAAATGCCTCTCAGAAGTGTGCAACTTGTTCCATGAGTTAGAAAACGTCGAGAAACGTTCGTTTCTGCTAGCGCTGTGCTTCTACACATGTATTTGCTGAACGGTGAAAGCGCAAAGTAATGCACTTTTCTCCCAGCAAATACACTGTTTCTAAGGAAATGGGAACACACTGAGGAGACACTTGTGGGAGCTACTGTGACTAAAACTGAGCTTCCCTACGCACAGGGAAGCAAGAGAAATGCTGATTTCATCAAGCCCAGTTACATACTCAGAATCTGTACTACTGCGCAAATAGGCATGTCTCTGTAGGCAAAAAACTCATTTCTGAAAAAGTTGCCCAAATGCATCTCAGAAGTGTGCAACTTGTTCCCTGAGTTAGAATACGTCGAGAAACGGTCTTTTCTGCTAGCGCTGTGCTTCTACACATGTACTTGCTGAACGGTGAAAGCGCACAGTAATGCACTTTTCTCCCAGCATATACACTGTTTCTAAGGAAATGGGAACACACTGAGGAGACACTTGTGGGAGCTACTGTGACTAAAACTGAGCTTCCCTACGCACAGGGAAGCAAGAGAAATGCTGATTTCATCAAGTCCAGTTACATACTCAGAGTCTGTACTACTGCGCAAATAGGCATGTCTCTGTAGGCAAAAAACTCATTTCTGACAAAGTTGCCCAAATGCATCTCAGAAGTGTGCAACTTGTTCCCTGAGTTAGAAAATGTCGTGAAACGTTCGTTTCTGCTAGCGCTGTGCTTCTACACATGTATTTGCTGAACGGTGAAAGCGCACAGTAATGCACTTTTCTCCCAGCAAATACACTGTTTCTAAGCAAATGGGAACACACTGAGGAGACACTTGTGGGAGCTACTGTGACTAAAACTGAGCTTCCCTACGCACAGGGAAGCAAGAGAAATGCTGATTTCATCAAGCCCAGTTACATACTCAGAATCTGTACTACTGCGCAAATAAGCATGTCTCTGTAGGCAAAAAACTCATTTCTGAAAAAGTTGCCCAAATGCATCTCAGAAGTGTGCAACTTGTTCCCTGAGTTAGAAAACGTCGAGAAACGTTCGTTTCTGCTAGCGCTGTGCTTCTACACATGTACTTGCTGAACGGTGAAAGCACACAGTAATGCACTTTTCTCCCAGCATATACACTGTTCCTAAGGAAATGGGAACACACTGAGGAGACACTAGTGGGAGCTACTGTGACTAAAACTGAGCTTCCCTATGCACAGGGAGGCAAGAGAAATGCTGATTTCATCAAGCCCAGTTACATACTCAGAATCTGTACTACTGCGCAAATAGGCATGTCTCTGTAGGCAAAAAACTCATTTCTGACAAAGTTGCCCAAATGCATCTCAGAAATGTGCAACTTGTTCCCTGAGTTAGAAAACGTTGAGAAACGGTCTTTTCTGCTAGCGCTGTGCTTCTACACATGTACTTGCTGAACGGTGAAAGCGCAGAGTAATGCACTTTTGTCCCAGCAAATACACTGTTTCTAAGGAAATGGGAACACACTGAGGAGACACTTGTGGGAGCTACTGTGACTAAAACTGAGCTTCCCTACGCACAGGGAAGCAAGAGAAATGCTGATTTCATCAAGCCCAGTTACATACTCAGAATCTGTACTACTGCGCAAATAGGCATGTCTCTGTAGGCAAAAAACTCATTTCTGACAAAGTTGCCCAAATGCCTCTCAGAAGTGTGCAACTTGTTCCATGAGTTAGAAAACGTCGAGAAACGTTCGTTTCTGCTAGCGCTGTGCTTCTACACATGTATTTGCTGAACGGTGAAAGCGCAAAGTAATGCACTTTTCTCCCATCAAATACACTGTTTCTAAGGAAATGGGAACACACTGAGGAGACACTTGTGGGAGCTACTGTGACTAAAACTGAGCTTCCCTACGCACAGGGAAGCAAGAGAAATGCTGATTTCATCAAGCCCAGTTACATACTCAGAATCTGTACTACTGCGCAAATAGGCATGTCTCTGTAGGCAAAAAACTCATTTCTGAAAAAGTTGCCCAAATGCATCTCAGAAGTGTGCAACTTGTTCCCTGAGTTAGAATACGTCGAGAAACGGTCTTTTCTGCTAGCGCTGTGCTTCTACACATGTACTTGCTGAACGGTGAAAGCGCACAGTAATGCACTTTTCTCCCAGCATATACACTGTTTCTAAGGAAATGGGAACACACTGAGGAGACACTTGTGGGAGCTACTGTGACTAAAACTGAGCTTCCCTACGCACAGGGAAGCAAGAGAAATGCTGATTTCATCAAGTCCAGTTACATACTCAGAGTCTGTACTACTGCGCAAATAGGCATGTCTCTGTAGGCAAAAAACTCATTTCTGACAAAGTTGCCCAAATGCATCTCAGAAGTGTGCAACTTGTTCCCTGAGTTAGAAAATGTCGTGAAACGTTCGTTTCTGCTAGCGCTGTGCTTCTACACATGTATTTGCTGAACGGTGAAAGCGCACAGTAATGCACTTTTCTCCCAGCAAATACACTGTTTCTAAGCAAATGGGAACACACTGAGGAGACACTTGTGGGAGCTACTGTGACTAAAACTGAGCTTCCCTACGCACAGGGAAGCAAGAGAAATGCTGATTTCATCAAGCCCAGTTACATACTCAGAATCTGTACTACTGCGCAAATAGGCATGTCTCTGTAGGCAAAAAACTCATTTCTGAAAAAGTTGCCCAAATGCATCTCAGAAGTGTGCAACTTGTTCCCTGAGTTAGAAAACGTCGAGAAACGTTCGTTTCTGCTAGCGCTGTGCTTCTACACATGTACTTGCTGAACGGTGAAAGCACACAGTAATGCACTTTTCTCCCAGCATATACACTGTTCCTAAGGAAATGGGAACACACTGAGGAGACACTAGTGGGAGCTACTGTGACTAAAACTGAGCTTCCCTATGCACAGGGAGGCAAGAGAAATGCTGATTTCATCAAGCCCAGTTACATACTCAGAATCTGTACTACTGCGCGAATAGGCATGTCTCTGTAGGCAAAAAACTCATTTCTGACAAAGTTGCCCAAATGCATCTCAGAAATGTGCAACTTGTTCCCTGAGTTAGAAAACGTTGAGAAACGGTCTTTTCTGCTAGCGCTGTGCTTCTACACATGTACTTGCTGAACGGTGAAAGCGCAGAGTAATGCACTTTTCTCCCAGCAAATACACTGTTTCTAAGGAAATGGGAACACACTGAGGAGACACTTGTGGGAGCTACTGTGACTAAAACTGAGCTTCCCTACGCACAGGGAAGCAAGAGAAATGCTGATTTCATCAAGCCCAGTTACATACTCAGAATCTGTACTACTGCGCAAATAGGCATGTCTCTGTAGGCAAAAAACTCATTTCTGACAAAGTTGCCCAAATGCATCTCAGAAGTGTGCAACTTGTTCCCTGAGTTAGAAAACGTCGAGAAACGGTCTTTTCTGCTAGCGCTGTGCTTCTACACATGTACTTGCTGAACGGTGAAAGCACACAGTAATGCACTTTTCTCCCAGCATATACACTGCTTCTAAGGAAATGGGAACACACTGAGGAGACACTTGTGGGAGCTAGTGTGACTAAAACTGAGCTTCCCTACGCACAGGGAAGCAAGAGAAATGCTGATTTCATCAAGCCCAGTTACATACTCAGAATCTGTACTACTGCGCAAATAGGCATGTCTCTGTAGGCAAAAAACTCATTTCTGAAAAAGTTGCCCAAATGCATCTCAGAAGTGTGCAACTTGTTCCCTGAGTTAGAAAACGTCGAGAAACGTTCGTTTCTGCTAGCGCTGTGCTTCTACACATGTACTTGCTGAACGGTGAAAGCACACAGTAATGCACTTTTCTCCCAGCATATACACTGTTTCTAAGGAAATGGGAACGCACTGAGGAGACACTTGTGGGAGCTACTGTGACTAAAACTGAGCTTCCCTATGCACAGTAAGGCAAGAGAAATGCTGATTTCATCAAGCCCAGTTACATACTCAGAATCTGTACTACTGCGCAAATAGGCATGTCTCTGTAGGCAAAAAACTTATTTCTGACAAAGTTGCCCAAATGCATCTCAGAAGTGTGCAACTTGTTCCCTGAGTTAGAAAACGTCGAAAAACGGTCGTTTCTGCTAGCGCTGTGCTTCTACACATGTATTTGCTGAACGGTGAAAGAGCACAGTAATGCACTTTTCTCCCAGCATATACACTGCTTCTAAGGAAATGGGAACACACTGAGGAGACACTTGTGGGAGCTAGTGTGACTAAAACTGAGCTTCCCTACGCACAGGGAAGCAAGAGAAATGCTGATTTCATCAAGCCCAGTTACATACTCAGAATCTGTACTACTGCGCAAATAGGCATGTCTCTGTAGGCAAAAAACTCATTTCTGAAAAAGTTGCCCAAATGCATCTCAGAAGTGTGCAACTTGTTCCCTGAGTTAGAAAACGTCGAGAAACGTTCGTTTCTGCTAGCGCTGTGCTTCTACACATGTACTTGCTGAACGGTGAAAGCACACAGTAATGCACTTTTCTCCCAGCATATACACTGTTTCTAAGGAAATGGGAACGCACTGAGGAGACACTTGTGGGAGCTACTGTGACTAAAACTGAGCTTCCCTATGCACAGTAAGGCAAGAGAAATGCTGATTTCATCAAGCCCAGTTACATACTCAGAATCTGTACTACTGCGCAAATAGGCATGTCTCTGTAGGCAAAAAACTTATTTCTGACAAAGTTGCCCAAATGCATCTCAGAAGTGTGCAACTTGTTCCCTGAGTTAGAAAACGTCGAAAAACGGTCGTTTCTGCTAGCGCTGTGCTTCTACACATGTATTTGCTGAACGGTGAAAGAGCACAGTAATGCACTTTTCTCCCAGCAAAGACACTGTTTCTAAGGAAATGGGAACACACTGAGGAGACACTTGTGGGAGCTACTGTGACTAAAACTGAGCTTCCCTACGCACAGAGAAGCAAGAGAAATGCTGATTTCATCAAGCCCAGTTACATACTCAGAATCTGTACTACTGCGCAAATAAGCATGTCTCTGTAGGCAAAAAACTCATTTCTGACAAAGTTGCCCAAATGCATCTCAGAAGTGTGCAAATTGTTCCCTGAGTTAGAAAACGTCGAGAAACGGTCTTTTCTGCTAGCGCTGTGCTTCTACACATGTACTTGCTGAACGGTGAAATCGCACAGTAATGCACTTTTCTCCCAGCATATACACTGTTTCTAAGGAAATGGGAACACACTGAGAAGACACTTGTGGGAGCTACTGTGACTAAAACTGAGCTTCCCTACGCACAGGGAAGCAAGAGAAATGCTGATTTCATCAAGTCGAGTTACATACTCAGAGTCTGTACTACTGCGCAAATAGGCATGTCTCTGTAGGCAAAAAACTCATTTCTGACAAAGTTGCCCAAATGCATCTCAGAAGTGTGCAACTTGTTCCCTGAGTTAGAAAACGTCGTGAAACGTTCGTTTCTGCTAGCGCTGTGCTTCTACACATGTATTTGCTGAACGTTGAAAGCGCACAGTAATGCACTTTTCTCCCAGCAAATACACTGTTTCTAAGGAAATGGGAACACACTGAGGAGACACTTGTGGGAGCTACTGTGACTAAAACTGAGCTTCCCTACGCACAGGGAAGCCAGAGAAATGCTGATTTCATCAAGCCCAGTTACATACTCAGAATCTGTACTACTGCGCAAATAGGCATGTCTCTGTAGGCAAAAAACTCATTTCTGAAAAAGTTGCCCAAATGCATCTCAGAAGTGTGCAACTTGTTCCCTGAGTTAGAAAACGTCGAGAAACGGTCTTTTCTGCTAGCGCTGTGCTTCTACACATGTATTTGCTGAACGGTGAAAGCGCACAGTAATGCACTTTTCTCCCAGCATATACACTGTTTCTAAGGAAATGGGAACACACTGAGGAGACACTTGTGGGAGCTACTGTGACTAAAACTGAGCTTCCCTACGCACAGGGAAGCAAGAGAAATGCTGATTTCATCAAGTCCAGTTACATACTCAGAGTCTGTACTACTGCGCAAATAGGCATGTCTCTGTAGGCAAAAAACTCATTTCTGACAAAGTTGCCCAAATGCATCTCAGAAGTGTGCAACTTGTTCCCTGAGTTAGAAAACGTCGTGAAACGTTCGTTTCTGCTAGCGCTGTGCTTCTACACATGTATTTGTTGAACTTTGAAAGCAACAGTAATGCACTTTTCTCCCAGCAAATACACTGTTTCTAAGGAAATGGGAACACACTGAGGAGACACTTGTGGGAGCTACTGTGACTAAAACTGAGCTTCCCTACGCACAGGGAAGCAAGAGAAATGCTGATTTCATCAAGCCCAGTTACATACTCAGAATCTGTACTACTGCGCAAATAGGCATGTCTCTGTAGGCAAAAAACTCATTTCTGACAAAGTTGCCCAAATGCATCTCAGAAGTGTGCAACTTGTTCCCTGAGTTAGGAAACGTCGAGAAACGGTCGTTTCTGCTAGCGCTGTGCTTCTACACATGTATTTGCTGACCGGATAAAGCGCACAGTAATGCACTTTTCTCCCAGCGAAGACACTGTTTCTAAGGAAATGGGAACACACTGAGGAGACACTTGTGGGAGCTACTGTGACTAAAACTGAGCTTCCCTACCCACAGGGAAGCCAGAGAAATGCTGATTTCATCAAGCCCAGTTACATACTCAGAATATGTACTACTGCGCAAATAGGCATGTCTCTGTAGGCAAAAAACTCATTTCTGACAAAGTTGCCGAAATGCATCTCAGAAGTGTGCAACTTGTTCCCTGAGTTAGAAAACGTCGAGAAATGGTCTTTTCTGCTAGCGCTGTGCTTCTACACATGTACTTGCTGAACGGTGAAAGCACACAGTAATGCACTTTTCTCCCAGCATATACACTGTTTCTAAGGAAATGGGAACACACTGAGGAGACACTTGTGGGAGCTACTGTGACTAAAACTGAGCTTCCCTACGCACAGGGAAGCAAGAGAAATGCTGATTTCATCAAGTCCAGTTACATACTCAGAGTCTGTACTACTGCGCAAATAGGCATGTCTCTTTAGGCAAAAAACTCATTTCTGACAAAGTTGCCCAAATGCATCTCAGAAGTGTGCAACTTGTTCCCTGAGTTAGAAAATGTCGAGAAACGTTCGTTTCTGCTGGCGCTGTGCTTCTACACATGTATTTGCTGAACGGTGAAAGAGCACAGTAATGCACTTTTCTCCCAGCAAAGACACTGTTTCTAAGGAAATGGGAACACACTGAGGAGACACTTGTGGGAGCTACTGTGACTAAAACTGAGCTTCCCTACGCACAGGGAAGCAAGAGAAATGCTGATTTCATCAAGCCCAGTTACATACTCAGAATCTGTACTACTGCGCAAATAGGCATGTCTCTGTAGGCAAAAAACTCATTTCTGACAAAGTTGCCCAAATGCATCTCAGAAGTGTGCAACTTGTTCCCTGAGTTAGAAAACGTCGAGAAACGTTCGTTTCTGCTAGCGCTGTGCTTCTACACATGTATTTGCTGAACGGTGAAAGAGCACAGTAATGCACTTTTCTCCCAGCAAAGACACTGTTTCTAAGGAAATGGGAACACACTGAGGAGACACTTGTGGGAGCTACTGTGACTAAAACTGAGCTTCCCTACGCACAGGGAAGCAAGAGAAATGCTGATTTCATCAAGCCCAGTTACATACTCAGAATCTGTACTACTGCGCAAATAGGCATGTCTCTGTAGGCAAAAAACTCATTTCTGACAAAGTTGCCCAAATGCATCTCAGAAGTGTGCAACTTGTTCCCTGAGTTAGAAAATGTCGAGAAACGTTCGTTTCTGCTGGCGCTGTGCTTCTACACATGTATTTGCTGAACGGTGAAAGAGCACAGTAATGCACTTTTCTCCCAGCAAAGACACTGTTTCTAAGGAAATGGGAACACACTGAGGAGACACTTGTGGGAGCTACTGTGACTAAAACTGAGCTTCCCTACGCACAGGGAAGCAAGAGAAATGCTGATTTCATCAAGCCCAGTTACATACTCAGAATCTGTACTACTGCGCAAATAGGCATGTCTCTGTAGGCAAAAAACTCATTTCTGAAAAAGTTGCCCAAATGCATCTCAGAAGTGTGCAACTTGTTCCCTGAGTTAGAAAACGTCGAGAAACGGTCGTTTCTGCTAGCGCTGTGCTTCTACACATGTATTTGCTGAACGGTGAAAGAGCACAGTAATGCACTTTTCTCCCAGCAAAGACACTGTTTCTAAGGAAATGGGAACACACTGAGGAGACACTTGTGGGAGCTACTGTGACTAAAACTGAGCTTCCCTACGCACAGGGAAGCAAGAGAAATGCTGATTTCATCAAGCCCAGTTACATACTCAGAATCTGTACTACTGCGCAAATAGGCATGTCTCTGTAGGCAAAAAACTCATTTCTGACAAAGTTGCCCAAATGCATCTCAGAAGTGTGCAACTTGTTCCCTGAGTTAGAAAACGTCGAGAAACGGTCTTTTCTGCTAGCGCTGTGCTTCTACACATGTACTTGCTGAACGGTGAAAGCACACAGTAATGCACTTTTCTCCCAGCATATACACTGTTTCTAAGGAAATGGGAACACACTGAGGAGACACTTGTGGGAGCTACTGTGACTAAAACTGAGCTTCCCTACGCACAGGGAAGCAAGAGAAATGCTGATTTCATCAAGTCCAGTTACATACTCAGAGTCTGTACTACTGCGCAAATAGGCATGTCTCTTTAGGCAAAAAACTCATTTCTGACAAAGTTGCCCAAATGCATCTCAGAAGTGTGCAACTTGTTCCCTGAGTTAGAAAACGTCGAGAAACGGTCTTTTCTGCTAGCGCTGTGCTTCTACACATGTACTTGCTGAACGGTGAAAGCGCACAGTAATGCACTTTTCTCCCAGCATATACACTGTTTCTAAGGAAATGGGAACACACTGAGGAGACACTTGTGGGAGCTACTGTGACTAAAACTGAGCTTCCCTACGCACAGGGAAGCAAGAGAAATGCTGATTTCATCAAGCCCAGTTACATACTCAGAATCTGTACTACTGCGCAAATAGGCATGTCTCTGTAGGCAAAAAACTCATTTCTGACAAAGTTGCCCAAATGCATCTCAGAAGTGTGCAACTTGTTCCCTGAGTTAGAAAACGTCGAGAAACGGTCGTTTCTGCTAGCGCTGTGCTTCTACACATGTATTTGCTGACCGGAGAAAGCGCACAGTAATGCACTTTTCTCCCAGCAAAGACACTGTTTCTAAGGAAATGGGAACACACTGAGGAGACACTTGTGGGAGCTACTGTGACTAAAACTGAGCTTCCCTACCCACAGGGAAGCCAGAGAAATGCTGATTTCATCAAGCCCAGTTACATACTCAGAATCTGTACTACTGCGCAAATAGGCATGTCTCTGTAGGCAAAAAACTCATTTCTGACAAAGTTGCCCAAATGCATCTCAGAAGTGTGCAACTTGTTCCCTGAGTTAGAAAACGTCGAGAAACGGTCTTTTCTGCTAGCGCTGTGCTTCTACACATGTACTTGCTGAACGGTGAAAGCACACAGTAATGCACTTTTCTCCCAGCATATACACTGTTTCTAAGGAAATGGGAACACACTGAGGAGACACTTGTGGGAGCTACTGTGACTAAAACTGAGCTTCCCTACGCACAGGGAAGCAAGAGAAATGCTGATTTCATCAAGTCCAGTTACATACTCAGAGTCTGTACTACTGCGCAAATAGGCATGTCTCTTTAGGCAAAAAACTCATTTCTGACAAAGTTGCCCAAATGCATCTCAGAAGTGTGCAACTTGTTCCCTGAGTTAGAAAATGTCGAGAAACGTTCGTTTCTGCTGGCGCTGTGCTTCTACACATGTATTTGCTGAACGGTGAAAGAGCACAGTAATGCACTTTTCTCCCAGCAAAGACACTGTTTCTAAGGAAATGGGAACACACTGAGGAGACACTTGTGGGAGCTACTGTGACTAAAACTGAGCTTCCCTACGCACAGGGAAGCAAGAGAAATGCTGATTTCATCAAGCCCAGTTACATACTCAGAATCTGTACTACTGCGCAAATAGGCATGTCTCTGTAGGCAAAAAACTCATTTCTGAAAAAGTTGCCCAAATGCATCTCAGAAGTGTGCAACTTGTTCCCTGAGTTAGAAAACGTCGAGAAACGGTCGTTTCTGCTAGCGCTGTGCTTCTACACATGTATTTGCTGAACGGTGAAAGAGCACAGTAATGCACTTTTCTCCCAGCAAAGACACTGTTTCTAAGGAAATGGGAACACACTGAGGAGACACTTGTGGGAGCTACTGTGACTAAAACTGAGCTTCCCTACGCACAGGGAAGCAAGAGAAATGCTGATTTCATCAAGCCCAGTTACATACTCAGAATCTGTACTACTGCGCAAATAGGCATGTCTCTGTAGGCAAAAAACTCATTTCTGACAAAGTTGCCCAAATGCATCTCAGAAGTGTGCAACTTGTTCCCTGAGTTAGAAAATGTCGAGAAACGTTCGTTTCTGCTGGCGCTGTGCTTCTACACATGTATTTGCTGAACGGTGAAAGAGCACAGTAATGCACTTTTCTCCCAGCAAAGACACTGTTTCTAAGGAAATGGGAACACACTGAGGAGACACTTGTGGGAGCTACTGTGACTAAAACTGAGCTTCCCTACGCACAGGGAAGCAAGAGAAATGCTGATTTCTTCAAGCCCAGTTACATACTCAGAATCTGTACTACTGCGCAAATAGGCATGTCTCTGTAGGCAAAAAACTCATTTCTGAAAAAGTTGCCCAAATGCATCTCAGAAGTGTGCAACTTGTTCCCTGAGTTAGAAAACGTCGAGAAACGGTCGTTTCTGCTAGCGCTGTGCTTCTACACATGTATTTGCTGAACGGTGAAAGAGCACAGTAATGCACTTTTCTCCCAGCAAAGACACTGTTTCTAAGGAAATGGGAACACACTGAGGAGACACTTGTGGGAGCTACTGTGACTAAAACTGAGCTTCCCTACGCACAGGGAAGCAAGAGAAATGCTGATTTCATCAAGCCCAGTTACATACTCAGAATCTGTACTACTGCGCAAATAGGCATGTCTCTGTAGGCAAAAAACTCATTTCTGAAAAAGTTGCCCAAATGCATCTCAGAAGTGTGCAACTTGTTCCCTGAGTTAGAAAACGTCGAGAAACGGTCGTTTCTGCTAGCGCTGTGCTTCTACACATGTATTTGCTGAACGGTGAAAGAGCACAGTAATGCACTTTTCTCCCAGCAAAGACACTGTTTCTAAGGAAATGGGAACACACTGAGGAGACACTTGTGGGAGCTACTGTGACTAAAACTGAGCTTCCCTACGCACAGGGAAGCAAGAGAAATGCTGATTTCATCAAGCCCAGTTACATACTCAGAATCTGTACTACTGCGCAAATAGGCATGTCTCTGTAGGCAAAAAACTCATTTCTGACAAAGTTGCCCAAATGCATCTCAGAAGTGTGCAACTTGTTCCCTGAGTTAGAAAATGTCGAGAAACGTTCGTTTCTGCTGGCGCTGTGCTTCTACACATGTATTTGCTGAACGGTGAAAGAGCACAGTAATGCACTTTTCTCCCAGCAAAGACACTGTTTCTAAGGAAATGGGAACACACTGAGGAGACACTTGTGGGAGCTACTGTGACTAAAACTGAGCTTCCCTACGCACAGGGAAGCAAGAGAAATGCTGATTTCTTCAAGCCCAGTTACATACTCAGAATCTGTACTACTGCGCAAATAGGCATGTCTCTGTAGGCAAAAAACTCATTTCTGAAAAAGTTGCCCAAATGCATCTCAGAAGTGTGCAACTTGTTCCCTGAGTTAGAAAACGTCGAGAAACGGTCGTTTCTGCTAGCGCTGTGCTTCTACACATGTATTTGCTGAACGGTGAAAGAGCACAGTAATGCACTTTTCTCCCAGCAAAGACACTGTTTCTAAGGAAATGGGAACACACTGAGGAGACACTTGTGGGAGCTACTGTGACTAAAACTGAGCTTCCCTACGCACAGGGAAGCAAGAGAAATGCTGATTTCATCAAGCCCAGTTACATACTCAGAATCTGTACTACTGCGCAAATAGGCATGTCTCTGTAGGCAAAAAACTCATTTCTGACAAAGTTGCCCAAATGCATCTCAGAAGTGTGCAACTTGTTCCCTGAGTTAGAAAACGTCGAGAAACGGTCGTTTCTGCTAGCGCTGTGCTTCTACACATGTATTTGCTGAACGGTGAAAGAGCACAGTAATGCACTTTTCTCCCAGCAAAGACACTGTTTCTAAGGAAATGGGAACACACTGAGGAGACACTTGTGGGAGCTACTGTGACTAAAACTGAGCTTCCCTACGCACAGGGAAGCAAGAGAAATGCTGATTTCATCAAGCCCAGTTACATACTCAGAATCTGTACTACTGCGCAAATAGGCATGTCTCTGTAGGCAAAAAACTCATTTCTGACAAAGTTGCCCAAATGCATCTCAGAAGTGTGCAACTTGTTCCCTGAGTTAGAAAACGTCGAGAAACGGTCTTTTCTGCTAGCGCTGTGCTTCTACACATGTACTTGCTGAACGGTGAAAGCGCACAGTAATTCACTTTTCTCCCAGCATATACACTGTTTCTAAGGAAATGGGAACACACTGAGGAGACACTTGTGGGAGCTACTGTGACTAAAACTGAGCTTCCCTACGCACAGGGAAGCAAGAGAAATGCTGATTTCATCAAGTCCAGTTACATACTCAGAGTCTGTACTACTGCGCAAATAGGCATGTCTCTGTAGGCAAAAAACTCATTTCTGACAAAGTTGCCCAAATGCATCTCAGAAGTGTGCAACTTGTTCCCTGAGTTAGAAAACGTCGAGAAACGTTCGTTTCTGCTAGCGCTGTGCTTCTACACATGTATTTGCTGAACGGTGAAAGAGCACAGTAATGCACTTTTCTCCCAGCAAAGACACTGTTTCTAAGGAAATGGGAACACACTGAGGAGACACTTGTGGGAGCTACAGTGACTAAAACTGAGCTTCCCTACGCACAGGGAAGCAAGAGAAATGCTGATTTCATCAAGCCCAGTTACATACTCAGAGTCTGTACTACAGCGCAAATAGGCATGTCTCTGTAGGCAAAAAACTCATTTCTGACAAAGTTGCCCAAATGCATCTCAGAAGTGTGCAACTTGTTCCCTGAGTTAGAAAACGTCGAGAAACGTTCGTTTCTGCTAGCGCTGTGCTTCTACACATGTATTTGCTGAACGGTGAAAGAGCACAGTAATGCACTTTTCTCCCAGCAAAGACACTGTTTCTAAGGAAATGGGAACACACTGAGGAGACACTTGTGGGAGCTACAGTGACTAAAACTGAGCTACCCTACGCACAGGGAAGCAAGAGAAATGCTGATTTCATCAAGTCCAGTTACATACTCAGAGTCTGTACTACTGCGCAAATAGGCATGTCTCTGTAGGCAAAAAACTCATTTCTGACAAAGTTGCCCAAATGCATCTCAGAAGTGTGCAACTTGTTCCCTGAATTAGAAAACGTCGAGAAACGTTCGTTTCTGCTAGCGCTGTGCTTCTACACATGTATTTGCTGAACGGTGAAAGAGCACAGTAATGCACTTTTCTCCCAGCAAAGACACTGTTTCTAAGGAAATGGGAACACACTGAGGAGACACTTGTGGGAGCTACAGTGACTAAAACTGAGCTTCCCTACGCACAGGGAAGCAAGAGAAATGCTGATTTCATCAAGCCCAGTTACATACTCAGAGTCTGTACTACTGCGCAAATAGGCATGTCTCTGTAGGCAAAAAACTCATTTCTGACAAAGTTGCCCAAATGCATCTCAGAAGTGTGCAACTTGTTCCCTGAGTTAGAAAACGTCGAGAAACGTTCGTTTCTGCTAGCGCTGTGCTTCTACACATGTATTTGCTGAACGGTGAAAGAGCACAGTAATGCACTTTTCTCCCACCAAAGACAGTTTCTAAGGAAATGGGAACACACTGAGGAGACACTTGTGGGAGCTACAGTGACTAAAACTGAGCTTCCCTATGCACAGGGAAGCAAGAGAAATGCTGATTTCATCAAGCCCAGTTACATACTCAGAATCTGTACTACTGCGCAAATAGGCATGTCTCTGTAGGCAAAAAACTCATTTCTGACAAAGTTGCCCAAATGCATCTCAGAAGTGTGCAACTTGTACCCTGAGTAAGAAAACGTCGAGAAACGGTCTTTTCTGCTAGCGCTGTGCTTCTACACATGTACTTGCTGAACGGTGAAAGTGCACAGTAATGCACTTTTCTCCCAGCATATACACTGTTTCTAAGGAAATGGGAACACACTGAGGAGACACTTGTGGGAGCTACTGTGACTAAAACTGAGCTTCCCTACGCACAGGGAAGCAAGAGAAATGCTGATTTCATCAAGTCCAGTTACTTACTCAGAGTCTGTACTACTGCGCAAATAGGCATGTCTCTGTAGGCAAAAAACTCATTTCTGACAAAGTTGCCCAAATGCATCTCAGAAGTGTGCAACTTGTTCACTGTGTTAGAAAACGTCATGAAACGTTCGTTTCTGCTAGCGCTGTGCTTCTACACATGTATTTGCTGAACGGTGAAAGCGCACAGTAATGCACTTTTCTCCCAGCAAATACACTGTTTCTAAGGAAATGGTAACACACTGAGGAGACACTTGTGGGAGCTACTGTGACTAAAACTGAGCTTCCCTACGCACAGGGAAGCAAGAGAAATGCTGATTTCATCAAGCCCAGTTACATACTCAGAATCTGTACTACTGCGCAAATAGGCATGTCTCTGTAAGCAAAAAACTCATTTCTGACAAAGTTGCCCAAATGCATCTCAGAAGTGTGCAACTTGTTCCCTGAGTTAGAAAACGTCGAGAAACGTTCGTTTCTGCTAGCGCTGTGCTTCTACACATGTATTTGCTGAACGGTGAAAGAGCACAGTAATGCACTTTTCTCCCAGCAAAGACACTGTTTCTAAGGAAATGGGAACACACTGAGGAGACACTTGTGGGAGCTACAGTGACTAAAACTGAGCTACCCTATGCACAGGGAAGCAAGAGAAATGCTGATTTCATCAAGCCCAGTTACATACTCAGAATCTGTACTACTGCGCAAATAGGCATGTCTCTGTAGGCAAAAAACTCATTTCTGACAAAGTTGCCCAAATGCATCTCAGAAGTGTGCAACTTGTTCCCTGAGTTAGAAAACGTCGAGAAACGTTCGTTTCTGCTAGCGCTGTGCTTCTACACATGTATTTGCTGAACGGTGAAAGCGCACAGTAATGTGCACTATTCTCCCAGCAAATACACTATTTCTAAGGAAATGGGAACACACGCAGGAGACACTTGTGCGAGCTACTGTGACTAAAACTGAGCTTCCCTATGCACAGGGAAGCAAGAGAAATGCTGATTTCATCAAACCCAGTTACATACTCAAAATCTGTACTACTGCGCAAATAGGCATGTCTTTTTAGGCAAAAAAATCATTTCTGACAAAGTTGCCCAAATGCATCTCAGAAGTGTGCAACTTGTTCCCTGAGTTAGAAAACGTCGAGAAACGTTCGTTTCTGCTAGCGCTGTGCTTCTACACATGTATATGCTGAACGGTGAAAGCGCACAGTAATGCACTTTTCTTCCAGCAAATACACTGTTTCTAAGGAAATGGGAACACACTGAGGAGACACTTGTGGGAGCTACTGTGACTAAAACTGAGCTTCCCTACGCACAGGGAAGCAAGAGAAATGCTGATTTCATCAAGCCCAGTTACATACACAGAATCTGTACTACTGCGCAAATAGGCATGGCCCTTTAGGCAAAAAACTCATTTCTGACAAAGTTGGCCAAATGCATCTCAGAAGTGTGCACCTTGTTCCCTGAGTTAGAAAACGTCGAGAAAGGGTCGTTTCTGCTAGCGCTGTGCTTCTACACATGTATTTGCTGAACGGTGAAAGAGCACAGTAATGCACTTTTCTCCCAGCAAAGACACTGTTTCTAAGGAAATGGGAACACACTGAGGAGACGCTTGTGGGAGCTACTGTGACTAAAACTGAGCTTCCCTACGCACAGTGAAGCAAGAGAAATGCTGATTTCATCAAGCCCAGTTACATACTCAGAATCTGTACTACTGCGCAAATAGGCATGTCTCTGTAGGCAAAAAACTCATTTCTGACAAAGTTGCCCAAATGCATCTCAGAAGTTTGCAACTTGTTCCCTGAGTTAGAAAACGTCGAGAAACCTTCGTTTCTGCTAGCACTGTGCTTCTACACATGTATTTGCTGAACGGTGAAAGCGCACAGTAATGTGCACTATTCTCCCAGCAAATACACTATTTCTAAGGAAATGGGAACACACGCAGGAGACACAGGTGCGAGCTACTGTGACTAAAACTGAGCTTCCCTATGCACAGGGAAGCAAGAGAAATGCTGATTTCATCAAGCCCAGTTACATACTCAGAATCTGTACTACTGCGCAAATAGGCATGTCTCTTTAGGCAAAAAACTCATTTCTGACAAAGTTGCCCAAATGCATCTCAGAAGTGTGCAACTTGTTCCCTGAGTTAGAAAACATCGAGAAACGTTCGTTTCTGCTAGCGCTGTGCTTCTACACATGTATTTGCTGAACGGTGAAAGAGCACAGTAATGCACTTTTCTCCCAGCAAAGACACTGTTTCTAAGGAAATGGGAACACACTGAGGAGACACTTGTGGGAGCTACAGTGACTAAAACTGAGCTTCCCTATGCACAGGGAAGCAAGAGAAATGCTGATTTCATCAAGCCCAGTTACATACTCAGAATCTGTACTACTGCGCAAATAGGCATGTCTCTGTAGGCAAAAAACTCATTTCTGACAAAGTTGCCCAAATGCATCTCATAAGTGTGCAACTTGTTCCCTGAGTTAGAAAACGTCGAGAAACGTTCGTTTCTGCTAGCGCTGTGCTTCTACACATGTATTTGCTGAACGGTGAAAGCGCACAGTAATGCACTTTTCTCCCAGCAAATACAATGTTTCTAAGGAAATGGGAACACACTGAGGAGACACTTGTGGGAGCTACTGTGACTAAAACTGAGCTTCCCTACGCACAGGGAAGCAAGAGAAATGCTGATTTCATCAAGCCCAGTTACATACTCAGAGTCTGTACTACTGCGCAAATAGGCATGTCTCTGTAGGCAAAAAACTCATTTCTGACAAAGTTGCCCAAATGCATCTCAGAAGTGTGCAACTTGTTCCCTGAGTTAGAAAACGTCGAGAAACGTTCGTTTCTGCTAGCGCTGTGCTTCTACACAAGTATTTGCTGAACGGTGAAAGAGCACAGTAATGCACTTTTCTCCCAGCAAAGACACTGTTTCTAAGGAAATGGGAACACACTGAGGAGACACTTGTGGGAGCTACTGTGACAAAAACTGAGCTTCCCTACGCACAGGGAAGCAAGAGAAATGCTGATTTCATCAAGCCCAGTTACATACTCAGAATCTGTACTACTGCGCAAATAGGCATGTCTCTGTAAGCAAAAAACTCATTTCTGACAAAGTTGCCCAAATGCATCTCAGAAGTGTGCAACTTGTTCCCTGAGTTAGAAAACGTCGAGAAACGTTCGTTTCTGCTAGCGCTGTGCTTCTACACATGTATTTGCTGAACGGTGAAAGAGCACAGTAATGCACTTTTCTCCCAGCAAAGACACTGTTTCTAAGGAAATGGGAACACACTGAGGAGACACTTGTGGGAGCTACAGTGACTAAAACTGAGCTACCCTATGCACAGGGAAGCAAGAGAAATGCTGATTTCATCAAGCCCAGTTACATACTCAGAATCTGTACTACTGCGCAAATAGGCATGTCTCTGTAGGCAAAAAACTCATTTCTGACAAAGTTGCCCAAATGCATCTCAGAAGTGTGCAACTTGTTCCCTGAGTTAGAAAACGTCGAGAAACGTTCGTTTCTGCTAGCGCTGTGCTTCTACACATGTATTTGCTGAACGGTGAAAGCGCACAGTAATGCACTTTTCTCCCAGCAAATACACTGTTTCTAAGGAAATGGGAACACACTGAGGAGACACTTGTGGGAGCTACTGTGACTAAAACTGAGCTTCCCTACGCACAGGGAAGCAAGAGAAATGCTGATTTCATCAAGCCCAGTTACATACTCAGAATCTGTACTACTGCGCAAATAGGCATGTCTCTGTAGGCAAAAAACTCATTTCTGACAAAGTTGCCCAAATGCATCTCAGAAGTTTGCAACTTGTTCCCTGAGTTAGAAAACGTCGAGAAACCTTCGTTTCTGCTAGCGCTGTGCTTCTACACATGTATTTGCTGAACGGTGAAAGCGCACAGTAATGTGCACTATTCTCCCAGCAAATACACTATTTCTAAGGAAATGGGAACACACGCAGGAGACACTTGTGCGAGCTACTGTGACTAAAACTGAGCTTCCCTATGCACAGGGAAGCAAGAGAAATGCTGATTTCATCAAACCCAGTTACATACTCAAAATCTGTACTACTGCGCAAATAGGCATGTCTCTTTAGGCAAAAAAATCATTTCTGACAAAGTTGCCCAAATGCATCTCAGAAGTGTGCAACTTGTTCCCTGAGTTAGAAAACGTCGAGAAACGTTCGTTTCTGCTAGCGCTGTGCTTCTACACATGTATATGCTGAACGGTGAAAGTGCACAGTAATGCACTTTTCTTCCAGCAAATACACTGTTTCTAAGGAAATGGGAACACACTGAGGAGACACTTGTGGGAGCTACTGTGACTAAAACTGAGCTTCCCTACGCACAGTGAAGCAAGAGAAATGCTGATTTCATCAAGCCCAGTTACATACTCAGAATCTGTACTACTGCGCAAATAGGCATGTCTCTGTAGGCAAAAAACTCATTTCTGACAAAGTTGCCCAAATGCATCTCAGAAGTTTGCAACTTGTTCCCTGAGTTAGAAAACGTCGAGAAACCTTCGTTTCTGCTAGCACTGTGCTTCTACACATGTATTTGCTGAACGGTGAAAGCGCACAGTAATGTGCACTATTCTCCCAGCAAATACACTATTTCTAAGGAAATGGGAACACACGCAGGAGACACAGGTGCGAGCTACTGTGACTAAAACTGAGCTTCCCTATGCACAGGGAAGCAAGAGAAATGCTGATTTCATCAAGCCCAGTTACATACTCAGAATCTGTACTACTGCGCAAATTGGCATGTCTCTTTAGGCAAAAAACTCATTTCTGACAAAGTTGCCCAAATGCATCTCAGAAGTGTGCAACTTGTTCCCTGAGTTAGAAAACATCGAGAAACGTTCGTTTCTGCTAGCGCTGTGCTTCTACACATGTATTTGCTGAACGGTGAAAGAGCACAGTAATGCACTTTTCTCCCAGCAAAGACACTGTTTCTAAGGAAATGGGAACACACTGAGGAGACACTTGTGGGAGCTACAGTGACTAAAACTGAGCTTCCCTATGCACAGGGAAGCAAGAGAAATGCTGATTTCATCAAGCCCAGTTACATACTCAGAATCTGTACTACTGCGCAAATAGGCATGTCTCTGTAAGCAAAAAACTCATTTCTGACAAAGTTGCCCAAATGCATCTCAGAAGTGTGCAACTTGTTCCCTGAGTTAGAAAACGTCGAGAAACGTTCGTTTCTGCTAGCGCTGTGCTTCTACACATGTATTTGCTGAACGGTGAAAGAGCACAGTAATGCACTTTTCTCCCAGCAAAGACACTGTTTCTAAGGAAATGGGAACACACTGAGGAGACACTTGTGGGAGCTACAGTGACTAAAACTGAGCTACCCTATGCACAGGGAAGCAAGAGAAATGCTGATTTCATCAAGCCCAGTTACATACTCAGAATCTGTACTACTGCGCAAATAGGCATGTCTCTGTAGGCAAAAAACTCATTTCTGACAAAGTTGCCCAAATGCATCTCAGAAGTGTGCAACTTGTTCCCTGAGTTAGAAAACGTCGAGAAACGTTCGTTTCTGCTAGCGCTGTGCTTCTACACATGTATTTGCTGAACGGTGAAAGCGCACAGTAATGCACTTTTCTCCCAGCAAATACACTGTTTCTAAGGAAATGGGAACACACTGAGGAGACACTTGTGGGAGCTACTGTGACTAAAACTGAGCTTCCCTACGCACAGGGAAGCAAGAGAAATGCTGATTTCATCAAGCCCAGTTACATACTCAGAATCTGTACTACTGCGCAAATAGGCATGTCTCTGTAGGCAAAAAACTCATTTCTGACAAAGTTGCCCAAATGCATCTCAGAAGTTTGCAACTTGTTCCCTGAGTTAGAAAACGTCGAGAAACCTTCGTTTCTGCTAGCGCTGTGCTTCTACACATGTATTTGCTGAACGGTGAAAGAGCACAGTAATGCACTTTTCTCCCAGCAAATACACTATTTCTAAGGAAATGGGAACACACGCAGGAGACACTTGTGCGAGCTACTGTGACTAAAACTGAGCTACCCTATGCACAGGGAAGCAAGAGAAATGCTGATTTCATCAAGCCCAGTTACATACTCAGAATCTGTACTACTGCGCAAATAGGCATGTCTCTGTAGGCAAAAAACTCATTTCTGACAAAGTTGCCCAAATGCATCTCAGAAGTGTGCAACTTGTTCCCTGAGTTAGAAAACGTCGAGAAACGTTCGTTTCTGCTAGCGCTGTGCTTCTACACATGTATTTGCTGAACGGTGAAAGCGCACAGTAATGCACTTTTCTCCCAGCAAATACACTGTTTCTAAGGAAATGGGAACACACTGAGGAGACACTTGTGGGAGCTACTGTGACTAAAACTGAGCTTCCCTACGCACAGGGAAGCAAGAGAAATGCTGATTTCATCAAGCCCAGTTACATACTCAGAATCTGTACTACTGCGCAAATAGGCATGTCTCTGTAGGCAAAAAACTCATTTCTGACAAAGTTGCCCAAATGCATCTCAGAAGTTTGCAACTTGTTCCCTGAGTTAGAAAACGTCGAGAAACCTTCGTTTCTGCTAGCGCTGTGCTTCTACACATGTATTTGCTGAACGGTGAAAGCGCACAGTAATGTGCACTATTCTCCCAGCAAATACACTATTTCTAAGGAAATGGGAACACACGCAGGAGACACTTGTGCGAGCTACTGTGACTAAAACTGAGCTTCCCTATGCACAGGGAAGCAAGAGAAATGCTGATTTCATCAAACCCAGTTACATACTCAAAATCTGTACTACTGCGCAAATAGGCATGTCTCTTTAGGCAAAAAAATCATTTCTGACAAAGTTGCCCAAATGCATCTCAGAAGTGTGCAACTTGTTCCCTGAGTTAGAAAACGTCGAGAAACGTTCGTTTCTGCTAGCGCTGTGCTTCTACACATGTATATGCTGAACGGTGAAAGCGCACAGTAATGCACTTTTCTTCCAGCAAATACACTGTTTCTAAGGAAATGGGAACACACTGAGGAGACACTTGTGGGAGCTACTGTGACTAAAACTGAGCTTCCCTACGCACAGTGAAGCAAGCGAAATGCTGATTTCATCAAGCCCAGTTACATACTCAGAATCTGTACTACTGCGCAAATAGGCATGTCTCTGTAGGCAAAAAACTCATTTCTGACAAAGTTGCCCAAATGCATCTCAGAAGTTTGCAACTTGTTCCCTGAGTTAGAAAACGTCGAGAAACCTTCGTTTCTGCTAGCACTGTGCTTCTACACATGTATTTGCTGAACGGTGAAAGCGCACAGTAATGTGCACTATTCTCCCAGCAAATACACTATTTCTAAGGAAATGGGAACACACGCAGGAGACACAGGTGCGAGCTACTGTGACTAAAACTGAGCTTCCCTATGCACAGGGAAGCAAGAGAAATGCTGATTTCATCAAGCCCAGTTACATACTCAGAATCTGTACTACTGCGCAAATAGGCATGTCTCTTTAGGCAAAAAACTCATTTCTGACAAAGTTGCCCAAATGCATCTCAGAAGTGTGCAACTTGTTCCCTGAGTTAGAAAACATCGAGAAACGTTCGTTTCTGCTAGCGCTGTGCTTCTACACATGTATTTGCTGAACGGTGAAAGAGCACAGTAATGCACTTTTCTCCCAGCAAAGACACTGTTTCTAAGGAAATGGGAACACACTGAGGAGACACTTGTGGGAGCTACAGTGACTAAAACTGAGCTTCCCTATGCACAGGGAAGCAAGAGAAATGCTGATTTCATCAAGCCCAGTTACATACTCAGAATCTGTACTACTGCGCAAATAGGCATGTCTCTTTAGGCAAAAAAATCATTTCTGACAAAGTTGCCCAAATGCATCTCAGAAGTGTGCAACTTGTTCCCTGAGTTAGAAAACGTCGAGAAACGTTCGTTTCTGCTAGCGCTGTGCTTCTACACATGTATTTGCTGAACGGTGAAAGAGCACAGTAATGCACTTTTCTCCTAGCAAAGACACTGTTTCTAAGGAAATGGGAACACACTGAGGAGACACTTGTGGGAGCTACAGTGACTAAAACTGAGCTTCCCTATGCACAGGGAAGCAAGAGAAATGCTGATTTCATCAAGCCCAGTTACATACTCAGAATCTGTACTACTGCGCAAATAGGCATGTCTCTGTAGGCAAAAAACTCATTTCTGACAAAGTTGCCCAAATGCATCTCAGAAGTGTGCAACTTGTTCCCTGAGTAAGAAAACGTCGAGTAACGGTCTTTTCTGCTAGCGCTGTGCTTCTACACATATACTTGCTGAACGGTGAAAGCGCACAGTAATGCACTTTTCTCCCAGCATATACACTGTTTCTAAGGAAATGGGAACACACTGAGGAGACACTTGTGGGAGCTACTGTGACTAAAACTGAGCTTCCCTACGCACAGGGAAGCAAGAGAAATGCTGATTTCATCAAGTCCAGTTACATACTCAGAGTCTGTACTACTGCGCAAATAGGCATGTCTCTGTAGGCAAAAAAACTCATTTCTGACAAAGTTGCCCAAATGCATCTCAGAAGTGTGCAACTTGTTCACTGTGTTAGAAAACGTCGTGAAACGTTCGTTTTTGCTAGCGCTGTGCTTCTACACATGTATTTGCTGAATGGTGAAAGCGCACAGTAATGCACTTTTCTCCCAGCAAATACACTGTTTCTAAGGAAATGGGAACACACTGAGGAGACACTTGTGGGAGCTACTGTGACTAAAACTGAGCTTCACTACGCACAGAGAAGCAAGAGAAATGCTGATTTCATCAAGCCCAGTTACATACCCAGAATCTGTACTACTGCGCAAATAGGCATGTCTCTGTAGGCAAAAAACTCATTTCTGACAAAGTTGCCCAAATGCATCTCAGAAGTGTGCAACTTGTTCCCTGAGTTAGAAAACGTCGAGAAACGTTCGTTTTTGCTAGCGCTGTGCTTCTACACATGTATTTGCTGAACGGTGAAAGAGCACAGTAATGCACTTTTCTCCCAGCAAAGACACTGTTTCTAAGGAAATGGGAACACACTGAGGAGACACTTGTGGGAGCTACTGTGACTAAAACTGAGCTTCCCTACGCACAGAGAAGCAAGAGAAATGCTGATTTCATCAAGCCCAGTTACATACTCAGAGTCTGTACTACTGCGCAAATAGGCATGTCTCTGTAGGCAAAACACTCATTTCTGACAAAGTTGCCCAAATGCATCTCAGAAGTGTGCAACTTGTTCCCTGAGTTAGAAAACGTCGAGAAACGTTCGTTTCTGCTAGCGCTGGGCTACTACACATGTATTTGCTGAACGGTGAAAGAGCACAGTAATGCACTTTTCTCCCAGCAAAGACACTGTTTCTAAGGAAATGGGAACACACTGAGGAGACACTTGTGGGAGCTACTGTGACTAAAACTGAGCTTCCCTATGCACAGGGAAGCAAGAGAAATGCTGATTTCATCAAGCCCAGTTACATACTCAGAATCTGTACTACTGCGCAAATAGGCATGTCTCTGTAGGCAAAAAACTCATTTCTGACAAAGTTGCCCAAATGCATCTCAGAAGTGTGCAACTTGTTCCCTGAGTAAGAAAACGTCGAGAAACGGTCTTTTCTGCTAGCGCTGAGCTTCTACACATGTACTTCCTGAACGGTGAAAGCGCACAGTAATGCACTTTTCTCCCAGCAAAGACACTGTTTCTAAGGAAATGGGAACACACTGAGGAGACACTTGTGGGAGCTACTGTGACTAAAACTGAGCTTCCCTACGCACAGGGAAGCAAGAGAAATGCTGATTTCATCAAGCCCAGTTACATACTCAGAGTCTGTACTACTGCACAAATAGGCATGTCTCTGTAGGCAAAAAACTCATTTCTGACAAAGTTGGCCAAATGCATCTCAGAAGTGTGCAACTTGTTCCCTGAGTTAGAAAACGTCGAGAAACGTTCGTTTCTGCTAGCGCTGTGCTTCTACACATGTATTTGCTGAACGGTGAAAGAGCACAGTAATGCACTTTTCTCCCAGCAAAGACACTGTTTCTAAGGAAATGGGAACACACTGAGGAGACACTTGTGGGAGCTACAGTGACTAAAACTGAGCTTCCCTATGCACAGGGAAGCAAGAGAAATGCTGATTTCATCAAGCCCAGTTACATACTCAGAATCTGTACTACTGCGCAAATAGGCATGTCTCTGTAGGCAAAAAACTCATTTCTGACAAAGTTGCCCAAATGCATCTCAGAAGTGTGCAACTTGTTCCCTGAGTTAGAAAACGTCGAGAAACGTTCGTTTCTGCTAGCGCTGTGCTTCTACACATGTATTTGCTGAACGGTGAAAGCGCACAGTAATGCACTTTTCTCCCAGCAAATACACTGTTTCTAAGGAAATGGGAACACACTGAGGAGACACTTGTGGGAGCTACTGTGACTAAAACTGAGCTTCCCTACGCACAGGGAAGCAAGAGAAATGCTGATTTCATCAAGCCCAGTTACATACTCAGAGTCTGTACTACTGCGCAAATAGGCATGTCTCTGTAGGCAAAAAACTCATTTCTGACAAAGTTGCCCAAATGCATCTCAGAAGTTTGCAACTTGTTCCCTGAGTTAGAAAACGTCGAGAAACCTTCGTTTCTGCTAGCGCTGTGCTTCTACACATGTATTTGCTGAACGGTGAAAGCGCACAGTAATGTGCACTATTCTCACAGCAAATACACTTTTTCTAAGGAAATGGGAACACACGCAGGAGACACTTGTGCGAGCTACTGTGACTAAAACTGAGCTTCCCTATGCACAGTGAAGCAAAAGAAATGCTGATTTCATCAAGCCCAGTTACATACTCAGAATCTGTACTACTGCGCAAATAGGCATGTCTCTTTAGGCAAAAAACTCATTTCTGACAAAGTTGCCCAAATGCATCTCAGAAGTGTGCAACTTGTTCCCTGAGTTAGAAAACGTCGAGAAACGTTCGTTTCTGCTAGCGCTGTGCTTCTACACATGTATATGCTGAACGGTGAAAGCGCACAGTAATGCACTTTTCTTCCAGCAAATACACTGTTTCTAAGGAAATGGGAACACACTGAGGAGACACTTCTGGGGGCTACTGTGACTAAAACTGAGCTTCCCTACGCACAGGGAAGCAAGAGAAATGCTGATTTCATCAAGCCCAGTTACATACTCAGAATCGGTACTACTGCGCAAATAGGCATGTCTCTGTAGGCAAAAAACTCATTTCTGACAAAGTTGCCCAAATGCATCTCAGAAATGTGCAACTTGTTCCCTGAGTTAGAAAACGTCGAGAAACGTTCATTTCTGCTAGCGCTGTGCTTCTACACATGTATTTGCTGAACGGTGAGAGAGCACAGTAATGCACTTTTCTCCCAGCACAGACACTGTTTCTAAGGAAATGGGAACACACTGAGGAGACACTTGTGGGAGCTACTGTGACTAAAACTGAGCTTCCCTACGCACAGAGAAGCAAGAGAAATGCTGATTTCATCAAGCCCAGTTACATACTCAGAGTCTGTACTACTGCGCAAATAGGCATGTCTCTGTAGGCAAAACACTCATTTCTGACAAAGTTGCCCAAATGCATCTCAGAAGTGTGCAACTTGTTCCCTGAGTTAGAAAACGTCGAGAAACGTTCGTTTCTGCTAGCGCTGGGCTTCTACACATGTATTTGCTGAACGGTGAAAGAGCACAGTAATGCACTTTTCTCCCAGCAAAGACACTGTTTCTAAGGAAATGGGAACACACTGAGGAGACACTTGTGGGAGCTACAGTGACTAAAACTGAGCTTCCCTATGCACAGGGAAGCAAGAGAAATGCTGATTTCATCAAGCCCAGTTACATACTCAGAATCTGTACTACTGCGCAAATAGGCATGTTTCAGTAGGCAAAAAACTCATTTCTGACAAAGTTGCCCAAATGCATCTCAGAAGTGTGCAACTTGTTACCTGAGTTAGAAAACGTCGAGAAACGTTCGTTTCTGCTAGCGCTGTGCTTCTACACATGTATTTGCTGAACGGTGAAAGCGCACAGTAATGCACTTTTCTCCCAGCAAATACACTGTTTCTAAGGAAATGGGAACACACTGAGGAGACACTTGTGGGAGCTACTGTGACTAAAACTGAGCTTCCCTACGCACAGGGAATCAAGAGAAATGCTGATTTCATCAAGCCCAGTTACATACTCAGAATCTGTACTACTGCGCAAATAGGCATGTCTCTGTAGGCAAAAAACTCATTTCTGACAAAGTTGCCCAAATGCATCTCAGAAGTTTGCAACTTGTTCCCTGAGTTAGAAAACGTCGAGAAACCTTCGTTTCTGCTAGCGCTGTGCTTCTACACATGTATTTGCTGAACGGTGAAAGCGCACAGTAATGCACTTTTCTTCCAGCAAATACACTGTTTCTAAGGAAATGGGAACACACTGAGGAGACACTTGTGGGAGCTACTGTGACTAAAACTGAGCTTCCCTACGCACAGGGAAGCAAGAGAAATGCTGATTTCATCAAGCCCAGTTACATACTCAGAATCTGTACTACTGCGCAAATAGGCATGTCTCTGTAGGCAAAAAACTCATTTCTGACAAAGTTGCCCAAATGCATCTCAGAAATGTGCAACTTGTTCCCTGAGTTAGAAAACGTCGAGAAACGTTCGTTTCTGCTAGCGCTGTGCTTCTACGCATGTATTTGCTGAACGGTGAAAGAGCACAGTAATGCACTTTTCTCCCAGCACAGACACTGTTTCTAAGGAAATGGGAACACACTGAGGAGACACTTGTGGGAGCTACTGTGACTAAAACTGAGCTTCCCTACGCACAGAGAAGCAAGAGAAATGCTGATTTCATCAAGCCCAGTTACATACTCAGAATCTGTACTACTGCGCAAATAGGCATGTCTCTGTAGGCAAAAAACTCATTTCTGACAGTGTTGCCCAAATGCATCTCAGAAGTGTGCAACTTGTTCCCTGAGTTAGAAAACGTCGTGAAACGTTCGTTTCTGCTAGCGCTGTGCTTCTACACATGTATTTGCTGAACGGTGAAAGCGCACAGTAATGCACTTTTCTCCCAGCAAATACACTGTTTCTAAGGAAATGGGAACACACTGAGGAGACACTTGTGGGAGCTACTGTGACTAAAACTGAGCTTCCCTACGCACAGGGAAGCAAGAGAAATGCTGATTTCATCAAGCCCAGTTACATACTCAGAATCTGTTCTACTGCGCAAATAGGCATGTCTCTGTAGGCAAAAAACTCATTTCTGACAAAGTTGCCCAAATGCATCTCAGAAGTGTGCAACTTGTTCCCTAAGTTAGAAAACGTCGAGAAACGGTCTTTTCTGCTAGCGCTGTGCTTCTACACATGTACTTGCTGAACGGTGAAAGCACACAGTAATGCACTTTTCTCCCAGCATATACACTGTTTCTAAGGAAATGGGAACACACTGAGGAGACACTTGTGGGAGCTACTGTGACTAAAACTGAGCTTCCCTACGCACAGGGAAGCAAGAGAAATGCTGATTTCATCAAGCCCAGTTACATACTCAGAATCTGTACTACTGCGCAAATAGGCATGTCTCTGTAGGCAAAAAACTCATTTCTGACAAAGTTGCCCAAATGCATCTCAGAAGTGTGCAACTTGTTCCCTGAGTTAGAAAATGTCGAGAAACGGTCGTTTCTGCTAGCGCTGTGCTTCTACACATGTATTTGCTGAACGGTGAAAGCGCACAGTAATGCACTTTTCTCCCAGCAAAGACACTGTTTCTAAGGAAATGGGAACACACTGAGGAGACACTTGTGGGAGCTACTGTGACTAAAACTGAGCTTCCCTACGCACAGGGAAGCAAGAGAAATGCTGATTTCATCAAGCCCAGTTACATACTCAGAATCTGTACTACTGCGCAAATAGGCATGTCTCTGTAGGCAAAAAACTCATTTCTGACAAAGTTGCCCAAATGCATCTCAGAAGTGTGCAACTTGTTCCCTGAGTTAGAAAACGTCGAGAAACGGTCTTTTCTGCTAGCGCTGTGCTTCTACACATGTACTTGCTGAACGGTGAAAGCGCACAGTAATGCACTTTTCTCCCAGCATATACACTGTTTCTAAGGAAATGGGAACACACTGAGGAGACACTTGTGGGAGCTACTGTGACTAAAACTGAGCTTCCCTACGCACAGGGAAGCAAGAGAAATGCTGATTTCATCAAGTCCAGTTACATACTCAGAGTCTGTACTACTGAGCAAATAGGCATGTCTCTGTAGGCAAAAAACTCATTTCTGACAAAGTTGCCCAAATGCATCTCAGAAGTGTGCAACTTGTTCCCTGAGTTAGAAAACGTGAAACGTTCGTTTCTGCTAGCGCTGTGCTTCTACACATGTATTTGCTGAACGGTGAAAGCGCACAGTAATGCACTTTTCTCCCAGCAAATACACTGTTTCTAAGGAAATGGGAACACACTGAGGAGACACTTGTGGGAGCTACTGTGACTAAAACTGAGCTTCCCTACGCACAGGGAAGCAAGAGAAATGCTGATTTCATCAAGCCCAGTTACATTCTCAGAATCTGTACTACTGCGCAAATAGGCATGTCTCTGAAGGCAAAAAACTCATTTCTGACAAAGTTGCCCAAATGCATCTCAGAAGTGTGCAACTTGTTCCCTGAGTTAGAAAACGTCGAGAAACGGTCGTTTCTGCTAGCGCTGTGCTTCTACACATGTATTTGCTGAACGGTGAAAGAGCACAGTAATGCACTTTTCTCCCAGCAAAGACACTGCTTCTAAGGAAATGGGAACACACTGAGGAGACACTTGTGGGAGCTACTGTGACTAAAACTGAGCTTCCCTACGCACAGGGAAGCCAGAGAAATGCTGATTTCATCAAGCCCAGTTACATACTCAGAATCTGTACTACTGCGCAAATAGGCATGTCTCTGTAGGCAAAAAACTCATTTCTGAAAAAGTTGCTTAAATGCATCTCAGAAGTGTGCAACTTGTTCCCTGAGTTAGAAAACGTCGAGAAACGGTCGTTTCTGCTAGCGCTGTGCTTCTACACATGTATTTGCTGAACGGTGAGAGAGCACAGTAATGCTCTTTTCTCCCAGCAAAGACAGTTTCTAAGGAAATGGGAACACACTGAGGAGACACTTGTGGGAGCTACTGTGACTAAAACTGAGCTTCCCTACGCACAGAGAAGCAAGAGAAATGCTGATTTCATCAAGCCCAGTTACATACTCAGAATCTGTACTACTGCGCAAATAGGCATGTCTCTGTAAGCAAAAAACTCATTTCTGACAAAGTTGCCCAAATGCATCTCAGAAGTGTGCAACTTGTTCCCTGAGTTAGAAAACGTCGAGAAACGGTCGTTTCTGCTAGCGCTGTGCTTCTACACATGTATTTGCTGAACGGTGAAAGCGCACAGTAATGCACTTTTCTCCCAGCACAGACACTGTTTCTAAGGAAATGGGAACACACTGAGGAGACACTTGTGGGAGCTACTGTGACTAAAACTGAGCTTCCCTACGCACAGAGAAGCAAGAGAAATGCTGATTTCATCAAGCCCAGTTACATACTCAGAGTCTGTACTACTGCGCAAATAGGCATGTCTCTGTAGGCAAAACACTCATTTCTGACAAAGTTGCCCAAATGCATCTCAGAAGTGTGCAACTTGTTCCCTGAGTTAGAAAACGTCGAGAAACGTTCGTTTCTGCTAGCGCTGGGCTTCTACACATGTATTTGCTGAACGGTGAAAGAGCACAGTAATGCACTTTTCTCCCAGCAAAGACACTGTTTTTAAGGAAATGGGAACACACTGAGGAGACACTTGTGGGAGCTACAGTGACTAAAACTGAGCTTCCCTATGCACAGGGAACCAAGAGAAATGCTGATTTCATCAAGCCCAGTTACATACTCAGAATCTGTACTACTGCGCAAATAGGCATGTCTCTGTAGGCAAAAAACTCATTTCTGACAAAGTTGTCCAAATGCATCTCAGAAATGTGCAACTTGTTCCCTGAGTTAGAAAACGTCGAGAAACGTTCGTTTCTGCTAGCGCTGTGCTTCTACGCATGTATTTGCTGAACCGTGAAAGCACACAGTAATGCACTTTTCTCCCAGCACAGACACTGTTTCTAAGGAAATGGGAACACACTGAGGAGACACTTGTGGGAGCTACTGTGACTAAAACTGAGCTTCCCTACGCACAGAGAAGCAAGAGAAATGCTGATTTCATCAAGCCCAGTTACATACTCAGAATCTGTACTACTGCGCAAATAGGCATGTCTCTGTAGGGAAAAAACTCATTTCTGACAGTGTTGCCCAAATGCATCTCAGAAGTGTGCAACTTGTTCCCTGAGTTAGAAAACGTCGTGAAACGTTCGTTTCTGCTAGCGCTGTGCTTCTACACATGTATTTGCTGAACGGTGAAAGCGCACAGTAATGCACTTTTCTCCCAGCAAATACACTGTTTCTAAGGAAATGGGAACACACTGAGGAGACACTTGTGGGAGCTACTGTGACTAAAACTGAGCTTCCCTACGCACAGGGAAGCAAGAGAAATGCTGATTTCATCAAGCCCAGTTACATACTCAGAATCTGTACTACTGCGCAAATAGGCATGTCTCTGTAGGCAAAAAACTCATTTCTGACAAAGTTGCCCAAATGCATCTCAGAAGTGTGCAACTTGTTCCCTGAGTTAGAAAACGTCGAGAAACGGTCGTTTCTGCTAGCGCTGTGCTTCTACACATGTATTTGCTGACCGGAGAAAGCGCACAGTAATGCACTTTTCTCCCAGCAAAGACACTGTTTCTAAGGAAATGGGAACACACTGAGGAGACACTTGTGGGAGCTACTGTGACTAAAACTGAGCTTCCCTACCCACAGGGAAGCCAGAGAAATGCTGATTTCATCAAGCCCAGTTACATACTCAGAATCTGTACTACTGCGCAAATAGGCATGTCTCTGTAGGCAAAAAACTCATTTCTGACAAAGTTGCCCAAATGCATCTCAGAAGTGTGCAACTTGTTCCCTGAGTTAGAAAACGTCGAGAAACGGTCTTTTCTGCTAGCGCTGTGCTTCTACACATGTACTTGCTGAACGGTGAAAGCACACAGTAATGCACTTTTCTCCCAGCATATACACTGTTTCTAAGGAAATGGGAACACACTGAGGAGACACTTGTGGGAGCTACTGTGACTAAAACTGAGCTTCCCTACGCACAGGGAAGCAAGAGAAATGCTGATTTCATCAAGTCCAGTTACATACTCAGAGTCTGTACTACTGCGCAAATAGGCATGTCTCTTTAGGCAAAAAACTCATTTCTGACAAAGTTGCCCAAATGCATCTCAGAAGTGTGCAACTTGTTCCCTGAGTTAGAAAATGTCGAGAAACGTTCGTTTCTGCTGGCGCTGTGCTTCTACACATGTATTTGCTGAACGGTGAAAGAGCACAGTAATGCACTTTTCTCCCAGCAAAGACACTGTTTCTAAGGAAATGGGAACACACTGAGGAGACACTTGTGGGAGCTACTGTGACTAAAACTGAGCTTCCCTACGCACAGGGAAGCAAGAGAAATGCTGATTTCATCAAGCCCAGTTACATACTCAGAATCTGTACTACTGCGCAAATAGGCATGTCTCTGTAGGCAAAAAACTCATTTCTGAAAAAGTTGCCCAAATGCATCTCAGAAGTGTGCAACTTGTTCCGTGAGTTAGAAAACGTCGAGAAACGGTCGTTTCTGCTAGCGCTGTGCTTCTACACATGTATTTGCTGAACGGTGAAAGAGCACAGTAATGCACTTTTCTCCCAGCAAAGACACTGTTTCTAAGGAAATGGGAACACACTGAGGAGACACTTGTGGGAGCTACTGTGACTAAAACTGAGCTTCCCTACGCACAGGGAAGCAAGAGAAATGCTGATTTCATCAAGCCCAGTTACATACTCAGAATCTGTACTACTGCGCAAATAGGCATGTCTCTGTAGGCAAAAAACTCATTTCTGACAAAGTTGCCCAAATGCATCTCAGAAGTGTGCAACTTGTTCCCTGAGTTAGAAAATGTCGAGAAACGTTCGTTTCTGCTGGCGCTGTGCTTCTACACATGTATTTGCTGAACGGTGAAAGAGCACAGTAATGCACTTTTCTCCCAGCAAAGACACTGTTTCTAAGGAAATGGGAACACACTGAGGAGACACTTGTGGGAGCTACTGTGACTAAAACTGAGCTTCCCTACGCACAGGGAAGCAAGAGAAATGCTGATTTCATCAAGCCCAGTTACATACTCAGAATCTGTACTACTGCGCAAATAGGCATGTCTCTGTAGGCAAAAAACTCATTTCTGAAAAAGTTGCCCAAATGCATCTCAGAAGTGTGCAACTTGTTCCCTGAGTTAGAAAACGTCGAGAAACGGTCGTTTCTGCTAGCGCTGTGCTTCTACACATGTATTTGCTGAACGGTGAAAGAGCACAGTAATGCACTTTTCTCCCAGCAAAGACACTGTTTCTAAGGAAATGGGAACACACTGAGGAGACACTTGTGGGAGCTACTGTGACTAAAACTGAGCTTCCCTACGCACAGGGAAGCAAGAGAAATGCTGATTTCATCAAGCCCAGTTACATACTCAGAATCTGTACTACTGCGCAAATAGGCATGTCTCTGTAGGCAAAAAACTCATTTCTGACAAAGTTGCCCAAATGCATCTCAGAAGTGTGCAACTTGTTCCCTGAGTTAGAAAACGTCGAGAAACGGTCTTTTCTGCTAGCGCTGTGCTTCTACACATGTACTTGCTGAACGGTGAAAGCACACAGTAATGCACTTTTCTCCCAGCATATACACTGTTTCTAAGGAAATGGGAACACACTGAGGAGACACTTGTGGGAGCTACTGTGACTAAAACTGAGCTTCCCTACGCACAGGGAAGCAAGAGAAATGCTGATTTCATCAAGTCCAGTTACATACTCAGAGTCTGTACTACTGCGCAAATAGGCATGTCTCTTTAGGCAAAAAACTCATTTCTGACAAAGTTGCCCAAATGCATCTCAGAAGTGTGCAACTTGTTCCCTGAGTTAGAAAATGTCGAGAAACGTTCGTTTCTGCTGGCGCTGTGCTTCTACACATGTATTTGCTGAACGGTGAAAGAGCACAGTAATGCACTTTTCTCCCAGCAAAGACACTGTTTCTAAGGAAATGGGAACACACTGAGGAGACACTTGTGGGAGCTACTGTGACTAAAACTGAGCTTCCCTACGCACAGGGAAGCAAGAGAAATGCTGATTTCATCAAGCCCAGTTACATACTCAGAATCTGTACTACTGCGCAAATAGGCATGTCTCTGTAGGCAAAAAACTCATTTCTGACAAAGTTGCCCAAATGCATCTCAGAAGTGTGCAACTTGTTCCCTGAGTTAGAAAACGTCGTGAAACGTTCGTTTCTGCTAGCGCTGTGCTTCTACACATGTATTTGCTGAACGGTGAAAGCGCACAGTAATGCACTTTTCTCCCAGCAAAGACACTGTTTCTAAGGAAATGGGAACACACTGAGGAGACACTTGTGGGAGCTACTGTGACTAAAACTGAGCTTCCCTACGCACAGGGAAGCAAGAGAAATGCTGATTTCATCAAGCCCAATTACATACTCAGAATCTGTACTACTGGGCAAATACGCATGTCTCCGTAGGCAAAAAACTCATTTCTGAAAAAGTTGCCCAAATGCATCTCAGAAGTGTGCAACTTGTTCCCTGAGTTAGAAAACGTCGAGAAACGGTCGTTTCTGCTAGCGCTGTGCTTCTACACATGTATTTGCAGAACGGTGAAAGAGCACAGTAATGCACTTTTCTCCCAGCAAAGACACTGTTTCTAAGGAAATGGGAACACACTGAGGAGACACTTGTGGGAGCTACTGTGACTAAAACTGAGCTTCCCTACGCACAGGGAAGCAAGAGAAATGCTGATTTCATCAAGCCCAGTTACATACTCAGAATCTGTACTACTGCGCAAATAGGCATGTCTCTGTAGGCAAAAAACTCATTTCTGACAAAGTTGCCCAAATGCATCTCAGAAGTGTGCAACTTGTTCCCTGAGTTAGAAAACGTCGAGAAACGATCTTTTCTGCTAGCGCTGTGCTTCTACACATGTACTTGCTGAACGGTGAAAGCGCACAGTAATTCACTTTTCTCCCAGCATATACACTGTTTCTAAGGAAATGGGAACACACTGAGGAGACACTTGTGGGAGCTACTGTGACTAAAACTGAGCTTCCCTATGCACAGGGAAGCAAGAGAAATGCTGATTTCATCAAGTCCAGTTACATACTCAGAGTCTGTACTACTGCGCAAATAGGCATGTCTCTGTAGGCAAAAAACTCATTTCTGACAAAGTTGCCCAAATGCATCTCAGAAGTGTGCAACTTGTTCCCTGAGTTAGAAAACGTCGAGAAACGTTCGTTTCTGCTAGCGCTGTGCTTCTACACATGTATTTGCTGAACGGTGAAAGAGCACAGTAATGCACTTTTCTCCCAGCAAAGACACTGTTTCTAAGGAAATGGGAACACACTGAGGAGACACTTGTGGGAGCTACAGTGACTAAAACTGAGCTTCCCTACGCACAGGGAAGCAAGAGAAATGCTGATTTCATCAAGCCCAGTTACATACTCAGAGTCTGTACTACAGCGCAAATAGGCAATTCTCTGTAGGCAAAAAACTCATTTCTGACAAAGTTGCCCAAATGCATCTCAGAAGTGTGCAACTTGTTCCCTGAGTTAGAAAACGTCGAGAAACGTTCGTTTCTGCTAGCGCTGTGCTTCTACACATGTATTTGCTGAACGGTGAAAGAGCACAGTAATGCACTTTTCTCCCAGCAAAGACACTGTTTCTAAGGAAATGGGAACACACTGAGGAGACACTTGTGGGAGCTACAGTGACTAAAACTGAGCTACCCTACGCACAGGGAAGCAAGAGAAATGCTGATTTCATCAAGTCCAGTTACATACTCAGAGTCTGTACTACTGCGCAAATAGGCATGTCTCTGTAGGCAAAAAACTCATTTCTGACAAAGTTGCCCAAATGCATCTCAGAAGTGTGCAACTTGTTCCCTGAATTAGAAAACGTCGAGAAACGTTCGTTTCTGCTAGCGCTGTGCTTCTACACATGTATTTGCTGAACGGTGAAAGAGCACAGTAATGCACTTTTCTCCCAGCAAAGACACTGTTTCTAAGGAAATGGGAACACACTGAGGAGACACTTGTGGGAGCTACAGTGACTAAAACTGAGCTTCCCTACGCACAGGGAAGCAAGAGAAATGCTGATTTCATCAAGCCCAGTTACATACTCAGAGTCTGTACTACTGCGCAAATAGGCATGTCTCTGTAGGCAAAAAACTCATTTCTGACAAAGTTGCCCAAATGCATCTCAGAAGTGTGCAACTTGTTCCCTGAGTTAGAAAACGTCGAGAAACGTTCGTTTCTGCTAGCGCTGTGCTTCTACACATGTATTTGCTGAACGGTGAAAGAGCACAGTAATGCACTTTTCTCCCACCAAAGACAGTTTCTAAGGAAATGGGAACACACTGAGGAGACACTTGTGGGAGCTACAGTGACTAAAACTGAGCTTCCCTATGCACAGGGAAGCAAGAGAAATGCTGATTTCATCAAGCCCAGTTACATACTCAGAATCTGTACTACTGCGCAAATAGGCATGTCTCTGTAGGCAAAAAACTCATTTCTGACAAAGTTGCCCAAATGCATCTCAGAAGTGTGCAACTTGTACCCTGAGTAAGAAAACGTCGAGAAACGGTCTTTTCTGCTAGCGCTGTGCTTCTACACATGTACTTGCTGAACGGTGAAAGTGCACAGTAATGCACTTTTCTCCCAGCATATACACTGTTTCTAAGGAAATGGGAACACACTGAGGAGACACTTGTGGGAGCTACTGTGACTAAAACTGAGCTTCCCTACGCACAGGGAAGCAAGAGAAATGCTGATTTCATCAAGTCCAGTTACTTACTCAGAGTCTGTACTACTGCGCAAATAGGCATGTCTCTGTAGGCAAAAAACTCATTTCTGACAAAGTTGCCCAAATGCATCTCAGAAGTGTGCAACTTGTTCACTGTGTTAGAAAACGTCATGAAACGTTCGTTTCTGCTAGCGCTGTGCTTCTACACATGTATTTGCTGAACGGTGAAAGCGCACAGTAATGCACTTTTCTCCCAGCAAATACACTGTTTCTAAGGAAATGGTAACACACTGAGGAGACACTTGTGGGAGCTACTGTGACTAAAACTGAGCTTCCCTACGCACAGGGAAGCAAGAGAAATGCTGATTTCATCAAGCCCAGTTACATACTCAGAATCTGTACTACTGCGCAAATAGGCATGTCTCTGTAAGCAAAAAACTCATTTCTGACAAAGTTGCCCAAATGCATCTCAGAAGTGTGCAACTTGTTCCCTGAGTTAGAAAACGTCGAGAAACGTTCGTTTCTGCTAGCGCTGTGCTTCTACACATGTATTTGCTGAACGGTGAAAGAGCACAGTAATGCACTTTTCTCCCAGCAAAGACACTGTTTCTAAGGAAATGGGAACACACTGAGGAGACACTTGTGGGAGCTACAGTGACTAAAACTGAGCTACCCTATGCACAGGGAAGCAAGAGAAATGCTGATTTCATCAAGCCCAGTTACATACTCAGAATCTGTACTACTGCGCAAATAGGCATGTCTCTGTAGGCAAAAAACTCATTTCTGACAAAGTTGCCCAAATGCATCTCAGAAGTGTGCAACTTGTTCCCTGAGTTAGAAAACGTCGAGAAACGTTCGTTTCTGCTAGCGCTGTGCTTCTACACATGTATTTGCTGAACGGTGAAAGCGCACAGTAATGTGCACTATTCTCCCAGCAAATACACTATTTCTAAGGAAATGGGAACACACGCAGGAGACACAGGTGCGAGCTACTGTGACTAAAACTGAGCTTCCCTATGCACAGGGAAGCAAGAGAAATGCTGATTTCATCAAGCCCAGTTACATACTCAGAATCTGTACTAGTGCGCAAATAGGCATGTCTCTTTAGGCAAAAAACTCATTTCTGACAAAGTTGCCCAAATGCATCTCAGAAGTGTGCAACTTGTTCCCTGAGTTAGAAAACATCGAGAAACGTTCGTTTCTGCTAGCGCTGTGCTTCTACACATGTATTTGCTGAACGGTGAAAGAGCACAGTAATGCACTTTTCTCCCAGCAAAGACACTGTTTCTAAGGAAATGGGAACACACTGAGGAGACACTTGTGGGAGCTACAGTGACTAAAACTGAGCTTCCCTATGCACAGGGAAGCAAGAGAAATGCTGATTTCATCAAGCCCAGTTACATACTCAGAATCTGTACTACTGCGCAAATAGGCATGTCTCTTTAGGCAAAAAAATCATTTCTGACAAAGTTGCCCAAATGCATCTCAGAAGTGTGCAACTTGTTCCCTGAGTTAGAAAACGTCGAGAAACGTTCGTTTCTGCTAGCGCTGTGCTTCTACACATGTATTTGCTGAACGGTGAAAGAGCACAGTAATGCACTTTTCTCCCAGCAAAGACACTGTTTCTAAGGAAATAAGAACACACTGAGGAGACACTTGTGGGAGCTACTGTGACTAAAACTGAGCTTCCCTACGCACAGGGAAGCAAGAGAAATGCTGATTTCATCAAGCCCAGTTACATACTCAGAATCTGTACTACTGCGCAAATAGGCATGTCTCTGTAGGCAAAAAACTCATTTCTGACAAAGTTGCCCAAATGCATCTCATAAGTGTGCAACTTGTTCCCTGAGTTAGAAAACGTCGAGAAACGTTCGTTTCTGCTAGCGCTGTGCTTCTACACATGTATTTGCTGAACGGTGAAAGCGCACAGTAATGCACTTTTCTCCCAGCAAATACAATGTTTCTAAGGAAATGGGAACACACTGAGGAGACACTTGTGGGAGCTACTGTGACTAAAACTGAGCTTCCCTACGCACAGGGAAGCAAGAGAAATGCTGATTTCATCAAGCCCAGTTACATACTCAGAGTCTGTACTACTGCGCAAATAGGCATGTCTCTGTAGGCAAAAAACTCATTTCTGACAAAGTTGCCCAAATGCATCTCAGAAGTGTGCAACTTGTTCCCTGAGTTAGAAAACGTCGAGAAACGTTCGTTTCTGCTAGCGCTGTGCTTCTACACAAGTATTTGCTGAACGGTGAAAGAGCACAGTAATGCACTTTTCTCCCAGCAAAGACACTGTTTCTAAGGAAATGGGAACACACTGAGGAGACACTTGTGGGAGCTACTGTGACTAAAACTGAGCTTCCCTACGCACAGGGAAGCAAGAGAAATGCTGATTTCATCAAGCCCAGTTACATACTCAGAATCTGTACTACTGCGCAAATAGGCATGTCTCTGTAAGCAAAAAACTCATTTCTGACAAAGTTGCCCAAATGCATCTCAGAAGTGTGCAACTTGTTCCCTGAGTTAGAAAACGTCGAGAAACGTTCGTTTCTGCTAGCGCTGTGCTTCTACACATGTATTTGCTGAACGGTGAAAGAGCACAGTAATGCACTTTTCTCCCAGCAAAGACACTGTTTCTAAGGAAATGGGAACACACTGAGGAGACACTTGTGGGAGCTACAGTGACTAAAACTGAGCTACCCTATGCACAGGGAAGCAAGAGAAATGCTGATTTCATCAAGCCCAGTTACATACTCAGAATCTGTACTACTGCGCAAATAGGCATGTCTCTGTAGGCAAAAAACTCATTTCTGACAAAGTTGCCCAAATGCATCTCAGAAGTGTGCAACTTGTTCCCTGAGTTAGAAAACGTCGAGAAACGTTCGTTTCTGCTAGCGCTGTGCTTCTACACATGTATTTGCTGAACGGTGAAAGCGCACAGTAATGCACTTTTCTCCCAGCAAATACACTGTTTCTAAGGAAATGGGAACACACTGAGGAGACACTTGTGGGAGCTACTGTGACTAAAACTGAGCTTCCCTACGCACAGGGAAGCAAGAGAAATGCTGATTTCATCAAGCCCAGTTACATACTCAGAATCTGTACTACTGCGCAAATAGGCATGTCTCTGTAGGCAAAAAACTCATTTCTGACAAAGTTGCCCAAATGCATCTCAGAAGTTTGCAACTTGTTCCCTGAGTTAGAAAACGTCGAGAAACCTTCGTTTCTGCTAGCGCTGTGCTTCTACACATGTATTTGCTGAACGGTGAAAGCGCACAGTAATGTGCACTATTCTCCCAGCAAATACACTATTTCTAAGGAAATGGGAACACACGCAGGAGACACTTGTGCGAGCTACTGTGACTAAAACTGAGCTTCCCTATGCACAGGGAAGCAAGAGAAATGCTGATTTCATCAAACCCAGTTACATACTAAAAATCTGTACTACTGCGCAAATAGGCATGTCTCTGTAGGCAAAAAACTCATTTCTGACAAAGTTGCCCAAATGCATCTCAGAAGTTTGCAACTTGTTCCCTGAGTTAGAAAACGTCGAGAAACCTTCGTTTCTGCTAGCACTGTGCTTCTACACATGTATTTGCTGAACGGTGAAAGCGCACAGTAATGTGCACTATTCTCCCAGCAAATACACTATTTCTAAGGAAATGGGAACACACGCAGGAGACACAGGTGCGAGCTACTGTGACTAAAACTGAGCTTCCCTATGCACAGGGAAGCAAGAGAAATGCTGATTTCATCAAGCCCAGTTACATACTCAGAATCTGTACTAGTGCGCAAATAGGCATGTCTCTTTAGGCAAAAAACTCATTTCTGACAAAGTTGCCCAAATGCATCTCAGAAGTGTGCAACTTGTTCCCTGAGTTAGAAAACATCGAGAAACGTTCGTTTCTGCTAGCGCTGTGCTTCTACACATGTATTTGCTGAACGGTGAAAGAGCACAGTAATGCACTTTTCTCCCAGCAAAGACACTGTTTCTAAGGAAATGGGAACACACTGAGGAGACACTTGTGGGAGCTACAGTGACTAAAACTGAGCTTCCCTATGCACAGGGAAGCAAGAGAAATGCTGATTTCATCAAGCCCAGTTACATACTCAGAATCTGTACTACTGCGCAAATAGGCATGTCTCTTTAGGCAAAAAAATCATTTCTGACAAAGTTGCCCAAATGCATCTCAGAAGTGTGCAACTTGTTCCCTGAGTTAGAAAACGTCGAGAAACGTTCGTTTCTGCTAGCGCTGTGCTTCTACACATGTATTTGCTGAACGGTGAAAGAGCACAGTAATGCACTTTTCTCCCAGCAAAGACACTGTTTCTAAGGAAATAAGAACACACTGAGGAGACACTTGTGGGAGCTACTGTGACTAAAACTGAGCTTCCCTACGCACAGGGAAGCAAGAGAAATGCTGATTTCATCAAGCCCAGTTACATACTCAGAATCTGTACTACTGCGCAAATAGGCATGTCTCTGTAGGCAAAAAACTCATTTCTGACAAAGTTGCCCAAATGCATCTCATAAGTTTGCAACTTGTTCCCTGAGTTAGAAAACGTCGAGAAACGTTCGTTTCTGCTAGCGCTGTGCTTCTACACATGTATTTGCTGAACGGTGAAAGCGCACAGTAATGCACTTTTCTCCCAGCAAATACAATGTTTCTAAGGAAATGGGAACACACTGAGGAGACACTTGTGGGAGCTACTGTGACTAAAACTGAGCTTCCCTACGCACAGGGAAGCAAGAGAAATGCTGATTTCATCAAGCCCAGTTACATACTCAGAGTCTGTACTACTGCGCAAATAGGCATGTCTCTGTAGGCAAAAAACTCATTTCTGACAAAGTTGCCCAAATGCATCTCAGAAGTGTGCAACTTGTTCCCTGAGTTAGAAAACGTCGAGAAACGTTCGTTTCTGCTAGCGCTGTGCTTCTACACAAGTATTTGCTGAACGGTGAAAGAGCACAGTAATGCACTTTTCTCCCAGCAAAGACACTGTTTCTAAGGAAATGGGAACACACTGAGGAGACACTTGTGGGAGCTACTGTGACTAAAACTGAGCTTCCCTACGCACAGGGAAGCAAGAGAAATGCTGATTTCATCAAGCCCAGTTACATACTCAGAATCTGTACTACTGCGCAAATAGGCATGTCTCTGTAAGCAAAAAACTCATTTCTGACAAAGTTGCCCAAATGCATCTCAGAAGTGTGCAACTTGTTCCCTGAGTTAGAAAACGTCGAGAAACGTTCGTTTCTGCTAGCGCTGTGCTTCTACACATGTATTTGCTGAACGGTGAAAGAGCACAGTAATGCACTTTTCTCCCAGCAAAGACACTGTTTCTAAGGAAATGGGAACACACTGAGGAGACACTTGTGGGAGCTACAGTGACTAAAACTGAGCTACCCTATGCACAGGGAAGCAAGAGAAATGCTGATTTCATCAAGCCCAGTTACATACTCAGAATCTGTACTACTGCGCAAATAGGCATGTCTCTGTAGGCAAAAAACTCATTTCTGACAAAGTTGCCCAAATGCATCTCAGAAGTGTGCAACTTGTTCCCTGAGTTAGAAAACGTCGAGAAACGTTCGTTTCTGCTAGCGCTGTGCTTCTACACATGTATTTGCTGAACGGTGAAAGCGCACAGTAATGCACTTTTCTCCCAGCAAATACACTGTTTCTAAGGAAATGGGAACACACTGAGGAGACACTTGTGGGAGCTACTGTGACTAAAACTGAGCTTCCCTACGCACAGGGAAGCAAGAGAAATGCTGATTTCATCAAGCCCAGTTACATACTCAGAATCTGTACTACTGCGCAAATAGGCATGTCTCTGTAGGCAAAAAACTCATTTCTGACAAAGTTGCCCAAATGCATCTCAGAAGTTTGCAACTTGTTCCCTGAGTTAGAAAACGTCGAGAAACCTTCGTTTCTGCTAGCGCTGTGCTTCTACACATGTATTTGCTGAACGGTGAAAGCGCACAGTAATGTGCACTATTCTCCCAGCAAATACACTATTTCTAAGGAAATGGGAACACACGCAGGAGACACTTGTGCGAGCTACTGTGACTAAAACTGAGCTTCCCTATGCACAGGGAAGCAAGAGAAATGCTGATTTCATCAAACCCAGTTACATACTAAAAATCTGTACTACTGCGCAAATAGGCATGTCTCTTTAGGCAAAAAAATCATTTCTGACAAAGTTGCCCAAATGCATCTCAGAAGTGTGCAACTTGTTCCCTGAGTTAGAAAACGTCGAGAAACGTTCGTTTCTGCTAGCGCTGTGCTTCTACACATGTATATGCTGAACGGTGAAAGCGCACAGTAATGCACTTTTCTTCCAGCAAATACACTGTTTCTAAGGAAATGGGAACACACTGAGGAGACACTTGTGGGAGCTACTGTGACTAAAACTGAGCTTCCCTACGCACAGGGAAGCAAGAGAAATGCTGATTTCATCAAGCCCAGTTACATACACAGAATCTTTACTACTGCGCAAATAGGCATGGCCCTTTAGGCAAAAAACTCATTTCTGACAAAGTTGGCCAAATGCATCTCAGAAGTGTGCAACTTGTTCCCTGAGTTAGAAAACGTCGAGAAAGGGTCGTTTCTGCTAGCGCTGTGCTTCTACACATGTATTTGCTGAACGGTGAAAGAGCACAGTAATGCACTTTTCTCCCAGCAAAGACACTGTTTCTAAGGAAATGGGAACACACTGAGGAGACGCTTGTGGGAGCTACTGTGACTAAAACTGAGCTTCCCTACGCACAGTGAAGCAAGACAAATGCTGATTTCATCAAGCCCAGTTACATACTCAGAATCTGTACTACTGCGCAAATAGGCATGTCTCTGTAGGCAAAAAACTCATTTCTGACAAAGTTGCCCAAATGCATCTCAGAAGTTTGCAACTTGTTCCCTGAGTTAGAAAACGTCGAGAAACCTTCGTTTCGGCTAGCACTGTGCTTCTACACATGTATTTGCTGAACGGTGAAAGCGCACAGTAATGTGCACTATTCTCCCAGCAAATACACTATTTCTAAGGAAATGGGAACACACGCAGGAGACACAGGTGCGAGCTACTGTGACTAAAACTGAGCTTCCCTATGCACAGGGAAGCAAGAGAAATGCTGATTTCATCAAGCCCAGTTACATACTCAGAATCTGTACTACTGCGCAAATAGGCATGTCTCTTTAGGCAAAAAACTCATTTCTGACAAAGTTGCCCAAATGCATCTCAGAAGTGTGCAACTTGTTCCCTGAGTTAGAAAACATCGAGAAACGTTCGTTTCTGCTAGCGCTGTGCTTCTACACATGTATTTGCTGAACGGTGAAAGAGCACAGTAATGCACTTTTCTCCCAGCAAAGACACTGTTTCTAAGGAAATGGGAACACACTGAGGAGACACTTGTGGGAGCTACAGTGACTAAAACTGAGCTTCCCTATGCACAGGGAAGCAAGAGAAATGCTGATTTCATCAAGCCCAGTTACATACTCAGAATCTGTACTACTGCGCAAATAGGCATGTCTCTTTAGGCAAAAAAATCATTTCTGACAAAGTTGCCCAAATGCATCTCAGAAGTGTGCAACTTGTTCCCTGAGTTAGAAAACGTCGAGAAACGTTCGTTTCTGCTAGCGCTGTGCTTCTACACATGTATTTGCTGAACGGTGAAAGCGCACAGTAATGCACTTTTCTCCCAGCAAATACACTGTTTCTAAGGAAATAAGAACACACTGAGGAGACACTTGTGGGAGCTACTGTGACTAAAACTGAGCTTCCCTACGCACAGGGAAGCAAGAGAAATGCTGATTTCATCAAGCCCAGTTACATACTCAGAGTCTGTACTACTGCGCAAATAGGCATATCTCTGTAGGCAAAAAACTCATTTCTGACAAAGTTGCCCAAATGCATCTCAGAAGTGTGCAACTTGTTCCCTGAGTTAGAAAACGTCGAGAAACGTTCATTTCTGCTAGCGCTGTGCTTCTACACATGTATTTGCTGAACGGTGAAAGAGCACAGTAATGCACTTTTCTCCTAGCAAAGACACTGTTTCTAAGGAAATGGGAACACACTGAGGAGACACTTGTGGGAGCTACAGTGACTAAAACTGAGCTTCCCTATGCACAGGGAAGCAAGAGAAATGCTGATTTCATCAAGCCCAGTTACATACTCAGAATCTGTACTACTGCGCAAATAGGCATGTCTCTGTAGGCAAAAAACTCATTTCTGACAAAGTTGCCCAAATGCATCTCAGAAGTGTGCAACTTGTTCCCTGAGTAAGAAAACGTCGAGTAACGGTCTTTTCTGCTAGCGCTGTGCTTCTACACATATACTTGCTGAACGGTGAAAGCGCACAGTAATGCACTTTTCTCCCAGCATATACACTGTTTCTAAGGAAATGGGAACACACTGAGGAGACACTTGTGGGAGCTACTGTGACTAAAACTGAGCTTCCCTACGCACAGGGAAGCAAGAGAAATGCTGATTTCATCAAGTCCAGTTACATACTCAGAGTCTGTACTACTGCGCAAATAGGCATGTCTCTGTAGGCAAAAAACTCATTTCTGACAAAGTTGCCCAAATGCATCTCAGAAGTGTGCAACTTGTTCACTGTGTTAGAAAACGTCGTGAAACGTTCGTTTTTGCTAGCGCTGTGCTTCTACACATGTATTTGCTGAATGGTGAAAGCGCACAGTAATGCACTTTTCTCCCAGCAAATACACTGTTTCTAAGGAAATGGGAACACACTGAGGAGACGCTTGTGGGAGCTACTGTGACTAAAACTGAGCTTCCCTACGCACAGTGAAGCAAGAGAAATGCTGATTTCATCAAGCCCAGTTACATACTCAGAATCTGTACTACTGCGCAAATAGGCATGTCTCTGTAGGCAAAAAACTCATTTCTGACAAAGTTGCCCAAATGCATCTCAGAAGTTTGCAACTTGTTCCCTGAGTTAGAAAACGTCGAGAAACCTTCGTTTCGGCTAGCACTGTGCTTCTACACATGTATTTGCTGAACGGTGAAAGCGCACAGTAATGTGCACTATTCTCCCAGCAAATACACTATTTCTAAGGAAATGGGAACACACGCAGGAGACACAGGTGCGAGCTACTGTGACTAAAACTGAGCTTCCCTATGCACAGGGAAGCAAGAGAAATGCTGATTTCATCAAGCCCAGTTACATACTCAGAATCTGTACTACTGCGCAAATAGGCATGTCTCTTTAGGCAAAAAACTCATTTCTGACAAAGTTGCCCAAATGCATCTCAGAAGTGTGCAACTTGTTCCCTGAGTTAGAAAACATCGAGAAACGTTCGTTTCTGCTAGCGCTGTGCTTCTACACATGTATTTGCTGAACGGTGAAAGAGCACAGTAATGCACTTTTCTCCCAGCAAAGACACTGTTTCTAAGGAAATGGGAACACACTGAGGAGACACTTGTGGGAGCTACAGTGACTAAAACTGAGCTTCCCTATGCACAGGGAAGCAAGAGAAATGCTGATTTCATCAAGCCCAGTTACATACTCAGAATCTGTACTACTGCGCAAATAGGCATGTCTCTTTAGGCAAAAAAATCATTTCTGACAAAGTTGCCCAAATGCATCTCAGAAGTGTGCAACTTGTTCCCTGAGTTAGAAAACGTCGAGAAACGTTCGTTTCTGCTAGCGCTGGGCTACTACACATGTATTTGCTGAACGGTGAAAGAGCACAGTAATGCACTTTTCTCCCAGCAAAGACACTGTTTCTAAGGAAATGGGAACACACTGAGGAGACACTTGTGGGACCTACAGTGACTAAAACTGAGCTTCCCTATGCACAGGGAAGCAAGAGAAATGCTGATTTCATCAAGCCCAGTTACATACTCAGAATCTGTACTACTGCGCAAATAGGCATGTCTCTGTAGGCAAAAAACTCATTTCTGACAAAGTTGCCCAAATGCATCTCAGAAGTGTGCAACTTGTTCCCTGAGTAAGAAAACGTCGAGAAACGGTCTTTTCTGCTAGCGCTGAGCTTCTACACATGTACTTCCTGAACGGTGAAAGCGCACAGTAATGCACTTTTCTCCCAGCAAAGACACTGTTTCTAAGGAAATGGGAACACACTGAGGAGACACTTGTGGGAGCTACTGTGACTAAAACTGAGCTTCCCTACGCACAGGGAAGCAAGAGAAATGCTGATTTCATCAAGCCCAGTTACATACTCAGAGTCTGTACTACTGCACAAATAGGCATGTCTCTGTAGGCAAAAAACTCATTTCTGACAAAGTTGGCCAAATGCATCTCAGAAGTGTGCAACTTGTTCCCTGAGTTAGAAAACGTCGAGAAACGTTCGTTTCTGCTAGCGCTGTGCTTCTACACATGTATTTGCTGAACGGTGAAAGAGCACAGTAATGCACTTTTCTCCCAGCAAAGACACTGTTTCTAAGGAAATGGGAACACACTGAGGAGACACTTGTGGGAGCTACAGTGACTAAAACTGAGCTTCCCTATGCACAGGGAAGCAAGAGAAATGCTGATTTCATCAAGCCCAGTTACATACTCAGAATCTGTACTACTGCGCAAATAGGCATGTCTCTGTAGGCAAAAAACTCATTTCTGACAAAGTTGCCCAAATGCATCTCAGAAGTGTGCAACTTGTTCCCTGAGTTAGAAAACGTCGAGAAACGTTCGTTTCTGCTAGCGCTGTGCTTCTACACATGTATTTGCTGAACGATGAAAGCGCACAGTAATGCACTTTTCTCCCAGCAAATACACTGTTTCTAAGGAAATGGGAACACACTGAGGAGACACTTGTGGGAGCTACTGTGACTAAAACTGAGCTTCCCTACGCACAGGGAAGCAAGAGAAATGCTGATTTCATCAAGCCCAGTTACATACTCAGAGTCTGTACTACTGCGCAAATAGGCATGTCTCTGTAGGCAAAAAACTCATTTCTGACAAAGTTGCCCAAATGCATCTCAGAAGTTTGCAACTTGTTCCCTGAGTTAGAAAACGTCGAGAAACCTTCGTTTCTGCTAGCGCTGTGCTTCTACACATGTATTTGCTGAACGGTGAAAGCGCACAGTAATGTGCACTATTCTCCCAGCAAATACACTTTTTCTAAGGAAATGGGAACACACGCAGGAGACACTTGTGCGAGCTACTGTGACTAAAACTGAGCTTCCCTACGCACAGGGAAGCCAGAGAAATGCTGATTTCATCAAGCCCAGTTACATACTCAGAATCTGTACTACTGCGCAAATAGGCATGTCTCTGTAGGCAAAAAACTCATTTCTGAAAAAGTTGCTTAAATGCATCTCAGAAGTGTGCAACTTGTTCCCTGAGTTAGAAAACGTCGAGAAACGGTCGTTTCTGCTAGCGCTGTGCTTCTACACATGTATTTGCTGAACGGTGAGAGAGCACAGTAATGCTCTTTTCTCCCAGCAAAGACAGTTTCTAAGGAAATGGGAACACACTGAGGAGACACTTGTGGGAGCTACTGTGACTAAAACTGAGCTTCCCTACGCACAGAGAAGCAAGAGAAATGCTGATTTCATCAAGCCCAGTTACATACTCAGAATCTGTACTACTGCGCAAATAGGCATGTCTCTGTAAGCAAAAAACTCATTTCTGACAAAGTTGCCCAAATGCATCTCAGAAGTGTGCAACTTGTTCCCTGAGTTAGAAAACGTCGAGAAACGGTCGTTTCTGCTAGCGCTGTGCTTCTACACATGTATTTGCTGAACGGTGAAAGCGCACAGTAATGCACTTTTCTCCCAGCACAGACACTGTTTCTAAGGAAATGGGAACACACTGAGGAGACACTTGTGGGAGCTACTGTGACTAAAACTGAGCTTCCCTACGCACAGAGAAGCAAGAGAAATGCTGATTTCATCAAGCCCAGTTACATACTCAGAGTCTGTACTACTGCGCAAATAGGCATGTCTCTGTAGGCAAAACACTCATTTCTGACAAAGTTGCCCAAATGCATCTCAGAAGTGTGCAACTTGTTCCCTGAGTTAGAAAACGTCGAGAAACGTTCGTTTCTGCTAGCGCTGGGCTTCTACACATGTATTTGCTGAACGGTGAAAGAGCACAGTAATGCACTTTTCTCCCAGCAAAGACACTGTTTTTAAGGAAATGGGAACACACTGAGGAGACACTTGTGGGAGCTACAGTGACTAAAACTGAGCTTCCCTATGCACAGGGAACCAAGAGAAATGCTGATTTCATCAAGCCCAGTTACATACTCAGAATCTGTACTACTGCGCAAATAGGCATGTCTCTGTAGGCAAAAAACTCATTTCTGACAAAGTTGCCCAAATGCATCTCAGAAATGTGCAACTTGTTCCCTGAGTTAGAAAACGTCGAGAAACGTTCGTTTCTGCTAGCGCTGTGCTTCTACGCATGTATTTGCTGAACCGTGAAAGCACACAGTAATGCACTTTTCTCCCAGCACAGACACTGTTTCTAAGGAAATGGGAACACACTGAGGAGACACTTGTGGGAGCTACTGTGACTAAAACTGAGCTTCCCTACGCACAGAGAAGCAAGAGAAATGCTGATTTCATCAAGCCCAGTTACATACTCAGAATCTGTTCTACTGCGCAAATAGGCATGTCTCTGTAGGCAAAAAACTCATTTCTGACAAAGTTGCCCAAATGCATCTCAGAAGTGTGCAACTTGTTCCCTAAGTTAGAAAACGTCGAGAAACGGTCTTTTCTGCTAGCGCTGTGCTTCTACACATGTACTTGCTGAACGGTGAAAGCACACAGTAATGCACTTTTCTCCCAGCATATACACTGTTTCTAAGGAAATGGGAACACACTGAGGAGACACTTGTGGGAGCTACTGTGACTAAAACTGAGCTTCCCTACGCACAGGGAAGCAAGAGAAATGCTGATTTCATCAAGCCCAGTTACATACTCAGAATCTGTACTACTGCGCAAATAGGCATGTCTCTGTAGGCAAAAAACTCATTTCTGACAAAGTTGCCCAAATGCATCTCAGAAGTGTGCAACTTGTTCCCTGAGTTAGAAAATGTCGAGAAACGGTCGTTTCTGCTAGCGCTGTGCTTCTACACATGTATTTGCTGAACGGTGAAAGCGCACAGTAATGCACTTTTCTCCCAGCAAAGACACTGTTTCTAAGGAAATGGGAACACACTGAGGAGACACTTGTGGGAGCTACTGTGACTAAAACTGAGCTTTTCTACGCACAGAGAAGGAAGAGAAATGCTGATTTCATCAAGCCCAGTTACATACTCAGAGTCTGTACTACTGCGCAAATAGGCATGTCTCTGTAGGCAAAACACTCATTTCTGACAAAGTTGCCCAAATGCATCTCAGAAGTGTGCAACTTGTTCCCTGAGTTAGAAAACGTCGAGAAACGTTCGTTTCTGCTAGCGCTGGGCTACTACACATGTATTTGCTGAACGGTGAAAGAGCACAGTAATGCACTTTTCTCCCAGCAAAGACACTGTTTCTAAGGAAATGGGAACACACTGAGGAGACACTTGTGGGACCTACAGTGACTAAAACTGAGCTTCCCTATGCACAGGGAAGCAAGAGAAATGCTGATTTCATCAAGCCCAGTTACATACTCAGAATCTGTACTACTGCGCAAATAGGCATGTCTCTGTAGGCAAAAAACTCATTTCTGACAAAGTTGCCCAAATGCATCTCAGAAGTGTGCAACTTGTTCCCTGAGTAAGAAAACGTCGAGAAACGGTCTTTTCTGCTAGCGCTGAGCTTCTACACATGTACTTCCTGAACGGTGAAAGCGCACAGTAATGCACTTTTCTCCCAGCAAAGACACTGTTTCTAAGGAAATGGGAACACACTGAGGAGACACTTGTGGGAGCTACTGTGACTAAAACTGAGCTTCCCTACGCACAGGGAAGCAAGAGAAATGCTGATTTCATCAAGCCCAGTTACATACTCAGAGTCTGTACTACTGCACAAATAGGCATGTCTCTGTAGGCAAAAAACTCATTTCTGACAAAGTTGGCCAAATGCATCTCAGAAGTGTGCAACTTGTTCCCTGAGTTAGAAAACGTCGAGAAACGTTCGTTTCTGCTAGCGCTGTGCTTCTACACATGTATTTGCTGAACGGTGAAAGAGCACAGTAATGCACTTTTCTCCCAGCAAAGACACTGTTTCTAAGGAAATGGGAACACACTGAGGAGACACTTGTGGGAGCTACAGTGACTAAAACTGAGCTTCCCTATGCACAGGGAAGCAAGAGAAATGCTGATTTCATCAAGCCCAGTTACATACTCAGAATCTGTACTACTGCGCAAATAGGCATGTCTCTGTAGGCAAAAAACTCATTTCTGACAAAGTTGCCCAAATGCATCTCAGAAATGTGCAACTTGTTCCCTGAGTTAGAAAACGTCGAGAAACGTTCGTTTCTGCTAGCGCTGTGCTTCTACACATGTATTTGCTGAACGGTGAAAGCGCACAGTAATGCACTTTTCTCCCAGCAAATACACTGTTTCTAAGGAAATGGGAACACACTGACGAGACACTTGTGGGAGCTACTGTGACTAAAACTGAGCTTCCCTACGCACAGGGAAGCAAGAGAAATGCTGATTTCATCAAGCCCAGTTACATACTCAGAGTCTGTACTACTGCGCAAATAGGCATGTCTCTGTAGGCAAAAAACTCATTTCTGACAAAGTTGCCCAAATGCATCTCAGAAGTTTGCAACTTGTTCCCTGAGTTAGAAAACGTCGAGAAACCTTCGTTTCTGCTAGCGCTGTGCTTCTACACATGTATTTGCTGAACGGTGAAAGCGCACAGTAATGTGCACTATTCTCCCAGCAAATACACTTTTTCTAGGGAAATGGGAACACACGCAGGAGACACTTGTGCGAGCTACTGTGACTAAAACTGAGCTTCCCTATGCACAGGGAAGCAAGAGAAATGCTGATTTCATCAAGCCCAGTTACATACTCAGAATCTGTACTACTGCGCAAATAGGCATGTCTCTTTAGGCAAAAAACTCATTTCTGACAAAGTTGCCCAAATGCATCTCAGAAGTGTGCAACTTGTTCCCTGAGTTAGAAAACGTCGAGAAACGTTCGTTTCTGCTAGCGCTGTGCTTCTACACATGTATATGCTGAACGGTGAAAGCGCACAGTAATGCACTTTTCTTCCAGCAAATACACTGTTTCTAAGGAAATGGGAACACACTGAGGAGACACTTCTGGGGGCTACTGTGACTAAAACTGAGCTTCCCTACGCACAGGGAAGCAAGAGAAATGCTGATTTCATCAAGCCCAGTTACATACTCAGAATCGGTACTACTGCGCAAATAGGCATGTCTCTGTAGGCAAAAAACTCATTTCTGACAAAGTTGCCCAAATGCATCTCAGAAATGTGCAACTTGTTCCCTGAGTTAGAAAACGTCGAGAAACGTTCATTTCTGCTAGCGCTGTGCTTCTACACATGTATTTGCTGAACGGTGAGATAGCACAGTAATGCACTTTTCTCCCAGCACAGACACTGTTTCTAAGGAAATGGGAACACACTGAGGAGACACTTGTGGGAGCTACTGTGACTAAAACTGAGCTTCCCTACGCACAGAGAAGCAAGAGAAATGCTGATTTCATCAAGCCCAGTTACATACTCAGAGTCTGTACTACTGCGCAAATAGGCATGTCTCTGTAGGCAAAACACTCATTTCTGACAAAGTTGCCCAAATGCATCTCAGAAGTGTGCAACTTGTTCCCTGAGTTAGAAAACGTCGAGAAACGTTCGTTTCTGCTAGCGCTGGGCTTCTACACATGTATTTGCTGAACGGTGAAAGAGCACAGTAATGCACTTTTCTCCCAGCAAAGACACTGTTTCTAAGGAAATGGAAACACACTGAGGAGACACTTGTGGGAGCTACAGTGCCTAAAACTGAGCTTCCCTATGCACAGGGAAGCAAGAGAAATGCTGATTTCATCAAGCCCAGTTACATACTCAGAATCTGTACTACTGCGCAAATAGGCATGTTTCAGTAGGCAAAAAACTCATTTCTGACAAAGTTGCCCAAATGCATCTCAGAAGTGTGCAACTTGTTACCTGAGTTAGAAAACGTCGAGAAACGTTCGTTTCTGCTAGCGCTGTGCTTCTACACATGTATTTGCTGAACGGTGAAAGCGCACAGTAATGCACTTTTCTCCCAGCAAATACACTGTTTCTAAGGAAATGGGAACACACTGAGGAGACACTTGTGGGAGCTACTGTGACTAAAACTGAGCTTCCCTACGCACAGGGAATCAAGAGAAATGCTGATTTCATCAAGCCCAGTTACATACTCAGAATCTGTACTACTGCGCAAATAGGCATGTCTCTGTAGGCAAAAAACTCATTTCTGACAAAGTTGCCCAAATGCATCTCAGAAGTTTGCAACTTGTTCCCTGAGTTAGAAAACGTCGAGAAACCTTCGTTTCTGCTAGCGCTGTGCTTCTACACATGTATTTGCTGAACGGTGAAAGCGCACAGTAATGCACTTTTCTTCCAGCAAATACACTGTTTCTAAGGAAATGGGAACACACTGAGGAGACACTTGTGGGAGCTACTGTGACTAAAACTGAGCTTCCCTACGCACAGGGAAGCAAGAGAAATGCTGATTTCATCAAGCCCAGTTACATACTCAGAATCTGTACTACTGCGCAAATAGGCATGTCTCTGTAGGCAAAAAACTCATTTCTGACAAAGTTGCCCAAATGCATCTCAGAAATGTGCAACTTGTTCCCTGAGTTAGAAAACGTCGAGAAACGTTCGTTTCTGCTAGCGCTGTGCTTCTACGCATGTATTTGCTGAACGGTGAAAGCACACAGTAATGCACTTTTCTCCCAGCACAGACACTGTTTCTAAGGAAATGGGAACACACTGAGGAGACACTTGTGGGAGCTACTGTGACTAAAACTGAGCTTCCCTACGCACAGAGAAGCAAGAGAAATGCTGATTTCATCAAGCCCAGTTACATACTCAGAATCTGTACTACTGCGCAAATAGGCATGTCTCTGTAGGCAAAAAACTCATTTCTGACAGTGTTGCCCAAATGCATCTCAGAAGTGTGCAACTTGTTCCCTGAGTTAGAAAACGTCGTGAAACGTTCGTTTCTGCTAGCGCTGTGCTTCTACACATGTATTTGCTGAACGGTGAAAGCGCACAGTAATGCACTTTTCTCCCAGCAAATACACTGTTTCTAAGGAAATGGGAACACACTGAGGAGACACTTGTGGGAGCTACTGTGACTGAAACTGAGCTTCCCTACGCACAGGGAAGCCAGAGAAATGCTGATTTCATCAAGCCCAGTTACATACTCAGAATCTGTACTACTGCGCAAATAGGCATGTCTCTGTAGGCAAAAAACTCATTTCTGACAAAGTTGCCCAAATGCATCTCAGAAGTGTGCAACTTGTTCCCTGAGTTAGAAAACGTCGAGAAACGGTCTTTTCTGCTAGCGCTGTGCTTCTACACATGTACTTGCTGAACGGTGAAAGCGCACAGTAATGCACTTTTCTCCCAGCATATACACTGTTTCTAAGGAAATGGGAACACACTGAGGAGACACTAGTGGGAGCTACTGTGACTAAAACTGAGCTTCCCTACGCACAGGGAAGCAAGAGAAATGCTGATTTCATCATGTCCAGTTACATACTCAGAGTCTGTACTACTGAGCAAATAGGCATGTCTCTGTAGGCAAAAAACTCATTTCTGACAAAGTTGCCCAAATGCATCTCAGAAGTGTGCAACTTGTTCCCTGAGTTAAAAAACGTCGTGAAACGTTCGTTTCTGCTAGCGCTGTGCTTCTACACATGTATTTGCTGAACGGTGAAAGCGCACAGTAATGCACTTTTCTCCCAGCAAATACACTGTTTCTAAGGAAATGGGAACACACTGAGGAGACACTTGTGGGAGCTACTGTGACTAAAACTGAGCTTCCCTACGCACAGGGAAGCAAGAGAAATGCTGATTTCATCAAGCCCAGTTACATACTCAGAATCTGTACTACTGCGCAAATAGGCATGTCTCTGTAGGCAAAAAACTCATTTCTGACAAAGTTGCCCAAATGCATCTCAGAAGTGTGCAACTTGTTCCCTGAGTTAGAAAACGTCGAGAAACGGTCGTTTCTGCTAGCGCTGTGCTTCTACACATGTATTTGCTGAACGGTGAAAGAGCACAGTAATGCACTTTTCTCCCAGCATATACACTGTTTCTAAGGAAATGGGAACACACTGAGGAGACACTTGTGGGAGCTACTGTGACTAAAACTGAGCTTCCCTACGCACAGTGAAGCCAGAGAAATGCTGATTTCATCAAGCCCAGTTACATACTCAGAATCTGTACTACTGCGCAAATAGGCATGTCTCTGTAGGCAAAAAACTCATTTCTGACAAAGTTGCCCAAATGCATCTCAGAAGTGTGCAACTTGTTCCCTGAGTTAGAAAACGTCGAGAAACGGTCGTTTCTGCTAGCGCTGTGCTTCTACACATGTATTTGCTGAACGGTGAGAGAGCACAGTAATGCACTTTTCTCCCAGCAAAGACAGTTTCTAAGGAAATGGGAACACACTGAGGAGACACTTGTGGGAGCTACTGTGACTAAAACTGAGCTTCCCTACGCACAGAGAAGCAAGAGAAATGCTGATTTCATCAAGCCCAGTTACATACTCAGAATCTGTACTACTGCGCAAATAGGCATGTCTCTGTAAGCAAAAAACTCATTTCTGACAAAGTTGCCCAAATGCATCTCAGAAGTGCGCAACTTGTTCCCTGAGTTAGAAAACGTCGAGAAACGGTCTTTTCTGCTAGCGCTGTGCTTCTACACATGTACTTGCTGAACGGTGAAAGCGCACAGTAATGCACTTTTCTCCCAGCATATACACTGTTTCTAAGGAAATGGGAACACACTGAGGAGACACTTGTGGGAGCTACTGTGACTAAAACTGAGCTTCCCTATGCACAGGGAAGCAAGAGAAATGCTGATTTCATCAAGCCCAGTTACATACTCAGAATCTGTACTACTGCGCAAATAGGCATGTCTCTGTAGGCAAAAAACTCATTTCTGACAAAGTTGCCCAAATGCATCTCAGAAGTGTGCAACTTGTTCCCTGAGTTAGAAAACGTCGAGAAACGTTCGTTTCTGCTAGCGCTGTGCTTCTACACATGTATTTGCTGAACGGTGAAAGAGCACAGTAATGCACTTTTCTCCCAGCAAAGACACTGTTTCTAAGGAAATGGGAACACACTGAGGAGACACTTGTGGGAGCTACTGTGACTAAAACTGAGCTTCCCTACGCACAGGGAAGCAAGAGAAATGCTGATTTCATCAAGCCCAGTTACATACTCAGAGTCTGTACTGCTGCGCAAATAGGCATGTCTCTGTAGGCAAAAAATTCATTTCTGACAAAGTTGCCCAAATGCATCTCAGAAGTGTGCAACTTGTTCCCTGAGTTAGAAAACGTCGAGTAACGGTCGTTTCTGCTAGCGCTGTGCTTCTACACATGTATTTCCTGAACGGTGAAAGCGCACAGTAATGCACTTTTCTCCCAGCAAATACACTGCTTCTAAGGAAATGGGAACACACTGAGGAGACACTTGTGGGAGCTACTGTGACTAAAACTGAGCTTCCTACGCACCGAGAAGCAAGAGAAATGCTGATTTCATCAAGCCCAGTTACATACTCAGAATCTGTACTACTGTGCAAATAGGCATGTCTCTGTAGGCAAAAAACTCATTTCTGACAAAGTTGCCCAAATGCATCTCAGAAGTGTGCAACTTGTTCCCTGAGTTAGAAAACGTCGAGAAACGGTCTTTTCTGCTAGCGCTGTGCTTCTACACATGCATTTGCTGAACGGTGACAGCGCACAGAAATGCACTTTTCTCCCAGCAAATACACTGTTTCTAAGGAAATGGGAACACACTGAGGAGACACTTGTGGGAGCTACTGTGACTAAAACTGAGCTTCCCTACGCCCAGGGAAGCAAGAGAAATGCTGATTTCATCAAGTCCAGTTACATACTCAGAGTCTGTACTGCTGCGCAAATAGGCATGTCTCTGTAGGCAAAAAACTCATTTCTGACAAAGTTGCCCAAATGCATCTCAGAAGTGTGCAACTTGTACCCTGAGTTAGAAAACGTCGAGAAACGTTCGTTTCTGCTAGCGCTGTGCTTCTACACATGTATTTGCTGAACGGTGAAAGAGCACAGTAATGCACTTTTCTCACAGCAAAGACACTGTTTCTAAAGAAATGGGAACACACTGAGGAGACACTTGTGGGAGCTACTGTGACTAAAACTGAGCTTCCCTACGCACAGGGAAGCAAGAGAAATGCTGATTTCATCAAGCCCAGTTACATACTCAGAGTCTGTACTACTGCGCAAATAGGCATGTCTCTGTAGGCAAAAAACTCATTTCTGACAAAGTTGCCCAAATGCATCTCAGAAGTGTGCAACTTGTTCCCTGAGTTAGAAAACGTCGAGAAACGTTCGTTTCTGCTAGCGCTGTGCTTCTACACATGTATTTGCTGAACGGTGAAAGAGCACAGTAATGCACTTTTCTCCCAGCAAAGACACTGTTTCTAAGGAAATGGGAACACACTGAGGAGACACTTGTGGGAGCTACTGTGACTAAAACTGAGCTTCCCTACGCACAGGGAAGCAAGAGAAATGCTGATTTCATCAAGCCCAGTTACATACTCAGAATCTGTACTACTGCGCAAATAGGCATGTCTCTGTAGGCAAAAAACTCATTTCTGAAAAAGTTGCCCAAATGCATCTCAGAAGTGTGCAACTTGTTCCCTGAGTTAGAAAACGTCGAGAAACGTTCGTTTCTGCTAGCGCTGTGCTTCTACACATGTATTTGCTGAACGGTGAAAGAGCACAGTAATGCACTTTTCTCCCAGCAAAGACACTGTTTCTAAGGAAATGGGAACACACTGAGGAGACACTTGTGGGAGCTACTGTGACTAAAACTGAGCTTCCCTACGCACAGGGAAGCAAGAGAAATGCTGATTTCATCAAGCCCAGTTACATACTCAGAATCTGTACTACTGCGCAAATAGGCATGTCTCTGTAGGCAAAAAACTCATTTCTGAAAAAGTTGCCCAAATGCATCTCAGAAGTGTGCAACTTGTTCCCTGAGTTAGAAAACGTCGAGAAACGTTCGTTTCTGCTAGCGCTGTGCTTCTACACATGTATTTGCTGAACGGTGAGAGAGCACAGTAATGCACTTTTCTCCCAGCAAATACACTGTTTCTAAGGAAATGGGAACACACTGAGGAGACACTTGTGGTAGCTACTGTGACTAAAACTGAGCTTCCCTACGCACAGGGAAGCAAGAGAATTGCTGATTTCATCAAGCCCAGTTACATACTCAGAATCTGTACTACTGCGCAAATAGGCACGTCTCTTTAGGCATAAAACTCATTTCTGACAAAGTTGCCCAAATGCATCTCAGAAGTGTGCAACTTGTTCCCTGAGTTAGAAAACGTCGAGAAACGGTCTTTTCTGCCAGCGCTGTGCTTCTACACATGCATTTGCTGAACGGTGACAGCGCAAAGAAATGCACTTTTCTCCCAGCAAATACACTGTTTCTAAGGAAATGGGAACACACTGAGGAGACACTTGTGGGAGCTACTGTGACTAAAACTGAGCTTCCCTACGCCCAGGGAAGCAAGAGAAATGCTGATTTCATCAAGTCCAGTTACATACTCAGAGTCTGTACTGCTGCGCAAATAGGCATGTCTCTGTAGGCAAAAAACTCATTTCTGACAAAGTTGCCCAAATGCATCTCAGAAGTGTGCAACTTGTACCCTGAGTTAGAAAACGTCGAGAAACGTTCGTTTCTGCTAGCGCTGTGCTTCTACACATGTATTTGCTGAACGGTGAAAGAGCACAGTAATGCACTTTTCTCACAGCAAAGACACTGTTTCTAAGGAAATGGGAACACACTGAGGAGACACTTGTGGGAGCTACTGTGACTAAAACTGAGCTTCCCTACGCACAGGGAAGCAAGAGAAATGCTGATTTCATCAAGCCCAGTTACATACTCAGAGTCTGTACTACTGCGCAAATAGGCATGTCTCTGTAGGCAAAAAACTCATTTCTGACAAAGTTGCCCAAATGCATCTCAGAAGTGTGCAACTTGTTCCCTGAGTTAGAAAACGTCGAGAAACGTTCGTTTCTGCTAGCGCTGTGCTTCTACACATGTATTTGCTGAACGGTGAAAGAGCACAGTAATGCACTTTTCTCCCAGCAAAGACACTGTTTCTAAGGAAATGGGAACACACTGAGGAGACACTTGTGGGAGCTACTGTGACTAAAACTGAGCTTCCCTACGCACAGGGAAGCAAGAGAAATGCTGATTTCATCAAGCCCAGTTACATACTCAGAATCTGTACTACTGCGCAATTGGCATGTCTCTGTAGGCAAAAAACTCATTTCTGAAAAAGTTGCCCAAATGCATCTCAGAAGTGTGCAACTTGTTCCCTGAGTTAGAAAACGTCGAGAAACGTTCGTTTCTGCTAGCGCTGTGCTTCTACACATGTATTTGCTGAACGGTGAAAGAGCACAGTAATGCACTTTTCTCCCAGCAAAGACACTGTTTCTAAGGAAATGGGAACACACTGAGGAGACACTTGTGGGAGCTACTGTGACTAAAACTGAGCTTCCCTACGCACAGGGAAGCAAGAGAAATGCTGATTTCATCAAGCCCAGTTACATACTCAGAATCTGTACTACTGCGCAAATAGGCATGTCTCTGTAGGCAAAAAACTCATTTCTGAAAAAGTTGCCCAAATGCATCTCAGAAGTGTGCAACTTGTTCCCTGAGTTAGAAAACGTCGAGAAACGTTCGTTTCTGCTAGCGCTGTGCTTCTACACATGTATTTGCTGAACGGTGAAAGAGCACAGTAATGCACTTTTCTCCCAGCAAAGACACTGTTTCTAAGGAAATGGGAACACACTGAGGAGACACTTGTGGGAGCTACTGTGACTAAAACTGAGCTTCCCTACGCACAGGGAAGCAAGAGAAATGCTGATTTCATCAAGCCCAGTTACATACTCAGAATCTGTACTACTGCGCAAATAGGCATGTCTCTGTAGGCAAAAAACTCATTTCTGAAAAACTTGCCCAAATGCATCTCAGAAGTGTGCAACTTGTTCCCTGAGTTAGAAAACGTCGAGAAACGTTCGTTTCTGCTAGCGCTGTGCTTCTACACATGTATTTGCTGAACGGTGAGAGAGCACAGTAATGCACTTTTCTCCCAGCAAAGACACTGTTTCTAAGGAAATGGGAACACACTGAGGAGACACTTGTGGGAGCTACTGTGACTAAAACTGAGCTTCCCTACGCACAGAGAAGCAAGAGAAATGCTGATTTCATCAAGCCCAGTTACATACTCAGAATCTGTACTACTGCGCAAATAGGCATGTCTCTGTAGGCAAAAAACTCATTTCTGACAAAGTTGCCCAAATGCATCTCAGAAGTGTGCAACTTGTTCCCTGAGTTAGAAAACGTCGAGAAATGGTCGTTTCTGCTAGCGCTGTGCTTCTACACATGTACTTGCTGAACGGTGAAAGCGCACAGTAATGCACTTTTTTCCCAGCATATACACTGTTCCTAACGAAATGGGAACACACTGAGGAGACACTTGTGGGAGCTACTGTGACTAAAACTGAGCTTCCCTACGCACAGGGAAGCAAGAGAAATGCTGATTTCATCAAGTCCAGTTACATACTCAGAGTCTAATAGGCATGTCTCTGTAGGCAAAAAACTCATTTCTGACGAAGTTGCCCAAATGCATCTCAGAAGTGTGCAACTTGTTCCCTGAGTTAGAGAACGTCGAGTAACGGTCGTTTCTGCTAGCGCTGTGCTTCTACACATGTATTTGCTGAACGGTGAAAGAGCACAGTAATGCACTTTTCTCCCAGCAAAGACACTGCTTCTAAGGAAATGGGAACACACTGAGGAGACACTTGTGGGAGCTACTGTGACTAAAACTGAGCTTCCCTACGCACCGGGAAGCAAGAGAAATCCTGATTTCATCAAGCCCAGTTACATACTCAGAATCTGTACTACTGCGCAAATAGGCATGTCTCTGTAGGCAAAAAACTCATTTCTGACAAAGTTGCCCAAATGCATCTCAGAAGTGTGCAACTTGTTCCCTGAGTTAGAAAACGTCGAGAAACGTTCGTTTCTGCTAGCGCTGTGCTTCTACACATGTATTTGCTGAACGGTGAAAGAGCACAGTAATGCACTTTTCTCCCAGCAAAGACACTGTTTCTAAGGAAATGGGAACACACTGAGGAGACACTTGTGGGAGCTACTGTGACTAAAACTGAGCTTCCCTACGCACAGGGAAGCAAGAGAAATGCTGATTTCATCAAGCCCAGTTACATACTCAGAATCTGTACTACTGCGCAAATAGGCATGTCTCTGTAGGCAAAAAACTCATTTCTGACAGAGTTGCCCAAATGCATCTCAGAAGTGTGCAACTTGTTCCATGAGTTAGAAAACGTCGAGAAACGTTCGTTTCTGCTAGCGCTGTGCTTCTACACATGTATTTGCTGAACGGTGAAAGAGCACAGTAATGCACTTTTCTCCCAGCAAAGACACTGTTTCTAAGGAAATGGGAACCCACTGAGGAGACACTTGTGGGAGCTACTGTGACTAAAACTGAGCTTCCCTACGCACAGGGAAGCAAGAGAAATGCTGATTTCATCAAGCCCAGTTACATACTCAGAGTCTGTACTACTGCGCAAATAGGCATGTCTCTGTAGGCAAAAAACTCATTTCTGACAAAGTTGCCCAAATGCATCTCAGAAGTGTGCAACTGTTCCCTGAGTTAGAAAACGTCGAGAAACGTTCGTTTCTGCTAGCGCTGTGCTTCTACACATGTATTTGCTGAACGGTGAAAGAGCACAGTAATGCACTTTTCTCCCAGCAAAGACACTGTTTCTAACGAAATGGGAACACACATGGAGACACTTGTGGGAGCTACTGTGACTAAAACTGAGCTTCCCTACGCACAGGGAAGCAAGAGAAATGCTGATTTCATCAAGTCCAGTTACATACTCAGAGTCTGTACTGCTGCGCAAATAGGCATGTCTCTGTAGGCAAAAAACTCATTTCTGACAAAGTTGCCCAAATGCATCTCAGAAGTGTGCAACTTGTTACCTGAGTTAGAAAACGTCGAGAAACGGTCTTTTCTGCTAGCGCTGTGCTTCTCCACATGTACTTGCTGAACGGTGAAAGCACACAGTAATGCACTTTTCTCCCAGCATATACACTGTTTGTAAGGAAATGGGAACACACTGAGGAGACACTTGTGGGAGCTACTTTGACTAAAACTGAGCTTCCCTACGCACAGTGAAGCAAGAGAAATGCTGATTTCATCAAGCCCAGTTACATACTCAGAGTCTGTACTACTGCGCAAATAGGCATGTCTCTGTAGGCAAAAATCTCATTTCTGACAAAGTTGCCCAAATGCATCTCAGAAGTGTGCAACTTGTTCCCTGAGTTAGAGAACGTCGAGTAACGGTCGTTTCTGCTAGCGCTGTGCTTCTACACATGTATTTGCTGAACGGTGAAAGCGCACAGTAATGCACTTTTCTCCCAGCAAATACACTGCTTCTAAGGAAATGGGAACACACTGAGGAGACACTTGTGGGAGCTACTGTGACTAAAACTGAGCATCCCTACGCACCGGGAAGCAAGAGAAATGCTGATTTCATCAAGCCCAGTTACATACTCAGAATCTGTACTACTGCGCAAATAGGCATGTCTCTGTAGGCAAAAAACTCATTTCTGACAAAGTTGCCCAAATGCATCTCAGAAGTGTCCAACTTGTTCCCTGAGTTAGAAAACGTCGAGAAACGTTCGTTTCTGCTAGCGCTGTGCTTCTACACATGTATTTGCTGAACGGTGAAAGAGCACAGTAATGCACTTTTCTCCCAGCAAAGACACTGTTTCTAAGGAAATGGGAACACACTGAGGAGACACTTGTGGGAGCTACTGTGACTAAAACTGAGCTTCCCTACGCACAGGGAAGCAAGAGAAATGCTGATTTCATCAAGCCCAGTTACATACTCAGAATCTGTACTACTGCGCAAATAGGCATGTCTCTGTAGGCAAAAAACTCATTTCTGACAAAGTTGCCCAAATGCATCTCAGAAGTGTTCAACTTGTTCCCTGAGTTAGAAAACGTCGAGAAACGTTCGTTTCTGCTAGCGCTGTGCTTCTACACATGTATTTGCTGAACGGTGAAAGAGCACAGTAATGCACTTTTCTCCCAGCAAAGACACTGTTTCTAAGGAAATGGGAACCCACTGAGGAGACACTTGTGGGAGCTACTGTGACTAAAACTGAGCTTCCCTACGCACAGGGAAGCAAGAGAAATGCTGATTTCATCAAGCCCAGTTACATACTCAGAGTCTGTACTACTGCGCAAATAGGCATGTCTCTGTAGGCAAAAAACTCATTTCTGACAAAGTTGCCCAAATGCATCTCAGAAGTGTGCAACTGTTCCCTGAGTTAGAAAACGTCGAGAAACGTTCGTTTCTGCTAGCGCTGTGCTTCTACACATGTATTTGCTGAACGGTGAAAGAGCACAGTAATGCACTTTTCTCCCAGCAAAGACACTGTTTCTAACGAAATGGGAACACACATGGAGACACTTGTGGGAGCTACTGTGACTAAAACTGAGCTTCCGTACGCACAGGGAAGCAAGAGAAATGCTGATTTCATCAAGTCCAGTTACATACTCAGAGTCTGTACTGCTGCGCAAATAGGCATGTCTCTGTAGGCAAAAAACTCATTTCTGACAAAGTTGCCCAAATGCATCTCAGAAGTGTGCAACTTGTTACCTGAGTTAGAAAACGTCGAGAAACGGTCTTTTCTGCTAGCGCTGTGCTTCTACACATGTACTTGCTGAACGGTGAAAGCACACAGTAATGCACTTTTCTCCCAGCATATACACTCTTTGTAAGGAAATGGGAACACACTGAGGAGACACTTGTGGGAGCTACTTTGACTAAAACTGAGCTTCCCTACGCACAGTGAAGCAAGAGAAATGCTGATTTCATCAAGCCCAGTTACATACTCAGAGTCTGTACTACTGCGCAAATAGGCATGTCTCTGTAGGCAAAAATCTCATTTCTGACAAAGTTGCCCAAATGCATCTCAGAAGTGTGCAACTTGTTCCCTGAGTTAGAGAACGTCGAGTAACGGTCGTTTCTGCTAGCGCTGTGCTTCTACACATGTATTTGCTGAACGGTGAAAGCGCACAGTAATGCACTTTTCTCCCAGCAAATACACTGCTTCTAAGGAAATGGGAACACACTGAGGAGACACTTGTGGGAGCTACTGTGACTAAAACTGAGCTTCCCTACGCACCGGGAAGCAAGAGAAATGCTGATTTCATCAAGCCCAGTTACATACTCAGAATCTGTACTACTGCGCAAATAGGCATGTCTCTGTAGGCAATAAACTCATTTCTGACAAAGTTGCCCAAATGCATCTCAGAAGTGTGCAACTTGTTCCCTGAGTTAGAAAACGTCGAGAAACGTTCGTTTCTGCTAGCGCTGTGCTTCTACACATGTATTTGCTGAACGGTGAAAGAGCACAGTAATGCACTTTTCTCCCAGCAAAGACACTGTTTCTAAGGAAATGGGAACACACTGAGGAGACACTTGTGGGAGCTACTGTGACTAAAACTGAGCTTCCCTACGCACAGGGAAGCAAGAGAAATGCTGATTTCATCAAGCCCAGTTACATACTCAGAATCTGTACTACTGCGCAAATAGGCATGTCTCTGTAGGCAAAAAACTCATTTCTGACAAAGTTGCCCAAATGCATCTCAGAAGTGTTCAACTTGTTCCCTGAGTTAGAAAACGTCGAGAAACGTTCGTTTCTGCTAGCGCTGTGCTTCTACACATGTATTTGCTGAACGGTGAAAGAGCACAGTAATGCACTTTTCTCACAGCAAAGACACTGTTTCTAAGGAAAGGGGAACCCACTGAGGAGACACTTGTGGGAGCTACTGTGACTAAAACTGAGCTTCCCTACGCACAGGGAAGCAAGAGAAATGCTGATTTCATCAAGCCCAGTTACATACTCAGAGTCTGTACTACTGCGCAAATAGGCATGTCTCTGTAGGCAAAAAACTCATTTCTGACAAAGTTGCCCAAATGCATCTCAGAAGTGTGCAACTGTTCCCTGAGTTAGAAAACGTCGAGAAACGTTCGTTTCTGCTAGCGCTGTGCTTCTACACATGTATTTGCTGAACGGTGAAAGAGCACAGTAATGCACTTTTCTCCCAGCAAAGACACTGTTTCTAACGAAATGGGAACACACATGGAGACACTTGTGGGAGCTACTGTGTCTAAAACTTAGCTTCCCTACGCACAAGGAAGCAAGAGAAATGCTGATTTCATCAAGCCCAGTTACATACTCAGAATCTGTACTACTGCGCAAATAGGCATGTCTCTGTAGGCAAAAAACTCATTTCTGACAAAGTTGCCCAAATGCATCTCAGAAGTGTGCAACTTGTTCCCTGAGTTAGAAAACGTCGAGAAACGTTCGTTTCTGCTAGCGCTGTGCTTCTACACATGTATTTGCTGAACGGTGAGAGAGCACAGTAATGCACTTTTCTCCCAGCAAAGACACTGTTTCTAAGGAAATGGGAACACACTGAGGAGACACTTGTGGGAGCTACTGTGACTAAAACTGAGCTTCCCTACGCACAGAGAAGCAAGAGAAATGCTGATTTCATCAAGCCCAGTTACATACTCAGAATCTGTACTACTGCGCAAGTAGGCATGTCTCTGTAGGCAAAAAACTCATTTCTGACAAAGTTGCCCAAATGCATCTCAGAAGTGTGCAACGTGTTCCCTGAGTTAGAAAACGTCGAGAAACGGTTTTTTCTGCTAGCGCTGTGCTTCTACACATGTACTTGCTGAACGGTGAAAGCGCACAGTAATGCACTTTTCTCCCAGCATATACACTGTTTCTATGGAAATGGGAACACACTGAGGAGACACTTGTGGGAGCTACTGTGACTAAAACTGAGCTTCCCTACGCACAGGGAAGCAAGAGAAATGATGATTTCATCAAGCCCAGTTACATACTCAGAGTCTGTACTACTGCGCAAATAGGCATGTCTCTGTAGGCAAAAAACTCATTTCTGACCAAGTTGCCCAAATGCATCTCAGAAGTGTGCAACTTGTTTCCTGAGTTAGAAAACGTCGAGTAACGGTCGTTTCTGCTAGCGCTGTGCTTCTACACATGTATTTGCTGAACGGTGAAAGAGCACAGTAATGCACTTTTCTCCCAGCAAAGACACTGTTTGTAAGGAAATGGGAACACACTGAGGAGACACTTGTGGGAGCTACTGTGACTAAAACTGAGCTTCCCTACGCACAGGGAAGCAAGAGAAATGCTGATTTCATCAAGCCCAGTTACATACTCAGAGTCTGTACTACTGCGCAAATAGGCATGTCTCTGTAGGCAAAAAACTCATTTCTGACAAAGTTGCCCAAATGCATCTCAGAAGTGTGCAACTTGTTCCCTGAGTTAGAAAACGTCGAGAAACGGTCGTTTCTGCTAGCGCTGTGCTTCTACACATGTACTTGCTGAACGGTGAAAGCGCACAGTAATGCACTTTTCTCCCAGCATATACATTGTTTCTAAGGAAATGGGAACACACTGAGGAGACACTTGTGGGAGCTACTGTGACTAAAACTGAGCTTCCCTACGCACCGGGAAGCAAGAGAAATGCTGATTTCATCAAGCCCAGTTACATACTCAGAATCTGTACTACTGCGCAAATAGGCATGTCTCTGTAGGCAAAAAACTCATTTCTGACAAAGTTGCCCAAATGCATCTCAGAAGTGTGCAACTTGTTCCCTGAGTTAGAAAACGTCGAGAAACGGTCGTTTCTGCTAGCGCTGTGCTTCTACACATGTACTTGCTGAACGGTGAAAGCGCACAGTAATGCACTTTTCTCCCAGCATATACATTGTTTCTAAGGAAATGGGAACACACTGAGGAGACACTTGTGGGAGCTACTGTGACTAAAACTGAGCTTCCCTACGCACCGGGAAGAAAGAGAAATGCTGATTTCATCAAGCCCAGTTACATACTCAGAATCTGTACTACTGCGCAAATAGGCATGTCTCTGTAGGCAAAAAACTCATTTCTGACAAAGTTGCCCAAATGCATCTCAGAAGTGTGCAACTTGTTCCCTGAGTTAGAAAACGTCGAGAAACGTTCGTTTCTGCTAGCGCTGTGCTTCTACACATGTATTTGCTGAACGGTGAAAGCGCACAGTAATGCACTTTTCTCCCAGCAAATACACTGTTTCTAAGGAAATGGGAACACACTGAGGAGACACTTGTGGGAGCTACTGTGACTAAAACTGAGCTTCCCTACGCACAGGGAAGCAAGAGAAATGCTGATTTCATCAAGCCCAGTTACATACTCAGAATCTGTGCTACTGCGCAAATAGGCATGTCTCTGTAGGCAAAAAACTCATTTCTGACAAAGTTGCCCAAATGCATCTCAGAAGTGTGCAACTTGTTCCCTGAGTTAGAAAACGTCGAGAAACGGTCTCTTCTGCTAGCGCTGTGCTTCTACACATGCATTTGCTTAACGGTGAAAGCGCACAGTAATGCACTTTTCTCCCAGCAAATACACTGTTTCTAAGGAAATGGGAACACACTGAGGAGACACTTGTGGGAGCTACTGTGACTAAAACTGAGCTTCCCTACGCCCAGGGAAGCAAGAGAAATGCTGATTTCATCAAGCCCAGTTACATACTCAGAATCTGTATTACTGCGCAAATAGGCATGTCTCTTTAGGCAAAAAACTCATTTCTGACAAAGTTGCCCAAATGCATCTCAGAAGTGTGCAACTTGTTCCCTGAGTTAGAAAACGTCGAGAAACGGTCGTTTCTGCTAGCGCTGTGCTTCTACACATGTATTTGCTGAACGGTGAAAGCGCACAGTAATGCACTTTTCTCCCAGCAAATACACTTCTTCTAAGGTAATGGGAACACACTGAGGAGACACTTGTGGGAGCTGCTGTGACTAAAACTGAGCTTCCCTACGCACAGGGAAGCAAGAGAAATGCTGATTTCATCAAGCCCAGTTACATACTCAGAATCTGTACTACTGCGCAAATAGGCATGTCTCTGTAGGCAAAAAACTCATTTCTGACAAAGTTGCCCAAATGCATCTCAGAAGTGTGCAACTTGTTCCCTGAGTTAGAAAACGTCGAGAAACGTTCGTTTCTGCTAGCGCTGTGCTTCTACACATGTATTTGCTGAACGGTGAAAGCGCACAGTAATGCACTTTTCTCCCAGCAAATACACTGCTTCTAAGGAAATGGGAACACACTGAGGAGACACTTGTGGGAGCTACTGTGACTAAAACTGAGCTTCCCTACGCACAGGGAAGCAAGAGAAATGCTGATTTCATCAAGCCCAGTTAAATACTAAGAATCTGTACTACTGCGCAAAAAGGCATGTCTCTTTAGGCAAAAAACTCATTTCTGACAAAGTTGCCCAAATGCATCTCAGAAGTGTGCAACTTGTTCTCTGCGTTAGAAAACGTCGAGAAACGGTCGTTTCTGCTAGCGCTGTGCTTCTACACATGTACTTGCTGACCGGTGAAAGCGCACAGTAATGCACTTTTCTCCCAGCAAATACACTGTTTCTAAGGAAATGGGAACACACTGAGGAGACACTTGTGGGAGCTACTGTGACTAAAACTGAGTTTCCCTCCGCACAGAGAAGCGAGAGAAATGCTGATTTCATCAAGCCCAGTTACATACTCAGAATCTGTACTACTGCGCAAATAGGCATGTCCCTTTAGGCAAAAAACTCATTTCTGACAAAGTTGCCCAAATGCATCTCAGAAGTCTGCAACTTGTTCCCTGAGTTAGAAAACGTCGAGAAACGGTGGTTTCTGCTAGCGCTGTGCTTCTACACATGTACTTGCCGAACGGTGAAAGCGCACAGTAATGCACTTTTCTCCCAGCAAATACACTGTTTCTAAGGAAATGGGAACACACTGAGGAGACACTTGTGGGAGCTACTGTGACTAAAACTGAGCTTCCCTACGCACAGGGAAGCAAGAGAAATGCTGATTTCATCAAGCCCAGTTACATACTCAGAATCTGTACTACTGCGCAAATAGGCATGTCCCTTTAGGCAAAAAACTCATTTCTGATAATGTTGCCCAAATGCATCTTAGAAGTGTGCAACTTGTTCCCTTAGTTAGAAAACGTCGAGAAACGGTCGTTTCTGCTAGCGCTGTGCTTCTACACATGTACTTGCTGAACGGTGAAAGCGCACAGTAATGCACTTTTCTCCCAGCAAATACACTGTTTCTAAGGAAATGGGAACACACTTAGGAGACACTTGTGGGAGATACTGTGACTAAAACTGAGCTTCCCTACGCACAGGGAAGCAAGAGAAATGCTGATTTCATCAAGCCCAGTTACATACTCAGAATCTGTACTACTGCGCAAATAGGCATGTCTCTGTAGGCAAAAAACTCATTTCTGACAAAGTTGCCCAAATGCATCTCAGAAGTGTGCAACTTGTTCTCTGCGTTAGAAAACGTCGAGAAACGGTCGTTTCTGCTAGCGCTGTGCTTCTACACATGTACTTGCTGACCGGTGAAAGCGCACAGTAATGCACTTTTCTCCCAGCAAATACACTGTTTCTAAGGAAATGGGAACACACTGAGGAGACACTTGTGGGAGCTACTGTGACTAAAACTGAGTTTCCCTCCGCACAGAGAAGCGAGAGAAATGCTGATTTCATCAAGCCCAGTTACATACTCAGAATCTGTACTACTGCGCAAATAGGCATGTCCCTTTAGGCAAAAAACTCATTTCTGACAAAGTTGCCCAAATGCATCTCAGAAGTCTGCAACTTGTTCCCTGAGTTAGAAAACGTCGAGAAACGGTGGTTTCTGCTAGCGCTGTGCTTCTACACATGTACTTGCCGAACGGTGAAAGCGCACAGTAATGCACTTTCTCCCAGCAAATACACTGTTTCTAAGGAAATGGGAACACACTGAGGAGACACTTGTGGGAGCTACTGTGACTAAAACTGAGCTTCCCTACGCACAGGGAAGCAAGAGAAATGCTGATTTCATCAAGCCCAGTTACATACTCAGAATCTGTACTACTGCGCAAATAGGCATGGCCCTTTAGGCAAAAAACTCATTTCTGATAATGTTGCCCAAATGCATCTCAGAAGTGTGCAACTTGTTCCCTGAGTTAGAAAACGTCGAGAAACGGTCGTTTCTGCTAGCGCTGTGCTTCTACACATGTACTTGCTGAACGGTGAAAGCGCACAATAATGCACTTTTCTCCGAGCAAATACACTGTTTCTAAGGAAATGGGAACACACTTAGGAGACATTTGTGGGAGCTACTGTGACTAAAACTGAGCTTCCCTACGCACAGGGAAGCAAGAGAAATGCTGATTTCATCAGGCCCAGTTACATACTCAGAATCTGTACTACTGCGCAAATAGGCATGTCTCTGTAGGCAAAAAACTCATTTCTGACAAAGTTGCCCAAATGCATCTCAGAAGTGTGCAACTTGTTCCCTGAGTTAGAAAACGTCGAGAAACGGTCGTTTCTGCTAGCGCTGTGCTTCTACACATGTATTTGCTGAACGGTGAAAGAGCACAGTAATGCACTTTTCTCCCAGCAAATACACTGTTTCTAAGGAAATGGGAACACACTGAGGAGACACTTGTGGGAGCTACTGTGACTAAAACTGAGCTTCCCTACGCACAGGGAAGCAAGAGAAATGCTGATTTCATCAAGCCCAGTTACATACTCAGAATCTGTACTACTGCGCAAATAGGCATGTCTCTGTAGGCAAAAAACTCATTTCTGACAAAGTTGCCCAAATGCATCTCAGAAGTGTGCAACTTGTTCCCTGAGTTAGAAAACGTCGAGAAACGGTCGTTTCTGCTAGCGCTGTGCCTCTACACATGTACTTGCTGAACGGTGAAAGCGCACAGTAATGCACTTTTCTCCCAGCATATACACTGTTTCTAAGGAAATGGGAACACACTGAGGAGACACTTGTGGGAGCTACTGTGACTAAAACTGAGCTTCCCTACGCACAGGGAAGCAAGAGAAATGCTGATTTCATCAAGTCCAGTTACATACTCAGAGTCTGTACTACTGCGCAAATAGGCATGTCTCTGTAGGCAAAAAACTCATTTCTGACAAAGTTGCCCAAATGCATCTCAGAAGTGTGCAACTTGTTCCCTGTGTTAGGAAACGTCGTGAAACGTTCGTTTCTGCTAGCGCTGTGCTTCTACACATGTATTTGCTGAACGGTGAAAGCGCACAGTAATGCACTTTTCTCCCAGCAAATACACTGTTTCTAAGGAAATGGGAACACACTGAGGAGACACTTGTGGGAGCTACTGTGACTAAAACTGAGCTTCCCTACGCACAGGGAAGCAAGAGAAATGCTGATTTCATCAAGCCCAGTTACATATTCAGAATCTGTACTACTGCGCAAATAGGCATGTCTCTGTAGGCAAAAAACTCATTTCTGACAAAGTTGCCCAAATGCATCTCAGAAGTGTGCAACTTGTTCCCTGACTTAGAAAACGTCGAGAAACGATCTTTTCTGCTAGCGCTGTGCTTCTACACATGTACTTGCTGAACGGTGAAAGCGCACAGTAATGCACTTTTCTCCCAGCATATACATTGTTTCTAAGGAAATGGGAACACACTGAGGAGACACTTGTGGGAGCTACTGTGACTAAAACTGAGCTTCCCTACGCACCGGGAAGCAAGAGAAATGCTGATTTCATCAAGCCCAGTTACATACTCAGAATCTGTACTACTGCGCAAATAGGCATGTCTCTGTAGGCAAAAAACTCATTTCTGACAAAGTTGCCCAAATGCATCTCAGAAGTGTGCAACTTGTTCCCTGAGTTAGAAAACGTCGAGAAACGGTTTTTTCTGCTAGCGCTGTGCTTCTACACATGCATTTGCTGAACGGTGAAAGCGCACAGTAATGCACTTTTCTCCCAGCAAATACACTGTTTGTAAGGAAATGGGAACAAACTGATGAGACACTTGTGGGAGCTACTGTGACTAAAACTGAGCTTGCCTACGCACAGGGAAGCAAGAGAAATGCTGATTTCATCAAGCCCAGTTACATACTCAGAATCTGTACTACTGCGCAAATAGGCATGTCTCTGTAGGCAAAAAACTCATTTCTGACAAAGTTGCCCAAATGCATCTCAGAAGTGTGCAACTTGTTCCCTGAGTATGAGAACATCGAGAAACGGTCGTTTCTGCTAGCGCTGTGCTTCTACACATGTATTTGCTGAACGGTGAAAGCGCACAGTAATGCACTTTTCTACCAGCAAATACACTGTTTCTAAGGAAATGGGAACACACTGAGAAGACACTTGTGGGAGCTACTGTGACTAATCTGAGCTTCCATACGCACAGGGAAGCAAGAGAAATGCTGATTTCATCAAGCCCAGTTACATACTCAGAATCTGTACTACTGCGCAAATAGGCATGTCTCTGTAGGCAAAAAACTCATTTCTGACAAAGTTGCCCAAATGCATCTCAGAAGTGTGCAACTTCTTCCCTGAGTTAGAAAACGTCGAGAAACGGTCGTTTCTGCTAGCGCTGTGCTTCTACACATGTACTTGCTGAACGGTGAAAGCGCACAGTAATGCACTTTTCTCCAAGCATATACACTGTTTCTAAGGAAATGGGAACACACTGAGGAGACACTTGTGGGAGCTACTGTGACTAAAACTGAGCTTCCCTACGCACAGGGAAGCAAGAGAAATGCTGATTTCATCAAGCCCAGTTACATACTCAGAGTCTGTACTACTGCGCAAATAGGCATGTCTCTGTAGGCAAAAAACTCATTTCTGACAAAGTTGCCCAAATGCATCTCAGAAGTGTGCAACTTGTTCCCTGAGTTAGAAAACGTCGTGAAACGTTCGTTTCTGCTAGCGCTGTGCTTCTACACATGTATTTGCTGAACGGTGAAAGCGCACAGTAATGCACTTTTCTCCCAGCAAATACACTGTTTCTAAGGAAATGGGAACACACTGAGGAGACACTTGTGGGAGCTACTGTGACTAAAACTGAGCTTCCCTACGCACAGGGAAGCAAGAGAAATGCTGATTTCATCAAGCCCAGTTACATACTCAGAATCTGTACTACTTCGCAAATAGGCATGTCTCTGTAGGCAAAAAACTCATTTCTGACAAAGTTGCCCAAATGCATCTCAGAAGTGTGCAATTTGTTCCCTGAGTTAGAAAACGTCGAGAAACGGTCATTTCTGCTAGCGCTGTCCTTCTACACATGCATTTGCTGAACGGTGAAAGCGCACAGTAATGCACTTTTCTCCCAGCAAATACACTGTTTGTAAGGAAATGGGAACACACTGAGGAGACACTTGTGGGAGCCACTGTGACTAAAACTGAGCTTCCCTACGCACAGGGAAGGAAGAGAAATGCTGATTTCATCAAGCCTAGTTACATACTCAGAATCTGTACTACTGCGCAAATAGGCATGTCCCTTTAGGCAAAAAACTCATTTCTGATAATGTTGCCCAAATGCATCTCAGAAGTGTGCAACTTGTTCCCTGAGTTAGAAAACGTCGAGAAACGGTCGTTTCTGCTAGCGCTGTGCTTCTACACATGTACTTGCTGAACGGTGAAAGCGCACAGTAATGCACTTTTCTCCCAGCAAATACACTGTTTCTAAGGAAATGGGAACACACTGAGGAGACACTTGTGGGAGCTACTGTGACTAAAACTGAGCTTCCCTACGCACAGGGAAGCAAGAGAAATGCTGATTTCATCAAACCCAGTTACATACTCAGAATCTGTACTACTGCGCAAATAGGCATGTCTCTGTAGGCAAAAAACTCATTTCTGACAAAGTTGCCCAAATGCATCTCAGAAGTGTGCAACTTGTTCCCTGAGTTAGAAAACGTCGAGAAACGGTTTTTTCTGCTAGCGCTGTCCTTCTACACATGCATTTGCAGAACGGTGAAAACGCACAGCAATGCACTTTTCTCCCAGCAAATACACTGTTTGTAAGGAAATGGGAACACACTGATGAGACACTTGTGGGAGCTACTGTGACTAAAACTGAGCTTCCCTAAGCCCAGGGAAGCAAGAGAAATGCAGATTTCATCAAGCCCAGTTACATACTCAGAATCTGTACTACTGCGCAAATAGGCATGTCTCTTTAGGCAAAAAACTCATTTCTGACAAAGTTGCCCAAATGCATCTCAGAAGTGTGCAACTTCTTCCCTGAGTTAGAAAACGTCGAGAAACGGTCGTTTCTGCTAGCGCTGTGCTTCTACACATGTACTTGCTGAACGGTGAAAGCGCACAGTAATGTACTTTTCTCCAAGCATATACACTGTTTCTAAGGAAATGGGAACACACTGAGGAGACACTTGTGGGAGCTACTGTGACTAAAACTGAGCTTCCCTACGCACAGGGAAGCAAGAGAAATGCTGATTTCATCAAGCCCAGTTACATACTCAGAGTCTGTACTACTGCGCAAATAGGCATGTCTCTGTAGGCAAAAAACTCATTTCTGACAAAGTTGCCCAAATGCATCTCAGAAGTGTGCAACTTGTTCCCTGAGTTAGAAAACGTCGTGAAACGTTCGTTTCTGCTAGCGCTGTGCTTCTACACATGTATTTGCTGAACGGTGAAAGCGCACAGTAATGCACTTTTCTCCCAGCAAATACACTGTTTCTAAGGAAATGGGAACACACTGAGGAGACACTTGTGGGAGCTACTGTGACTAAAACTGAGCTTCCCTACGCACAGGGAAGCAAGAGAAATGCTGATTTCATCAAGCCCAGTTACATACTCAGAATCTGTACTACTGCGCAAATAGGCATGTCTCTTTAGGCAAAAAACTCATTTCTGACAAAGTTGCCCAAATGCATCTCAGAAGTGTGCAATTTGTTCCCTGAGTTAGAAAACGTCGAGAAACGGTCATTTCTGCTAGCGCTGTCCTTCTACACATGCATTTACTGAACGGTGAAAGCGCACAGTAATGCACTTTTCTCCCAGCAAATACACTGTTTGTAAGGAAATGGGAACACAATGAGGAGACACTTGTGGGAGCTACTGTGACTAATCTGAGCTTCCCTACGCACAGGGAAGCAAGAGAAATGCTGATTTCATCAAACCCAGTTACATACTCAGAATCTGTACTACTGCGGAAATATGCATGTCTCTTCAGGCAAAAAACTCATTTCTGACAAAGTTGCCCAAATGCATCTCAGAAGTGTGCAACTTGTTCCCTGAGTTAGAAAAAGTCGAGAAACGGTCATTTCTGCTAGCGCCGTGCTTCTACACAGGTATTTGCTGAACGGTGAATGCGCACAGTAATGCACTTTTCTTCCAGCAAATACACTGTTTCTAAGGAAATGGGAACACACTGAGGAGACACTTGTGGGAGCCACTGTGACTAAAACTGAGATTCCCTACACACAGGGAAGGAAGAGAAATGCTGATTTCATCAAGCCTAGTTACATACTCAGAATCTGTACTACTGCGCAAATAGGCATGTCCCTTTAGGCAAAAAACTCATTTCTGATAATGTTGCCCAAATGCATCTCAGAAGTGTGCAACTTGTTCCCTGAGTTAGAAAACGTCGAGAAACGGTCGTTTCTGCTAGCGCTGTGCTTCTACACATGTACTTGCTGAACGGTGAAAGCGCACAGTAATGCACTTTTCTCCCAGCAAATACACTGTTTCTAAGGAAATGGGAACACACTGAGGAGACACTTGTGGGAGCTACTGTGACTAAAACTGAGCTTCCCTACGCACAGGGAAGCAAGAGAAATGCTGATTTCATCAAGCCCAGTTACATACTCAGAATCTGTACTACTGCGCAAATAGGCATGTCTCTTTAGGCAAAAAACTCATTTCTGACAAAGTTGCCCAAATGCATCTCAGAAGTGTGCAATTTGTTCCCTGAGTTAGAAAACGTCGAGAAACGGTCATTTCTGCTAGCGCTGTCCTTCTACACATGCATTTGCTGAACGGTGAAAGCGCACAGTAATGCACTTTTCTCCCAGCAAATACACTGTTTGTAAGGAAATGGGAACACAATGAGGAGACACTTGTGGGAGCTACTGTGACTAATCTGAGCTTCCCTACGCACAGGGAAGCAAGAGAAATGCTGATTTCATCAAACCCAGTTACATACTCAGAATCTGTACTACTGCGGAAATATGCATGTCTCTTCAGGCAAAAAACTCATTTCTGACAAAGTTGCCCAAATGCATCTCAGAAGTGTGCAACTTGTTCCCTGATTAGAAAACGTCGAGAAACGATCTTTTCTGCTAGTGCTGTGCTTCTACACATGTACTTGCTGAACGGTGAAAGCGCACAGTAATGCACTTTTCTCCCAGCATATACATTGTTTCTAAGGAAATGGGAACACACTGAGGAGACACTTGTGGGAGCTACTGTGACTAAAACTGAGCTTCCCTACGCACCGGGAAGCAAGAGAAATGCTGATTTCATCAAGCCCAGTTACATACTCAGAATCTGTACTACTGCGCAAATAGGCATGTCTCTTTAGGCAAAAAACTCATTTCTGACAAAGTTGCCCAAATGCATCTCAGAAGTGTGCAACTTGTTGCCTGAGTATGAAAACATTGAGAAACGGTCGTTTCTGCTAGCGCTGTGCTTCTACACATGTATTTGCTGAACGGTGAAAGCGCACAGTAATGCACTTTTCTCCCAGCAAATACACTGTTTCTAAGGAAATGGGAACACACTGAGAAGACACTTGTGGGAGCTACTGTGACTAATCTGAGCTTCCCTACGCACAGGGAAGCAAGAGAAATGCTGATTTCATCAAGTTCAGTTACATACTCAGAAGCTGTACTACTGCGCAAATAGGCATGTCTCTGTAGGCAAAAAACTCATTTCTGACAAAGTTGCCCAAATGCATCTCAGAAGTGTGCAACTTCTTCCCTGAGTTAGAAAACGTTGAGAAACGGTCGTTTCTGCTAGCGCTGTGCTTCTACACATGTACTTGCTGAACGGTGAAAGCGCACAGTAATGCACTTTTCTCCCAGCATATACACTGTTTCTAAGGAAATGGGAACACACTGAGGAGGCACTTGTGGGAGCTACTGTGACTAAAACTGAGCTTCCCTACGCACAGGGAAGCAAGAGAAATGCTGATTTCATCAAGCCCAGTTACATACTCAGAATATGTACTACTGCGCAAATAGGCATGTCTCTTTAGGCAAAAAACTCATTTCTGACAAAGTTGCCCAAATGCATCTCAGAAGTGTGCAATTTGTTCCCTGAGTTAGAAAACGTCGAGAAACGGTCATTTCTGCTAGCGCTGTCCTTCTACACATGCATTTGCTGAACGGTGAAAGCGCACAGTAATGCACTTTTCTCCCAGCATATACACTGTTTGTAAGGAAATGGGAACACAATGAGGATACACTTTTGGGAGCTACTGTGACTAATCTGAGCTTCCCTACACACAAGGAAGCAAGAGAAATGCTGATTTCATCAAGCCCAGTTACATACTCAGAATCTGTACTACTGCGGAAATATGCATGTCTCTTCAGGCAAAAAACTCATTTCTGACAAAGTTGCCCAAATGCATCTCAGAAGTGTGCAACTTGTTCCCTGAGTTAGAAAAAGTCGAGAAACGGTCATTTCTGCTAGCGCCGTGCTTCTACACAGGTATTTGCTGAACGGTGAAAGCGCACAGTAATGCACTTTTCTTCCAGCAAATACACTGTTTCTAAGGAAATGGGAACACACTGAGGAGACACTTGTGGGAGCCACTGTGACTAAAACTGAGCTTCCCTACGCACAGGGAAGCAAGAGAAATGCTGATTTCATCAAGCCCAGTTACATACTCAGAATCTGTACTACTGCGCAAATAGGCATGTCCCTTTAGGCAAAAAACTCATTTCTGACAAAGTTGCCCAAATGCATCTCAGAAGTGTGCAACTTGTTCCCTGAGTTAGAAAACGTCGAGAAACGGTCGTTTCTGCTAGCGCTGTGCTTCTACACATGTACTTGCTGAACGGTGAAAGCGCACAGTAATGCACTTTTCTCCCAGCAAATACACTGTTTATAAGGTATTGGGAACACACTGAGGAGACACTTGTGGGAGCTACTGTGACTAAAACTGAGCTTCCCTACGCACAGGGAAGCAAGAGAAATGCTGATTTCATCAGGCCCAGTTACATACTCAGAATCTGTACTACTGCGCAAATAGGCATGTCTCTGTAGGCAAAAAACTCATTTCTGACAAAGTTGCCCAAATGCATCTCAGAAGTGTGCAACTTGTTCCCTGAGTTAGAAAACGTCGAGAAACGGTCTTTTCTGCTAGCGCTGTGCTTCTACACATGCATTTGCTGAACGGTGAAAGCGCACACTAATGCACTTTTCTCCCAGCAAATACACTGTTTCTAAGGAAATGGGAACACACTGAGGAGACACTTGTGGGAGCTACTGTGACTAAAACTGAGCTTCCCTACGCACAGGGAAGCAAGAGAAAAGCTGATTTCATCAAGCCCAGTTACATACTCAGAATCTGTACTACTGCGCAAATAGGCATGTCTCTGTAGGCAAAAAACTCATTTCTGACAAAGTTGCCCAAATGCATCTCAGAAGTGTGCAACTTGTTCCCTGAGTTAGAAAACATCGAGAAACGGTCGTTTCTGCTAGCGCTGTGCTTCTACACATGTATTTGCTGAAAGGTGAAAGCGCACAGTAATGCACTTTTCTCCCATCATATACACTGTTTCTAAGGAAATGGGAACACACTGAGGAGACACTAGTGGGAGCTACTGTGACTAAAACTGAGCTTCCCTACGCACAGGGAAGCAAGAGAAATGCTGATTTCATCAAGCCCAGTTACATACTCAGAATCGGTACTACTGTGCAAATAGGCATGTCTCTGTAGGCAAAAAACTCATTTCTGACAAAGTTGCCCAAATGCATCTCAGAAGTGTGCAACTTGTTCCCTGAGTTAGAAAACATCGAGAAACGGTCGTTTCTTCTAGCGCTGTGCTTCTACACATGTATTTGCTGAAAGGTGAAAGCGCACAGTAATGCACTTTTCTCCCATCATATACACTGTTTCTAAGGAAATGGGAACACACTGAGGAGACACTTGTGGGAGCTACTGTGACTAAAACTGAGCTTCCCTACGCACAGGGAAGCAAGAGAAATGCTGATTTCATCAAGCCCAGTTACATACTCAGAATCGGTACTACTGTGCAAATAGGCATGTCTCTGTAGGCAAAAAACTCATTTCTGACAAAGTTGCCCAAATGCATCTCAGAAGTGTGCAACTTGTTCCCTGAGTTAGAAAACATCGAGAAACGGTCGTTTCTGCTAGCGCTGTGCTTCTACACATGTATTTGCTGAACGGTGAAAGCGCACAGTAATGCACTTTTCTCCCAGCAAATACACTGCTTCTAAGGAAATGGGAACACACTGAGAAGACACTTGTGGGAGCTACTGTGACTAAAACTGAGCTTCCCTACGCACAGGGAAGCAAGAGAAATGCTGATTTCATCAAGCCCAGTTACATACTCAGAATCTGTACTACTGCGCAAATAGGAATGTCCCTTTAGGCAAAAAACTCATTTTTGATAATGTTGCCCAAATGCATCTCAGAAGTGTGCAACTTGTTCCCTGAGTTAGAAAACGTCGAGAAACGGTCGTTTCTGCTAGCGCTGTGCTTCTACACATGTACATGCTGAACGGTGAAAGCGCACAGTAATGCACTTTTCTCCCAGCAAATACACTGTTTCTAAGGAAATGGGAACACACTAAAAAGACACTTGTGGGAGCTACTGTGACTAAAACTGAGCTTCCCTACGCACAGGGAAGCAAGAGAAATGCTGATTTCATCAAGCCCAGTTACATACTCAGAATATGTACTACTGCGCAAATAGGCATGTCTCTGTAGGCAAAAAACTCATTTCTGACAAAGTTGCCCAAATGCATCTCAGAAGAGTGCAACTTTTTCCCTGAGTTAGAAAACGTCGAGAAACGGTCGTTTCGGCTAGCGCTGTGCTTCTACACATGTACTTGCTGAAGGGTGAATGCGCACAGTTATGCACTTTTCTCCCAGCAAATACAATGTTTCTAAGGAAATGGGAACACACTGAGGAGACACTTGTGGGAGCTACTGTGACTAAAACTGAGCTTCCCTACGCACAGGGAAGCAAGAGAAATGCTGATTTCATCAAGCCCAGTTACATACTCAGAATCTGTACAATTGTGCAAATAGGCATTTCCATTTAGGCAAAAAACTCATTTCTGACAAAGTTGCCCAAATGCATCTCAGAAGTGTGCAACTTGTTCCCTGAGTTAGAAAACGTCGAGAAATGGTCGTTTCTCCTAGCACTGTGCTTCCACACATGTATTTGCTGAACGGTGAAAGCACACAGTAATGCAATTTTTTCCCAGCAAATACACTGTTTCTAAGGAAATGGGAACACACTGCGGAGACACTTGTGGGAGCTACTGTGACTAAAACTGAGCTTCCCTACGCACAGGAAAGCAAGAAAAATGCTGATTTCGTCAAGCCCATTTACATACTCAGAATCAGTATTACTGCGCAAATAGGCATGTCTCTGTAGGCAAAAAACTCATTTCTGACAAAGTTGCCCAAATGCATCTCAGAAGTGTGCAACTTGTTCCCTGAGTTAGTAAACGTCGAGAAACGTTCGTTTCTGCTAGCGCTGTGCTTCTACACATGTATTTGCTGAACGGTGAAAGCGCACAGTAATGCACTTTTCTCCCAGCAAATACACTGTTTCTAAGGAAATGGGAACACACTGAGGAGACACTTGTGGGATCTACTGTGACTAAAACTGAGCTTCCCTACACACTGGGATCAAGAGAAATGCTGATTTCATCAAGCCCAGTTACATACTCAGAATCTGTACTACTGAGCAAATAGGCATGTCTCTGTAGGCAAAAAACTCATTTCTGACAAAGTTGCCCAAATGCATCTCAGAAGTGTGCAACTTGTTCCCTGAGTTAGAAAACGTCGAGAAACGGTCTTTTCTGCTACCGCTGTGCTTCTACACATGCATTTGCTGAACGGTGAAAGAGCACAGTAATGCACTTTTCTCCCAGCAAATACACTGTTTCTAAGGAAATGGGAACACACTGAGGAGACACTTGTGGGAGCTACTGTGACTAAAACTGAGCTTCCCTACGCACAGGGAAGCAAGAGAAATGCTGATTTCATCAAGCCCAGTTACATACTCACAATCTGTACTACTGCGCAAATAGGCATGTCTCTGTAGGCAAAAAACTCATTTCTGACAAAGTTGCCCAAATGCATCTCAGAAGTGTGCAACTTGTTCCCTGAGTTAGAAAACATCGAGAAACGTAAGTTTCTGCTAGCGCTGTGCTTCTACACATGTATTTGCTGAACGGTGAAAGCGCACAGTAATGCACTTTTCTCCCAGCAAATACACTGTTTCTAAGGAAATGGGAACACACTGAGGAGACACTTGTGGGAGCTACTGTGACTAAAACTGAGCTTCCCTACGCACAGGGAAGCAATACAAATGCTGATTTCATCAAGCCCAGTTACATACTCAGAATCTGTACTACTGCGCAAATAGGCATGTCTCTTTAGGCAAAAAACTCATTTCTGACAAAGTTGCCCAAATGCATCTCAGAAGTGTGCAACTTGTTCCCTGAATTAGAAAACGTCGAGAAACGGTCGTTTCTGCTAGCGCTGTGCTTCTACACATGTATTTGCTGAATGGTGAAAGCGCACAGTAATGCACTTTTCTCCCAGCAAATACACTGTTTCTAAGGAAATGGGAACACACTGAGGAGACACTTGTGGGAGCTACTGTGACTAAAACTGAGCTTCCCTACGCACAGGGAAGCAAGAGAAATGCTGATTTCATCAAGCCCAGTTACATACTCAGAATCTGTACTACTGCGCAAATAGGCATGTCTCTTTAGGCAAAAAACTCATTTCTGACAAAGTTGCCCAAATGCATCTCAGTAGTGTGCAACAACTTCCCTGATTAGAAAACGTCGAGAAACGGTCGTTTCTGCTAGCGCTGTGCTTCTTCTACACATGTATTTGCTGAACGGTGAAAGCGCACAGTAATGCACTTTTCTCCCAGCAAATACACTGTTTCTAAGGAAATGGGAACACACTGACGAGACACTTGTGGGAGCTACTGTGACTAAAACTGAGCTTTCCTACGCACAGGGAAGCAAGAGAAATGCTGATTTTATCAAGCCTAGTTACATACTCAGAATCTGTTCTACTGCGCAAATAGGCATGTCTCTTTAGGCAAAAAACTCATTTCTGACAAAGTTGCCCAAATGCATCTCAGAAGTGTGCAACTTGTTCCTGAGTTAGAAAACGTCGAGAAACGTTCGTTTCTGCTAGCGCTGTGCTTCTACACATGTATTTGCTGAACTGTGAAAGCGAACAGTAATGCACTTCTCTCCCAGCAAATACACTGTTTCCAACGAAATGGGAACACACTGAGGAGACACTTGTGGGAGCTACTGTGACTAAAACTGAGCTTCCCTACGCACAGGGAAGCAAGAGAAATGCTGATTTCATCAAGCCCAGTTACATACTTAGAATCTGTACTACTGCGCAAATAGGCATGTCTCTTGAGGCAAAAAACTCATTTCTGACAAAGTTGCCCATATGCATCTCAGAAGTGTGCAACTTGTTCCCTGAGTTAGAAAACATCGAGAAACGTAAGTTTCTGCTAGCGCTGTGCTTCTACACATGTATTTGCTGAACGGTGAAAGCGCACAGTAATGCACTTTTCTCCCAGCAAATACACTGTTTCTAAGGAAATGGGAACACACTGAGGAGACACTTGTGGGAGCTACTGTGACTAAAACTGAGCTTCCCTACGCACAGGGAAGCAATACAAATGCTGATTTCATCAAGCCCAGTTACATACTCAGAATCTGTACTACTGCGCAAATAGGCATGTCTCTTTAGGCAAAAAACTCATTTCTGACAAAGTTGCCCAAATGCATCTCAGAAGTGTGCAACTTGTTCCCTGAGTTAGAAAACGTCGAGAAACGGTCGTTTCTGCTAGCGCTGTGCTTCTACACATGTATTTGCTGAATGGTGAAAGCGCACAGTAATGCACTTTTCTCCCAGCAAATACACTGTTTCTAAGGAAATGGGAACACACTGAGGAGACACTTGTGGGAGCTACTGTGACTAAAACTGAGCTTCCCTACGCACAGGGAAGCAAGAGAAATGCTGATTTCATCAAGCCCAGTTACATACTCAGAATCTGTACTACTGCGCAAATAGGCATGTCTCTTTAGGCAAAAAACTCATTTCTGACAAAGTTTCCCAAATGCATCTCAGAAGTGTGCAACTTGTTCCCTGAGTTAGAAAACGTTGAGAAACGGTCGTTTCTACTAGCGCTATGCTTCTACACATGTATTTGCTGAACTGTGAAAGCGCACAGTAATGCACTTTTCTCCCAGCAAATACACTGTTTCTAAGGAAATGGGAACACACTGAGGAGACACTTGTGGGAGCTACAGTGACTAAAACTGAGCTTCCCTACGCACAGGGAAGCAAGAGAAATGCTGATTTCATCAAGCCCAGTTACATACTCAGAATCTGTACTACTGCGCAAATAAGTATGTCTCTTTAGGCAAAAAACTCATTTCTGACAAAGTTGCCCAAATGCATCTCAGAAGTGTGCATCTTGTTCCCTGAGTTAGAAAACGTCGAGAAACGGTCGTTTCTGCTAGCGCTGTGCTTCTACACATGTATTTGCTGAACGGTGAAAGCGCACAGTAATGCACTTTTCTCCAAGCAAATACACTGTTTCTAAAGAAATGGGAACACACTGAGGAGACACTTGTGGGAGCTACAGTGACTAAAACTGAGCTTCCCTACGCACAGGGAAGCAAGAGAAATGCTGATTTCATCAAGCCCAGTTACATACTCAGAATCTGTACTACTGCGCAAATAGGCATGTCTCTTGAGGCAAAAAACTCATTTCTGACAAAGTTGCCCATATGCATCTCAGAAGTGTGCAACTTGTTCCCTGAGTTAGAAAACGTCGAGAAACGGTCTTTTCTGCCAGCACTGTGCTTCTACAAATGTATTTTCTGAACGGTGAAAGCGCAGAGTAATGCACTTTTCTCCCAGCAAATACACTGTTTCTAAGGAAATGGGAACACACTGAGGAGACACTTGTGGGAGCTACTGTGACTAAAACTGAGCTTCCCTACGCACAGGGAAGCAAGAGAAATGCTGATTTCATCAAGCCCAGTTACATACTCAGAATCGGTACTCCTGCGCAAATAGGCATGTCTCTTTAGGCAAAAAACTCATTTCTGACAAAGTTGCCCAAATGCATCTCAGAAGTGTGCAACTTGTTCCCTGAGTTAGAAAACGTCGAGAAACGGTCGTTTCTGCTAGCGCTGTGCTTCTACACATGTATTTGCTGAACGGTGAAAGCGCACAGTAATGCACTTTTCTCCCAGCAAATACACTGTTTCTAAGGAAATGGGTACACACTGAGGAGACACTTGTGGGAGCTACTGTGACTAAAACTGAGCTTGCCTACGCACAGGGAAGCAAGAGAAATGCTGATTTCATCAAGCCCAGTTACATACTCAGAATCTGTACTACTGCGCAAATAGGCATGTCTCTGTAGGCAAAAAACTCATTTCTGACAAAGTTGCCCAAATGCATCTCATAAGTGTGCAACTTGTTCCCTGAGTTAGAAAACGTCGAGAAACGGTTGTATCTGCTAGGGCTGTGCTTCTACACATGTATTTGCTGAACGGTGAAAGCGCACAGTAATGCACTTTTCTCCAAGCAAATACACTGTTTCTAAGGAAATGGGAACACACTGAGGAGACACTTGTGGGAGCTACAGTGACTAAAACTGAGCTTCCCTACGCACAGGGAAGCAAGAGAAATGGTGATTTCATCAAGCCTAGTTACATACTCAGAATCGGTACTACTCCGCAAATAGGCATGTCTCTTGAGGCAAAAAACTGATTTCTGACAAAGTTGCCCATATGCATCTCATAAGTGTGCAACTTGTTCCCTGAGTTAGAAAACGTCGAGAAACGGTTGTATCTGCTAGGGCTGTGCTTCTACACATGTATTTGCTGAACGGTGAAAGCGCACAGTAATGCACTTTTCTCCAAGCAAATACACTGTTTCTAAGGAAATGGGAACACACTGAGGAGACACTTGTGGGAGCTACAGTGACTAAAACTGAGCTTCCCTACGCACAGGGAAGCAAGAGAAATGGTGATTTCATCAAGCCTAGTTACATACTCAGAATCGGTACTACTCCGCAAATAGGCATGTCTCTTGAGGCAAAAAACTGATTTCTGACAAAGTTGCCCATATGCATCTCAGAAGTGTGCAACTTGTTCCCTGAGTTAGAAAACGTCGAGAAACGTTCGTTTCTGCTAGCGCTGTGCTTCTACACATGTATTTGCTGAACGGTGAAAGCGCACAGTAATGCACTTTTCTCCCAGCAAATACACTGTTTCTAAGGAAATGGGAACACACTGAGGAGACACTTGTGGGAGCTACTGTGACTAAAACTGAGCTTCCCTACGCACAGGGAAGCAAGAGAAATGCTGATTTCATCAAGCCCAGTTACATACTCAGAATCTGTACTACTGCGCAAATAAGTATGTCTCTTTAGGCAAAAAACTCATTTCTGACAAAGTTGCCCAAATGCATCTCAGAAGTGTGCATCTTGTTCCCTGAGTTAGAAAACGTCGAGAAACGGTCGTTTCTGCTAGCGCTGTGCTTCTACACATGTATTTGCTGAACGGTGAAAGCGCACAGTAATGCACTTTTCTCCAAGCAAATACACTGTTTCTAAAGAAATGGGAACACACTGAGGAGACACTTGTGGGAGCTACAGTGACTAAAACTGAGCTTCCCTACGCACAGGGAAGCAAGAGAAATGCTGATTTCATCAAGCCCAGTTACATACTCAGAATCTGTACTACTGCGCAAATAGGCATGTCTCTTGAGGCAAAAAACTCATTTCTGACAAAGTTGCCCATATGCATCTCAGAAGTGTGCAACTTGTTCCCTGAGTTAGAAAACGTCGAGAAACGGTCTTTTCTGCTAGCACTGTGCTTCTACAAATGTATTTTCTGAACGGTGAAAGCGCAGAGTAAGGCACTTTTCTCCCAGCAAATACACTGTTTCTAAGGAAATGGGAACACACTGAGGAGACACTTGTGGGAGCTACTGTGACTAAAACTGAGCTTCCCTACGCACAGGGAAGCAAGAGAAATGCTGATTTCATCAAGCCCAGTTACATACTCAGAATCGGTACTCCTGCGCAAATAGGCATGTCTCTTTAGGCAAAAAACTCATTTCTGACAAAGTTGCCCAAATGCATCTCAGAAGTGTGCAACTTGTTCCCTGAGTTAGAAAACGTCGAGAAACGGTCGTTTCTGCTAGCGCTGTGCTTCTACACATGTATTTGCTGAACGGTGAAAGCGCACAGTAATGCACTTTTCTCCCAGCAAATACACTGTTTCTAAGGAAATGGGTACACACTGAGGAGACACTTGTGGGAGCTACTGTGACTAAAACTGAGCTTGCCTACGCACAGGGAAGCAAGAGAAATGCTGATTTCATCAAGCCCAGTTACATACTCAGAATCTGTACTACTGCGCAAATAGGCATGTCTCTGTAGGCAAAAAACTCATTTCTGACAAAGTTGCCCAAATGCATCTCATAAGTGTGCAACTTGTTCCCTGAGTTAGAAAACGTCGAGAAACGGTTGTATCTGCTAGGGCTGTGCTTCTACACATGTATTTGCTGAACGGTGAAAGCGCACAGTAATGCACTTTTCTCCAAGCAAATACACTGTTTCTAAGGAAATGGGAACACACTGAGGAGACACTTGTGGGAGCTACAGTGACTAAAACTGAGCTTCCCTACGCACAGGGAAGCAAGAGAAATGGTGATTTCATCAAGCCTAGTTACATACTCAGAATCGGTACTACTCCGCAAATAGGCATGTCTCTTGAGGCAAAAAACTGATTTCTGACAAAGTTGCCCATATGCATCTCATAAGTGTGCAACTTGTTCCCTGAGTTAGAAAACGTCGAGAAACGGTTGTATCTGCTAGGGCTGTGCTTCTACACATGTATTTGCTGAACGGTGAAAGCGCACAGTAATGCACTTTTCTCCAAGCAAATACACTGTTTCTAAGGAAATGGGAACACACTGAGGAGACACTTGTGGGAGCTACAGTGACTAAAACTGAGCTTCCCTACGCACAGGGAAGCAAGAGAAATGGTGATTTCATCAAGCCTAGTTACATACTCAGAATCGGTACTACTCCGCAAATAGGCATGTCTCTTGAGGCAAAAAACTGATTTCTGACAAAGTTGCCCATATGCATCTCAGAAGTGTGCAACTTGTTCCCTGAGTTAGAAAACGTCGAGAAACGTTCGTTTCTGCTAGCGCTGTGCTTCTACACATGTATTTGCTGAACGGTGAAAGCGCACAGTAATGCACTTTTCTCCCAGCAAATACACTGTTTCTAAGGAAATGGGAACACACTGAGGAGACACTTGTGGGAGCTACTGTGACTAAAACTGAGCTTCCCTACGCACAGGGAAGCAAGAGAAATGCTGATTTCATCAAGCCCAGTTACATACTCAGAATCTGTACTACTGCGCAAATAAGTATGTCTCTTTAGGCAAAAAACTCATTTCTGACAAAGTTGCCCAAATGCATCTCAGAAGTGTGCATCTTGTTCCCTGAGTTAGAAAACGTCGAGAAACGGTCGTTTCTGCTAGCGCTGTGCTTCTACACATGTATTTGCTGAACGGTGAAAGCGCACAGTAATGCACTTTTCTCCAAGCAAATACACTGTTTCTAAAGAAATGGGAACACACTGAGGAGACACTTGTGGGAGCTACAGTGACTAAAACTGAGCTTCCCTACGCACAGGGAAGCAAGAGAAATGCTGATTTCATCAAGCCCAGTTACATACTCAGAATCTGTACTACTGCGCAAATAGGCATGTCTCTTGAGGCAAAAAACTCATTTCTGACAAAGTTGCCCATATGCATCTCAGAAGTGTGCAACTTGTTCCCTGAGTTAGAAAACGTCGAGAAACGGTCTTTTCTGCTAGCACTGTGCTTCTACAAATGTATTTTCTGAACGGTGAAAGCGCAGAGTAAGGCACTTTTCTCCCAGCAAATACACTGTTTCTAAGGAAATGGGAACACACTGAGGAGACACTTGTGGGAGCTACTGTGACTAAAACTGAGCTTCCCTACGCACAGGGAAGCAAGAGAAATGCTGATTTCATCAAGCCCAGTTACATACTCAGAATCGGTACTACTGCGCAAATAGGCATGTCTCTTTAGGCAAAAAACTCATTTCTGACAAAGTTGCCCAAATGCATCTCAGAAGTGTGCAACTTGTTCCCTGAGTTAGAAAACGTCGAGAAACGGTCGTTTCTGCTAGCGCTGTGCTTCTACACATGTATTTGCTGAACGGTGAAAGCGCACAGTAATGCACTTTTCTCCCAGCAAATACACTGTTTCTAAGGAAATGGGTACACACTGAGGAGACACTTGTGGGAGCTACTGTGACTAAAACTGAGCTTGCCTACGCACAGGGAAGCAAGAGAAATGCTGATTTCATCAAGCCTAGTTACATTCTCAGAATCTGTACTACTGCGCAAATAGGCATTTCTCTTTAGGCAAAAAACTCATTTCTGACAAAGTTGCCCAAATGCATCTCAGAAGTGTGCAACTTGTTCCCTGAGTTAGAAAACGTCGAGAAACGGTTGTATCTGCTAGGGCTGTGCTTCTACACATGTATTTGCTGAACGGTGAAAGCGCACAGTAATGCACTTTTCTCCAAGCAAATACACTGTTTCTAAGGAAATGGGAACACACTGAGGAGACACTTGTGGGAGCTACAGTGACTAAAACTGAGCTTCCCTACGCACAGGGAAGCAAGAGAAATGCTGATTTCATCAAGCCCAGTTACATACTCAGAATCTGTACTACTGCGCAAATAAGTATGTCTCTTTAGGCAAAAAACTCATTTCTGACAAAGTTGCCCAAATGCATCTCAGAAGTGTGCATCTTGTTCCCTGAGTTAGAAAACGTCGAGAAACGGTCGTTTCTGCTAGCGCTGTGCTTCTACACATGTATTTGCTGAACGGTGAAAGCGCACAGTAATGCACTTTTCTCCAAGCAAATACACTGTTTCTAAAGAAATGGGAACACACTGAGGAGACACTTGTGGGAGCTACAGTGACTAAAACTGAGCTTCCCTACGCACAGGGAAGCAAGAGAAATGCTGATTTCATCAAGCCCAGTTACATACTCAGAATCTGTACTACTGCGCAAATAGGCATGTCTCTTGAGGCAAAAAACTCATTTCTGACAAAGTTGCCCATATGCATCTCAGAAGTGTGCAACTTGTTCCCTGAGTTAGAAAACGTCGAGAAACGGTCTTTTCTGCTAGCACTGTGCTTCTACAAATGTATTTTCTGAACGGTGAAAGCGCAGAGTAATGCACTTTTCTCCCAGCAAATACACTGTTTCTAAGGAAATGGGAACACACTGAGGAGACACTTGTGGGAGCTACTGTGACTAAAACTGAGCTTCCCTACGCACAGGGAAGCAAGAGAAATTCTGATTTCATCAAGCCCAGTTACATACTCAGAATCGGTACTACTGCGCAAATAGGCATGTCTCTTTAGGCAAAAAACTCATTTCTGACAAAGTTGCCCAAATGCATCTCAGAAGTGTGCAACTTGTTCCCTGAGTTAGAAAACGTCGAGAAACGGTCGTTTCTGCTAGCGCTGTGCTTCTACACATGTATTTGCTGAACGGTGAAAGCGCACAGTAATGCACTTTTCTCCCAGCAAATACACTGTTTCTAAGGAAATGGGTACACACTGAGGAGACACTTGTGGGAGCTACTGTGACTAAAACTGAGCTTGCCTACGCACAGGGAAGCAAGAGAAATGCTGATTTCATCAAGCCTAGTTACATTCTCAGAATCTGTACTACTGCGCAAATAGGCATTTCTCTTTAGGCAAAAAACTCATTTCTGACAAAGTTGCCCAAATGCATCTCAGAAGTGTGCAACTTGTTCCCTGAGTTAGAAAACGTCGAGAAACGGTTGTATCTGCTAGGGCTGTGCTTCTACACATGTATTTGCTGAACGGTGAAAGCGCACAGTAATGCACTTTTCTCCAAGCAAATACACTGTTTCTAAGGAAATGGGAACACACTGAGGAGACACTTGTGGGAGCTACAGTGACTAAAACTGAGCTTCCCTACGCACAGGGAAGCAAGAGAAATGGTGATTTCATCAAGCCTAGTTACATACTCAGAATCGGTACTACTCCGCAAATAGGCATGTCTCTTGAGGCAAAAAACTGATTTCTGACAAAGTTGCCCATATGCATCTCAGAAGTGTGCAACTTGTTCCCTGAGTTAGAAAACGTCGAGAAACGTTCGTTTCTGCTAGCGCTGTGCTTCTACACATGTATTTGCTGAACGGTGAAAGCGCACAGTAATGCACTTTTCTCCCAGCAAATACACTGTTTCTAAGGAAATGGGAACACACTGAGGAGACACTTGTGGGAGCTACTGTGACTAAAACTGAGCTTCCCTACGCACAGGGAAGCAAGAGAAATGCTGATTTCATCAAGCCCAGTTACATACTCAGAATCTGTACTACTGCGCAAATAGGCATGTCTCTTTAGGCAAAAAACTCATTTCTGACAAAGTTGCCCAAATGCATCTCAGTAGTGTGCAACAACTTCCCTGATTAGAAAACGTCGAGAAACGGTCGTTTCTGCTAGCGCTGTGCTTCTTCTACACATGTATTTGCTGAACGGTGAAAGCGCACAGTAATGCACTTTTCTCCCAGCAAATACACTGTTTCTAAGGAAATGGGAACACACTGACGAGACACTTGTGGGAGCTACTGTGACTAAAACTGAGCTTTCCTACGCACAGGGAAGCAAGAGAAATGCTGATTTTATCAAGCCTAGTTACATACTCAGAATCTGTTCTACTGCGCAAATAGGCATGTCTCTTTAGGCAAAAAACTCATTTCTGACAAAGTTGCCCAAATGCATCTCAGAAGTGTGCAACTTGTTCCTGAGTTAGAAAACGTCGAGAAACGTTCGTTTCTGCTAGCGCTGTGCTTCTACACATGTATTTGCTGAACTGTGAAAGCGAAAAGTAATGCACTTCTCTCCCAGCAAATACACTGTTTCCAACGAAATGGAAACACACTGAGTAGACACTTGTGGGAGCTACTGTGACTAAAACTGAGCTTCCCTACGCACAGGGAAGCAAGAGAAATGCTGATTTCATCAAGCCCAGTTACATACTCAGAATCTGTACTACTGCGCAAATAGTCATGTCTCTTTAGGCAAAAAACTCATTTCTGACAAAGTTGCCCAAATGCATCTCAGAAGTGTGCAACTTGTTCCCTGAGTTAGAAAACGTCGAGAAACGGTCGTTTCTGCTAGCGCTGTGCTTCTACACATGTATTTGCTGAACGGTGAAAGCGCACAGTAATGCACTTTTCTCCCAGCAAATACACTGTTTCTAAGGAAATGGGAACACACTGAGGAGACACTTGTGGGAGCTACTGTGACTAAAACTGAGCTTCCCTACGCACAGGGAAGCAAGAGAAATGCTGATTTCATCAAGCCCAGTTACATACTCAGAATCTGTACTACTGCGCAAATAGGCATGTCTCTTTAGGCAAAAAACTCATTTCTGACAAAGTTTCCCAAATGCATCTCAGAAGTGTGCAACTTGTTCCCTGAGTTAGAAAACGTTGAGAAACGGTCGTTTCTACTAGCGCTATGCTTCTACACATGTATTTGCTGAACTGTGAAAGCGCACAGTAATGCACTTTTCTCCCAGCAAATACACTGTTTCTAAGGAAATGGGAACACACTGAGGAGACACTTGTGGGAGCTACTGTGACTAAAACTGAGCTTCCCTACGCACAGGGAAGCAAGAGAAATGCTGATTTCATCAAGCCCAGTTACATACTCAGAATCTGTACTACTGCGCAAATAAGTATGTCTCTTTAGGCAAAAAACTCATTTCTGACAAAGTTGCCCAAATGCATCTCAGAAGTGTTCATCTTGTTCCCTGAGTTAGAAAACGTCGAGAAACGGTCGTTTCTGCTAGCGCTGTGCTTCTACACATGTATTTGCTGAACGGTGAAAGCGCACAGTAATGCACTTTTCTCCAAGCAAATACACTGTTTCTAAAGAAATGGGAACACACTGAGGAGACACTTGTGGGAGCTACAGTGACTAAAACTGAGCTTCCCTACGCACAGGGAAGGAAGAGAAATGCTGATATCATCAAGCCCAGTTACATACTCAGAATCTGTACTACTGCGCAAATAGGCATGTCTCTTGAGGCAAAAAACTCATTTCTGACAAAGTTGCCCATATGCATCTCAGAAGTGTGCAACTTGTTCCCTGAGTTAGAAAACGTCGAGAAACGGTCTTTTCTGCTAGCACTGTGCTTCTACAAATGTATTTTCTGAACGGTGAAAGCGCAGAGTAATGCACTTTTCTCCCAGCAAATACACTGTTTCTAAGGAAATGGGAACACACTGAGGAGACACTTGTGGGAGCTACTGTGACTAAAACTGAGCTTCCCTACGCACAGGGAAGCAAGAGAAATGCTGATTTCATCAAGCCCAGTTACATACTCAGAATCTGTACTACTGCGCAAATAGGCATTTCTCTTTAGGCAAAAAACTCATTTCTGACAAAGTTGCCCAAATGCATCTCAGAAGTGTGCAACTTGTTCCCTGAGTTAGAAAACGTCGAGAAACGGTCGTATCTGCTAGGGCTGTGCTTCTACACATGTATTTGCTGAATGGTGAAAGCCCACAGTAATGCACTTTTCTCCAAGCAAATACACTGTTTCTAAGGAAATGGGAACACACTGAGGAGACACTTGTGGGAGCTACAGTGACTAAAACTGAGCTTCCCTACACACGAAGCAAGAGAAATGGTGATTTCATCAAGCCTAGTTACATACGCAGAATCGGTATTACTGCGCAAATAGGCATGTCTCTTGAGGCAAAAAACTGATTTCTGACAAAGTTGCCCATATGCATCTCAGAAGTGTGCAACTTGTTCCCTGAGTTAGAAAACGTCGAGAAACGGTCGTTTCTGCTAGCACTGTGCTTCTACACATGTATTTTCTGAACGGTGAAAGCGCACAGTAATGCACTTTTCTCCCAGCAAATACACTGTTTCTAAGGAAATGGGAACACACTGAGGAGACACTTGTGGGAGCTACTGTGACTAAAACTGAGCTTCCCTACGCACAGGGAAGCAAGAGAAATGCTGATGTCATCAAGCCCAGTTACATACTCAGAATCTGTACTACTGCGCAAATAGGCATGTCTCTTTAGGCAAAAAACTCATTTCTGACAAAGTTGCCCAAATGCATCTCAGAAGTGTGCAACTTGTTCCCTGAGTTAGAAAACGTCGAGAAACGTTCGTTTCTGCTAGCGCTGTGCTTCTACACATGTATTTGCTGAACGGTGAAAGCGCACAGTAATGCACTTTTCTCCCAGCAAATACACTGTTTCTAAGGAAATGGGAACACACTGAGGAGACACTTGTGGGAGCTACTGTGACTAAAACTGAGCTTCCCTACGCACAGGGAAGCAAGAGAGATGCTGATTTCATCAAGCCCAGTTACATACTCAGAATCTGTACTACTGCGCAAATAGGCATTTCTCTTTAGGCAAAAAACTCATTTCTGACAAAGTTGCCCAAATGCATCTCAGAAGTGTGCAAATTGTTCCCTGAGTTAGAAAACGTCGAGAAACGGTCGTTTCTGCTAGGGCTGTGCTTCTACACATGTATTTGCTGAACGGTGAAAGCGCACAGTAATGCACTTTTCTCCAAGCAAATACACTGTTTCTAAGGAAATGGGAACACACTGAGGAGACACTTGTGGGAGCTACTGTGACTAAAACTGAGCTTCCCTACGCACAGGGAAGCAAGAGAAATGCTGATTTCATCAAGCCCAGTTACATACTCAGAATCTGTACTACTGCGCAAATAGGCATGTCTCTTTAGGCAAAAAACTCATTTCTGACAAAGTTGCCCAAATGCATCTCAGAAGTGTGCAACTTTTTCCCTGACTTAGAAAACGTCGAGAAACGGTCGTTTCTGCTAGCGCTGTGCTTCTACACATGTATTTGCTGAATGGTGAAAGCGCACAGTAATGCACTTTTCTCCCAGCAAATACACTGTTTCTAAGGAAATGGGAACACACTGAGGAGACACTTGTGGGAGCTACTGTGACTAAAACTGAGCTTCCCTACGCACAGGGAAGCAAGAGAAATGCTGATTTCATCAAGCCCAGTTACATACTCAGAATCTGTACTACTGCGCAAATAGGCATGTCTCTTTAGGCAAAAAACTCATTTCTGACAAAGTTGCCCAAATGCATCTCAGAAGTGTGCAACTTGTTCCCTGAGTTAGAAAACGTCGAGAAACGGTCGTTACTGCTAGTGCTGTGCTTCTACACATGTATGTGCTGAACGGTGAAAGCACACAGTAATGCACTTTTCTCCCAGCAAAGACACTGTTTCTAAGGGAATGGGAACACACTGAGGAGACACTTGTGGGAGCTACTGTGACTAAAACTGAGCTTCCCTACGCACAGGGAAGCAAGAGAAATGCTGATTTCATCAAGCCCAGTTACATACTCAGAATCTGTACTACTGCGCAAATAGGCATGTCTCTGTAGGCAAAAAACTCATTTCTGACAAAGTTGCCCAAATGCATCTCAGAAGTGTGCAACTTGTTCCCTGAGTTAGAAAACGTCGAGAAACGGTCGTTACTGCTAGTGCTGTGCTTCTACACATGTATGTGCTGAACGGTGAAAGCGCACAGTAATGCACTTTTCTCCCAGCAAATACACTGTTTCTAAGGAAATGGGAACACACTGAGGAGACACTTGTGGGAGCTACAGTGACTAAAACTGAGCTTCCCTACGCACAGGGAAGCAAGAGAAATGCTGATTTCATCAAGCCCAGTTACATACTCAGAATCTGTACTACTGCGCAAATAGGCATGTCTCTTTAGGCAAAAAACTCATTTCTGACAAAGTTGCCCAAATGCATCTCAGAAGTGTGCAACTTGTTCCCTGAGTTAGAAAACGTCGAGAAACGGTCGTTTCTGCTAGGGCTGTGCTTCTACACATGTATTTGCTGAACGGTGAAAGCGCACAGTAATGCACTTTTCTCCCAGCAAATACACTGTTTCTAAGGAAATGGGAACACACTGAGGAGACACTTGTGGGAGCTACAGTGACTAAAACTGAGCTTCCCTACCCACAGGGAAGCAAGAGAAATGGTGATTTCATCAAGCCTAGTTACATTCTCAGAATCGGTACTACTGCGCAAATAGGCATGTCTCTTTAGGCAAAAAACTGATTTCTGACAAAGTTGCCCATATGCATCTCAGAAGTGTGCAACTTGTTCCCTGAGTTAGAAAACGTCGAGAAACGGTCGTTTCTGGTAGCACTGTGCTTCTACACATGTATTTTCTGAACGGTGAAAGCGCACAGTAATGCACTTTTCTCCCACCAAATACACTGTTTCTAAGGAAATGGGAACACACTGAGGAGACACTTGTGGGAGCTACTGTGACTAAAACTGAGCTTCCCTACGCACAGGGAAGCAAGAGAAATGCTGATTTCATCAAGCCTAGTTACATTCTCAGAATCTGTACTACTGCGCAAATAGGCATTTCTCTTTAGGCAAAAAACTCATTTCTGACAAAGTTCCCCAAATGCATCTCAGAAGTGTGCAAATTGTTCCCTGAGTTAGAAAACGTCGAGAAACGGTCGTTACTGCTAGTGCTGTGCTTCTACACATGTATGTGCTGAACGGTGAAAGCGCACAGTAATGCACTTTTCTCCCAGCAAATACACTGTTTCTAAGGAAATGGGAACACACTGAGGAGACACTTGTGGGAGCTACAGTGACTAAAACTGAGCTTCCCTACGCACAGGGAAGCAAGAGAAATGCTGATTTCATCAAGCCCAGTTACATACTCAGAATCTGTACTACTGCGCAAATAGGCATATCTCTTTAGGCAAAAAACTCATTTCTGACAAAGTTGCCCAAATGCATCTCAGAAGTGTGCAACTTGTTCCCTGAGTTAGAAAACGTCGAGAAACGGTCGTATCTGCTAGGGCTGTGCTTCTACACATGTATTTGCTGAACGGTGAAAGCGCACAGTAATGCACTTTTCTCCCAGCAAATACACTGTTTCTAAGGAAATGGGAACACACTGAGGAGACACTTGTGGGAGCTACAGTGACTAAAACTGAGCTTCCCTACGCACAGGGAAGCAAGAGAAATGGTGATTTCATCAAGCCCAGTTACATACTCAGAATCGGTACTACTGCGCAAATAGGCATGTCTCTTTAGGCAAAAAACTGATTTCTGACAAAGTTGCCCATATGCATCTCAGAAGTGTGCAACTTGTTCCCTGAGTTAGAAAACGTCGAGAAACGGTCGTTTCTCCTAGCGCTGTGCTTCTACACATGTATTTTCTGAACGGTGAAAGCGCACAGTAATGCACTTTTCTCCCAGCAAATACACTGTTTCTAAGGAAATGGGAACACACTGAGGAGACACTTGTGGGAGCTACTGTGACTAAAACTGAGCTTCCCTACGCACAGGGAAGCAAGAGAAATGCTGATTTCATCAAGCCCAGTTACATACTCAGAATCTGTACTACTGCGCAAATAGGCATGTCTCTGTAGGCAAAAAACTCATTTCTGACAAAGTTGCCCAAATGCATCTCAGAAGTGTGCAACTTGTTCCCTGAGTTAGAAAACGTCGAGAAACGTTCGTTTCTGCTAGCGCTGTGCTTCTACACATGTATTTGCTGAACGGTGAAAGCGCACAGTAATGCACTTTTCTCCCAGCAAATACACTGTTTCTAAGGAAATGGGAACACACTGAGGAGACACTTGTGGGAGCTACTGTGACTAAAACTGAGCTTCCCTACGCACAGGGAAGCAAGAGAAATGCTGATTTCATCAAGCCCAGTTACATACTCAGAATCTGTACTACTGCGCAAATAGGCATGTCTCTTTAGGCAAAAAACTCATTTCTGACAAAGTTGCCCAAATGCATCTCAGAAGTGTGCAATTTGTTCCCTGAGTTAGAAAACGTCGAGAAACGGTCATTTCTGCTAGCGCTGTCCTTCTACACATGCATTTGCTGAACGGTGAAAGCGCACAGTAATGCACTTTTCTCCCAGCAAATACACTGTTTGTAAGGAAATGGGAACACAATGAGGAGACACTTGTGGGAGCTACTGTGACTAATCTGAGCTTCGCTACGCACAGGGAAGCAAGAGAAATGCTGATTTCATCAAGCCCAGTTACATACTCAGAATCTGTACTACTGCGCAAATAGGCATGTCTCTGTAGGCAAAAAACTCATTTCTGACAAAGTTGCCCAAATGCATCTCAGAAGTGTGCAACTTGTTCCCTGAGTTAGAAAACGTCGAGAAACGTTCGTTTCTGCTAGCGCTGTGCTTCTACACATGTATTTGCTGAACGGTGAAAGCGCACAGTAATGCACTTTTCTCCCAGCAAATACACTATTTCTAAGGAAATGGGAACACACTGAGGAGACACTTGTGGGAGCTACTGTGACTAAAACTGAGCTTCCCTACGCACAGGGAAGCAAGAGAAATGCTGATTTCATCAAGCCTAGTTACATTCTCAGAATCTGTACTACTGCGCAAATAGGCATTTCTCTTTAGGCAAAAAACTCATTTCTGACAAAGTTCCCCAAATGCATCTCAGAAGTGTGCAAATTGTTCCCTGAGTTAGAAAACGTTGAGAAACGGTCGTATCTGCTAGCGCTGTGCTTCTACACATGTATTTGCTGAACGGTGAAAGCGCACAGTAATGCACTTTTCTCCAAGCAAATACACTGTTTCTAAGGAAATGGGAACACACTGAGGAGACACTTGTGGGAGCTACTGTGACTAAAACTGAGCTTCCCTTTGCACAGGGAAGCAAGAGAAATGCTGATTTCATCAAGCCCAGTTACATACTCAGAATCTGTACTACTGCGCAAATAGGCATGTCTCTTTAGGCAAAAAACTCATTTCTGACAAAGTTGCCCAAATGCATCTCAGAAGTGTGCAACTTGTTCCCTGAGTTAGAAAACGTCGAGAAACGGTCGTTTCTGCTAGCGCTGTGCTTCTACACATGTATTTGCTGAACGGTGAAAGCGCACAGTAATGCACTTTTCTCCCAGCAAATACACTGTTTCTAAGGAAATGGGAACACACTGAGGAGACACTTGTGGGAGCTACTGTGACTAAAACTGAGCTTCCCTACGCACAGGGAAGCAAGAGAAATGCTGATTTCATCAAGCCCAGTTACATACTCAGAATCTGTACTACTGCGCAAATAGGCATGTCTCTGTAGGCAAAAAACTCATTTCTGACAAAGTTGCCCAAATGCATCTCAGAAGTGTGCAACTTGTTCCCTGAGTTAGAAAACGTCGAGAAACGTTCGTTTCTGCTAGCGCTGTGCTTCTACACATGTATTTGCTGAACGGTGAAAGCGCACAGTAATGCACTTTTCTCCCAGCAAATACACTGTTTCTAAGGAAATGGGAACACACTGAGGAGACACTTGTGGGAGCTACTGTGACTAAAACTGAGCTTCCCTACGCACAGGGAAGCAAGAGAAATGCTGATTTCATCAAGCCCAGTTACATACTCAGAATCTGTACTACTGCGCAAATAGGCATGTCTCTTTAGGCAAAAAACTCATTTCTGACAAAGTTGCCCAAATGCATCTCAGAAGTGTGCAATTTGTTCCCTGAGTTAGAAAACGTCGAGAAACGGTCATTTCTGCTAGCGCTGTCCTTCTACACATGCATTTGCTGAACGGTGAAAGCGCACAGTAATGCACTTTTCTCCCAGCAAATACACTGTTTGTAAGGAAATGGGAACACAATGAGGAGACACTTGTGGGAGCTACTGTGACTAATCTGAGCTTCGCTACGCACAGGGAAGCAAGAGAAATGCTGATTTCATCAAGCCCAGTTACATACTCAGAATCTGTACTACTGCGCAAATAGGCATGTCTCTGTAGGCAAAAAACTCATTTCTGACAAAGTTGCCCAAATGCATCTCAGAAGTGTGCAACTTGTTCCCTGAGTTAGAAAACGTCGAGAAACGTTCGTTTCTGCTAGCGCTGTGCTTCTACACATGTATTTGCTGAACGGTGAAAGCGCACAGTAATGCACTTTTCTCCCAGCAAATACACTGTTTCTAAGGAAATGGGAACACACTGAGGAGACACTTGTGGGAGCTACTGTGACTAAAACTGAGCTTCCCTACGCACAGGGAAGCAAGAGAAATGCTGATTTCATCAAGCCCAGTTACATACTCAGAATCTGTACTACTGCGCAAATAGGCATGTCTCTTTAGGCAAAAAACTCATTTCTGACAAAGTTGCCCAAATGCATCTCAGAAGTGTGCAATTTGTTCCCTGAGTTAGAAAACGTCGAGAAACGGTCATTTCTGCTAGCGCTGTCCTTTTACACATGCATTTGCTGAACGGTGAAAGCGCACAGTAATGCACTTTTCTCCCAGCAAATACACTGTTTGTAAGGAAATGGGAACACAATGAGGAGACACTTGTGGGAGCTACTGTGACTAATCTGAGCTTCGCTACGCACAGGGAAGCAAGAGAAATGCTGATTTCATCAAGCCCAGTTACATACTCAGAATCTGTACTACTGCGCAAATAGGCATGTCTCTGTAGGCAAAAAACTCATTTCTGACAAAGTTGCCCAAATGCATCTCAGAAGTGTGCAACTTGTTCCCTGAGTTAGAAAACGTCGAGAAACGTTCGTTTCTGCTAGCGCTGTGCTTCTACACATGTATTTGCTGAACGGTGAAAGCGCACAGTAATGCACTTTTCTCCCAGCAAATACACTATTTCTAAGGAAATGGGAACACACTGAGGAGACACTTGTGGGAGCTACTGTGACTAAAACTGAGCTTCCCTACGCACAGGGAAGCAAGAGAAATGCTGATTTCATCAAGCCTAGTTACATTCTCAGAATCTGTACTACTGCGCAAATAGGCATTTCTCTTTAGGCAAAAAACTCATTTCTGACAAAGTTCCCCAAATGCATCTCAGAAGTGTGCAAATTGTTCCCTGAGTTAGAAAACGTTGAGAAACGGTCGTATCTGCTAGCGCTGTGCTTCTACACATGTATTTGCTGAACGGTGAAAGCGCACAGTAATGCACTTTTCTCCAAGCAAATACACTGTTTCTAAGGAAATGGGAACACACTGAGGAGACACTTGTGGGAGCTACTGTGACTAAAACTGAGCTTCCCTTTGCACAGGGAAGCAAGAGAAATGCTGATTTCATCAAGCCCAGTTACATACTCAGAATCTGTACTACTGCGCAAATAGGCATGTCTCTTTAGGCAAAAAACTCATTTCTGACAAAGTTGCCCAAATGCATCTCAGAAGTGTGCAACTTGTTCCCTGAGTTAGAAAACGTCGAGAAACGGTCGTTTCTGCTAGCGCTGTGCTTCTACACATGTATTTGCTGAACGGTGAAAGCGCACAGTAATGCACTTTTCTCCCAGCAAATACACTGTTTCTAAGGAAATGGGAACACACTGAGGAGACACTTGTGGGAGCTACTGTGACTAAAACTGAGCTTCCCTACGCACAGGGAAGCAAGAGAAATGCTGATTTCATCAAGCCCAGTTACATACTCAGAATCTGTACTACTGCGCAAATAGGCATGTCTCTGTAGGCAAAAAACTCATTTCTGACAAAGTTGCCCAAATGCATCTCAGAAGTGTGCAACTTGTTCCCTGAGTTAGAAAACGTCGAGAAACGTTCGTTTCTGCTAGCGCTGTGCTTCTACACATGTATTTGCTGAACGGTGAAAGCGCACAGTAATGCACTTTTCTCCCAGCAAATACACTGTTTCTAAGGAAATGGGAACACACTGAGGAGACACTTGTGGGAGCTACTGTGACTAAAACTGAGCTTCCCTACGCACAGGGAAGCAAGAGAAATGCTGATTTCATCAAGCCCAGTTACATACTCAGAATCTGTACTACTGCGCAAATAGGCATGTCTCTTTAGGCAAAAAACTCATTTCTGACAAAGTTGCCCAAATGCATCTCAGAAGTGTGCAATTTGTTCCCTGAGTTAGAAAACGTCGAGAAACGGTCATTTCTGCTAGCGCTGTCCTTCTACACATGCATTTGCTGAACGGTGAAAGCGCACAGTAATGCACTTTTCTCCCAGCAAATACACTGTTTGTAAGGAAATGGGAACACAATGAGGAGACACTTGTGGGAGCTACTGTGACTAATCTGAGCTTCCCTACGCACAGGGAAGCAAGAGAAATGCTGATTTCATCAAGCCCAGTTACATACTCAGAATCTGTACTACTGCGCAAATAGGCATGTCTCTGTAGGCAAAAAACTCATTTCTGACAAAGTTGCCCAAATGCATCTCAGAAGTGTGCAACTTGTTCCCCGAGTTAGAAAACGTCGAGAAACGTTCGTTTCTGCTAGCGCTGTGCTTCTACACATGTATTTGCTGAACGGTGAAAGCACACAGTAATGCACTTTTTTCCCAGCAAATACACTGTTTCTATGGAAATGGGAACACACTGAGGAGACACTTGTGGGAGCTACTGTGACTAAAACTGAGCTTCCCTACGCACAGGGATGCAAGAGAAATGCTGATTTCATCAAGCCCAGTTACATACTCAGAATCTGTACTACTGCGCAAATAGGCATGTCTCTGTAGGCAAAAAACTCATTTCTGACAAAGTTGCCCAAATGCATCTCAGAAGTGTGCAACTTGTTCCCTGAGTTAGAAAACGTCAAGAAACGTTCGTTTCTGCTAGCGCTGTGCTTCTACACATGTATTTGCTGAACGGTGAAAGCACACAGTAATGCACTTTTCTCCCAGCAAATACACTGTTTCTAAGGAAATGGGAACACACTGAGGAGACACTTGTGGGAGCCACTGTGACTAAAACTGAGCTTCCCTACGCACAGGGAAGCAAGAGAAATGCTGATTTCATCAAGCCCAGTTACATACTCAGAATCTGTACTACTGAGCAAATAGGCATATCTCTTTAGGCAAAAAACTCATTTCTGACAAAGTTGCCCAAATGCATCTCAGAAGTGTGCAACTTGTTCCCTGAGTTAGAAAACGTCGAGAAACGGTCGTTTCTGCTAGCGCTGTGCTTCTACACATGTATTTGCTGAACTGGGAAAGCGCACAGTAATGCACTTTTCTCCCAGCAAATACACTGTTTCTAAAGAAATGGGAACACACTGAGGAGACACTTGTGGGAGCTACAGTGACTAAATCTGAGCTTCCCTACGCACAGGGAAGCAAGAGAAATGCTGATTTCATCAAGCCCAGTTACATACTCAGAATCTGTACTACTGCACAAATAGGCATGTCTCTTTAGGCAAAAAACTCATTTCTGACAAAGTTGCCCAAATGCATCTCAGAAGTTTGCAACTTGTTCCATGAGTTAGAATACGTCGAGAAACGGTCGTTTCTGCTAGCGCTGTGCTTCTACACATGTATTTGCTGAACGGTGAAAGCACACAGTAATGCACTTTTCTCCCAGCAAAAACACTGTTTCTAAGGAAAGGGGAACACACTGAGGAGACACTTGTGGGAGCTACAGTGACTAAAACTGAGCTTCCCTACGCACAGGGAATCAAGGGAAATGCTGATTTCATCAAGCCCAGTTACATACTCAGAATCTGTACTACTGCGCAAATAGGCATGTCTCTTTAGGCAAAAAACGCATTTCTGACAAAGTTGCCCAAATGCATCTCAGAAGTGTGCAACTTGTTCCCTGAGTTAGAAAACGTCGAGAAACGGTCGTTTCTGCTAGCGCTGTGCTTCTACACATGTATTTGCTGAACGGTGAAAGCGCACAGTAATGCACTTTTCTCCCAGCAAATACACTGTTTCTAACGAAATGGGAACACACTGAGGAGACACTTGTGGGAGCTACAGTGACTAAAACTGAGCTTCCCTACGCACAGGGAAGCAAGAGAAATGCTGATTTCATCAAGTCCAGTTACATACTCAGAATCTGTACTACTGCGCAAATAGGCATGTCTCTTTAGGCAAAAAACTCATTTCTGACAAAGTTGCCCAAATGCATCTCAGAAGTGTGCAACTTGTTCCCTGAGTTAGAAAACGTCGAGAAACGGTCGTATCTGCTAGCGCTGTGCTTCTACACATGTATTTGCTGAACGGTGAAAGCGCACAGTAATGCACTTTTCTCCCAGCAAATACACTGTGTCTAAGGAAATGGGAACACACTGAGGAGACACTTGTGGGAGCTACTGTGACTAAAACTGAGCTTCCCTACGCACAGGGAAGCAAGAGAAATGCTGATTTCATCAAGCCTAGTTACATACTCAGAATCTGTACTACTGCGCAAATAGGCATGCCTCTGTAGGCAAAAAACTCATTTCTGACAAAGTTGCCCAAATGCATCTCAGAAGTGTGCAACTTGTTCCCTGAGTTAGAAAACGTCGAGAAACGGTTGTTTCTGCTAGCGCTGTGCTTCTACACATGTATTTGCTGAACGGTGAAAGCGCACAGTATTGCACTTTTCTCCCAGCAAATACACTGTTTCTAAGGAAATGGGAACACACTGAGGAGACACTTGTGGGAGCTACTGTGACTAAAACTGAGCTTCCCTACGCACAGGGAAGCCAGAGAAATGCTGATTTCATCAAGCCCAGTTACATACTCAGAATCTGTACTACTGCGCAAATAGGCATGTCTCTGTAGGCAAAAAACTCATTTCTGACAAAGTTGCCCAAATGCATCTCAGAAGTGTGCAACTTGTTCCCTGAGTTAGAAAACGTCGAGAAACGTTCGTTTCTGCGAGCGCTGTGCTTCTACACATGTATTTGTGGAACGGTGAAAGCGCACAGTAATGCAATTTTCTCCCAGCAAATACACTGTTTCTAAGGAAATGGGAAGACACTGAGGAGACATTTGTGGGAGCTACTGTGACTAAAACTGAGCTTCCCTACGCACAGGGAAGCAAGAGAAATGCTGATTTCATCAAGCCTAGTTACATACTCAGAATCTGTACTACTGCGCAAATAGGCATGTCTCTTAGGCAAAAAACTCATTTCTGACAAAGTTGCCCAAATGCATCTCAGAAGTGTCCAACTTGTTCCCTGAGTTAGAAAACGTCGAGAAACGGTCGTTTCTGCTAGCGCTGTGCTTCTACACATGTATTTGCTGAACGGTGAAAGCGCACAGTAATGCACTTTTCTCCCAGCAAATACACTGTTTCTAAGGAAATGGGAACACACTGAGGAGACACTTGTGGGAGCTACTGTGACTAAAACTGAGCTTCCCTACGCACAGGGAAGCAAGAGAAATGCTGATTTCATCAAGGCCAGTTACATACTCAGAATCTGAACTACTGCGCAAATAGGCATGTCTCTTTAGGCAAAAAACTCATTTCTGACAAAGTTGCCCAAATGCATCTCAGAAGTGTGCAACTTGTTCCCTGAGTTAGAAAACGTCGAGAAACGTTCGTTTCTGCTAGCCCTGTGCTTCTACACATGTATTTGCTGAACGGTGAAAGCGCACAGTAATGCACTTTTCTCCCAACAAATACACTGTTTCTAAGGAAATGGGAACACACTGAGGAGACACTTGTGGGAGCTACTGTGACTAAAACTGAGCTTCCCTACACACAGGGAAGCAAGAGAAATGCTGATTTCATCAAGCCCAGTTACATACTCAGAATCTGTACTACTGCGCAAATAGGCATGTCTCTTTAGGCAAAAAACTCATTTCTGACAAAGTTGCCCAAATGCATCTCAGAAGTGTGCAACTTGTTCCCTGAGTTAGAAAACGTCGAGAAACGTTCGTTTCTGCTAGCGCTGTGCTTCTAAACATGTATTTACTGAACGGTGAAAGCACACAGTAATGCACTTTTCTCCCAGCAAATACACTGTTTCTAAGGAAATGGGAACACACTGAGGAGACACTTGTGGGAGCTACTGTGACTAAAACTGAGCTTCCCTACGCACAGGGAAGCAAGAGAAATGCTGATTTCATCAAGCCCAGTTACATACTCAGAATCTGTACTACTGCGCAAATAGGCATGTCTCTTAGGCAAAAAACTCATTTCTGACAAAGTTGCCCAAATGCATCTCAGAAGGGTGCAACTTCTTCCCTGAGTTAGAAAACGTCGAGAAACGTTCGTTTCTGCTAGCGCTGTGCTTCTACACATGTATTTGCTGAACGCTGAAAGCGCACAGTAATGCACTTTTCTCCCAAGAAATACACTGTTTCTACGGAAATGCGAACACACTGAGGAGACACTTGTGGGAGCTAGTGTGACTAAAACTGAGCTTCCCTACGCACAGGGAAGCAAGAGAAATGCTGATTTCATCAAGCCCAGTTACATACTCAGAATCTGTACTACTTCGCAAATTAGGCATGTCTCTTTAGGCAAAAAACTCATTTCTGATAAAGTTGCCCAAATGCATCTCAGAAGTGTGCAACTTCTTCCCTGAGTTAGAAAATGTCGAGAAACGGTCGTTTCTGCTAGCGCTGTGCTTCTACACATGTATTTGCTGAACGGTGAAAGCGCACAGTAATGCACTTTTCTCCCAGCAAATACACTGTTTCTAAGGAAATGGGAACACACTGAGGAGACACTTGTGGGAGCTACTGTGACTAAAACTGAGCTTCCCTACGCACAGGGAAGCAAGAGAAATGCTGATTTCATCAAGCCCAGTTACATACTCAGAATCTGTACTACTGCGCAAATAGGCATGTCTCTTTAGGCAAAGAACTCATTTCTGACAAAGTTGCCCAAATGCATCTCAGAAGTATGCAACTTGTTCTCTGAGTTAGAAAACGTTGAGAAACGGTCTTTTCTGCTAGCGCTGTGCTTCTACACATGTACTTGCTGAACGGGAAAGGGTACAGTAATGCACCTTTCTCCCAGCAAATACACTGTTTCTAAGGAAATGGGAACACACTGAGGAGACACTTGTGGGAGCTACTGTGACTAAAACTGAGCTTACCTACGCACAATGAAGCAAGAGAAATGCTGATTTCATCAAGCCCAGTTACATACTCAGAATCTGTACTACTGCGCAAATAGGCATGTCTCCTTAGGCAAAAAACTCGTTTCTGAGAAAGTTGCCCAAATGCATCTCAGAAGTGTGCAACTTGTTCCCTGAGTTAGAAAACGTCGAGAAATGGTCGTTTCTGCTAGCGCTGTGCTTCTACACATGTATTTGCTGAACGGTAAAAGCGCACAGTAATGCACTTTTCTCCCAGCAAATACACTGTTTCTAAGGAAATGGGAACACACTGAGGAGACACTTGTGGGAGCTACAGTGACTAAAACTGAGCTTCCCTACGCACAGGGAAGCAAGAGAAATGCTGATTTCATCAAGCCCAGTTACATACTCAGAATCTGTACTACTGCGCAAATAGGCATGTCTCTTTAGGCAAAAAACTCATTTCTGACAAAGTTGCCCAAATGCATCTCAGAAGTGTGCAACTTGTTCCCTGAGTTAGAAAACATCGAGAAACGTTCGTTTCTGCTAGCGCTGTGCTTTTACACATGTATTTGCTGAACGGTGAAAGCGCACAGTAATGTACTTTTCTCCCAAAAAATACACTGTTTCTAAGGAAATGGGAACACACTGAGGAGACACTTGTGGGAGCTACAGTGACTAAAACTGTGCTTCCCTACACACAGGGAAGCAAGAGAAATGCTGATTTCATCAAGTCCAGTTACATACTCAGAATCTGTACTACTGCACAAATAGGCATGTCTCTTTAGGCAAAAAACTCATTTCTGACAAAGTTGCCCAAATGCATCTAAGAATGTCCACCTTGTTCCCTGAGTTAGAACACGTCGAGAAACGGTCGTTTCTGCTAGCGCTGTGCTTCTACACATGTATTTGCTGAACGGTGAAAGCGCACAGTAATGCACTTTTCTCCCAGCAAATACACTGTTTCTAAGGAAATGGGAACACACTGAGGAGACACTTGTGGGAGCTACTGTGACTAAAACTGTGCTTCCCTACGCACAGGGAAGCAAGAGAAATGCTGATTTCATCAAGCCCAGTTACATACTCAGAATGTGTACTACTGCGCAAATAGGCATGTCTCTTTAGGCAAAAAACTCATTTCTGACATAGTTGCCCAAATGCATCTCAGAAGTGTGCAACTTGTTCCCTGAGTTAGGAAACGTCGTGAAACGTTCGTTTCTGCTAGCGCTGTGCTTCTACACATGTATTTGCTGAACGGTGAAAGCGCACAGTAATGCACTTTTCTCCCAGCAAATACACTGTTTCTAAGGAAATGGGAACACACTGAGGTGACACTTGTGGGAGCTACTGTGACTAAAACTGAGCTTCCCTACGCACAGGGAAGCAAGAGAAATGCTGATTTCATCAAGCCCAGTTACATACTCAGAATCTGTACTACTGCACAAATAGGCATGTCTCTTTAGGCAAAAAACTCATTTCTGACAAAGTTGCCCAAATGCACCTCAGAATGTCCACCTTGTTCCCTGAGTAGGAAACGTCGAGAAACGGTCGTTTCTGCTAGCGCTGTGCTTCTACACATGTATTTGCTGAACGGTGAAAGCGCACAGTAATGCACTTTTCTCCCAGCAAATACACTGTTTCTAAGGAAATGGGAACACACTGAGGAGACACTTGTGGGAGATACTGTGACTAAAACTGAGCTTCCCTACGCACAGGGAAGCAAGAGAAATGCTGATTTCATCAAGCCCAGTTACATACTCAGAATCTGTACTACTGCGCAAATAGGCATGTCTCTTTAGGCAAAAGACTCATATCTGACAAAGTTGACCAAATGCATCTCAGAAGTGTGCAACTTGTTCCCTGCGTTAGTCAACTTCGAGAAAAGGTCTTTTCTGCTAGCGCTGTGCTTCTACACATGTATTTGCTGAACGGTGAAAGCGCACAGTAATGCACTTTTCTCCCAGCAAATACACTGTTTCTAAGGAAATGGGAACACACTGAGGAGACACTTGTGGGAGCTACAGTGAGTTAAACTGAGCTTCCCTACGCACAGGGAAACAAGAGAAATGCTGATTTCATCAAGCCCAGTTACATACTCAGAATCTGTACTACTGCGCAAATAGGCATGTCTCTATAGGCAAAAAACTCATTTCTGACAAAGTTGCCCAAATGCATCTCAGAAGTGTGCAACTTGTTCCCTGAGTTAGAAAACGTCGAGAAACGGTCGTTTCTGCTAGCGCTGTGCTTCTACACATGTATTTGCTGAACGGTGAAAGCGCACAGAAATGCACTTTTCTCCCAGCAAATACACAGTTTCTAAGGAAATGGGAACACACTGAGGAGACACTTGTGGGAGCTACTGTGACTAAAACTGAGCTTCCCTACGCACAGGGAAGCAAGAGAAATGCTGATTTCATCAAGCCCAGTTACATACTCAGAATCTGTACTACTGTGCAAATAGGCATGTCTCTTTAGGCAAAAAACTGATTTCTGACAAAGTTGCCCAAATGCATCTCAGAAGTGTGCAACTTGTTCCCTGAGTTAGAAAACATCGAGAAACGGTCGTTTCTGCTAGCGCTGTGCTTCTACACATGTATTTGCTGAACGGTGAAAGCGCACAGTAATGTACTTTTCTCCCAGCAAATACACTGTTTCTAAGGAAATGGGAACACACTGAGGAGACACTTGTGGGAGCTACTGTGACTAAAACTGAGCTTCCCTACGCACAGGGAAGCAAGAGAAATGCTGATTTCATCAAGCCCAGTTACATACTCAGAATCTGTACTACTGCGCAAATAGGCATGTCTCTTTAGGCAAAAAAATCATTTCTGACAAAGTTGCCCAAATGCATCTCAGAAGTGTACAACTTGTTCCCTGAGTTAGAAAACATCGAGAAACGTTCGTTTCTGCTAGCGCTGTGCTTCTACACATGTATTTGCTGAACGGTGAAAGCGCACAGTAATGCACTTTTCTCCCAGCAAATACACTGTTTCTAAGGAAATGGGAACACACTGAGGAGACACTTGTGGGAGCTACTGTGACTAAAACTGAGCTTCCCTACGCACAGGTGAGCAAGAGAAATGCTGATTTCATCAAGCCCAGTTACATACTCAGAATCTGTACTACTGCGCAAATAGGCATGTCTCTTTAGGCAAAAAACTCATTTCTGACAAAGTTGCCCAAATGCATCTCAGAAGTGTGCAACTTGTTCCCTGAGTTAGAAAACATCGAGAAACGTTCGTTTCTGCTAGCGCTGTGCTTTTACACATGTATTTGCTGAACGGTGAAAGCGCACAGTAATGTACTTTTCTCCCAGCAAATACACTGTTTCTAAGGAAATGGGAACACACTTAGGAGACACTTGTGGGCGCTACTGTGACTAAAACTGAGCTTCCCTACGCACAGGGAAGCAAGAGAAAGGCTGATTTCATCAAGCCCAGTTACATACTCAGAATCTGTACTACTGCGCAAATAGGCATGTCTCTTTAGGCAAAAAACTCATTTCTGACAAAGTTGCCCAAATGCATCTCAGAAGTGTGCAACTTGTTACCTGAGTTAGAAAACGTCGAGAAACGGTCGTTTCTGCTAGCGCTGTGCTTCTACACATGTATTTGCTGAACGGTGAAAGCGCACAGTAATGCACTTTTCTCCCAGCAAATACACTGTTTCTAAGGAAATGGGAACACACTGAGGAGACACTTGTGGGAGCTACTGTGACTAAAACTGAGCTTCCCTACGCACAGGGAAGCAAGAGAAATGCTGATTTCATCAAGCCCAGTTACATACTCAGAATCTGTACTACTGCGCAAATAGGCATGTCTCTTTAGGCAAAAAACTCATTTCTGACAAAGTTGCCCAAATGCATCTCAGAAGTGTGCAACTTGTTCCGTGAGTTAGAAAACGTCGAGAAACGTTCGTTTCTGCTAGCACTGTGCTTCTACACATGTATTTGCTGAACGGTGAAAGCGCACAGTAATGCACTTTTCTCCCAGCAAATACACTGTTTCTAAGGAAATGAGAACACCCTGAGGAGACACTTGTGGGAGCTACTGTGACTAAAACTGAGCTTCCCTACGCACAGGGAAGCAAGAGAAATGCTGATTTCATCAAGCCCAGTTACAGACTCAGAATCTTTACTACTGCGTAAATAGGCATGTCTCTTTAGGCAAAAAACTGATTTCTGACAAAGTTGCCCAAATGCATCTCAGAAGTGTGCAACTTTTTCCCTGAGTTAGAAAACGTCGAGAAACGGTCGTTTCTGCTAGCGCTGTGCTTCTACACATGTATTTGCTGAACGGTGAAAGCGCACAGTAATGCACTTTTCACCCAGCAAATACACTGTTTCTAAGGAAATGGGAACACACTGAGGAGACACTTCTGGGAGCTAGAGTGACTAAAATGAGCTTCCCTACGCATAGGGAAGCAAGAGAAATGCTGATTTCATCAAGCCCAGTTACATACTCAGAATCTGTACTACTGCGCAAATAGGCATGTCTCTTTAGGCAAAAAACTCATTTCTGACAAAGTTGCCCAAATGCATCTCAGAAGTGTGCAACTTGTTCTCTGAGTTAGAAAACATCGAGAAACGGTCGTTTCTGCTAGCGCTGTGCTTCTACACATGTATTTGCTGAACGGTGAAAGCGCACAGTGATGCACTTTTCTCCCAGCAAATACACTGTTTCTAAGGAAATGGGAACACACTGAGGAGACACTTGTGGGAGCTACTGTGACTAAAACTGAGCTTCCCTACGCACAGGGAAGCAAGAGAAATGCTGATTTCATCAAGCCCAGTTACATACTCAGAATCTGTACTACTATGCAAATAGGCATGTCTCTTTAGGCAAAAAACTCATTTTTGACAAAGGTGCCCAAATGCATCTCGGAAGTGTGCAACTTGTTCCCTGAGTTAAAAAACGTCGAGAAACGGTCGTTTCTGCTAGCGCTGTGCTTCTACACATGTATTTGCTGAACGGTGAAAGCGCATAGTAATGCACTTTTCCCCTAGCAAATACACTGTTTCTAAGGAAATGGGAACACACTGAGGAGACACTTGTGGGAGCTACTGTGACTAAAACTGAGCTTCCCTACGCACAGGGAAGCAAGAGAAATGCTGATTTCATCAAGCCCAGTTGCATACTCAGAATCTGTACTACTGCGCAAATAGGCATGTCTCTTTAGGCAAAAAACTCATTTCTGACAAAGTTGCCCAAATGCATCTCAGAATTGTGCAACTTGTTCCCTGAGTTAGAAAACGTCGAGAAACTTTCGTTTATGCTAGCACTGTGCTTCTACACATGTATTTGCTGAACGATGAAAGCGCACAGTAATGCACTTTTCTCCCAGTAAATACACTGTTTCGAAGGAAATGGGAACACACTTAGGAGACACTTTTGGGAGCTACAGTGACTAAAACTGAGCTTCCCTACGCACAGGGAAGCAAGAGAAATGCTGATTTCATCAATCCCAGTTACATACTCAGAATCTGTACTACTGCGGAAATAGGCATGTCTCTTTAGGCAAAAAACTCATTTCTGACAAAGTTGCCCAAATGCATCTCAGAAGTGTGCAACTTGTTCCCTGAGTTAGAAAACGTCGTGAAACATTCATTTCTGCTAGCACTGTGCTTCTACACATGTATTTGCTGAACGGTGAAAGCGCACAGTAATGCAATTTTCTCCCAGCAAATACAGTTTCTAAGGAAATGGGAACACACTGAGGAGACACTTGTGGGAGCTACTGTGACTAAAACTGAGCTTCCCTACACACAGGGAAGCAAGAGAAATGCTGATTTCATCAAGCCCAGTTACATACTCAGAATCTGTACTACTGCGCAAATAGGCATGTCTCTTTAGGCAAAAAACTCATTTCTGACAAAGTTGCCCAAATGCATCTCAGAAGTGTGCAACTTGTTCCCTGAGTTAGAAAACGTCGAGAAACGGTCGTTTCTGCTAGCGCTGTGATTCTACACATGTATTTGCTGAACGGTGAAAGCGTACAGTAATGCACTTTTCTCCCAGCAAATACACTGTTTCGAAGGAAATGGGAACACACTTAGGAGACACTTGTGGGAGCTACAGTGACTAAAACTGAGCTTCCCTACGCACAGGGAAGCAAGAGAAATGCTGATTTCATCAAGCCCAGTTACATACTCAGAATCTGTACTACTGCGCAAATAGGCATGTCTCTTTAGGCAAAAAACTCATTTCTGACAAAGTTGCCTAAATGCATCTCAGAAGTGTGCAACTTGTTCCCTGAGTTAGAAAACGTCGAGAAACGGTCGTTTCTGCTAGCGCTGTGCTTCTACACATGTATTTGCTGAACGGTGAAAGCGCATAGTAATGCACTTTTCTCCCAGCAAATACACTGTTTCTAAGGAAATGGGAACACACTGAGGAGACACTTGTGGGAGCTACTGTGACTAAAACTGAGCTTCCCTACGCACAGGGAAGCAAGAGAAATGCTGATTTCATCAAGCCCAGTTGCACACTCAGAATCTGTACTACTGCGCAAATAGGCATGTCTCTGTAGGCAAAAAACTCATTTCTGACAAAGTTGCCCAAATGCATCTCAGAAGTGTGCAACTTGTTCCCTGAGTTAGAAAACGTCGAGAAACTTTCGTATATGCTACCACTGTGCTTCTACACATGTATTTGCTGAACGATGAAAGCGCACAGTAATGCACTTTTCTCCCAGCAAATACACTGTTTCTAAGGAAATGGGAACACACTGAGGAGACACTTGTGGGAGCTACTGTGACTAAAATTGAGCTTCCCTACGCACAGGGAAGCAAGAGAAATGCTGATTTCATCAAGCCCAGTTACATACTCAGAATCTGTACTACTGCGCAAATAGGCATGTCTCTTTAGGCAAAAAACTCATTTCTGACAAAGTTGCCCAAATGCATCTCAGAAGTGTGCAAATTGTTCCCTGAGTTAGAAAACGTCGAAAAACGGTCGTTTCTGCTAGCGCTGTGCTTCTACACATGTATTTCCTGAACGGTGAAAGCGCATAGTAATGCACTTTTCTCCCAGCAAATACACTGTTTCTAAGGAAATGGGAACACACTGAGGAGACACTTGTGGGAGCTACTGTGACTAAAATTGAGCTTCCCTATGCACAGGGAAGCAAGAGAAATGTTGATGTCATCAAGCCTAGTTACATACTCAGAATCTGTACTACTGCGATAATAGGCATGTCTCTTTAGGCAAAAAACTGATTTCTGACAAAGTTGCCCAAATGCATCTCAGAAGTGTGCAACTTGTTCCCTGAGTTAGAAAACGTCGAGAAACGGTTGTTTCTGCTAGCGCTGTGCTTCTACACATGTATTTGCTCAACGGTGAAAGCGCACAGTAATGCACTTTTCTCCCAGCAAATACACTGTTTCTAAGGAAATGGGAACACACTGAGGAGACACTTGTGTGAGCTACAGTGACTAAAACTGAGCTTCCCTACGCACAGGGAAGCAAGAGAAATGCTGATTTCATCAAGCCCAGTTACATACTCAGAATCTGTATTACTGCGCAAATAGGCATGTCTCTTTAGGCAAAAAACTCATTTCTGACAAAGTTGCCCAAATGCATCTCAGAAGTGTGCAACTTGTTCCCTGAGTTAGAAAACGTCGAGAAACGGTCGTTTCTGCTAGCGCTGTGCTTCTACACATGTATTTGCTGAACGGTGAAAGCGCACAGTAATGCACTTTTCTCCCAGCAAATACACTGTTTCTAAGGAAATGGGAACACACTGAGGAGACACTTGTGGGAGCTACTGTGACTAAAACTGAGCTTCCCTACGCACAGGGAAGCAAGAGAAATGCTGATTTCATCAAGCCTAGTTACATACTCAGAATCTGTACTACTGCGCAAATAGGCATGTCTCTTTAGGCAAAAAACTCATTTCTGACAAAGTTGCCCAAATGCATCTCAGAAGTGTGCAACTTGTTCCCTGAGTTAGAAAACGTCGAGAAACGGTCGTTTCTGCTAGCGCTGTGCTTCTACACATGTATTTGCTCAACGGTGAAAGCGCACAGTAATGCACTTTTCTCCCAGGAAATACACTGTTTCGAAGGAAATGGGAACACACTGAGGAGACACTTGTGGGAGCTACAGTGACTAAAACTGAGCTTCCCTACGCACAGGGAAGCAAGAGAAATGCTGATTTCATCAAGCACAGTTACATACTCAGAATCTGTACTACTGCGCAAATAGGCATGTCTCTTTAGGCAAAAAACTCATTTCTGACAAAGTTGCCCAAATGCATCTCAGAAGTGTGCAACTTGTTCCCTGAGTTAGAAAACGTCGAGAAACGGTCGTTTCTGCTAGCGCTGTGCTTCTACACATGTATTTGCTGAACGGTGAAAGCGCACAGTAATGCACTTTTCTCCCAGCAAATACACTGTTTCTAAGGAAATGGGAACACACTGAGGAGACACTTGTGGGAGCTACTGTGACTAAAACTGAGCTTCCCTACGCACAGGGAAGCAAGAGAAATGCTGATTTCATCAAGCCTAGTTACATACTCAGAATCTGTACTACTGCGCAAATAGGCATGTCTCTTTAGGCAAAAAACTGATTTCTGACAAAGTTGCCCAAATGCATCTCAGAAGTGTGCAACTTGTTCCCTGAGTTAGAAAACGTCGAGAAACGGTCGTTTCTGCTAGCGCTGTGCTTCTACACATGTATTTGCTCAACGGTGAAAGCGCACAGTAATGCACTTTTCTCCCAGCAAATACACTGTTTCTAAGGAAATGGGAACACACTGAGGAGACACTTGTGGGAGCTACAGTGACTAAAACTGAGCTTCCCTACGCACAGGGAAGCAAGAGAAATGCTGATTTCATCAAGCCCAGTTACATACTCAGAATCTGTATTACTGCGCAAATAGGCATGTCTCTTTAGGCAAAAAACTCATTTCTGACAAAGTTGCCCAAAAGCATCTCAGAAGTGTGCAACTTGTTCCCTGAGTTAGAAAACGTCGAGAAACGGTCGTTTCTGCTAGCGCTGTGCTTCTACACATGTATTTGCTGAACGGTGAAAGCGCACAGTAATGCACTTTTCTCCCAGCAAATACACTGTTTCTAAGGAAATGGGAACACACTGAGGAGACACTTGTGGGAGCTACTGTGACTAAAACTGAGCTTCCCTACGCACAGGGAAGCAAGAGAAATGCTGATTTCATCAAGCCTAGTTACATACTCAGAATCTGTACTACTGCGCAAATAGGCATGTCTCTTTAGGCAAAAAACTCATTTCTGACAAAGTTGCCCAAATGCATCTCAGAAGTGTGCAACTTGTTCCCTGAGTTAGAAAACGTCGAGAAACGGTCGTTTCTGCTAGCGCTGTGCTTCTACACATGTATTTGCTCAACGGTGAAAGCGCACAGTAATGCACTTTTCTCCCAGGAAATACACTGTTTCGAAGGAAATGGGAACACACTGAGGAGACACTTGTGGGAGCTACAGTGACTAAAACTGAGCTTCCCTACGCACAGGGAAGCAAGAGAAATGCAGATTTCATCAAGCACAGTTACATACTCAGAATCTGTACTACTGCGCAAATAGGCATGTCTCTTTAGGCAAAAAACTCATTTCTGACAAAGTTGCCCAAATGCATCTCAGAAGTGTGCAACTTGTTCCCTGAGTTAGAAAACGTCGAGAAACGGTCGTTTCTGCTAGCGCTGTGCTTCTACACATGTATTTGCTGAACGGTGAAAGCGCACAGTAATGCACTTTTCTCCCAGCAAATACACTGTTTCTAAGGAAATGGGAACACACTGAGGAGACACTTGTGGGAGCTACTGTGACTAAAACTGAGCTTCCCTACGCACAGGGAAGCAAGAGAAATGCTAATTTCATCAAGCCTAGTTACATACTCAGAATCTGTACTACTGCGCAAATAGGCATGTCTCTTTAGGCAAAAAACTCATTTCTGACAAAGTTGCCTAAATGCATCTCAGAAGTGTGCAACTTGTTCCCTGAGTTAGAAAACGTCGAGAAACGGTCGTTTCTGCTAGCGCTGTGCTTCTACACATGTATTTGCTCAACGGTGAAAGCGCACAGTAATGCACTTTTCTCCCAGTAAATACACTGTTTCGAAGGAAATGGGAACACACTGAGGAGACACTTTTGGGAGCTACAGTGACTAAAACTGAGCTTCCCTACGCACAGGGAAGCAAGAGAAATGCTGATTTCATCAATCCCAGTTACATACTCAGAATCTGTACTACTGCGCAAATAGGCATGTCTCTTTAGGCAAAAAACTCATTTCTGACAAAGTTGCCCAAATGCATCTCAGAAGTGTGCAACTTGTTCCCTGAGTTAGAAAACGTCGAGAAACATTCATTTCTGCTAGCACTGTGCTTCTACACATGTATTTGCTGAACGGTGAAAGCGCACAGTAATGCACTTTTCTCCCAGCAAATACAGTTTCTAAGGAAATGGGAACACACTGAGGAGACACTTGTGGGAGCTACTGTGACTAAAACTGAGCTTCCCTACACACAGGGAAGCAAGAGAAATGCTGATTTCATCAAGCCCAGTTACATACTCAGAATCTGTACTACTGCGCAAATAGGCATGTCTCTTTAGGCAAAAAACTCATTTCTGACAAAGTTGCCCAAATGCATCTCAGAAGTGTGCAACTTGTTCCCTGAGTTAGAAAACGTCGAGAAACGGTCGTTTCTGCTAGCGCTGTGATTCTACACATGTATTTGCTGAACGGTGAAAGCGTACAGTAATGCACTTTTCTCCCAGCAAATACACTGTTTCGAAGGAAATGGGAACACACTTAGGAGACACTTGTGGGAGCTACAGTGACTAAAACTGAGCTTCCCTACGCACAGGGAAGCAAGAGAAATGCTGATTTCATCAAGCCCAGTTACATACTCAGAATCTGTACTACTGCGCAAATAGGCATGTCTCTTTAGGCAAAAAACTCATTTCTGACAAAGTTGCCTAAATGCATCTCAGAAGTGTGCAACTTGTTCCCTGAGTTAGAAAACGTCGAGAAACGGTCGTTTCTGCTAGCGCTGTGCTTCTACACATGTATTTGCTGAACGGTGAAAGCGCATAGTAATGCACTTTTCTCCCAGCAAATACACTGTTTCTAAGGAAATGGGAACACACTGAGGAGACACTTGTGGGAGCTACTGTGACTAAAACTGAGCTTCCCTACGCACAGGGAAGCAAGAGAAATGCTGATTTCATCAAGCCCAGTTGCACACTCAGAATCTGTACTACTGCGCAAATAGGCATGTCTCTTTAGGCAAAAAACTCATTTCTGACAAAGTTGCCCAAATGCATCTCAGAAGTGTGCAACTTGTTCCCTGAGTTAGAAAACGTCGAGAAACTTTCGTATATGCTAGCACTGTGCTTCTACACATGTATTTGCTGAACGATGAAAGTGCACAGTAATGCACTTTTCTCCCAGCAAATACACTGTTTCTAAGGAAATGGGAACACACTGAGGAGACACTTGTGGGAGCTACTGTGACTAAAATTGAGCTTCCCTACGCACAGGGAAGCAAGAGAAATGCTGATTTCATCAAGCCCAGTTACATACTCAGAATCTGTACTACTGCGCAAATAGGCATGTCTCTTTAGGCAAAAAACTCATTTCTGACAAAGTTGCCCAAATGCATCTCAGAAGTGTGCAAATTGTTCCCTGAGTTAGAAAACGTCGAAAAACGGTCGTTTCTGCTAGCGCTGTGCTTCTACACATGTATTTCCTGAACGGTGAAAGCGCATAGTAATGCACTTTTCTCCCAGCAAATACACTGTTTCTAAGGAAATGGGAACACACTGAGGAGACACTTGTGGGAGCTACTGTGACTAAAATTGAGCTTCCCTATGCACAGGGAAGCAAGAGAAATGTTGATGTCATCAAGCCTAGTTACATACTCAGAATCTGTACTACTGCGCAAATAGGCATGTCTCTTTAGGCAAAAAACTCATTTCTGACAAAGTTGCCCAAATGCATCACAGAAGTGTGCAACTTGTTCCCTGAGTTAGAAAACGTCGAGAAACGTTCGTTTCTGCTAGCACTGTGCTTCTACGCATGTATTTGCTGAACGGTGAAAGCGCACAGTAATGCACTTTTCTCCCAGCAAATACACTGTTTCGAAGGAAATGGGAACACACTGAGGAGACACTTGTGGGAGCTACAGTGACTAAAACTGAGCTTCCCTACGCACAGGGAAGCAAGAGAAATGCTGATTTCATCAAGCCCAGTTACATACTCAGAATCTGTACTACTGCACAAATAGGCATGTCTCTTTAGGCAAAATACTCATTTCTGACAAAGTTGCCCAAATGCATCTCAGAAGTGTGCAACTTGTTCCCTGAGTTAGAAAACGTCGAGAAACGGTCGTTTCTGCTAGCGCTGTTCTTCTACACATGTATTTGCTGAACGGTGAAAGCGCACAGTAATGCACTTTTCTCCCAGCAAATACACTGTTTCTAAGGAAATGGGAACACACTGAGGAGACACTTGTGGGAGCTACTGTGACTAAAACTGAGCTTCCCTACGCACAGGGAAGCAAGAGAAATGCTGATTTCATCAAGCCTAGTTACATACTCAGAATCTGTACTACTGCGCAAATAGGCATGTCTCTTTAGGTAAAAAACTGATTTCTGACAAAGTTGCCCAAATGCATCTCAGAAGTGTGCAACTTGTTCCCTGAGTTAGAAAACGTCGAGAAACGGTCGTTTCTGCTAGCGCTGTGCTTCTACACATGTATTTGCTGAACGGTGAAAGCGCACAGTAATGCACTTTTCTCCCAGCAAATACACTGTTTCGAAGGAAATGGGAACACACTGAGGAGACACTTGTGGGAGCTACAGTGACTAAAACTGAGCTTCCCTACGCACAGGGAAGCAAGAGAAATGCTGATTTCATCAATCCCAGTTACATACTCAGAATCTGTACTACTGCGCAAATAGGCATGTCTCTTTAGGCAAAAAACTCATTTCTGACAAAGTTGCCCAAATGCATCTCAGAAGTGTGCAACTTGTTCCCTGAGTTAGAAAACGTCGAGAAACATTCATTTCTGCTAGCACTGTGCTTCTACACATGTATTTGCTGAACGGTGAAAGCGCACAGTAATGCACTTTTCTCCCAGCAAATACACTGTTTCTAAGGAAATGGGAACACACTGAGGAGACACTTGTGGGAGCTACTGTGACTAAAACTGAGCTTCCCTACGCACAGGGAAGCAAGAGAAATGCTGATTTCATCAAGCCCAGTTACATACTCAGAATCTGTACTACTGCGCAAATAGGCATGTCTCTTTAGGCAAAAAACTCATTTTTGACAAAGTTGCCCAAACGCATCTCAGAAGTGTGCAACTTGTTCCCTGAGTTAAAAAACGTCGAGAAACGGTCGTTTCTGCTAGCGCTGTGCTTCTACACATGTATTTGCTGAACGGTGAAGGCGCACAGTAATGCACTTTTCTTCCAGCAAATACAGTGTTTCTAAGGAAATGGGAACACACTGAGGAGATACTTGTGGGAGCTACAGTGACTAAAACTGAGCTTCCCTACGCACAGGGAAGCAAGAGAAATGCTGATTTCATCAAGCCCAGTTACATACTCAGAATCTGTACTACTGCGCAAATAGGCATGTCTCTTTAGGCAAAAAACTCATTTCTGACAAAGTTGCCCAAATGCATCTCAGAAGTGTGCAACTTGTTCCCTGAGTTAGAAAACGTCGAGAAACTTTCGTTTATGCTAGCACTGTGCTTCTACACATGTATTTGCTGAACGATGAAAGCGCACAGTAATGCACTTTTCTCCCAGCAAATACACTGTTTCTAAGGCAATGGGAACACACTGAGGAGACACTTGTGGGAACTACTGTGACTAAAACTGAGCTTCCCTACGCACAGGGAAGCAAGAGAAATGCTGATTTCATCAAGCCCAGTTACATACTCCGAATCTGTACTACTGCGCAGATAGGCATGTCTCTTTAGGCAAAAAACTCATTTCTGACAAAGTTGCCCAAATGCATCTCAGAAGTGTGCAACTTGTTCCCTGAGTTAGAAAACGTCGAGAAACGGTCGTTTCTGCTAGCGCTGTGCTTCTACACATGTATTTGCTGAACGGTGAAAGCGCACAGTAATGCACTTTTCTCCCAGCAAATACACTGTTTCGAAGGAAATGGGAACACACTGAGGAGACACTTGTGGGAGCTACAGTGACTAAAACTGAGCTTCCCTACGCACAGGGAAGCAAGAGAAATGCTGATTTCATCAAGCCCAGTTACATACTCAGAATCTGTACTACTGCGCAAATAGGCATGTCTCTGTAGGCAAAAAACTCATTTCTGACAAAGTTGCCCAAATGCATCTCAGAAGTGTGCAACTTGTTCCCTGAGTTAGAAAACGTCGAGAAACGGTCGTTTCTGCTAGCGCTGTGCTTCTACACATGTATTTGCTGAACGGTGAAAGCGCACAGTAATGCACTTTTCTCCCAGTAAATACACTGTTTCGAAGGAAATGGGAACACACTGAGGAGACACTTTTGGGAGCTACAGTGACTAAAACTGAGCTTCCCTACGCACAGGGAAGCAAGAGAAATGCTGATTTCATCAATCCCAGTTACATACTCAGAATCTGTACTACTGCGCAAATAGGCATGTCTCTGTAGGCAAAAAACTCATTTCTGACAAAGTTGCCCAAATGCATCTCAGAAGTGTGCAACTTGTTCCCGGAGTTAGAAAACGTCGAGAAACGGTCGTTTCTGCTAGCGCTGTCCTTCTACACATGTATTTGCTGAACGGTGAAAGCGCACAGTAATGCACTTTTCTCCCAGCAAATACACTGTTTCGAAGGAAATGGGAACACACTGAGGAGACACTTGTGGGAGCTACTGTGACTAAAACTGAGCTTCCCTACGCACAGGGAAGCAAGAGAAATGCTGATTTCATCAAGCCCAGTTACATACTCAGAATCTGTACTACTGCGCAAATAGGCATGTCTCTTTAGGCAAAAAACTCATTTCTGACAAAGTTGCCTAAATGCATCTCAGAAGTGTGCAACTTGTTCCCTGAGTTAGAAAACGTCGAGAAACGGTCGTTTCTGCTAGCGCTGTGCTTCTACACATGTATTTGCTGAACCGTGAAAGCGCATAGTAATGCACTTTTCTCCCTGCAAATACACTGTTTCTAAGGAAATGGGAACACACTGAGGAGACACTTGTGGGAGCTACTGTGACTAAAACTGAGCTTCCCTACGCACAGGGAAGCAAGAGAAATGCTGATTTCATCAAGCCCAGTTGCACACTCAGAATCTGTACTACTGCGCAAATAGGCATGTCTCTTTAGGCAAAAAACTCATTTCTGACAAAGTTGCCCAAATGCATCTCAGAAGTGTGCAACTTGTTCTCTTAGTTAGAAAACATAGAGAAACGGTCGTTTCTGCTAGCGCTGTGCGTCTACACATGTATTTGCTGAACGGTGAAAGCGCACAGTAATGCACTTTTCTCCCAGCAAATACAGTTTCTAAGGAAATGGGAACACACTGAGGAGACACTTGTGGGAGCTACTGTGACTAAAACTGAGCTTCCCTACACACAGGGAAGCAAGAGAAATGCTGATTTCATCAAGCCCAGTTACATACTCAGAATCTGTACTACTGCGCAAATAGGCATGTCTCTTTAGGCAAAAAACTCATTTCTGACAATGTTGCCCAAATGCATCTCAGAAGTGTGCAACTTGTTCCCTGAGTTAGAAAACGTCGAGAAACGGTCGTTTCTGCTAGCGCTGTGATTCTACACATGTATTAGCTGAACGGTGAAAGCGTACAGTAATGCACTTTTCTCCCAGCAAATACACTGTTTCGAAGGAAATGGGAACACACTTAGGAGACACTTGTGGGAGCTACAGTGACTAAAACTGAGCTTCCCTACGCACAGGGAAGCAAGAGAAATGCTGATTTCATCAAGCCCAGTTACATACTCAGAATCTGTACTACTGCGCAAATAGGCATGTCTCTTTAGGCAAAAAACTCATTTCTGACAAAGTTGCCTAAATGCATCTCAGAAGTGTGCAACTTGTTCCCTGAGTTAGAAAACGTCGAGAAACGGTCGTTTCTGCTAGCGCTGTGCTTCTACACATGTATTTGCTGAACGGTGAAAGCGCATAGTAATGCACTTTTCTCCCAGCAAATACACTGTTTCTAAGGAAATGGGAACACACTGAGGAGACACTTGTGGGAGCTACTGTGACTAAAACTGAGCTTCCCTACGCACAGGGAAGCAAGAGAAATGCTGATTTCATCAAGCCCAGTTGCACACTCAGAATCTGTACTACTGCGCAAATAGGCATGTCTCTTTAGGCAAAAAACTCATTTCTGACAAAGTTGCCCAAATGCATCTCAGAAGTGTGCAACTTGTTCCCTGAGTTAGAAAACGTCGAGAACTTTCGTATATGCTAGCACTGTGCTTCTACACATGTATTTGCTGAACGATGAAAGTGCACAGTAATGCACTTTTCTCCCAGCAAATACACTGTTTCTAAGGAAATGGGAACACACTGAGGAGACACTTGTGGGAGCTACTGTGACTAAAATTGAGCTTCCCTACGCACAGGGAAGCAAGAGAAATGCTGATTTCATCAAGCCCAGTTACATACTCAGAATCTGTACTACTGCGCAAATAGGCATGTCTCTTTAGGCAAAAAACTCATTTCTGACAAAGTTGCCCAAATGCATCTCAGAAGTGTGCAAATTGTTCCCTGAGTTAGAAAACGTCGAAAAACGGTCGTTTCTGCTAGCGCTGTGCTTCTACACATGTATTTCCTGAACGGTGAAAGCGCATAGTAATGCACTTTTCTCCCAGCAAATACACTGTTTCTAAGGAAATGGGAACACACTGAGGAGACACTTGTGGGAGCTACTGTGACTAAAATTGAGCTTCCCTATGCACAGGGAAGCAAGAGAAATGTTGATGTCATCAAGCCTAGTTACATACTCAGAATCTGTACTACTGCGCAAATAGGCATGTCTCTTTAGGCAAAAAACTCATTTCTGACAAAGTTGCCCAAATGCATCCCAGAAGTGTGCAACTTGTTCCCTGAGTTAGAAAACGTCGAGAAACGTTCGTTTCTGCTAGCACTGTGCTTCTACACATGTATTTGCTGAACGGTGAAAGCGCACAGTAATGCACTTTTCTCCCAGCAAATACACTGTTTCGAAGGAAATGGGAACACACTGAGGAGACACTTGTGGGAGCTACAGTGACTAAAACTGAGCTTCCCTACGCACAGGGAAGCAAGAGAAATGCTGATTTCATCAAGCCCAGTTACATACTCAGAATCTGTACTACTGCACAAATAGGCATGTCTCTTTAGGCAAAATACTCATTTCTGACAAAGTTGCCCAAATGCATCTCAGAAGTGTGCAACTTGTTCCCTGAGTTAGAAAACGTCGAGAAACGGTCGTTTCTGCTAGCGCTGTTCTTCTACACATGTATTTGCTGAACGGTGAAAGCGCACAGTAATGCACTTTTCTCCCAGCAAATACACTGTTTCTAAGGAAATGGGAACACACTGAGGAGACACTTGTGGGAGCTACTGTGACTAAAACTGAGCTTCCCTACGCACAGGGAAGCAAGAGAAATGCTGATTTCATCAAGCCTAGTTACATACTCAGAATCTGTACTACTGCGCAAATAGGCATGTCTCTTTAGGTAAAAAACTGATTTCTGACAAAGTTGCCCAAATGCATCTCAGAAGTGTGCAACTTGTTCCCTGAGTTAGAAAACGTCGAGAAACGGTCGTTTCTGCTAGCGCTGTGCTTCTACACATGTATTTGCTGAACGGTGAAAGCACACAGTAATGCACTTTTCTCCCAGCAAATACACTGTTTCGAAGGAAATGGGAACACACTGAGGAGACACTTGTGGGAGCTACAGTGACTAAAACTGAGCTTCCCTACGCACAGGGAAGCAAGAGAAATGCTGATTTCATCAAGCACAGTTACATACTCAGAATCTGTACTACTGCGCAAATAGGCATGTCTCTTTAGGCAAAAAACTCATTTCTGACAAAGTTGCCCAAATGCATCTCAGAAGTGTGCAACTTGTTCCCTGAGTTAGAAAACGTCGAGAAACGGTCGTTTCTGCTAGCGCTGTGCTTCTACACATGTATTTGCTGAACGGTGAAAGCGCACAGTAATGCACTTTTCTCCCAGCAAATACACTGTTTCTAAGGAAATGGGAACACACTGAGGAGACACTTGTGGGAGCTACTGTGACTAAAACTGAGCTTCCCTACGCACAGGGAAGCAAGAGAAATGCTGATTTCATCAAGCCTAGTTACATACTCAGAATCTGTACTACTGCGCAAATAGGCATGTCTCTTTAGGCAAAAAACTCATTTCTGACAAAGTTGCCCAAATGAATCTCAGAAGTGTGCAACTTGTTCCCTGAGTTAGAAAACGTCGAGAAACGGTCGTTTCTGCTAGCGCTGTGCTTCTACACATGTATTTGCTGAACGGTGAAAGCGCACAGTAATGCACTTTTCTCCCAGCAAATACACTGTTTCGAAGGAAATGGGAACACACTGAGGAGACACTTGTGGGAGCTACAGTGACTAAAACTGAGCTTCCCTACGCACAGGGAAGTAAGAGAAATGCTGATTTCATCAATCCCAGTTACATACTCAGAATCTGTACTACTGCGCAAATAGGCATGTCTCTTTAGGCAAAAAACTCATTTCTGACAAAGTTGCCCAAATGCATCTCAGAAGTGTGCAACTTGTTCCCTGAGTTAGAAAACATCGAGAAACATTCATTTCTGCTAGCACTGTGCTTCTACACATGTATTTGCTGAACGGTGAAAGCGCACAGTAATGCACTTTTCTCCCAGCAAATACACTGTTTCTAAGGAAATGGGAACACACTGAGGAGACACTTGTGGGAGCTACTGTGACTAAAACTGAGCTTCCCTACGCACAGGGAAGCAAGAGAAATGCTGATTTCATCAAGCCCAGTTACATACTCAGAATCTGTACTACTGCGCAAATAGGCATGTCTCTTTAGGCAAAAAACTCATTTTTGACAAAGTTGCCCAAACGCATCTCAGAAGTGTGCAACTTGTTCCCTGAGTTAAAAAACGTTGAGAAACGGTCGTTTCTGCTAGCGCTGTGCTTCTACACATGTATTTGCTGAACGGTGAAGGCGCACAGTAATGCACTTTTCTTCCAGCAAATACAGTGTTTCTAAGGAAATGGGAACACACTGAGGAGACACTTGTGGGAGCTACAGTGACTAAAACTGAGCTTCCCTACGCACAGGGAAGCAAGAGAAATGCTGATTTCATCAAGCCCAGTTACATACTCAGAATCTGTACTACTGCGCAAATAGGCATGTCTCTTTAGGCAAAAAACTCATTTCTGACAAAGTTGCCCAAATGCATCTCAGAAGTGTGCAACTTGTTCCCTGAGTTAGAAAACGTCGAGAAACTTTCGTTTATGCTAGCACTGTGCTTCTACACATGTATTTGCTGAACGATGAAAGCGCACAGTAATGCACTTTTCTCCCAGCAAATACACTGTTTCTAAGGCAATGGGAACACACTGAGGAGACACTTGTGGGAACTACTGTGACTAAAACTGAGCTTCCCTACGCACAGGGAAGCAAGAGAAATGCTGATTTCATCAAGCCCAGTTACATACTCCGAATCTGTACTACTGCGCAGATAGGCATGTCTCTTTAGCCAAAAAACTCATTTCTGACAAAGTTGCCCAAATGCATCTCAGAAGTGTGCAACTTGTTCCCTGAGTTAGAAAACGTCGAGAAACGGTCGTTTCTGCTAGCGCTGTGCTTCTACACATGTATTTGCTGAACGGTGAAAGCGCACAGTAATGCACTTTTCTCCCAGCAAATACACTGTTTCGAAGGAAATGGGAACACACTGAGGAGACACTTGTGGGAGCTACAGTGACTAAAACTGAGCTTCCCTACGCACAGGGAAGCAAGAGAAATGCTGATTTCATCAAGCCCAGTTACATACTCAGAATCTGTACTACTGCGCAAATAGGCATGTCTCTGTAGGCAAAAAACTCATTTCTGACAAAGTTGCCCAAATGCATCTCAGAAGTGTGCAACTTGTTCCCTGAGTTAGAAAACGTCGAGAAACGGTCGTTTCTGCTAGCGCTGTGCTTCTACACATGTATTTGCTGAACGGTGAAAGCGCACAGTAATGCACTTTTCTCCCAGTAAATACACTGTTTCGAAGGAAATGGGAACACACTGAGGAGACACTTTTGGGAGCTACAGTGACTAAAACTGAGCTTCCCTACGCACAGGGAAGCAAGAGAAATGCTGATTTCATCAATCCCAGTTACATACTCAGAATCTGTACTACTGCGCAAATAGGCATGTCTCTGTAGGCAAAAAACTCATTTCTGACAAAGTTGCCCAAATGCATCTCAGAAGTGTGCAACTTG